>NC_092804.1:92763361-93385861 GCF_040954645.1 Diabrotica undecimpunctata
TTTGCCAAAGAAATAAAATACCTTGGGGTATATTTCGATCATAGGCTTACATGGAATACTCACATTCTGAAAACCATACCAGAAAGCTACTATGTCCCTGGGCAGATGTAGAAGAATGTGCGGTAAGAATTGGGGACTTAATCCCAAAATGACTCTATGGTTATACACAAGGGTTATTAAACCCGTGATAACCTATGGCTCGGTGACGTGGTGGACAAAGACGCAGCAAGTGGGAGCAATAAGGCTGCTAAGTATTACACAAAGGCTAGTATGCCTGTGTATTACGGGGGCCATAAAAACAACTCCTACTGCATCGTTGGAAGTCCTGTTGAATCTACCACCACTTTATACAGGGCGAAGCCAGATCAGTGATGCACAGATTAATCCATAGTCAGCGACATATAACCCAGATGCATGCTAAAAGCCGATATTGTGATGGGGAAACCTATCGACGCAACAGCTACGAGATATAGCTTTAACAATAAGTTCACAATTAAGATACCAGGCAGGGAAGACTAGAATAAAGGTGTACCCATACAAGCTGCTGCTACCTGGTACACGGATGGCTCAGAAACATCGGAGGGTGTGGGAGCATAGTAGTGACAAATCAAGGGATACATTTCCCGGTAAGTCTATCTAAGGATGTGACAGTTTTCCAGGCGAAAATAACTGCAATCCATCACTGCGTGGAAGAAATAGAAAGGCAGGAAAGAACGTTCTGATCAGTTGCCATCTTCACATATAGTCAGTCAGCGCTTAAGGCACTCAATTCTGTAGAGGTCAATTCTAAGCTAGTATGGGATTGCGTGCGTGCCGTAAATAAACTAGGAAATCGTAGCAAGGTTACGGCAGCCTGGGTACCTGGAAACGAGGGTCATAAGGGTAATGAAAAAGCAGATGAAATGGCCAAACAAGGCTCATCAATGTCATTCATTGGACCGGAACCCTTCTGCGGCGTTACTAAGTCAGTAACGAGAACGGCTACAAGGAAGTGGGTAGCTCACAAATCTCTTGAATGGTTGAGGAATTCACCAGGCCAATGACAGGCAAAACAGTTCATTACAGAACATTTGCCAAAATTTACGCCAGACCTAATAAAGACAGGAAAACAGTCAAAGCCACAGGACACTGTAAGCTGAATAGGCACTTGGTTAAAGTACGTTTATTGACGTTTCAATTTCCACTTCGGAAATTGAAACGTCAATAAACGTACTTTAACCTTTAATTGTGGCTTATTCCCATTTAAATAGTAATTACTTTAAAATGCCACAAGAAAATAGCTTCAGAACAATAGTGACTATTAAGTTGGATTATCGCCATTCAAAAGCGCTATACAATAGCGCTGATGGGGGAGCACTTGTCCCATAGACCACCTAAGAATAAGAACAGTCAGAGGGTTTTTCTGACAATCTCAACACACTTACTATCGAGACAGCGTACCGAAAGCATATCCAGTTTATCACGACGTCCCATTTTAAGACAAAGGTATCTTTTGGTTCCGGTAGGGTATTAGTATTGCAGATTTTTATGGGGTGATGGTCGCTGCCGTAGTTGAACGACAAAACTTCACAGGATAAGCAAGGAGTTAAAATTGGATCACAGAGACTTAGGTCAATTGCCGAGGATTCTCCTGATGCTGGGTTGAACCTCGTGGGGGTTCCGTCATTAAGAAAATTTAAATTAACGTTATGTATTAGGTTTTCTATTATTCTTCCCATCTTATTTGTGTTAGAAGATCCCCATATTATATTGTGTCCATTAAAGTCACCGACGACTATACGTGGTGTTGGAATTTGGTGTATAAGGTGCAGTATATCTGCATAATTTACCTGTGAGTTGGGAGGAATGTAGATATTATATAGATAAAATGACATCAAGGAATCAATTTTGATGACTATAGCTTCTAAATTGCTTACTACGGGAAATAAATTTGCATCGAAAGATTTTTTTATTAATGTCATAACACCACCACTAGCATGGTTAACAAGCATCCTGTCTTTACGAAAGCATATGTATTGTTTAGGACTGTATTTCTGTTGGGGTTTTAAATTGGTCTCTTGTAGACAGATTATGTCTGGACAGTTTTCGGCAATAATAATCTGTAGCATAGCCAAGCGATGGAAGAATCCATCGATATTCCATTGTGTGATCGAGTTGAATGTAAGAAATAAAAAATTTAAATAAAAAAAAAATAAAAACTAAACGATAGCTGCTAATAAGTGCTGGTTTGTGATGCATCACTTTCTAGTTCAGAGCCCACCTCTCCAAGATAAGCAAATATTTTTTTGTTTAAGTTAGTTAGTCTTGATTTTATTGACCTTTCTTTTAAATAGGGAAGGACTTGTTTTAACATGTGAGAGAGACCTAGCAAATCAGGAGTGAAGTCCTTGATCGAGATTATGGGATTAGATAAGCCGGCAGTGTTGTCTAGTAGGAGGGCTAATTTTTCACTGTTCAGTGGAAATGGTGGTTCGTGATTATTGATGAAGGTTTTGGCTCGTTCTATCTTGGATGAAAAGGATAAATCCGAATGCATTTCTACAAGTTTAGTTTTCTTTGGCTTTTTTCGAGTTTCTGTGAATTTTGGTGTTACAGATGGGCATTCTTGAGGTGCAGTGTCAGTTTCTGGAGAGATGACTTCACTTATAGAGCGTTTTGAAGGCGTTTCTTTATAACTCAACAGTAATGAGTTAAATCCAGCTAATTTCCGCAATTTATTCAACAGTTAATATTTGCTATTTTCGCTAATTTATTTACAGTCAAAATATTGAATTTTTCTTCGATATTATTCTAATTTCATTTAAGCAGCGACCTTTAAGTTTTACCCAAAACACAGGGTGTCCGGAAACTCTCCTGACAAACGAAAACCGGAGATTCCTCAGATAATTTTAAGATTTAAGGGAGTTTTTTCTTAATAATTTCAGAACGCTTCTATTTAAAAAAGCAAAACCTGGTACAATCCTGGTACATCCTCCAGAGTTATATCGATTTCAATAATTGCAAATTTCTAGTACCGTTCATAGGCGTCCGTTTTGGGTAGGTCAACGGATATTTTAATGTGAAACCTCTTTGTCTTTAACTTTTAAGCATTTGTGATAGTAGATTAAATTAAATTTTCAGGTATTCTAGTACTAAAAGGTACTGTAACTTTAAGGCTGTAGGATATACAGTTTTCTAGAAAAATCGATTTGAAAATTTTACGTTTTTTCGTCATTAATAGGTACCTTAATTAATTTTATAAAATATATTTTCTTTCAAAACAAAGTATTTATTACGTTTAACACAGTAGTTTAAGTATTTATAAATTAATACAAAAGAACAACTATCAAAGGTAGATAGTTACAAAAGATGCTCGATGTGATGACCATTAGTCTCTATGCATAAATTTTCCATTTTCCTTAAAGAACGCCGAATTCTTGCAAACATTTCAAAGTTATTTCTAAATTCGTTGCAAACATCTAGTATCCTTAATCAGAGTTGTGCACGATTTTGTATCGGAATGAAATAAACAAATGCTTTTATAGGAGACCGGTCCTGACTGAGCACAAGTTAACCTGTGTTTTAGTTATGATCGTAATTTATACAAAAAGTGCAAGTAAAAGTCTGATTTATTTTGTGAAAGTTGTGCATATCAAGAAAAAAGGCAGTAAGTGACCAACGAGATAGTATTTTTAACTTAATTATTCCAAAGAACAAACATTTTATTGTATATACCAATAATATTATATTAACCAAGAAATTTTCAATCGAGGTTTAAATCGATAAGAACTGGTTGGGTTTCCATCAGGGGACAGAGCCGCACTCACTCTTGCGGATAACACCTGTTATTTTAAAATAATTTTACCGAAGCAAGCATGGATATAAGTAATGCACAACAACTTGATTCCGAACCATCTCGATATAAAAAAAAATGTCCTAAAAAGCTACTCAGCAGTGACCAATCAATTTAAATTTCACATACATATCAAACATTTTCATTTCCTCTTCCCTATATTAATATTTTCATTCACTCATTCACAGCTTCATTTATATTCATTCAACATACTGCACAATAAGGTAATTTCATATTAACACTATTAAAACTACAATATAATAATAGTTAGAATATCATATTCTGTTATCATTTCTCATAAAACTTTTAATAGACTATTCATTTTACTAATTATAAAGTTTTAACTAATAGAGATTTACACAGTTCTTTTACCGTTGCTAGGCAACCACCATTACCCATCACCATTACCCAATAAAAAATTATTCTTCCTCCATTCCATTGGATTTCAACTTAATCTTTTAGTATATAGCAATTTTCATACACTTCCTACACTTTTATGTGGATAGTACCACATCACTTCATTTCATTTCTACCTTTATCACTTTCTCACCACTTATGATGTCATAAATTCAACCTTAAACATTAATCCCATTAATTTAATAGTTCATTTCTTTTTCAATAATAGAGATTTGCTAATTTAAGACAATAAAATTTTTATCATTCAAATAAATTTAATTTGAACTATAGGATCATTATAAGATATTAGTATTATCACAACAAAATAAATTTTATAATTTCACAATTAAAATAAATTACATTAGTTTCGGAACACACCTTCACCTAGTCACGTTCAGCTGTCTTCTTAAATTATATTCCTGTCACCTCAGCCAGTTGGTCTGTGTCGTTTTAACTGACAAGTACCACGCGTTTAAAATCGAGCAGGGAGACATGTAGTCCCTAAAGTAATTTAAAAGTTTATCCATTGTCATCGACCTAGAGTCACAACATAAACAAAATGTAACATTCGGAATGATGTAAACCCATATAGGAGGTCACACATTTAACTTTATTGTTAGCTACAATTACACAAGGCACTGAGGATGATTTGTTAAGATCGAAAACGTTATGCCAGTATTTAAATTTTGACGACACTTTTTATAAAGTTTTAACTATATGTTTTTATACCACAATACAAGTGTGAAGTGTTTTAACTTCTGTGTTTTAATTTAAATTTCCTTCCAAAGAACAAGCACTAGTGTTTAGTGCGATTGAAAATACTCCGCTTCAAGACTACCTAATAGGTACGTGTTGATAATATAATTCTACCAAAAAATATCATTTTCGCCCCCAGCCTTTCCAACAACTGAATCAGCATGGCTGATTGGGTGAGTTTTTCAACATATATTGATAATTCCGTAGAAAGCTGTGAAATAAATTACTGTGATATCGATAGAACAATCACCAATTTTAATGACAATCATCATCCAGTACCATGGTGGAATAAGGATTGCAAAGAAGCAATACAGCAAAGTAAAAAAGCTTAAAATAGGTGTAAACGGCACAAAACCCAAGAAAGTAAAATAGAATTCAAACGATTAAAAGCTAGAGCCCAATTAATCATAAAAAATTCAAAAAAGCCTCATGGTCAAAATACGTCTCAGAAATAAAAAGTTCTACTCCAATGAGCGAAGTTTGGAAAAGGGTAAAGAAAATTTCCGGTTTAAAGTATTCTTCATCCATTAACACTCTTAAAATAAACAATACTCTTCACAAAACATTGCTAACACTCTTGCTTTCACCTTTGAACAACATTCCTCTAGCGAAAACTACGACATTAATTTTAGGGACTACAAGCTAAAGAAAGAACGCACCATCTTGTCTCTAGAAGAATCCCACGAAAATCCCCTATCTCAACCTCTTACTATTATAGAACTAAATAACTCCTTACAAGATATGAAAAACTCAAGTCCCGGACCCGACAATATTCCTGTTGTATTCCTAAAGCATTTATCAATCTTAGCAAAACAACATCTACTGCAAATTTTCACTCAAATTTGGCAACAATGACAATATCCGTCTATATGGGCAAAAGCCACAATTTTGCCTTTTTTAAAATCCAGAAAGCCTCGACTTGATCCAGAATCATACAGACCCATCGCTCTAACATGTGCCATGGCTAAATTAATGGAGAAAATAGTCAATGCCCGGCTTATGTGGACACTGGAAAAATCTCATTTCTTCTTACCAGAGCAAAACGGCTTCAGACGTAATCGGTCAGCAATGGACAATATCGTAGACTTACAAAGTGATGTCCAAGAAGCGTTAACAATGAACCAAATGTGCATAGCTATTTTCTTCGATATACAGAAAGCTTTCAATACGTGTTGGAGATTCAGCATCATTAAAAAATTGCACGCATCCAATATTAGAGGACACTGCTTAGCCTATATCGAAAATTTGTTAAAAGACTTTTCTTTCCAAGTAAGAGTTAATAACGTTTATTTTGATTTTTACACTGCAGAAAACGGTACCCCACAAGGCTCAGTACTTAGTCCTACCCTATTTCTAGTTGTCATAAACAACATACTAAACAAATTACAGAAACCTCTCAAAGCTCGCCTCTATGCCGACGATTTAGTGGTGTACATTAAAGGAGCACAAAAATAATCTATGTGCAGAATAGTACAGACATTTTTAACCCAACTAGATGAATAGACAGCTAGTACAGGCTTCGAATTCTCCGTTACAAAGACAACTGGTATGGTGTTTACGAAAAAATCATGCATTACACCAGTTCTTTATCTTCACAACAGCATCATTCCCTTCCAAAACTCCGTAAAATTCCTTGGTATGTGGCTGGATCAAAAACTTTCCTGGAAAAAGCACATTCAACACAACACTTGGCGCTAACATGCAACAAAAGACTCAATTTGCTTAAAACCGTATCAAATCGTTTCTGGGGTTCCGACTTCTCTACACTACTCCTTCTGTATAAAACACTAATTAGATCCAAACTCGATTACGGTTCAATTGTTTATGCCTCCGCAACCAAGAGTACCCTAAAACCATTATCCACAATGCTGCACTTCGGATCGTTCTCGGAGCTTTTCACACTTCACCCATAAAAAGCTTACATTCCGAAACTGGAGAACCATCATTGCAGTATAGGCGGGCACTTTTAACACTTTCACACGCTTCTTCTGTAGCTGCTAATAAAGATCATCCACTCTTCGAAAATACTTTTTCTAAAAATAATCTTGACTTTCTCTTTAATAAATCTCGTACTGGAAAACCTTATTACACACGAGTAAGATCAATTCTGAATAATTTTGACACAACAATCCCAGATGTATTTTACTGTAACATCAAACTCCATGGTTGATACGCATCCCAAATTGCAACACCTCTTTAATAGAGTTCTCCAAAAAATGCAATAACAACATACTACTCAAAAACAAACTAATGAGATTCTTGAACGAGACTATCTTAACTGCACAAACATCTTTACCGATGCATCTAAATCTACTGATGGCATTGGTTGTGCATTTGTTACTCCAACGTCTACTTTCAAATTTAAACTACCGCCTAGCTCAAGTGTTTTCACCGCTGAACTGTTTGCTTTGTACCTTGCCCTAAAACATGCAAACCTCTCAAGAATTTCAAAATCTCTGTTTCTCACCGACTCGCTCAGCTCTCTTCTTGCAATACAGCATCTGTATCCTAAACAGCCATTGGAGCAACTAATAAAAACTGAACTACAAATTGCCCAAGAGAGCCACATAACTCCTAAATTTATATGGATCCCATCGTATATAGGAATTATCGGCAATGAAGAGGCAGACAGTAGTGCTCGTGATGCAGCAACAAGTGCGGAATCTGAATTAGTGCGTGAGAGTGTCAACTACTCCTATCCAGAAGTTTATGCTAACCCTATACTGATGCCTAAATTCTTGAAAAACGTGGGGATTGTCACCATGAACGAATCATATGTACATTCAAAATTCCATTTTTTGTGAATGTAGAATGTATCTGAAAAATCTTTATTTTGTTTTTTCTGTTTTTGTAACCATCTAGCGACTTCTTCACGAGTAGGAAACTCCCCTTAACTTCCATAAAAATAACATCTTCATGTGCTGCTGTATCATTATATCGTCCTGTTTCATTATTTTTGGGACCACTGAACATGTTTCTCTTAATCGTTGATGAAGAGCTGTAAATGTCGAGTGAGTGGGATTGTCACGATTGGGAAATTTTTCAGCGTATCTACGTTACTTCTCGAGCCTTACACCTCATTCTGCAATAATCTAAATGCATGTCAGCGTATTCCTCCATTAGTTAAAACCATTTTTGTTGAATTGAAATTGTTGTGTTTGAATGTCATAAAGTAAAAAACTCCACGAACTGACAACAATTTGACAATAAAAACGTAGGTTATACTTCTGTTGACAGTTCAAAGCTAACTAGAGCAAAAAATATTAATTTAACTTTCATGACGAAAAAACCAAAAATTTTCAAATCGATTCGATGTGTCCTACCGACTTCAAGTAAGAGTACCTTTTAGTACTAAAATACCTGAAAATCTAATAAGCTAGTATCAAGAATGCTTAAAAGTTAGAAACAAAAAAGTTATACATTAAAATTACCGTTGACCTACCCAAAACGGACGCTTGACCAGTGCTAGAAATTCGCAATTATTGGAATTGATTTAACTCTAGAGGATAAATAACCGTACCAGTTTTCGTTATTCTAAATCTAAGCGATCTGGAGGTATTTAAAAAAACTAATTACAAGGAGCCAACTTCAAAGAGCTCTCGCTCCCTTAGGAAGCATTTTCGGACTAGGTGAATTTGGTTAAATTGTTTTAAAATTATCTGAGCAATCTGTGGTCTTCGTTTGTCAGGAGAGTTTCTGGAAACCCTGTATATGACTTGGGATGACGTACATAAAACATTGAAGTGTCTACAAACTGACTTAAACCTTGACATCACCGCCATGCATTTCTTCATGTGCCAGGCGCATCTTGACGACTCGTCATACGGTTTTTCGAGTTTTGCACCTACGAAAATAACCACAACGATTTCTATTTTAGATTACACTACGACTATAACCTAGTAAGCGCCGACAGCAACTTAACTATTGTTTGCTTTTTTATAAATGTACGTCTGGAGTTCACGACAAATGTGCAACATTCATTTTTGTTTCGTATCTTAATAATTAATAATTAAATATCTCAAAGAAGGTTTTCATTGTACATGATACTCCAAAATTAAAAGGATTTTATAAATAGTATGGGAGAATTTACTTTCGCGCTTTGACTTTCAACTCAAGACATTCAATCGCTCATTATTTGTAGCAAAAGAAATAGCAAATTAAATTATTTTGAATTGCATTTTTTAATTAGTAGTCACCGTTTAAGGACAATTTGTGCTTATAAATAGTAAAATCAAGAGAGCGGCTTTGAGAATATCTTTCAACTTCAAGTCAAAGTACAGTAGAGGAATTGATGGTTCGAGGAGATAATAATAGCATAATTTCGGTTGCGTTGCCCGTTACTTTTAAACATAATATTCAAACATATTACTTAATTTAATATTGGATTATCCTATTTCTACATTATATTGTAGAATATAATTCGTACAATTTTGAAATTATCGTAAATATGGTTATTATGATGGGTTCATAATAGGGTTTATGTAGAGTATTAAAATAAGAGTTTGGAAATAACTTGAATTTAGTTTTAAATTAATTACTATTTTAATGGGAGTAAGCCACAATTGAAGTTTAAAATAAGTTTGCTGAAGTTTCAATTTCCACTTCGGAAAGTATTCTCAAAATACAAACATGAATAATTAAACAAATTGTGTTTTTTGTTACTTACTTGAGACTCTTACTCTTCTAAGAGACAAAATTACTTGTTCTAACGAAAATTCGTTCTTAGAGGAGAAACATTTGTTAACATCTGTTTTATTAAAAAATGATTATCCTTTATGATTTATAAATAAGGAATTTTCAATAATCGACTGAACAGAACAACTTAGAACGGGATCCTATAGCATACACAAAAAATAATACGAGGAAAATAACAAAGCCATACATAAAAGGTTTATCAGAAAAACTTAAAAAGGTAGGAAATAAACTCAACATTTCAACCATATTCAAAACAACAAACACATTCAGATTTATTTTATCTAAAACTAAACCTAACAATGACAAGAAAGAACAAAGAATTATATTTATAAAATACCTTGTGAATACGATCAGTTTTATTTAGGTGAAACATCAAGGCCATAAATTTTAGAATAAGTGAACATCAATCTTATATTGAAAATAGAGAATTTGATAGATCGCAAATATGTAAACACGCATGGAAAAATGAATATAGGGTTCAATGGAATGATTCAAGTGTAGTCCTAAAAGAAACATATGGTGAAAAGAGGAAATTTAAAGAAGCGCCTCTAATTATGATAAATGAGACCAATTGTGTCGCAAATTCCTCGACAGAATACAGTTGGATCTGTTTACCCATATTAAAAGAGGAAGATAATAAAAAGAAAATACCACTAGTAGTAAGTCAGTACTGAACTAAATGTAAGACCAAATCCTTACCATGTCGGGATAGTATATACGTATATGACGTTTTTTCCTGGCTTTTCCTCATGATTTACTATGGAATCACTAAGAGGAGAATTTTACTGTCCTCATGGCACGTGGTTGTCTTTTTAAAGACGAATCACGTGCTATGATTTTTTCTGACATATTCTCAAGTTAAAGTTGATTTCATGTAATCGAATGAATTATCTTATAATAAAGTCGTACCAGGAACGTAACGCAGCATATTGGCTACATGATTTTAAAGTCGTCTATTTTAAAATGGATATATATATATATATATATATATATATATATATATATATATATATATATATATATATATATATATATATATATATATATATGTGTGTGTGTAAATTGTAAATATAAATGTCAGATAATATTGAATTATTAGAAGAATTTTTCACCATCTAACAAAAAACAAAATTTGTTTAATTTATTAATGTTTGTATTTTGAGCACAATTTCCATAGTGGAGATCGAAACGTCAATAAACTTATTTTAAACCTCCAATTGTCGCTTAGGTTCAATTTTTCACATGCGAAAAACCATGTCATATCTTTCGCTATATTAATTACTATCATTCTTCACCTCAATTTTAAAATTATTACCCTACTCCAACCCTTAATTTGTACTCCCACTTCAACTCCACTCCTTTAGAAATACAGACAGTTTTAACATAGCAAACGAAAAAGTCTCTCTCTTGACTGTTGACTTCCGCTAGAAACAGACGTAATCTCTCTTGACTGTTCGCTGCCGTTAGTAACAGACATTCTCTCTCTCGCTGATAGTTACGCGAAAAATACACAGAATCAACAATCTTATAAATTCAAATTAAATTGTTTTACTTGCGTGCGATTTGAACTTAGGTCAATGCCGAACATGAAACTAGTAAAATAAATAATAAACAAGAGAGTGCAAACTGTTATTGTAAATAATAAAATATTTACCAATCCCGGCCCTGGGAGCCGCATATTTAAAAGAGAAGAAATGCAAATAGACAATAATCATATTTCAATTCAGTGAGGAGTATTGTTGACCGTTCGTAATGTAAGTTTCGACCTGGGAGAATTGTATGTACACTGAAGTAAAAAGTAAAATACGTTTTTTTTTTGGGTAAATGTCAACATAAAACAGAGTTGGGCTAGTGAAGTGGGAGCCTGACGCCACAATGAATTATTAGTTATGTGTTGACATAAGTAGCGTGTAGGTATTGGCTTTGTTTGTAGTTTTTATTATTTAATGATGGTAAACTTTGGCTACCGGTTTCGAAGCCCTTAATATTTGCCCCATCATCACGGCCCAGTACGGTAGTCTTATTTATATTAAAAACTAACTAAAACAACATAAAACAAACAATGACCAATTTAAACACAATAAAATGATAATAAATAATAGAAAATTAAGCAAGTAGCTATAAAATTAATTATTGAGTCAGGAATTAGTATATGGTATATTACAGGGTTATTATGTTAGAATTGAATTAAACTTACAACAAAACAAAATTATTACTTACGTATCAGATACAGGAAAGCTCTATAAACTAAGATATTCCTATAAAACACCTTCTCCCTCAAGGAATTCATTCACGAAAACCCCGGAATATATAAATTTTTTATTTTATGTATGGTATAATTTCACTATTTGAGAGAGTGAGTCATCGTTTAAAGCCCCAGAAATGCGGAAAGCTGTTTGGAAATCCAGTGACGTACACTTACTTTTATTTTAACGTTAATTATATTTTATTTTTCAAATATTAATGTTCGAAATAGGCCACAATATATTTATTTACAAGTTTTTACTGACGTTTCGATCTCTATATCCAAAGCCCGCTTTCAAAGATATAAATGATAGTTATATTTATTTTATTTGTTTATTATTATATATTTTTATAATCTTATATTGTTTATTTTTTTTTTTCTATCTTTAAAAACGGAATAGAGATCGAAACGTCAATGTATTAAACATGTAAATAGATATATTGTGGCTTATGTCCAACCTTCTCCCTAAAAATACAGAATGCCACAAACAAGCAGCTATAGAAAAATAAATATATCTGTCATTTGTATGTTTGAAAACGGTCTCTTTATAGAGATCGAAACGTCCGTAAATTAAACATTTGAATAAATATATTGTGGCTTATTCCCAACATCATTTCTAAAAATACAGAACGACAAGTGAAAAGCCATAGAAAATAAATAGTACTATCATTTGTATAATTGAAAACGGTCTCTAGATATAGAGATCGAAACGTCAATAAATAAACATATGAATAAATATTTTGTGGCTCATTCCCTACATTCCCCTATAAATACAGAATGCCACAAACAAAAAGCTATAAAAAAGAAGTAATTTTGCAGAAAGTTTACTGATACCAACCGGCTGTCGCGGAAGTTACGCTAAAACGTCTTTTGACGTGACCCGTGCTTAAAGAGTTACACAATGAAATTTTTTTAAAACAAATTTTAAGACAGTTTCCACACCGCCCCAGAGGTATGTCTTGTGGCGCGATACTTTTTTTAAATGGGTGTTCGCCAAGAGCCATATTGTCTTATTAAATAAAATGAACAAAACACTTAAACAGTATAAAACAAAACAAAATAAAATCCTATAAAACAAAATAAAATTCTATAAAAACAAAATAAAAATAATGTTTGATGTGTTTAAACACAAACACTATACACACTTACTATGTTCTTCTCGTTTTTTTTTTGTTTTTGGTTTTTTTTATGCTGATGTTCTTATTAAACTATTAGAAAATATTATTCGCTGTCTAAACCTGAAGATGCAGTGCTGCTATCGCTGTCATTATCTTCACCACCTGGTGTAATTATAATTGGCTTTAGTAAAACTTTTGTATAAGTGTCAAGTTCCTACATACGATGTTCTTCTTTAATTATGTGGCCTATACATTTAGCCCATTTCTCTGGAGTTACACGGAGGATTGCTTGAATCAAAAGTTTCTTAATTTCGTTTAATTTGAACGTTTTGTTATTGCGTGCTACTTCTCCTTTCACTTGCTCCCAGATAAGTTCAATGGGATTAAGTTCGCAATGATAAGGTGGTAGACGCAGAACTTTGACACCATAATCTTTTGCAGTTTCATCTACAGCATATTTAAGATATTCAATTTTCCTTAACCGTGCAATGTCAAGGAGCTAAATTTTGAGCATTGATTCTTCGTATGCAATCCCCTTTTCTGTAAGCCATTGTTGAATCCTCCCTTTCAATTTCTTTAATAATCACCTGTTTTTTTCGACTCAAATTGAAGAAAACCATCATCAAGAAACCCTGTATCACTTCCTATATGGGTGACGATTAAACGCCGTCCCTTTCCTGAAGGAGCTTTTAATCCTGTATATCAGCCTTCTATAAATGCTTCGCGTTTACTTTTGACATTTAAATCTTGCCAAACTTTTCCAACTGTATGACCTTTTCCAACCTTGGTTAATCCAGGTTTCATCCAAATAATATATTTTGCATCCAGTGCTGCGAATTTTTCGTATTTCTTCTAAATATTTTCTTCTCCACAGAATAATTTCATTTTTTTCTAATAGCATACTTTTTCTGTTGCGTTTTACGTATCGAAAGTTCATTTCGTGCATGGTCCTGATTAAGACCCTACGAGATATCTTGGGTAAAGAGTCATCATTTTCGAGCTCTTGAGAAATTTTTTTCAGTGTTGGAATTTCACTCCGAAAATAAAATGAATGAATTTTTCGACGTATAATATTCCTTGTCTCGTCATCCAAAACAATGCTTTTCCTACCTCTAGTTTTACCTTTTTCTTGCTTTTTATTTTCCGATGTATTTTTAAGTACACGATAAATACAGCTAACGGATACTTTTGTTAAACTGCTACAAATGTCGACCGCTTGGCTAACGTTTAATGCCATTTTTCTGCCGACAATTCCTTCATAAACGTTTCATATCATTACCTTAATCTACCATAATCAGAGAAGAAATAGATTATGCAATCAAACAAGCGAAAAGTGGTAAAGCCCCCGGTCCTGATGAAATTCCCGTAGAACTGCTCAAACTTATGGACGATGAATATATTAAAATACTCCTAGATCTATTTAACACAATATATAGAACTGGAATAATACCTAGGGAATGGCTCCGTTCGACCTTTATACTACTGCCAAAAAAGGCAAATACAAGGGAATGCAGCGAATATCGTACGATAGCCTTGACGAGTCATGCTCTAAAACTGTTCCTGAAAATAATCCATAATAGGATCTATAGGAAATTAGACG
Organism: Diabrotica undecimpunctata; assembly: GCF_040954645.1. Taxonomy (NCBI): domain Eukaryota; kingdom Metazoa; phylum Arthropoda; class Insecta; order Coleoptera; family Chrysomelidae; genus Diabrotica; species Diabrotica undecimpunctata. The sequence continues at coordinate 92,778,004 of NC_092804.1, forward strand.
TAGACATCAGTAACACTCAGATGGGATTCAGAAAAGGGCTGGGTACAAGGGAGGCTCTGTTTGCAATGAACGTTCTCTCACAGAGATGCTTAGACATGAACCAAGAAATTTACACCTGTTTTATTGATTTCGAAAAGGCCTTTGACAAAGTACAACATGAACCACTAAGACAAATTCTAATAAAGAAAAATATAGACAGCCGAGATATTCGAATTATATGCAACCTATATTGGAATCAAACAGCAAATGTGAAGGTTGAGGGTAGGCTAACAGAAGAAATTCAAATCCGTCGAGGAGTCCGGCAGGGATGCATCTTGTCGCCACTTTTATTTAATCTGTATAGTGAAGCTATTTGTGAACAAGCACTCGAGGAAGAAGATCTTGGTCTGATAATAAATGGTGAGACGATCAACAATATAAGGTATGCTGACGATACGGTTCTCCTAACGGGAACGCTAGTAGAACTACAACATCTCGTTCAAAGTCTCAATATATACTGTAACAGTTACGGCTTGAAAATTAATTTGAAAAAAACTAAAGTTATGGTAATCACGAAATCAAAGAACATCAGAGCTAATCTTGTAATAGACAATACAACGATTGAGCGTGTGTCCTGTTATAAATATCTAGGTGCTTGGATCACAGACGATACTGATCAAACAAAAGAGATTAGATGTAGAATAGAAATCGCTAGATCAGTCTTTAATAGAATGCGCAAACTCTTTTGCAATCGTGATATCAATATACAGTTACGAATACGAATGCTGCGGTGTTATGTCTTTTCTACCCTGTTGTATGGAGTAGAGGCTTGGACACTAAAACAGTTGACCACAAAAAACATCGAAGCTTTCGAGATGTGGTGCTATAGGCGCATTCTCAGAATATCATGGATGGACCGCGTCACTAACACGCAAGTACTCCAAACTTTAGACAAAAGATGCGAAATTCTAAATGAGATAAAAACTAGAAAGATGGAATACTTGGGGCACATTGTGAGAGGTGAAAAGTACGAACTTTTAAGAAATATCATGCAGGGCAAAATTAAGGGCAAAAGAAGTGTGGGAAGAAGAAAAATATCGTGGCTTCGTAATCTACGTGAATGGTTCGGGTGTAGTTCGATTGAACTTTTTAGGCGCGCTGCTAACAAAGTCGCAGTGGCCATGATGATTTCGAATCTCCGCTAGGATTGGCACGAGAAGAAGAAGATCATTACCTTCTCTTCGGACGTTAACATTTTCCGTCTCTTTTGCGGCTTTTCATTCTTGGAATCAACATCAGAATTTTGCTGTCTTCTCTTGGAACAACTCGGTTTTTCGTCCATTGTATTTCAATAATCTGGATATATACTATATATACAATAATTTCAAAGAATATAACTAAATATTTACTATAACACGACAAACCATAACACTCTTATTATCAATAACACGTTTTATCAATACTACAATACAGTATTGATAAAACAGTATTGACAACAATAAGTTTACAAACTTATCACATAAAATATACTCATAAAAACACATGCACTATTTACCCATAGAAACACCAATGTTTTCTTCGTTCAGTTCTTCGGCAAAAAATAATAAAAACTAGTTTTACTGCATGTCTGGATCCGAATTGTAAAACCGAGTTCCCTCGCTAATTCCAACATTGCCAAACGATTGAAAAATAATGTTTTAAAATATCGATTTTTATTTTATAAATTTAAATACGTAACGAAACGGAACATATAAATAAAATTTATTTTATTACAATTTTTTGCTTAATTTTTACTATTGAAAAAATCATGTTTTTTGGTATTTTTATGACGGTAATAATCGCTGCGTGGAAGAATACAGGTTTTGTATGACCATAATTACTACTTGTGAACAAGATTTGGCTACACTGTACGACAACTCCTGGTCAGTTTTTCTATAGAGAAGCACAAATAAATATACTACTTTATATATTCTGTAATTTCTTATTAGGAAACGCAAATTGCAATCGAGAAAGCAGGCAGTTTTCGAGGGCCGCTGTGTACATTTAAATTTGAGGATATTCCGCGTTTAAACTATGATATCACTCTTCTGAATTGAGGGTTTCTACTTTATATTATTATTTCAATATGTAGCGAGATGTTTTTTTCGTGTTTATTAATAAATTGTTATAGCTGTTATGTCAAGATATAAAATTAAAATTTTTGAAGCACATACGTAAAAACACAAACACAATTTATTAAAATTTAAACAGCCTTTTGACTTGTGTTATGTAGTCACTTTAGGGAGGTTATATTATCAGTACTCCCGCCAGACAATACCATGGTTGAGCAAAGTGTCTTCTTTCGAGGGAGTGGCAATTACATGCCCTTGAAGTTTTGATTAAACAGTTAACCTGTTATAGACGTGCAGATCGAATGAATTTTATGTGTTGGTTGTGTTGTAATAAGACATACTTAAAAGATAAAACTTAAGACTAAATAAATTGTAAGTATTTATCCAAAATAATAACCAAACATTGATATATAAATTATCACCTGTTTGTAGTATTTATACTGCTAAACTTTTTGCAATTAAAAAGAGTGCTACCTAGTTAATATCCAATAACATTGTAACTTTTTCAAATTATTTTTAAACTTTAAAAATTTAATATTATAATTCCTAGTAAATATTTAAATTATTGTTGCTCACGCCACCTATCCGACGAGTGTGGAAGCATCTAAATTACTTCAAGGATCCAACTGTAGTTCATAGTAGTTCCGATTTTGGCTCTAAAAACCGAGCGCTGGTAACCTTCCCGAAATTTGTCTATATGTTCTCTTTGAACGTCCAACATACAGGACGAAATATTTTTAGGTGGTCTCTTGACGAGGTAAGCCAAAAAATTCCTTTTTTCTTTTATATTTCAAATAAATATTTATTTTAGAACTATGTTTATTGGCCCGGTATTATGTGATAGAGTGGTGCAAATGTAAGTTCAAGAGAGTAAATTTTTATTTTATGTAGTTCCTGACCGGACATGAATCTTGAGATCAAGTGAGATCAGAAATGAGATCTTACACGTATCGTATTCGAAAAACCAGCGATAAAAATTGTATCATATGTAACGTAAAATACGACGTGGAGCAGCGTATCTTCAGGTGCAAGGTGTTTGTGTTGGAACAACATATAATGCGAACAAAGCTAGGAGAGATATCCTCTGACACCTTATACGTGTCGCTATGGAAAGCAGGGAGAAGTTTGATTTTCTCATAGATCAAGTAACAAAAATTATGAAGAGAAAGTCCATGATAGAAAAAGAAACTGAGACAGGATGAAAATGATCTCGGGCAATTCGCCTCCATTCAAAATTACTTACTCATTTACTCAATTATCATTATATATTATCTATCTATATAAAAGGCTATGATGATAAGTCACACCGTTTGTCCAGTAAGGTAACGACGCCACCTAGGAAAGAAATTTGAACTACCAATATTTGACATTTCAATATTTTGTTCTTGAAACGATACGGTTGATTTATTACTCATTCATTCGACAAATTGATGATTCAAATATTGTTAATCGGAAATTTTACTACTTCACAGTAATTAAATAAAGGTAAATAGAATTAAATAAAGTTAAAGAGAATTACGTAAAATTAAATAACAATTAAATAAAATTAAGTAAAAGCTATACCTGTAAAAGCGCTGCTATACCGTTTCTGCTTCATTTCCCATGTAAAATCCCATAAGAAAATGTTAAGGTTCATTCTGTTTATTTTTTGAGCATTTTTTGGTGGAAGTAGAATATATTGTCGGATCGGTACGTATGACACATCATTGGAAAGGAGATGGGATTAGCGAATATGTTGAGAGAGAAAAAACACACATTGCAACATTGCTAAGAGGGCATTACATCATATCTCCTTTGTTATTGGTCCAATTGGAGCGTATGATACGTTAAATAAAAGGAAGGATATGACAAATATATTAAGATAGAAAAAAACAAACAAGGCGACTACCAAAAGGGCACTACACAGTGTCTTCATTATTAATGAACGTATAGTTACATACAAGATGTCATAGGGCACTGTGGATAAAAATTAGTTTAAAAGACAAATTTTGATTTATTGACTTAAAGAAGGCCTCTGCCCCTTGCAGATTTTTCTCCGGATTACATGTTGAGGTATGTTATTCCATTCTCTCACTAACAGATCCTTAAGCTCCTGTACGTTGTTAGGAGGAGGTGTATGGGTTTGAATACGTTTTTTCAAATCGTCCCAGAGATGTTCGATGGGATTCAGGTCCGGAGACCTAGCTGGCCAGGGTAACCTCGTAATTCTAACCTCGTCCAAGTATTGCATACTGATCCTAGGAACGTGCGGTCGCACGTTGTCCTGCATAAAAACGGCGTTTTCTCCAAGACCTGCCATAGTGGGCATAACATATTCTTCGAGAATCTCCGTAATGTTCCTTCGGGCAGTTAAGGACCCATTTTCGATGAAGGGTAATTCTGTGCGGAAGTCGGAAGATACACCTCCCCAAGCCATGACCGAGCCTTCACCAAATGGCATTCTTGGAGCAATGCAAGCTTGTGAAAATCGTTCACCGGTTCTCCTCCAAACTCTTACACGTCCATTGGATCTAGTTAGACAGAAACGAGATTCATCTGAGAATAACACTTTGCTCCAATCATTAATTCCACAATGCGCGTATTGTCGAACAAAAGCTAGTCGTGCAACTCGATGCGCCCGGCCAAGTAGCGGTCCTGTAGCCACTACCCGAGAAGATAGTCCAGAAGAACTAAGTCTTCTCCTGACTGTTGCAACGCTAACATTGCACTTTCGTACTTCCTGTAGGCAATTTCGATGCATAACCGCAGTTGAGGTCCGGTTTCGTAAAGCCTGAAACACAAAAAAAACGGTCATCTCGTGCCGTGGTCGTTCTTCTTCGTCCAGAGCTAGATCGTCTGGTTAGCAAACTCGTCTCCTGAAAGCGTTGAAGCACTCGTTGAACCGTAGAAAGGCTTACGCCAACAGTTCATGCGACTTGCCGTTGAATGTGACCGTCTTCCATAAGCGCAACAATGCATGCCGTTTCAACAACAGTCAAGGCATTTTTGGCAAAAAATAAACAATAATAAACACTAATAATGGCACTAATAAATACTAATGGCGGCAATAATAAACGTTTGTTTGTTGCATTTGAACAGAAAGTCGAAGCACAAATGAGACATGTAAAACAAGCAGCAGTTACAGGTACCGTTCATTTTGAGAAGTGTGCACTTTTCCGCGAAATCGGCACTATTGGAATTCTTTGTTACAAAGGAAACAGCTAAGCTGACAACAATTCTCAGAAACATGCATTAGTTTGTATTTGTGTTATTATTATTTACGATAAAGCTCGTTAAAAATGAAATAACGGCGATTTTTAAGGTGACCCGGATTTTATGATCGCGAGTGTAATATAAGTAGTTAGGCATTATATCCGACAGAGCAGAATGGAAGAACATTGTTAAGCAGGCCAAGACTCACAAAGGGTTGTAGTGCCATTAAAAGAAGAAGTTAGGCATATGAACTGACACGTCATGTAAACTTTTTGTAAAAGTTTTATTTTAAGGTTGCAGTCATTATTAGGGCAGGATAAGTAAAAAGTAAATAAGATAAAACTTATTATTGATATTTATTGAAGACGTTTCAGTTCAGTTCATCTAAAATGAAAAATGTGAAAAAACCAAACATCCAAAGAGAAGTTAAAACGAAATGAAAAAGACAGAAAAGAAGTTAAAAAAAACATGTGTGTTACCTCAAAAAGACATGTAGCAGTCAATGATATTAAATTTGTAAAAAAGCTTCCGATTATGGAACATTCAGAGATAAAGTTGTATAAACAATTAATTGAAACTAGGTATAGTCCAATGACCAATCGGATCCACAACAAGAGATAAAAACCCGAATACAAATGGCAAGACAAGCTTTTGTGAAATTCAGACCGCTCCTATGTAATCAAAACCTACATTTCGAAATACGCTACAGAATGGTCAAGTGCTACATATGGTCCATCTTGCTTTATGGCATGGAAACGTGGACTTTGAAAAAAACATCTATCAACAAACTTAAAGCATTTGAAATGTGGTCATTAAGAAGAATGATGCGCATACCTTGGGTGGATAGAGTTCGAAACGATGACGTCCTTAAGAGAGCCGGCGTGGAAAGAGAACTCTTTAAATTAATTAAAAAACGCAAGATTGGTTACCTTGGGCACATATTGAGAGGAGCAAAATATGAAATACCACAGTTAATCCTACAAGGGAAGATCGAAGGTAGGAGAGGAGCCGGCCGCAAACAATTATCCTGGTTAAGAAATATTAAAGAATGGACAGAAATACACAATACAGGCGAGCTGTGTCACGCCGCCAAGAACAGAATTCTAGTAATGAGATAGTCGCCTACGCACTTTGGTGTATGGCATGTTAAGAATAAGGTATAGTTTACAAATTAACAAACTTAGCACAGCAAAAGAACATGTGGTAATAATACATGTATATAAAAAATTTGTTATAAAAAACTTAAAAAACATTAAAATTGATGTGTAAAGAACTAGAAAGATCATGAGATGCACTTCCAAAAATGTATTATCAGTAAAATTTACATTTGACTTTAGGTAACAATATTAATTAGTTAAGATTAAAATCGTTAAACTGTACAAACAGAATAACGTACCTGTTAAAATTTCAGTTAAGAATGCTAAGACTGTCAGGAATTTGTTTTCTAAAACTAAAACCTTTGCCCTTCTGGACCAAGTTAATGTAATCTATCATATACCTTGTGCTGAGTGTGACTCATGTTACATCGGTCAGACAGGGAGATCACTGAGAGGGCGTCTTACGACACACCGCAGTGATATCAACTTATCTAAGCATACTTGTGCTCTTGCCCAGCATGCTATTAACTCTAAGCACAAAGTGAACTTTAATGAAGTTAAAATTCTTGGCACTGAACGCAATCTCGTCAAAAGACTTTTTTGGAAATGTGTTCAATACTAAAACACCCAAATACTCTTAATAAGAGAACCGACATTAGTAACTTGAGCCAAATTTATCATGCATTAATTCTACATAATTAGGCTCAATATGTTATTTACTTTGAATTGTCCCATAAGGTGTTTGTGATCATATTTTTCATATCTAATAATATAAATAAATAAAATAAATTTTTTTTGTTCTCTTTCTTTAATTAACTTAGATTTATTAACTTAATTTTATTAAATATTTTGTCATTATCACATTTACATATATTAAGTAATTGTTTTTGTTGGCTGACTTGTTTAATAAAATCTTTTAATTGAAACTGATTCATAGAATCTTTTTCATTCACAGCTCCAAATGCTATGAACCTTGGACTGTGGAAGTTAAATCAATCTTCACCTGTTGGCTGGCTAACCAGTCACAACGTAGATATTATAATATATGATATTTTGGATTGACCTCGCTCGCTTTGTTTTTTAGTTTTGAACGAATCACTGGGGGAAAGATGGTGGTTTTAACCACCTTTTCCTTTCATTTTTTGGCTTTTTGATTTATAATGACAAGTTGTCACCCAAATTTACCATAATCTTTAAATGTACCGCTCTACTACACTAGAGGTTGGTATTTAGCCTTGCTGTTCTGTCATTTTTTAACCTCAAGGCCATTGTCTTTTCACGTTGTTGGCGTGGATGTTACACCTGTTAGTTCATTTACCTGTTGCATTCAGTAAGCTAAAGACTGGTAACTTCATTTTACTTTTAAATATTATATTTTAATCTCAACTAATTAATAATGTTACCTAAAGTCAAATTTAAATTTTACTGATAATGCATTGTTGGAAGTGCATCTCATGATCTTTCTAGTTCTTTACACACCAATTTTAATGTTTTTTACTTAAGTTTTTATAACATATTTTTTATATACATTTATTATTATCACATGTTCTTTTGCTGTGCTAAGTTTGTTAATTTGTAAACTGTACCTAGTTTCAATTAATTGTTTATACAACTTTATCTCTGAATGTTCCATTATCGGAAGCTTTTTTACAAATTTAATATCATTGACTGCTACATGTCTTTTTGAGGTAACACACATGTTTTAACTTCTCTTTGGATGTTTGGTTTTTTCACATTGTTCTTTTTAGATGAACTGATAAAGTTTTCTAAACAGAAAGCGAAACGTCTTCAATAAATAGATGAAGTAGCCACCCTCTTTATCTTTTATTTCTTCACTTTGACCGAAAAACCCACCAGTCGTCGAGTGTACCTTAGTTTATTTTGGATTGACGGTCATACTCCTTTTCTCGATATATATACATACATATATATATATATATATATATATATATATATATATATATATATATATATATATATATATATATATATATATATATATATATATATATATATATATATATATATATATATATATTATATATATATATATATATATATATATATATATATATATATATATATATATATATATATATATATATATATATATATATATATATATTAATATGTACTGGTAATACAAAAATTATAACGCTCCTATGATCTACTAATTAAAATATGTCTTATTGAATAAATAACTTATAGAATAGTAATCATCATGTGGTCAGTCTCTTAAAAAAAAGTCCCTTGCCATTTTCAAAATGAAGTATAGTAGGTACACTTATTTCATCACAGGATACCCTGTCGTATTAAATGGAATTTCTGATAACTGTCTTTCCCGAAATAGATCTAGAGATATGACTTCTAAATTATTTTAGACGCGTTCTTAACATTCCTTACACTCTTCGCATACCAGCAAAGAGAGGGACCAACCGTTCTAGTTTATTTTCGTTGTTTCAATTTCAAATGACTATAATTTGTATATCGCTTCACAGCACCATTTGGATAGCACGCAGAAATGGTCACACGTCTCGTTAGCCGTCTATAGTTTTAATCTGATTATTTTCGGTAATTTTCGCTATAAAATTTAATATCCAAGTTTTTGTTTAGAAATATTGAATAAGCTACATTATTATTACCAACAAATAAATAAATTTTACAATTGAAATTATTGGAAACATTTTCAGGGTATTTGCATTAAAAACAAAACCGACATGGGTTCTAACCGGTGTGAGATATTTTAAACTTACAGATGGTGTGGTCATGTTCAACGCCGAAACGTTAATTAGTAAATACGAAGAATTGCTGATCGATGGTTCTTGGAAGAACTATGAGAGGAAGACCAAATAAGACCTTGGGGAGACGCTTAGGCATGACACCTCGGTAAAGGGGATTGACATTGATATGACCCAAGATAAAAACTTATGGAGAAATGTAGTTGATGATGATGATTGTCATTAACTCTTGTTGTTAACTTTTGTTATTAAATAAAAATACTCTTTTTGTATATATTTGATTTTGTATATATAGGACTAATCGTCCTATACTCTCCATTTGACAAATAAGTGTGGTTTCAGTGATTATCTTTGATGCATAGGAGCCAAACTATTGAATTTTAGATGAAACTTGAAACTTTGTGGAGTATGTTTTTCTTATGTACCTATGTTTTTATGTTTATATTTATTTTTCATATAAAAATTATATGACTATCAGCAGAAAATCTTTGTATACCACTTCATTTTAGTTTAATTAAACCGCTATCCAAATTTAAAGATGCTAACTATGTTGTGATTGTGTGTAATATAATATATATATATATATATATATATATATATATATATATATATATATATATATATTGTTACGTGAAATATGAGTCATATTAAAAACCTGTAAACATGTGTTTATTCACTAATATGTTGTAGATTGTACGAGACCCTTCGATCAGCTTGCAGAAATCTACCTGAAACGGGAGCTTCCAGAAACCGGTCGAAACGATGACCCGGATTTACCTTCTAGTATAATCAGAGGAATTCTCGACCGGCTGTGTTTTTATATATAATAACGGAGCTTTCATTGAAAACAGTTAGTTAATGAAGAAGCTAGTTGGTTTAAATAAATTGATATAAATTATCGTGTGTTTTAATAAATTAAAATAAGAACAATATAATAAATTATAATTAATAAATTCATTACAAATGGTGTCGGAAGTTAAATAAAAGTAAATTAGACTTATAATAATCATAAGAAGTGTTTTTCCGAAGTGAATATTTTTAAATTGTGAAAATGACGACGATTTATGAGCTCACAGTGACGAATTTAAGAAGACATCTCGAGGAAAGAGAATTAGCTTCTACCTGGAAAAAGGCTGAGTTAGTCCAACGACTAAAGAACGCTTTGCTAGAAGAAGGATTGGACCCAGAGACTTATACAGATTGAACCAATTTAAAACGGAACATACAATTTAATATATGTCTGTTTGAACTGCATTTGAAATAGTGGACCAATATAAAACTTGGAAAAAAATAAATCCATACCCGGTGATAGACATTGTATAAAATATCGTTCAACTATCTGTCTCCTTTAAAGGAAAGAGAAGCTTGCCTAATAGTCGGAGAGATAGAGCCGAAATTTTGAACTGATCAGTAATATGACATTTCTCTATTGGAATATATTCATTGTAACTGGGTTAAGACTTTGCCTTACAGGAAAACAATTTTCAAACTGATTTTATTATGATATTATGATATCGATTGATTTGAAAATTTGTATGCTCACTTCTGTTACTATTCTGAAAAGCGTCAAGTAGAGTTTTCCTCAAAATTTTCCAAAAAAATTTCCGTAAATGAAAATTTTCGTAATTTTTTGAGGTAAAATCTAACTTGTAGAATCCTTTTGATTTTCTGTCAGTTATACCATGATTTTTTTCCAAAAATTTTCAAACGATTTTTCCGATAAGAAAAAAAAATTTAGAAAAACTAAAAATTTTGTCATTTTTCTCACTCTCATTGATGTCATCACATTCATCATCTTCGTCACTTTCACTTTCAATAATATCACATTCATTATCTGCTTCATTTTCAATCACTACTTCTCGAACTGATTCTGGCATCTGAGGTCCACTAAATCATTTGAATTTATATGTTTCATCTTCAAACTCCCAACCATGTTCTTCAACAATCAATTCTGTTGGTGCTTTTTTATGAGCATTTGTCCAAATATTTGAAATATAATGAGCTCGCAGTAGATGTTGGTGTAATTCATCTTGACATGGTGGTAAGCTTGAAGCATCGAAATTTTTTAGTTTTTTTTTTAAGGCTCGTTCACATCATGCAACTTATACTGCCAGTTAAATAGTGAAACTCTGACATCGTTTACTTTTCTTTTTGGAATTGTTCTCGTCAGTCCTGTTCCATATAAGTGACATATGAAAGTTTCTAAGGTTTCAAAAACTTCATTACAATCGAAGTCAGTTTCAACAAGTTGAATAAAAGAATCTTTATACTTATTACATTTAGCGCATGCGTCTAGAATTACTGATCTAAATGAACGCGCATCATTATTATTTTAATATTTTAAAATAATAATGATGCAAAATTAATGTCCAAACAGAATTTGTAAAATTATAATTAACTAATGAAAAAAAATTCAATCAATATGAAAGTTAAAAAAAATTTTGAAAATATCTACAAAGTAAATTTCAAAACTTAAAAAATTGATAATTCCACTATTAAATTGATTTTTATTAATAATTATTTGTAAAATGTTAAAGGAATTATACAAATTGAATTTTACCTATTGATAAATAGAAATAATATATTTTGTAATTGATTATTAATGTAATAATAAATCAAATTTTTCTTATATCTGAACAATCATTATTTATGCAATATAAATTTAAAAACCTTTTTATTGTAATAAAATATAAGTAAAATTACTATTTGTTATACCAAAAATATTTAATAGTTAACATTATAAAATTACTTTAATTTAATAAAATATCAAATATCAAACATTTATTCAATTAAAAATTAATTCGTAAAATATTTATATTTAAGAAAAAAATGTGATTTGTAAAGTAAATATGACTTTAGTTTGAAAAAAAAAAAAAACATTATCATAATATCATTTTAAAACTACAAAATATTCTATAAAAGATTCAGACGATGACGTAGAGTTTTATCAAATGTTTTAGAAAAGTTTTTCTAATTTTTTTTTTCTTATCGGAAAAATGGTTTGAATATTTTTGGAAAACAAATCATGGTATAACTTACAGAAAATCGAAAAGATTCTATAAATTAGATTTTACCTCAAAAAATTACCTCAGTTCAAAATTTCGGCTCTATCTCTTGGACTATAAGGAAGCGATAAGTGGTTTGACAGCATAATAACTGCTTGTTTAGTCTAGTTTTTTCAGTGATTCTAGGCAACCTATTTGGGTGGAGTTTTGACTTATTCTTGAATGAGTTCCGAATCCAGCAGCCCGCTGAAGTATTGGATTTTTATAATATAATTTTTTGACAACCTTTTGTTGGCCAACCACCTAGAGCGGAGTTGAGCCGAAATACATTGATTTCGTATGTTCCGTTTTAAATTCGTTCAATCTGTATATTTGAAGATGCTGTCCTCTCGTCGATTTCGAAAGTTTCTGGTGACATCGCATCATTAGAGAACAAAGTTTCTGGTGACATCGCATCGATAGAGAACAAAGTTTCTGATGACATCGCATCATTAGAGAACAAAGTTTCTGGTGACATCGCATCATTAGAGAACAAAGTTTCTGGCGATATTTCGAAAGTTTCCGGCGACATCGCTTCTTTAGAAAGCAAAGTTTCTAACGAGATTTCTTCTCTGGAAAGCAAAGTTTCTGCTAACATCTCTACAGTCACTTGTTTCTTTAGAAAGCAAAGTTTCTAACGAGATTTCTTCTCTGGAAAGCAAAGTTTCTGCTAACATCTCTAAAGTCACTTGTGAGATGTCTGCTCTTGACGATAGAGTGTCTTCGTTAAAAAACCAAGTTGCTGCCGATATGTTGGCCTTCGAAGAAAAGATATGAAAAGAGATGGAAAAGAAGCTGGAGGAAACAGAAACAGCAGAGAGAGGAAACAATCCAATTAGAGTAGAGACAAAAGAAGACGAGACGAAATGTAAGTTGGAAACACGGCCGAAATTTGAAGGAAGTGGAAGTTCTGTGCATGTCAAAGTCCCAACTTTCGACGGAAAATCGTCATGGAACAACTACATGAAACAATTCGAATCAGCTGCAAGAGCGAATGGATGGTCTGAAAAAGAAAAGGCTGTAAACCTGACTATCGCTCTTCGAGGAGATGCCTTAGATGTGCTCCAGACCATAGCCGTAGAGGAGACGGATGATTTCGAACAACTTAGAAGAGGTTAAATATGCGATATGGCCACGAACATTTGGGGCATGTATATCAGTCGCAGCTTAAAAATCGAAGACAGAAGAAAGATGAGGCTCTTCAAGAATATGAGGTGGATATTGCCAGATTAGTACGATATGTTTATCCAACAGCCCCCGAAGACATGATGGAAAAATTGGCCGTTCAAACGTTTATTGATGGTCTTCGTGATCATGAAATGCAGAGAACACTGCGATTAGCTCGTCACAAGACGCTGGTTGATGTCTTATCCGCCGCTCTCTAATACGAGTCAGCTACGCAGGCCTCTGGTGGTTACAGTAAAGTTAGGACTGTAAAAGAGGAAGGAGATGAAGACAAACTTGACCAGCTCGTTAATATGATGAAAAGTATTACATGCAAGAAAAAGAAGACCATAAAATCAAGAAACTCACCATCAGGAAAACCAGAACGAGTCAGCCTTAGAGGGGCAGCTTCGACCCGGAACTCTTCCAAAGACCCTCTTATACTAATAGCTTCTTTGAAATGTCGTGAAGATAGTGCATATGTAGATGGAGAAATAAATGGTAGAAAGCATACGTTGATGGTGGATACCGGAGCGACCAGAACCATTATACGCCCGACAGTTATAAACAGCCGAAAGAAACTGTTACCAACGAGGTTGCGACTTCGGACCGCTACAGGTGAAAATGCCAACATTCATGGAGAAATCCAGGTACAATTAGGAGTTGGAGCAGAAAAGTTCGTCCATACTGTTATAGTTGCTGACATCGAAGAGGATGTTATATTAGGAATGGACGTAATGAATACGCATGGATTCCAATTGGATTTAAAGAATAAGGTAATCAAAGTTGGTAACGAGGAGGTATTTCTTCATCCACATGATGACAACCCTATGCAAGCAGCCGTTAAAGAAGATACAGTCGTGCCTGCGAGAAGTGAAACGATCATAGTAGCGCGGCTACAGGGAATTGTGGACGAAGGAACACCTGTTATGATGGAGCCTTGGAACCATGACGACGAGGTTGGCCGAGGAATCATATTTGGAAAGGAATTGGTGACTGCGGCTAAAGAAATTCCTGTGAAACTTATCAATGTCAATGACTACCCAGTAACCATCAAGAAAGAGACAAAAGTAGGAACTTGTGTACCTGTGACATCCATAATCCGTCAGACGACAACATCTGATAATTCCAACGACAAATTCGACCAAATGGTTGCAGTTGCTGGACAATCTCTGAATCAGATTGAGAAAAGGAAATTAAGAGAATTTCTTCGGCAGTATCGTGATATTTTCGTACCGAAAGGAGGAAAGACAAGAAGAACTACCGTTGTTAAGCATAAAATTGATACTGGTAATGCTAAACCAATTCGTCAAACAGCTCGACGATTACCACAGGCGAAAAGAGAGGAAGCTGAAACGATTGTTCAGGAAATGAAGAAAGACGGGGTGATAGAACCTTCTACGAGCCCATGGATCTCTCCGGTGGTCCTGGTTAAGAAGAAAGACGGAACGACGAGGTTCTGTGTGGATTACCGTTTACTGAACAACGTTACCAAGAAAGATAGTTATCCTCTGCCTCGGATCGACGATACATTGGATACATTGGCTGGAAGTAAATTGTTTTCTACTTTGGATTTGAAGTCTGGATACTGGCAGGTAGAAATGGACCCAGTAGATAAAGAAAAGACAGCCTTCATCACAGGATCTGGATTGTGGCAATTCAACGTTATGCCATTTGGACTCTGTAATGCTCCTGCGACATTTGAGAGGCTTATGGAAAATGTGTTGAGAGGGTTATCTTGGAAAACATGCCTGGTTTATTTAGATTACATAATCGTCTTGGGGGAGACATTCGAAGAACATTTGAAGAATTTAGAAAACGTTTTTAATCGACTTTTAATCGAAGCAAGAGAATACCGCTGGGATACAGACTGCCAAAATGCCTTTGAGACCCTAAAAAAGCATTTAATAACAGCACCAATTTTAGGGTATCCACTGCCAGAAGGAGAGTTCATCTTAGATACAGATGCAAGTAATGTGGGAATTGGAGGAGTGCTGTCTCAGATTCAAGGAGGACAGGAACGAGTTCTTGAATATTTTAGTAAACTTCTTTCGAAACCTGAGCGGAATTATTGCGTCACGAGAAGAGAACTTCTAGCAGTAGTGAAATCAGTAGAGCACTTCTACCAATACCTCTATCGAAGAAAGTTTTTAATCCGAACCGACCATGCTGCCCTTAAGTGGTTGATGCAGTTTAAGAATCCAGAGGGTCAGATAGCCAGGTGGATCGAACGACTCCAAGAATACGATTTCAAGATTGAGCACCGGGCCGGAGTTAGCCACAGAAACGCTGATTCTCTTTCCAAAAGGCCATGCCCAGCAGAGTGTTCCCACTGCAACAAAACGGAATCCAAGGAAGCAGCAGTGCTAAGAACAACGATGGTCAACGACTACTGGACGCATACTAAGATTAGAGAAGAACAAGAAAGAGATCCAGTTATACAGAAAATTCGAAAATGGAAAGAGGAAAACCGTCGACCACTTTGGCAAGAAATATCAAACCTATGCTCAGTAGTTAAGACGTATTGGGCCCAGTGGGACTCATTTATCATGGAAGATGGCTTGCTCAAACGAGTCCTGGAAAATGATGACGGTTTAGAGAAGACAGTTGGTGATCCCAAAGAGCAGAATAGCCGAAGTACTTCGTCAGTTACACGACAGTCCTACAGGAGGGCATTTTGGCGTAAAGAAAATTATTCAGCGAATTCGGGAACGGTTTTATTGGATGAACAGTTCCGACGACGTAAAAGACTGGCGCAAGAAATGTACTATTTGTGCCACGAGTAACGGGCATTACCGAAAAAGGAGAGCTCCTATTAGACAATATAATGTTGGAAGCCCGTTTGAAAGAATAGCTTTGGACATCGCTGGGCCATTTCCAGAAAGTGAAAATGGGGGCAAGTACATGTTGGTAGTAATGGATTACTTCACTAAGTGGGTCGAGATTTACGCACTTCCAGACCAGAAGGCCGCCACGTTGCAGATAAGTTGATCCAAGAATCGTTGATCGTCAGCCGATTTGGAGTGCCTTTGGAGATCCATAGTGACCAAGGCAGGAACTTCGAAAGCGATCTATTCCAAGGAATATGTGATAGACTAGGCATGAAGAAAACAAGAACTACCACGTATCATCCGCAATCGGATGGTATGGTAGAACGAATGAATAGGACAGTTGGCAAGTATTTGACAAAGATGGTGTCCGATCATCAGCGAGACTGGGACCAATACCTTCCGTTCTTCACAATGGCCTACAGATCTGCTGTTAACGAATCAACAGGCCAGACACCAGCCAGAGTCCTATTCGGACGCGAAATGCGACTACCTTGTGATCTAGAGTTTGGGTGTCGACCTGGAGAAGATGTAGCAGGTGAAGATTATGTGATCGAATTACGAAGAAGAATGGACGATGTACATGAGTTAGTCCGTTCCCACCTTCAGATCGCTAGCGACAGAATGAAGAAACGGTACGATACACAAGCCGAAAAGGGTTGCTTTAAGAAGAACGACAAAGTATGGCTGTATAATCCCAAGAAACGAAAAGGTTGTTCTCCCAAATTGCAGCAGTTTTGGGAAGGCCCATACTTAATTATGGAGAAGATCAACGATGCCATCTACCGAATAAGCAAGATTCCGAGGGGAAAGCCGATGATAGTACACCATAACCGGCTGGCGTCTTTCGAAGGTGACCACGACGTAGATGAAGAAGTGGAAGTAAACCAAGTCCAAGATGTGTCTGGCCTCACGTTTGAGGAATTCATGGGTGCCTATGGAGGTACCGGTAAAGCAAGACATGGTGTTACGACTGAAGAAAAGCAGGATCTACTTGCGGTCCCCGATGACTACTCACTGGTCCTTACCATCCCGGCCAGTATCAAAGACGCACCAGGGTTGGCATCCGTCTTTCGAAGGAAGTTTGGTCGAGTTGCAGAACTTCAATGCCAAGTGCCAGCTCCCGGTAAAACCTTGAAACTTCAAGATGCATCACGTTACCTTTTCTACCTGGTAACAAAAGACACTGCCCGTGACCAACCTACCTACCGAGATGTATGGGAAGCCTTACTTCAATTGAGAGAGCACGTACTAGAGTCCGACGTGCAAAAGTTAGCCATGACAAAGTTGGAGTGCTGCCAATTAGATTGGAGGGTTATCCGAAATATGGTGGAGGAGATCTTTAAAGACACCGAAGTCCAGGTGTTAGTCTGTTGCAATCCGCATAGTTACTAGTGCGGAGAGAAAACCGCCCCTTGTCATTTTTAGACAACTGGAAGTTGTAAAAGAGGGTCTAGTTGCCGATAGCAGCATACCGTTCCAGTTCCAGTCCCGACAAGGTTCCAGGAGGAACCATCTTTTGAGAGGGGGGCAATGTTACGTAAAAATATGAGTCATATTAAAAACCTGTAAACATGTGTTTATTCACTAATATGTTGTAGATTGTACGAGACCCTTCGATCAGCTGGCAGAAATCTGCCTGGAACGGAAGCTTCCAGAAACCGGTCGAAACGATGAACCGGATTTATCTTCTAGTATAATCAGAGGAATTCTCGACCGGCTGTATTTTTATATATAATAACGGAGCTTTCATTGAAAACAGTTAGTTAATGAAGAAGCTCGCGCCCGCGATTTAATTGTTACGTTCGCCTAGATAAATTATGTATTATTAGTCAAATAAATTGTTGGTTTAAATAAATTGATATAAATTATCGTGTGTTTTAATAAATTAAAATAAGAACAATATAATAAATTATAATTAATAAATTCATTAGAATATATACATCGATGTTTCTTGTGTCTGATACACACACACACACACACACATAAATTTGACAGATCAATTACGAAATACTTAGCTCGCAACGAGAGGTGATAATAGTTTGGATCAAAGGACATTCCAGTATTCGAGGAAATGAAATTGCCGATAGTTTGCAAAATCCGCCTCAGACTTCAGAGTATTCACCAGTGTATTCCACATACAAATTTGAATGTTACACTTAAAATTCAGTTAAAAACTATCTGGCAAGAACTGTATGACAGCAAACAAAAAGGATTAAATTATAAATCATGTCAAGTCCAAATTCCAATACTAAAATGGTTCCACAACCAAAAAAACAGGAGCTTTATTGTTACTATAAACAGAATAAGAACAAACCATGCAATGTCTTCTTCTCTTCTTCTTAGCCTTCCGTCGTACATGTTTGGACATAGGCCTCTCCCAACTCCTTCCATCGGTCTCTATCCTGAGCAACATATTTCCAATTTCCAATGCAATGTAACAAAAACAAATGAGGAAGGATGTAACAAAACAAACAAATTCAAGCTGGCTAGCTGAATGTGCCGGAGAGTGACTACTTAACACTCAAAAGAGGATTCGGCAAATTTGCATGCCCTACAGAGACCGTAGAATAAAAAAATGAATGACAAGGTAATAAACAATCTATAGGTATATAATTAAGGTAAATAAAAATGATTATAGAAGTTGCTCCAAAATGTGAGTGGGCGCCAGGAAAGTATTAACAAAAACTTTCCAAGGTATCTTGTAAAGCTATTTGCTGAAATACAAAAAAAAAGGATACAGGTATGAATTGAAATATTTAGTTTTCACCAAAAATTTAATCCCTATCCAATATATACAATCTAAATTTACCCTAAAATACCCACCACCAATTATGTACAGTCAACTTAGTTAATTATCTACAAAAAAATAAATACCCTAGTTATACGCAACTGATCCTTGATGATCTAAATTTACCAATAATAAGATATAGAAAAAATTGTAATGATTGACCTAAAAAGGTAATTTACTTGCCTCAGAGATGCAACTCTGTACTTTGGCTTTCAATCGAAGGTTGTAATAAAGTAATGAGGACAATATCCCGAAGGGATAAATGTCCAAAGGTTTGAAAATATAATAATAATAAAATCTTAATAAGTAACTCTCTGATTAGATGTGTACACATAAAATCGCACAAATTGAGTTAAATGGGAGGATTTAAAACCTCGACCTGGACGTGACAATTTTACTGCATATATATATTATAATTATTTAGAAAAAATGACGGGTCTTTATTATTAAATGAAACAGTATGATTTAAGATTGGAAACAAAATATTATAAACAAAATTTTTAACAATTAATGAATAAAAAAAATATAAAAAAAAATGAACAATGTTCCACCCTCTAAATAAGGGAGGTCTTTCGGGCTGGTATCCTGAAGTGGTCCGAGAGTAGTCTGAGAGAGCTCTGGACCTCTGATGGAACAGACGGGCAAATGGGCAAATTCAAAAACGCAAATTCTTTTCCTCCTTGTAAAAAAAAATCCCCAAAAATAAACGAGAAAAAAAAAATCCTCGATCCTGGATTTAACTTCTTGGGGTAGGCTAAAAAGAACAGTTGTGTTACAATTCCCCCTTACGCTTAATAAAAAGAAGGGAAAAATACAAGGTTTATTAACAAATGAAATAACTTGAAAAATATTGCAAAAAGTTGCTGGGAAGCTTGTATCAAAGAAAAAAGCTGTAATGATTTTGTAGATAATGTGACCTTCGCATGGTCTGACAATATTTGATGTAAAATAAATTGATCAAATAGATAATTTTTAACGAAAACTTGCTACGGAAATATTTTTGAATGTAAAAGAACGATATGAGGCAGAATATTTTTACAGATAGACTTAATAGATAATAGTTTTAAAAATGGATACCTAATTATATGTTTTTAAGGCCGGGAAGTAAAATAGAAAATTGATATGATTTTATAACATTACTATATCTAAATCCAGAATGTTTCTTAATGAAATAATGTGATAAATGACAGATAGATATATCACTAACGAAGGGAAAAATGACGATATTATAGAAGTTAAAATGGCTGATGGTTTTTACACTGTTATTTATAATTGAGTCAACTTACCGACTAGAAGTGGCTTATAAATCAACGGGTATACACTACGAAACAACTAAAACTGTATATATTCTTCCTTCCCAACGAAATTAATATTCTTTAAAACAAATTTAGCCTTCTTCTGTCGCCTACCCCTTTTTTTTTGTTAAACGATGTTGTCTACCAAAAGGTTAAAACCAGAATGAGCGCTAATTGTTAGCCGGATGATCATGTTGCCCTACATCATCGTAGGTGTCGCTGTTTAAGCCAACTTAGAAATTCAAAATTCAGAAAAGCATTAAGAGGATTGGGATTTTAAAATTGTATTTAAAAATGTTTACGGATTATTAAAGTAACGGACTCGTTACACAGTTGGCAAGTATTTGACAAAGATGGTGTCCGATCATCAGCGAGACTGGGACCAATACCTTCCGTTCTTCACAATGGCCTACAGATCTGCTGTTAACGAATCAACAGGCCAGACACCAGCCAGAGTCCTATTCGGACGCGAAATGTGACTACCTTGTGATCTAGAGTTTGGGTGTCGACCTGGAGAAGATGTAGCAGGTGAAGATTATGTGATCGAATTACGAAGAAGAATGGACGATGTACATGAGTTAGTCCGTTCCCACCTTCAGATCGCTAGCGACAGAATGAAGAAACGGTACGATACACAAGCCGAAAAGGGTTGCTTTAAGAAGAACGACAAAGTATGGCTGTATAATCCCAAGAAACGAAAAGGTTGTTCTCCCAAATTGCAGCAGTTTTGGGAAGGCCCATACTTAATTATGGAGAAGATCAACGATGTCATCTACCGAATAAGCAAGATTCCGAGGGGAAAGCCGATGATAGTACACCATAACCGGCTGGCGTCTTTCGAAGGTGACCACGACGTAGATGAAGAAGTGGAAGTAAACCAAGTCCAAGATGCGTCTGGCCTCACGTTTGAGGAATTCATGGGTGCCTATGGAGGTACCGGTAAAGCAAGACATGGTGTTACCACTGAAGAAAAGCAGGATCTACTTGCGGTCTCCGATGACTACTCACTGGTCCTTACCATCCCGGCCAGTATCAAAGACGCACCAGGGTTGGCATCCGTCTTTCGAAGGAAGTTTGGTCGAGTTGCAGAACTTCAATGCCAAGTGCCAGCTCCCGGTAAAACCTTGAAACTTCAAGATGCATCACGTTACCTTTTCTACCTGGTAACAAAAGACACTGCCCGTGACCAACCTACCTACCGAGATGTATGGGAAGCCTTACTTCAATTGAGAGAGCACGTACTAGAGTCCGACGTGCAAAAGTTAGCCATGACAAAGTTGGAGTGCCGCCAATTAGATTGGAGGGTTATCCGAAATATGGTGGAGGAGATCTTTAAAGACACCGAAGTCCAGGTGTTAGTCTGTTGCAATCCGCATAGTTACTAGTGCGGAGAGAAAACCGCCCCTTGTCATTTTTAGACAACTGGAAGTTGTAAAAGAGGGTCTAGTTGCCGATAGCAGCATACCGTTCCAGTTCCAGTCCCGACAAGGTTCCAGGAGGAACCATCTTTTGAGAGGGGGGCAATGTTACGTAAAAATATGAGTCATATTAAAAACCTGTAAACATGTGTTTATTCACTAATATGTTGTAGATTGTACGAGACCCTTCGATCAGCTGGCAGAAATCTGCCTGGAACGGAAGCTTCCAGAAACCGGTCGAAACGATGAACCGGATTTACCTTCTAGTATAATCAGAGGAATTCTCGACCGGCTGTATTTTTATATATAATAACGGAGCTTTCATTGAAAACAGTTAGTTAATGAAGAAGCTCGCGCCCGCGATTTAATTGTTACGTTCGCCTAGATAAATTATGTATTATTAGTCAAATAAATTGTTGGTTAAAATAAATTGATATAAATTATCGTGTGTTTTAATAAATTAAAATAAGAACAATATAATAAATTATAATTAATAAATTCATTAGAATATATACATCGATGTTTCTTGTGTCTGATACACACACACACACACACATAAATTTGACAGATCAATTACGAAATACTTAGCTCGCAACGAGAGGTGATAATAGTTTGGATCAAAGGACATTCCAGTATTCGAGGAAATGAAATTGCCGATAGTTTGCAAAATCCGCCTCAGACTTCAGAGCATTCACCAGTGTATTCCACATACAAATTTGAATGTTACACTTAAAATTCAGTTAAAAACTATCTGGCAAGAACTGTATGACAGCAAACAAAAAGGATTAAATTATAAATCATGTCAAGTCCAAATTCCAATACTAAGATGGTTCCACAACCAAAAAAACAGGAGCTTTATTGTTACTATAAACAGAATAAGAACAAACCATGCAATGTCTTCTTCTCTTCTTCTTAGCCTTCCGTCGTACATGTTTGGACATAGGCCTCTCCCAACTCCTTCCATCGGTCTCTATCCTGAGCAACATATTTCCAATTTCCAATGCAATGTCACCAAGCTATAAATGTAAAATTGGTGTAATTGATGATTCCTCATGTTTATGCGGGAAACTTGGGGACTTAACACACATTACTTTTGATTGTTCATTAAATATTCAAAGTACAGATAAATTTTATAATGAAGTAATTAATAAGAAAATTTGCTTACCCATAAATTTAAACTGTATAATTTTCAACAAGAATATTAATATATTTTTCTGCTTATATAATCACACCAAGAGGTGCACATGAAGAGGTGCAAAAAAGAACCATATCTTTGTTAGCAATTCTGCAACTAGTTCGATTTTGTAAGTGGGCGCCGGAAAAAAAATTATACATATAAAAAGATATCAAAGTTAAAATAAATAAGAAAAAGAAAACAAAATAAACATTTGCTCGCAGATTAAGTTTTTACCAATACTTTAAGCATTGTAATCTTGAAGAAGGATGTGTGTTCAATTAAGTCAAATTAAATTATTATAGTTAAAAAAAATGACATTAATTTGTTACATATCTAAAACGTATTGAAATTCGCTGGTTTAATATTTAACAATAATAAATAATTGAATAGTTGCGACGCTGGCGGCGGGACAGAATGTGAGCGAAATGGTACATTGCGATTAACGGTCACTGTAAACACGTAGATTTTACAATCCCTACTTCTGTTTTTCTACTGACCATTCTGTATCTATAGGGGTAAAACCCCGTAGTTCGAGATTCTTGTTCCAGGGTGGTTTCGAAGGGATACCTTTCGAAGAAATGGGAGTACCATTACAAAATTAAAACTGTGTATTGTCCTTTTGAAAGGCCATAATTTAGATAAATGGCTTAAGAGATTTGAGATTTTTTGTGCCTCAAAAAGACAATTAGGGACAACATTTGACAACGCTAATTTTACCGAGAGGAATTTTAAATTGAAGGTAGATTTAAAATAGTTAAAACATATAATTAAATCCGATCATATTATGTTAAAAATGAATATTAAATAAAAGAAAGAATATTAAAAATAAAATATTTAAGTAAATACTAAACACTATCCCAAACATTCTCCTCCTTTCTGTAAAAACGAATGTTTTTAAAAACAGCTGAAAGTATAGGTGTAAAGGATGGACATGAAAAAGATAGATATAATAATGAAAAACGAAGTAATAATAAAATATGGATTGACAAATAGCCGTGAACATATTATGACCACGATTGTTGGATGCCATACTGAAAATGTCCTCAGATTAACAGCGCGTGCAATGCAGTCAGTTAAGAAGAATATCGTCAAATCAGTAATGAGTTTTTCGATCTACTCAACTAGGTAGACTGTGTCAGAGAATACCGTCAGCCCTATCCGTCAGGATAGACTTAAGGAAGCAAATTTTATCTCAACCCTCGATTTGAAACAGGGATATTTTCATATACCCCTAGAAGAAGCAAGCCGCCCAGTGACAGCATTCAGCGTACCCGGAAAAGGCCAGTTTCAGTTCAAAACCACCCCATTTGGACTGCATTCCGCACGAGCAACTTTTCAACGCCTACTGGATAAGGTAATACCTCCCGATATGGAATTCGTGTTTGCCTACTTGGATGATATCGTAGTAATATCTAAGACGCTCCAAGAGCATTTAAATCACCTACATCAAGTCTTCCGAAGACTGAAAGAGGCAAGATTACAGCTAAACTTCGAGAAATGCACATTTTGTAAGTCAGACCTACGATACTTAGGACACGTGGTTGGAGCAGAAGGAATAAAAACTGACCCGGAGAAAACCAACGCTATAAATGAACTTGCAAAACCGAGAAATGTGCGTCAACTCCGCCGGTTCCTAGGAATAAAATCATCGTACCGCCGATTCATAGGGAACTATTCGACAATAGCAGGACCGCTAAACATGCTTCTGAAGAAGAAGATAAGATGGAAAGGGACCGATAAGCAGGAAAACGCGTTTGAAGAGCTTAAATCAAAACTTACATCGGCCCCAGTATTAGCATGCCCCGATTTTTCGAAAACATTTTACCTGCAAACAGATGCGTCGAACTGCGGACTTGGGGTTGCACTAACACAGAAATACGACGGCCAGGATAAAGTAATCGCATATGCTAGTCGAACCCTCACACCGGCCGAAACAAAATATTCCACAACGGAAAAAGAATGTCTACCCATCGTGTACGGGATAAAGCAAATGGGACCATATATAGAAGGATACAATTTTAAGGTCATATCAGACCATCAGTTCCTCAAATGGCTGAAGAACCTTAAAAACCCGTCAGGTCGGTTAGCCAGGTGGAGTTTAGAACTGCAACAGTACGATTTCGAGGTAATATATAGAAAGGGAGTCCTCAACAAGGTAGCAGATGCTTTGTCACGACAACCACAAGAAAACTAGAACGAAGAACCAGAGTTGGAATTATTAGCATCAGAGCTGGAATCATGCAGTTGGTACGATAATTTATATAGGAATGTACTCCAGAACGCAGAGGATTTCCCGGATTTACAAATATCAAACGGAAAATTATATATTAACACATTGGAGCAGCCGTAATTTAGCCGACCCAGGGTTTAATAACCCATATAAATTATGCGTACCAAGACATAAAAGGAAAGATATTTTGGAGGAAAATCATGACTCGACCACAGCAGGCCATTTAGGAATTGCAAAAACAATTTGCCGAATAGCGCAGAAGTACTATTGGCCTAAGATGTTCAAACACATTGCAGACTACGTTAGAGCCTGTACGAAGTGCCTCCAATATAAACCGTCTCAAATGCACCCAACCGGGATGCAACCGTCCACTGTAGAAAAGCCTTGGCATACTGTCTCAGTTGATTTAATGGGACCATTCCCAAGATCTGCAAAAGGGAACATTTTCTTAATATCATGCAAGACCTGACATGGGTCGTCGCACAGCCGATACGAGCAGCATCTACGAACTCCATCATCGACACTCTACGATCAAAGGTAGTCATGCAGTTCGGTATCCCGAAGAAAATCATCTCGGACAACGGCGCGCAGTTCACAAGCGGCAATTTTAAGGTGTTCCTAAAGTCCTATAACATAAATCACATTCTAACACCGCCGTACTCACCTCAATGCAATCCAGTAGAACGAATGAACAAAGTACTGAAAACGATGATAGCTACTTACGTGGAGGATAACCATAAAGACTGGGACAAATTCATACCAGAATTCTGCTACGCCATAAATTCGTCAATACACGATTCAACAGGATTTTCACCAGTGCTTCTTAATTTCGGAAGGGAATTGTACACAACAGAGGCGATAAACGGCCAAGGTATACAGGGGTATGCAGAGAACTTAAACAAGTTAGAAGCGTTCAGAGAATTGGCGAAAGTGCACATGGAACACGCTTTCGAGGACCAAAAGAAACATTACGATCTAAGACGAAGAGACTGGCGGCCACATCCAGGAGATCGAGTCATGAAAAAGAAACACCATCTATCATCGGCTAGTGCAGCTTTCACCAGAAAACTAGCGACAAAGTACTCAGGAACATACATAGTAACATTAGTGATATCACCAGTAATAGTAAAACTGAAATTGGCCGATAGTAGTAGCCGCAAGCAGATGACGGCACATCTAAAAGATTTAAAACCATGGGAGGGAGGAGATGTTACTACAGAAATCCAATCCCCACTACAATCAAATGGTATTTAAGTGGCAATGCTAGCAAGCAGAATTCAGTTCATCCACGTCAAACATGGAAGACGTACTAGAGATACCGGAAGAGATGACACCTGTGGGAACGCCAGAGAGACCCGGACTGCCCGTGACACCAGGGAAAGACGCGGAGAGGATCCTGAAGAGGTTCCATGAACTATTCGGTACGTCACCAACCCCACCAAGGAAGAAGAGCGTACCTGATACTCCAACAGGACCAGAAGCCCAATCTGCGTCCACTCCAGGAGAACCTGAACCCGGGAAAAACTCTAATCTCATAGAGATCGTCCCAAAGCACCTGAGCGATAGATATGGCGCATATTGGCGCACCAAAAGATACCGGATATGGTGTAACAACGGGAGAAATATTACGGTAAAGATACCGCGAGGGATAGATGGCATCAAAAGGCTGTAGACGTCATACACAAAAAAAAGGTAGGTATGTTACTTTTTTTTCCAAAGAGAAGGGGGTGTAACGATGTGTTGAACGTTCAACAGTTTGAACCGTAGGAGTGTCGATAATCACGAATCCATTTCGACGACGAGACGACGAGGTGGGGTTCGGGGCGGCTATTTAAGGCGAGCGACTGGCGAAATTAAAGGAGTCTTGTGGCTAACGCTCTAGTCTCCCTGGCTCGCTAGTGTATTGAATCTGCGAGCCGACCCGGACAGAGAGACTTCCGTAGTGAGGATTATACTCTGTCCTCAATCAAGCAGAACCCGTGGGTTTCGTGCATTGAACGTTACCGTCAACTCTGACTCAGGCGTTGATCTGCACAACCGAATATTTCGATTGCGAGTGCGTTTGGCGCTTCCGCTGGATTGAGGTGGAAGCGAGTATAAGTCTGCGTGCGATTGAATTCGCGTATTCAATTTTTTTTTTGTTAGTAATAATAATTTTTCTTTTACAGGCGTCCGCCAGGGAATTCACTCTCGCGGGATCCAGACGGGGACATAAAATACATTATATTTTTGTATATACTTTGAAATTAATAGATTTATTTTTATTTCAACCTGTGTTTTACTGAGTCTGTCGCTTCGAAAGAGCTACCCGTCACAGGCGATACGATTATTGTGAAGAGTGAATGGTTTTAATTAAGGTATTATTACCTTATGAAAATGTTAAAAATGGCACATTTTCAACAATTTTTGTTGTATCTTATCCATTATGTATTTATGACAATCAAACTTTTATATCATTATACAAGTTTTGAAGATAACAATTTTTTTTCATTTTTTCCATTGTTTCTGTATTTTAAAGATGGCACCAAAAATTGTTTGTTACTGCTCTGTCTTTAATCTCTGGAACGGCAAATCTGAAATATAAAATTCGAGAAGTGTCCTTACGTGATAAATTACCAGAAAAATTACCAGAAAAATTTCTTAACAAAAATGGCGGACATTTGAAAAATTCTTCAAAACATTTTATTCTACTTTTTTTTCAGTCACAGTTTTATTATTTTTACATAAATCTTAATAGACAATGTAACAAAAAAAATATTATTTTAAAAATTTTTGTGACTGAACAAAGTGGAAAAAAGGTCAATTTTTTCAAATGTCTGCCATTTTGTCCTGTTTTAAGAATTTTTAATTTTTCTTTGTAATATTTGTAATCTTCAAAAGTTTTATAATAATATAAAAGAAGTTTAATTGCCATATATAATAAATAATACACAACAAAAGTGTGCCATTTTTTAGCATCGCAGACGCTAATAGTACCTTAAGTATCTAGAATCGGTATTCTAGAGTAATGGGGAAATAGATGGAGATGCATGAAATATAATTAGAGACGGATATATAATTAGAGAGGGATAGAGGAGTAACACCTCTAAAAAAACCAGGGTTCAGCTGATCCGGCCGATAGCACCCTGTGAGGGTCCCTGCCTGGGGTAAAGGTGAAAACCGGTCAACGGTCTCGAGAGCAGAGGATGGCTGGAAAAGTCACAATGGTCAAGAGGACGGAAGAACCAACAGCGTCTGATCCAGAATGGGCGGCTGAAGAAAAGGTCCTCCAAACGGGGGTAGTGGCGTTAGGAATTAGCAACCTAACACACAGAAAAACATAAGGGTAAGAAGAACGAAAATCGCAAGATGAAAAAGCCAAATACGAAAACACATCCCCGGGTGGAAATCCACACCTCTGATAGAGGGAGCCCCATCGGATACGGGAGGGCAATGTTGCGAAGAGTTCGGAAGACCCAGTCTTATCAAAGCTCAACCAAAAATCAAAACGAAGAAAAGATAGAACATTCATATGTGCAACATGGAATATACAAGGATGAAACAAAAAGGCGACGGAAGTGATCAAAGAGTTTAAAGAATGCAACATCGACATACTAGTAACAACAGAAACCAAAAAGAAAGGAAATGGAACGGAAACAATAGAAGATCATATCCACTGCTGGAGCGGAGTTAATAAAGAATGTAGAGCAAAGGCAGGAGTGGGAATACTAATCAAAAATAAGTGGAAGAACAGGGTTAGAACATGGAAACCAATCAACGAGAGAATAATTAAAATGCATATAGACATATACGGTAAAGAGACAGTGATACTCGGAGTATATGCACCAGCAGACGATTCTCCAAGAGTAGAAAAAGAACATTTCACGGAACAACTCCAAAATCAAATAGAGCTAATTAAAAAGAACGTGGAGATAATTATAACAGGAGACCTTAACAGCAGAACCGGAAGGAAAGAAAACGATAAAGTAGTGGGGAGATTTGGAGAAAAACGGAGAACGTCTAATTGAATTATGCGAACTAAACAACCTGAAAATCACCAACGGATTCTTCAGACATAAAAATATTCATAAATATACATGGACGCAAGAAACACGAAAGCTGAAATCGATAATAGACTACATAATAATCAAACAAGATACTGCAATAAAGATCAAAGATGTGAGAGTCAAAAGAGGAGCAGAATATGGAACGGACCATAGACTACTGACAGCAAAAATGGGCATTAATTGGAAACATAACAATACCCCCTCCACAGAAGAACCGTTGAACACTATAAGAGAAAAACAATACAATATAGAACTACTCCAAGAACAATCAATAAGAGAACTATACCAACAACGTCTAGACCAAAAATTAATAGAATTTAGATACGGTAACATCGAAGAAATATACGAGCATATAAAGGCGAGTATAAAGCAAGCAGCATTCGAAGCCCTTGGGGGAAAAGAACATATAACAAATAAACAGCACTATTATGAAATAAATGAACCAACAAAAAGAATAATTGAAGAAAAAAAGGAACTATACAGAAAATGGCTGACTACAAACAACGATGAAGTTTATAAAGAATATAGAGAAAAAGATAGAGAAGTGAAAAAACAAATAACACAGCAAAAGAATGAAGAATGGGAAAGAATCTGCTTAAATATTGAAACATATATAGGAGGTACAAGAACTTCGGAGTCATGGAAAGTACTGAGAGGATTGAAACAAAACTCAAAAGAAAAAATTAAATTGGGAAATATACAGGACAAAGAATGGAAGGACTACTACAAGGAACTATTAACAGAACAAAGACCACAATTCATTGGAAAAGAAAACCGGCGAAGACGAAGCAGATTCCCACAACAAGAAATAGAAATAACAGATAGGGAAATGAGAACGGCCATAAAAGCAATCAAAAATAAGAAAGCACCGGGACCTGGAGGCATCTCACCTGAGCTTATAAAATACAGATAAAAAATAATACACCGGATATTTCAGAAAGCCATACATGGAGAACATCTCCCAAAGGAATGGACGGAGGCATATATGACATCTATATTTAAGAAAGGAGATAGAAAACGATGCGAAAACTACAGAGGAATAAGCGTAATATCATTAATAGGAAGATTATATGGGAAGACACTGCGAGAAAAGATAGAGCAAGCGATAAAAGGCAAAATCGGTGAGGATCAGGCAGGTTTCACGGCAGGAAGATCATGCATAGACCACATATACACACTGGAACAACTGCTGGAAAAGAAAAAAGCAAAAAATAGAGATATACACTTGGCATTTGTGGACCTGAGAAAGGCGTATGACTTTGTACCAAGGTCAGAACTATGGGAGGCAATGTACAAATTAGAAATACAGACGGAACTCATAGAAGCTACAAAAGCTCTGTATAAAGAAAATAAAGTGTCCATTAAAATGGGAACAAGAATTGAAGAATTATAGGAGAAATTGAAGAATTATAGGAGACTTCACCACAACAAAAGGGCTCCTGCAGGGTTGTTCCACATCTCCAACCCTATTCAAAATATACTTAGAGAAAGCCTTGACTACATGGAAAAGAAAATGCGAAGGCATGGGAGTACCGGTACGGAACGAATACCTATATACGTTAGAGCACATAGAAGATCTACAGATTGATGGCAACGTAACAATCAAAGGAAAGGATAAATTCAAATACCTGGGGTCTATAATTACGAAAAAGGCAACAACAGAGGAAGAAATTATACAAAGATTAGGACAAACAAGAACAGCAATCCGACAACTTAACTCAGTATGGTGGGATAGAGACACCTAAATATGAAGACAAAAACGCATATTTATAAAACATTAGTGCGAAGTATTATGACATATGGGGCTGAAAATTGGACCATAAACAAGAAAAACAGCAGTAAGATAGTAGCAACAGAGATGGAATGCCTGCGAAGATGCTGCAGAGTAACAAGAATGGATAGGAGAAGTAACGACGAAATAAAGCAAAGAACATCAATACAAACAGACATACTAACATATATAGAACAAAAAAGACTAAAGTGGTATGGACATGTAAGAAGAACTAGCGACAGCAGATGGATAAAGAGAATAAACCGAATGGAGCCCCATAGGAAGGAGGAAAAGAGGACGATCCCGAAAATCCTGGAGGAACGAAGTAGACGACGCCATGAGTAAGAGAGGCCTAAACGATGGAGAATGGAACAACAGAGAGATGGAAACGGTTGAGCGATGGAAGGCAGTGAATACTGTAGAATCCCTAAATATAAATATATATATATATATATATATATATATATATATATATATATATATATATATATATATATATATATATATACAGGGTGGTCGTTAAGTAATTATACAAAAAGAAACAGTAGATTCTACACTTTAAAATATTACGATTTAAGCCAAATTGCTTTAATAAAATATTGATATTAAGAGAGATACAGGGTGTTAAAGTGCAAATTTAAAATTTTATTTTTCGTTATAACTTTTATGTTTATAAACGTTTATGTATAAAAATTTACAACTGGATACTTTTAAATATGAGAAATTATAATTTGATGCACACTTTGATGTAACTGATAGAGGGCGCCACATATGTGGTATAAATTTGCACTTAACTTTTTTGTTCCTTAAGTTACCTGTATTTGGGATAAAAAATATTAAAGATACATTATTTTAACAAAAAAAGGTATACCTATTAATAACTTCAAAACTCAACAGTTTTCGAGATAATCGCATTTTACAAATCAGCTGCATAATTCTGATTTAAGGCAATTACTCCAGACAAAGAGTCTTTTGTGCCTATTTTTTCCGAAGAAAAAATAGACAAAAACATTAATACTTTTGAATTTTGGTATAAAATACCTTTAACTAAAGTTAATAGTTAACGAAATATTAAATGAAATAAATATATCAGCAGGATAATTAATAATAGGATTTGACAAAATAACAGAATAAAAGGATTTTACATAAAACATTTTACGTTTTATGTTAAATTAAAGTCATAATCAAAACATTTTGTTTAAAAACCAAATTAAGAAATAGTTAAACTAAATAACATAACTTTTTGTCAAAGTAAGTCTTTGATATGTTCACCATTTTCTTTAATTCATTTGTCAATATATTCCATAAAAGATCGACTCATATTAAATAACATCATTGGTTCTAAAGAAACTGCTGCAGTATTTATTTATTCCCATAGTTGGTTGCGAATGTTTATTGGATTCTTATAGACACGTTGTTTTAATGCACTCCATACACCAAAATCAAACGGAATAAATTCTGGGCTACGTGATGGCTATAATGTATAATGGATGAATATATTCTTTTGGATACATATCCAAATCTTATGGTATATTATGGAACTACATCTTATTTGTCGCAGAGGTTAAATAATGTATTAAACTGTGATGTATCTCGTTCATTGGTTACTTATATACACACGGAATAACCTATCGATGACATTACTTATTTGTATGATTACGTTACAGCTTACGAGTAACTATAATTACATCTCAAACAAATGGATTATTACGATTTACTAACGAACTAATATTATGCTGAACTAAATTGCCTGTGTGTTTACTATATTTATAACAATATCGGTTATTAGGCCAACGATGATGTTTTTGTAAACATGCTGAGTTTTTAAGATTTGTAGCAAAAGTATTATAAAACAAGACACATGTGTTATTCAATACTTGTGCTCTAGTTTCTATTTGTCCTAACAAAAATGGGTAAACAATTTACGTAATAAATAATAAGTATTATTTTCGGATTTTTTATGAATTAAATAATTATATCAATATCTCACCGCATTGCCAAGGAATATGACTACCACGACCAATCCAACGTTCAGAAAAGTTCTATTTAAGTATGCTCTTTAACTGCCTTCTCTCTAGAATGTGGTGGTGTACCATCTTGCATAAATCACATATTTTGGGTTTTCAGCATTTTATAATACAGAAAAATTAATACAACGTCATTATAAAAACTTATAAGGAGCAGTAGAAAAGAGAAATTGTAAACATGATGACGGACAACGTCTGAATATGGACACGGCACTTAAAGAAGAAGATGAATCTTTTCTCCAATAAGACATTTAGCACCCATAACAAAGCATTTTGTGATGTTACATTATCATCTTTGAGACGTTTTAATAAGAATAAACTATGAATTATGCTTATCTACAGGTATTCAGTGCTTTACCGCACAAATATCAAATTAAGAATTATTATACAGCTGACTTATAAAATGCGATTATCTCGAAAACGGTTGAATTTTCAGGTTATTAGCAAGTATACCTGTTCTTTGTAAAAATATTGTATCTTTAATATTTTTTAACACAAATAGAGCCAACTTAAAGAGCAAAAAAGTTAAGCGCAAATTTATGCCACACAGGTGGCATATGTGGCGCCCTCTATTAGTTACATTAAAGTATGTATAAAATTACAATGTATCTTACTCAAAAGCATCCAACTGTAAATTTTTGTCTAAATTTACTGTTTGTCTAATGTTACTGTTTTTAAATTTCCACTTTATCACCCTGTATCTTTTTTAATATCAACATTTTATTAAAGCAAGTTGGCTTAAATCGTAATATTCTAAAGTGCAGAATCTACGTTTTCTGTTTGTACAATTACTTAAGGACCACCCTGTATATATACACTCGCGATCATAAAATCCGGGTCATCTTGAAAATTTCAAGTTTCTTAAATATTTTTGCCTCTGGTGCAGTAATAACCTTTTTTTTGGCTAATGTATTTTTTATTTGTCATCAATGTTTGTTTTGAAAGAAAAAAAATGGTTTTTTATTGTTTTTATTGAAAAAAACAAAAAACAAATCAAATTGTTGATAAAACAGACATACGAAAAAAAATGGAAAATACAGAACGTGGTAAAAAATCAGTGAAATTTCATTGACCAATATCGTGTATTACCTCCCCTTGCTCTAATAACCTCTTGCAGACGACGGGGCATACTCCCAATTTTTCTCCGGATTACATGTTGTGGTATGTTATTCCACTCTCTCACTAACAGATCCTTAAGCTCCTGTGCGTTGTTAGGAGGAGGTGTATGGGTTTGAATACGTTTTTTCAAATCGTCCCAGAGATGTTCGATGGGATTCAGGTCCGGAGACCTAGCTGGCCAGGATACCCTCGTAATTCCAACTTCGTCCAAGTATTACATACTGATCTTGGCAACGTGCGGTCGCACGTTGTCCTGCATAAAAACGGCGTTTTCTCCAATCCCTGCCATGTTGGGCATAACATGTTATTCCGGAATCTCCGTAATGTACCTTCGTGCAGTTAGGGACCCATTTTCGATGAAGGGTAATTCTGTGTGGAAGTCAGAGATATACATCCCCAAGCCAGGACCGAGCCTCCACGAAATGGCATTCTTGGAGCAATGCAAGCTTGTGAAAATCGTTCACCGGTTTCTCCTCCAAACTCTTACACGTCCATCGGATCCAGTAAGGCAGAAACGGGATTCATCTGATAATAACACTTTGCTATGATCGTTAATTCCCCAATGCGCGTATTGTCGAGCAAAAGCTAGTCGTGCAGCTCGAGGCACCCGGCGAAGTGGCGGTCCTCTAGCCATTACCCGAGAAGATAGTCAAGAGGAACGAAGTCTTCTTCTGACTGTTGCAACACTAAAATTGCGATTTCGTACTTCCTCTAGACGATTTTGATGCATAACCGCAGTTGAGGTCCGGTTTCTTAAAGCCTGAAACGCAAGGAAACGGTCATCTAGTGCCTTGGTCGTTCTTTTTCGTCCAGAGCCAGGTCGCCTGGTTAGCAAACTTGCCTCCTGAAAGCGTTGAAGCACTCGTTGAACCGTAGAAAGGCTTACGCCAACAGTTCTTGCGACTTGCCGTTGAGTGTGACAGTCTTCCACAAGTGCAACAATTTGTGCCGTTTCAACAACAGTCAAAGGCATTTTTGTCAAAAAATAAACACTAATAATGGCACCAATAAACACTAATGGTGGCAATAATAAACGTTTGTCCGTTGCATTTGAACAGAAAGTCGAAGTACAAACGAGACATTTAAAACAAGCGGAGTTACAGGTAGCGTTCATTTTGGGAAGTGTGCACTTTACCGCGAAATCGGCACTATTGGAATTCTTTGTTACAAAGGAAACCGCAACAATTCTCAGAAACATGCATTAGTTTGTATTTGTGTTATTATTATTTACGATAAAGCTCGTTAAAAATGAAATATCGGTGATTTTCAAGGTGACCCGGATTTTATGATCGCGAGTGTATATATATATATATATATATATATATATATATATATATATATATATATATAGAATGATATACAAAATGAAAGGAGGCGAGTGGTCTGTTGTTGTAACGTGTCAAAAATCCGGTTGTTATACCCTGCCCAATTTTTGTTATTTTATTATAAAATAACGAAATCTTATTTCACCCTGTACAGCCATATTTACTTATATTAATATCTTCTCCTGAAATTATTTTGTTAAGACTCATCTATTTTAACTAACCGATAGGTCCATCCGCACTTACTCATAATAAAAACCTTTTCAAAAATATCGCTTACTGTATTCTTTATAATCCATCAAGAGAAAGCGCCGACAGATGAGTTAGATGAACTGTTAACCACCTTCTTAACAGTTACGTCTAACTTTGACCACACACAAAGTAACACTATCCCCTTTTGAATATTTTTTCTATAAAAAGGCCTACTCGTTCTATTCTATTCATTTCCTGTTCCGTTTCCACCCACTGTAGAAGAAGTTGCAACATTTGTGTCACCACTTCTGTTAGTTAAATTATCCAATAAATTTTGTAAGTGAAGTGCATTGACTTCTTAACATGTCCTTTATTTTTCTTCTTAGTTAAGACCCGTACCTCTCGCTACCGCAGCAAATTCCTTGGACTCCAGGCTTCATCTTAGACTACAAGAAGTTCAAAGCCTAGTCGATTCGTTTCACGGCTATATGAGGCAATGTTCCTTCTTTTTCCCGCCTATTTAAGTGAAGTTCTTTCTTATCTTTTTTTATTATTATTACTTATTTAATGTTACTTAGTATCCTTGTGCAGTCTACAGTTCAAATATGTTTAACCCAGGTGGATAAACTAGACAGTATAACAGCCACCTGTGTATTACCCACTAATCTCCCGTACTATGCCGTCAGCAGCTCTGTCGACTTCCAGAGCCGACACGAAGCCCCGCGAGAGAGCCAGTTGGCGTTGGACAAAGCAAGCGAACCTAGAAACAGCACCGCGTGCCGCGTGGGTTCCTAGCGGGATGTATTTTATTTTATTGTCAACTCAATGTTTAATCTCAATACAATCTACAGTACCAAGTGTTGAACGTGTATTTCGTGTACCCACCCCCATTTTTTTGTTCTTTCCGCATAGTTTAACTTAATGACACATTTTTTATTTATTTATTTTTTTAACACAGTTAATCCATTAAATAAAGGACTTAGTAGTAAGTTATTTAAAGCGTTCAATAAGATAGCTCTTATGTGTTACGATAATAACTTTATCAATATCTGATATGTTTTATACGATATTTATTTACCCCATTTGACCATTTGATTACCTGGATATTGTAGTTTTTTTTTGTGATATTTATAATTTTAATATTTTGAATGTAGTTGATATAGTAAATTTTACCTTTTTTATTTTCATATTTACATTTTTTTGTCTATTTGATTTGTGTATTTTGGGACTAAAAGGTAAAAATTTCTTTCTTTTTTTTTTGAAGAAATCTGTTTCTTAATTTCCTTTTTTTTTGTTTAGTATCTTTTTTTCTTACCTTTCTCACCTCTATGAACCGCGAATAATCTATCCGGGCTGAACAACGGCGCCTTAGAGCCTATTGTGTACCGGTGTTCTAAAATTAATTCTTCGAAATCTAGATCACTACGTATAGTACATTGTGACAGAAAGATTCCAATGAAATTGAAATTCTATAAGGCTAGCTACGATGTACGGAACTGAATAATGGCCAGTAAAAACAACAGGACCAACGAATGCATGTGGCACAAATTAGAATGTTTAGATGGCTAAGTAAAGTAACAACAACGGATAAAATTAATATTGGATTTATAAGGGGATGTCTAGGAGTGGCACAAGAAAATGAGAGCCTAGATTAATATGATTAGAGCATAATCAAATTAGGAATGATAGATCACCCAATACGAAAAATTGATTGTTTGCAAGTTTTGAAGGAGTAAGAGAGACAAAATAAACCTTACGGGAGTCGCTTGGGCAAGAGATGCCGGTGAAAGAGAAAAATATTGGAATGGCCCAAGGTAGAAACTTATGGAGAAATGTAATTAGAAAAGACTACCTCGCATAGGGTAGTGACATTTATTAGTATAAATAAACGATTAAAATATTCACGAGGTAAATGTAACAATTTGTTTAGTGTAGACTGACAGCTTTCAAATAAGCCTTATAAATTTTGTTGACTATACTATAAATTCAATAGGATTGTCAGGGCAGACATTTTGTAGTTCGTTAACACTCGATAGTAAGCGGCTATATATTTATTTCTTTATTAGCACACAAAACCACCTCTCAATTATCATTTTTGACGGTTACATCTGTTGGAAGTCCGAACTAGAGAAGGTACACTCGCCTTGTTGCGAAATGTATTATTTAGTACCGCTTGCAGCTTATCCGTGCCATTGAGGTATACCCTGAATGCCAATAGAGAGGCAGGCGGGCATCGTTATTTCTTTTCGAAAGTAATATTCTTAATGCAATACGGCAACATTGTGAAAACTCACCCACAAATAACCATTAAATCTGGTGGGTGGTAGTATTTCATGAGCGTACCGTCGGGTAACATCATGGCATCAAAACCAACAGTACATCTGTTAATAAACAAAATAAAAAAAGGTGGTTATCTGTGAGAGAAAAGCAAATGATAAAATCGGTTTATGAGGGATTGCGTAGAAGATATCCAGATATGCTTATAGAGGACGTCGCGACATTGTTTGGAGATTTAACGAAAGTATCGGCTCGTACGGTTTTCCGAATAATTCAAGGTAACAAACCTATCCAAAAACCAATCCATAAAGGACGTGCAAAAATTGTATTGGACGATAGTACGAAAAGTATAATCCGAAGAAAAGTTCATGGATTTTATTTTAGGAACGAACTGCCCACGTTAAAGGCTATTCAACAAAAAGTTAATGCAGACGCAGATGAGACTTTAAATAAAATATCCATGAGAGTATTACAAAGAACTTTACATGAAATGGACTTTCGGTATGTGAAGAGAAATCGGAAAAGTTTGTTGATCGAGAGAGATGAATTAGTGATATGGCGGAGAAAATATTTGCAAAAAATTCGTGATTTTAGACGACTTGGTAAAAAAATTTATTATACGGACGAAACGTGGTTGAATGAGGGTCATACGAAATCCAAAGTATGGCAAGACTTGAATATTAAAAGTGCGCGACAGGCTTTCATTGAGGGACTTTCAACCGGCTTAAAAGCACCCTCGGGCAAAGGAAGACGTCTCATTATAATGCACATTGGAAGTGATTCAGGTTTTTTACAAGATGGTTTAAATGTGTTTACCTCAATCAAAACGGGCGATTATCATGAGGATATGAATTCGGATGTGTTTGAAAAGTGGTTTTCGTCTATACTGACTCTTGTAGATCCTGGTTCGGTAATTATAATGGACAATGCACCTTATCACAGCCGTCGTATGGAAAAAATACCGACTTCTGCATCTCGAAAGGCAGATATAATAGATTGGTTAAGAAGTAAAAATATAGATTTTGATGAATCCATGATAAAGGTTCAATTACTTGATATAGTGCGCGAACATAAGAGTTCATACATCAGATTTGCAGTACACGAAATGGCACGCGAGCATGGCATCACCGTATTAAGAACTCCACCGTATCATTGTGAATTGAATCCCATCGAGCTAATATGGGCACAAATAAAAAATGGGGTAGCGCAAAAGAATACAACCTTTAAATTAAAAGAAGTCAAATTATTATTAGACCAAGCGATACAAAATATAACCGCTTCCAACTGGCAGTCATGCATTAAACATACACCGAAAGAAGAAGATAAAATGTGGGACGTAGACACGCGTGTTGATGTTCTTATCGAGCCCATTATCATTACTCCAGGAGAAGACAGTAGTGATAGTGAATTAACAACAGGAAGTGATTCAGAATAAAAATATTTCTTTAAAATAATAACTAATAGGTACAGTTCTAGAGATTTTTTGTTGCTACATTCGGAGACTACCTGTGAGATCCTTCGTCCTACCTGGTTATAATTTTCTAAGTAGGTATGTACCTAATAACTATATTATTATTATTATGGCAAGTTTGTTTTTCACAATTGTAGTTTACATTAGGTTGCTGGGTCTAGAATTATTATTTTCTGTAAAGAAGTTGGTATTTACATGTGAATATGAATTTTATTTAAAAAAAATATTGTACAGTCGATCCGCCGGATCTTTGCACATCGTCATCATTCTTATTATAGGAAATAAATCAAAACATGTGAGTCAAACGTATGTCGGCTATAAGAATTATTATAAAAATTAGAAAATGGCTAATATTACAATTGACGTTTTTATACTTTTTATACTTTTATTTCATTTATTGCATTTAGAAAACTGGATACGTATACATTTATGAACGTGATTTTTCAATTTTTGGAAACCTATAGGTTGTCCAATAACATCTACAGTAAATAAATATTTAAACCATAGTAATAAGAAATTAAAGTATTTTTATTGAATATAAGCAAATATATGGTACTGACATATCGTCAGATGATGTTCCTGTTGTTGGTAAATATCGGTTTAGATTTAAGAAGGTTACAAAAAAGAATAGTAACAAAAATGTGATATGAGAAGACTAAAATGTGAGTAAACAAAAGAGACGTTTTTAAAGATTAGATAAGAACATCTAATAGAAAAAAGAGAAAAAGAACAGTCAGATGAATGACAAGATACTGCAACTCATGGAAAAAAGAAAAAAATCAAAGAACAACACAAGAATGTACAACAATATTCACAGACAAATAAGAACACAAATACGAAAGGCCCAAGAAAATTGGTTAAAATCACAGTGTGAAGAAATATATTTATTGAAAGAAAAACACGATACGTTTAAAATGCATAAACAAGCAGCTGGTCTTTAGAAATTAAATACAGCTAACAAACTGCGAGATCAACAGAGAAACATCATCACAGATAAAAATCAAGAAATTTGCATATGGACCAAGTTTATCAAAGAACTCTGATGATAGTAGATCCCAACAACCTCCATCCCACATATGTAATGACCACTTACAAATCACATCAAATGAAGTGAAAAAGGCAATATTACAACCAAAAGATGGCAAAGCTCCTGGACCTGACAATGCACATGCTGATCATAAAACTATTTAACACCAACGGTACTCAACTCCTAATAAAAATATTTAATGAACCAAGAACATGGCTGAAGTCACGCCGACGTTTATTGCTGTACCAAAGAAAACAAAATCCGTATCCTGCAGTGATTTGCCGACCATCAGCTTAATGAACCATCTTTTAAAGTTATTTCTAAAAATCATACATCAAAGAATATATAGACTGTGCGAAGAAAAATTCAGCCGTAGTACAAAGTTTAGTTTTCGGAATGCAGTGGGTACGAGAGAGGCTCTCTTTAGCATAAAAAGGCTATTTCAACGATGTAGAGATGTGAACTGCAATACATATGCATGCTTCATTGATTACCATAAAGCATTCAGGTTAATGAACAGAAAGAGTAAAAATTGGGACCATTCCTTAGAAATTAAATGTAGGATAGAGAAAGCCGAATCTACATTTCAAAAATGGCTAAGCTATTCAAATGTCATGATTTATTCACACCCATAAAAATCAGGTTACTACCATGTTATATCTTTCGTATACTATTGTACGGAGTTGAGTCGTGGACTTTCACAGACACTACCTGCAGGAACATTGAGGCTTTCGAAATGTGGCTTTATCGTCGAATCCTGAAGATATCTTATACCGGTCACGTTACTAATCAGGACGTTTTATTAAGAATGGAAAAAGAAAAACAGCTGATAACCACAATAAAAACAGCCAAAATAGAATACCTTGGTCACATCATTAGCAACAACGAAATATATGAATTGCTGCAACTAATTTTACAGGAAAAAGTAGATGGAAAACGAGGCTCAGGAAGGCGAAGGATTTCCTGGCTGAAGAATCTATGTATGTGGTTCAACACAACAAATATTTTCAGACCAGCAGTGTGCAAAGTACAAATTGTCATGATAGTCGCCAATATCCGAAACGGGTAGACACTACAAGAAGATCTAAAAAACTGAATATAAATCTACTCCAGTGCTCCATCATCTTGATAATTTTGTTTATTCAGTGTTAAATATGGTTTTCAGACTTAAGTAATCACTTTGTTTTAAAAAATGGTCATACAAAAATTAACACAACGAACTTCAAATAAAGAAATCTATGCATAATAAATTAAAAAATAGAAAACTTGAGCTGGGTAAAAAAGAATTTATTATAACAATAATATAATTTAAATATTTATTGAAGCCTCATACACTATACAGCCATGTAGCCAATCATAAATTTAAGAATTCTTCACTGTCAGAATCTGAGCCACTCATATTACCAGTGTCTATTATGATTGGTTTAATGTTAGTGTCAACCATATTTTTTTCTCGGATATACCACTTTGTAATAATTTCATGAGTATGTTTCACACATTTTTCCCAAATTTCTGTGTTACATTGGTTTAGTGCCTCTTTCCACATATTTATAACAGCATTATCAGAATGTCCATCTCTACCAAGATTCTTATTGTAATATGACTTGCAGTTTGCCCAAATTAATTCAATAGCGTTGAATTCACAGTGATAAGGAGGTAGTCTCAACACTTCATGGCCGTGTTCTTTTAATAGTTCATGCTAACAGATGTTTTGCCAATAAATGCAACTTCTTTATCCCTTAATTCATTACTTATACTTTGCAGAGTAACATGTTTCTCTAAAAAAAAAAAGAACAGATAAGTACAGAATAAACCACACTGTTATAACTAGTTCAATGAAAAAGAAGTAATACTTTGATTTTATAAAACTATAAATTATTTCAAATTAAAAAACTCACAAGAAAATTGACTTAATATCGATTAATGTATTCAGCAGAAATTTTCTTAAACTACTCTCAACAATCTTTTTTACAACATACATTTATATAAAGTATTGATTAAAAAGTACCTTCTGGTTATCATGGTACATGATACCATTATCTTATGGTATATCAAATTCAGATTGAAGAAATTTTTAACTACTTACTTTGTTGGTACATGTCGTATACTGTATTACGCACTGCCATTTTTGATCCCTCAGACAGATCAGTTGTTTTGTTTTTCGGACGAGGTCTACTTTTGCCTGGCTTTGAAAGAATGTGATTATTTTCTTTCCTTTTAATAATTGTACATACTGTTCGTCGTTATATTTTTAATGCAGCAGCTACTCTCTTAAATAAAGAATTGTTTAATGATTTTCATAAACGAACATACATTTCAATATGTTACCTGTTGAACAGACGAAAATGGCTCCAAAGGCCCTCCATTTACTTTTTCTAATTCGAAATACTCCAACACATTCAACACAAGTTGCTAAGCTTGAGAAGTTAAAGGCTTGCCAGGCATACTCTAAAAATAAAAACCTTTAAAAATATTTCATATTGTCCGTTGACGTAGTTTTAGCTATATTTAAATAATTAATGTCAATTTAGAGGTTAAAAAAATTTATTATTCGTTATTAGCTAATACATGAATTCTTACCTTAATAAATTGAACACGAAGGTAAGGGTTAGTCGTTATAACAACTGTTTGTTAAAAATATGTATATTTAAAGTATGAAAAAGGATTGATTATTTAAATCAAACGAAAATAATTTATAAAAATATTACACTCTGTCAAAACAAAATTTCCAATTGTCATGTCAATTGTCAGTAGACGAATCAATCAGCGATCATTGTTCTATGGCTGTCTTTGTTCAATCCATGGTGTTGTGTATGGACAGGCGGTTTAAGTTAATAGTTTTAGTTTCTGTGAGTAGGAAAGAGACGTAACATAAAAAATAATTCGTGAATAATGTCATACTTGTGCAAAGATCCGGCGGACCGACTGTATATTCTACCGATCTCAAAGTCGATCACAAAGCGACTAAGTTATTTCGAAACTATTACCTATTTACAAATTCATTCACATTTACTTAAAACTCACATGTAGAAATTGATTGTAAATAAAAGTTCAAAAGAAAAAACAAGGCTGTTTCGGGAATTCTATTATTTCCATTTTAATCGTATTTAATTGGAAATTTCCAGGTATTATATTTGTGTTCTTGGAAATTGCTCAATTTGAATGCTACGTCGTGTTTAGTTTAAAACGCATATTATGACTAACGAGGGTTTTTCAAAAGGTTAATCTGACAATTCATCTACAGTTTGATGTCTTAACGGTGGAACATTTTATAAAAAGCAGTGGAAGATATTCTATTGGGGAAATGTAAGGCGATACAATAGTTATTAGTTATTCTTACGTTTACTAAGTACTAAAAGTTTCGTTTATATTTTTAAGTTATTTTCTTTTTTGTTTGTTATGAATTTAAGAATTTATAAATGATAGGTTTTGTTTTTTACAAATTATTACGAACCAGAAGTATATTCGTGACATTTCATTATTATAAGGAAGAAAGTTTTGGATTTAAAATATAATATAATTTAGCACCTCGACACCGTAAGGTACAAAAGGACGGCTTAAGTAAGTAAGTATAATTTAGCATTTGAGATGTTGTAAAATAAACATGTACATATTTGTTGAACTAAAAATAATATAAATGAATGAAAATATTGTGTGTACATCTGGATTACACAATTAATTGTTAAGACGTAATATTTTGAATATAATATTTTTACATGACATTTTAACAAAATATATTTAACATAAATTAACAATTTTACCGTTGACGCAAAAATATTTTTATGTGTAAGTTTCCTATTATTTTCCTTATTTTAAAAATATACACGCCACCATTGAACTACACGCGTCTCTCATCTCGGACCCCTCGAGGATCTATCATTTCTATACTATAAATTCAATAGGATTGTCAGGTTATCGCTTAGAAATGATAGATCCTCGAGGGGTCCGAGATGAGAGACGCGTGTAGTTCAATGGTTGCGTGTATATTTTTAAAATAAAATTTGTAAAAAACAAAACCTATCATTTATAAATATCTTAAATTCATAACAAACAAGAAAGAAAATAACTTAAAAATATAAACGAAACTTTTAGTACTTAGTAAACGTAAGAATAACTAATAACTATTGTATCGCCTTGCATTTCCCCAATAGAATATCTTCCACTGCTTTTTACAAAATGTTCCACCGTTAAGACATCAAACTGTAGATGAATTGTCAGATTAACCTTTTGAAAAACCCTCGTTAGTCATAATATGCGTTTTAAACTAAACACCATGTAGCATTCAAATTGAGCAATTTCCAAGAACACAAATATAATACCTGGAAATTTCCAATTAAATACGATTAAAATGGAAATAATAGAATTCCCGAAACAACCTTGTTTTTTCTTTTGAACTTTTATTTACAATCAATTTCTACATGAGAGTTTTAAGTAAATGTGAATGAAT
This sequence comes from Diabrotica undecimpunctata, assembly GCF_040954645.1. Classification (NCBI taxonomy): domain Eukaryota; kingdom Metazoa; phylum Arthropoda; class Insecta; order Coleoptera; family Chrysomelidae; genus Diabrotica; species Diabrotica undecimpunctata. The sequence continues at coordinate 92,822,767 of NC_092804.1, forward strand.
TTGTAAATAGGTAATAGTTTCGAAATAACTTAGTCGCCTTGTGATCGACTTTGAGATCGGTAGAATGTACAATATTTTTTTTTTAAATAAAATTCATATTCACATATAAATACCAACTTCTTTACAGAAAATAATAATTCTAGACCCAGCAACCTAATGTAAACTACAATTGTGAAAAACAAACTTGCCATAATAATAATATAGTTATTAGGTACATACCTACTTAGAAAATTATAACCAGGTAGGACGAAGGATCTCACAGGTAGTCTCCGAATGTAGCAACAAAAAATCTCCAGAACTGTACCTATTAGTTATTATTTTAAAGAAATATTTTTATTCTGAATCACTTCCTGTTGTTAATTCACTATCACTACTGTCTTCTCCTGGAGTAATGATAATGGGCTCGATAAGAACATCAACACACGTGTCTACGTCCCACATTTTATCTTCTTCTTTCTGTGTATGTTTAATGCATGACTGCCAGTTGGAAGCGGTTATATTTTGTATGGCTTGGTCTAATAATAATTTGACATCTTTTAATTTAAAGGTTGTATTCTTTTGCGCTACCTCATTTTTTATTTGTGCCCATATTAGCTCGATGGGATTCAATTCACAATGATACGGTGGAGTTCTTAATACGGTGATGCCATGCTTGCGTGCCATTTCGTTTACTGCAAATCTGATGTATGAACTCTTTGTTCGCGCACTATATCAAGTAATTGAACCTTTATCATGGATTCATCAAAATCTATATTTTTACTTCTTAACCAATCTATTATATCTGCCTTTCGAGATGCAGAAGTCGGTATTTTTTCCATACGACGGCTGTGATAAGGTGCATTGTCCATTATAATTACCGAACCAGGATCTACAAGAGTCAGTATAGACGAAAACCACTTTTCAAACACATCCGAATTCATATCCTCATGATAATCGCCCGTTTTGATTGAGGTAAACACATTTAAACCATCTTGTAAAAAACCTGAATCACTTCCAATGTGCATTATAATGAGACGTCTTCCTTTGCCCGAGGGTGCTTTTAAGCCGGTTGAAAGTCCCTCAATGAAAGCCTGTCGCGCACTTTTAATATTCAAGTCTTGCCATACTTTGGATTTCGTATGACCCTCATTCAACCACGTTTCGTCCGTATAATAAATTTTTTTACCAAGTCGTCTAAAATCACGAATTTTTTGCAAATATTTTCTCCGCCATATCACTAATTCATCTCTCTCGATCAACAAACTTTTCCGATTTCTCTTCACATACCGAAAGTCCATTTCATGTAAAGTTCTTTGTAATACTCTCATGGATATTTTATTTAAAGTCTCATCTGCGTCTGCATTAACTTTTCGTTGAATAGCCTTTAACGTGGGCAGTTCGTTCCTAAAATAAAATCCATGAACTTTTCTTCGGATTATACTTTTCGTACTATCGTCCAATACAATTTTTGCACGTCCTTTATGGATTGGTTTTTGGATAGGTTTGTTACCTTGAATTATTCGGAAAACCGTACGAGCCGATACTTTCGTTAAATCTCCAAACAATGTCGCGACGTCCTCTATAAGCATATCTGGATATCTTCTACGCAATCCCTCATAAACCGATTTTATCATTTGCTTTTCTCTCACAGATAACCACCTTTTTTTATTTTGTTTATTAACAGATGTACTGTTGGTTTTGATGCCATGATGTTACCCGACGGTACGCTCATGAAATACTACCACCCACCAGATTTAATGGTTATTTGTGGGTGAGTTTTCACAATGTTGCCGTATTGCATTAAGAATATTACTTTCGAAAAGAAATAACGATGTCCGCCTGCCTCTCTATTGGCATTCAGGGTATACCTCAATGGCACGGATAAGCTGCAAGCGGTACTAAATAATAAATTTCGCAACAAGGCGAGTGTACCTTCTCTAGTTCGGACTTCCAACAGATGTAACCGTCAAAAATGATAATTGAGAAGTGGTTTTGTGTGCTAATAAAGAAATAAATATATAGCCGCTTACCACCGAGTGTTAACGAACTACAAAATGTCTGCCCTGACAATCCTATTGAATTTATAGTATAAGCGATAACCTGACAATCCTATCGAATTTATAGTATAGTAAGTAAAACAAGGTGAAAATTTTATATTCAAAATTTTTTTGTGGATAGGAGTTATCAAGAGAGTTGTATTTACTTATGATTGTAATCAAAACTGTTTATTAAACAGTTTATTATATTTATAAATTTTAAGAAGCTTAGAAGTAGCTAGTAAAAATCATTTGAGAAACAATTTGTTACATAGCAATGTACATATAATATATACATATATATATATATATATATATATATATATATATATATATATATATATATATATATATATATATATATATATATATATATATATATATATATATATATATATATATATATATATATATATATATATATAGGTATATATTGAACTGAGTTTATTAGTCTAATTTATTTACAACATTTACTATAATTTATATTCCCGACAATACGCGCGGTACATTTCAAAATTCGACTCGATATTAATTTTAGACTGACATAACACAATGAAGATTCCTCTATATATATTTATTAACCGTTGTTCTGGAATTCCTTCAAAGCGGATGGATGTTGACCTGTGCTGACCCCTGAACTCTCTCGAACGGCAAAGAAGACCGGTTTTATCGTAGGGGAAACTACTAGAAAATTCTTATCAGAATAACATGTTTACAGGTTAAATATAAGTCATATTTATCGTAACATTGACCCCCTCGTAAAAGATGGTTCCTCCTGGAACCTTGTCGGGACTGGAACTGGAACGGTATGCTGGTATCGGCAACTGGACCCTCTTTTACAACTTCCAGTTGTATAAAAATGACAAGGGACGGTTTTCTCTCCGCACCAGTATTTAAAGATCTCCTCCACCATACTTCGGATAACCCTCCAATCTATTTGGCGGCACTCCAACTTTGGCATGGCTAACTTTTGCACGTCGGACTCTAGTATGTGCTCTTTCAACTAAAGTAAGGCTTCCCATACATGTCGGTAGGTAGGTTGGTCACGGGCAGTGTCTTTTGTTACCAGGCAGAAAAGGTAACGTGATGCATCTTGGAGGTTCAAGGCTTTCCCGGGAGGTGGCACTTGGCATTGCAGTTCTGCAACTCGACCGAACTTCCTTCGAAAAATGGATGCCAACCCTGGTGCGTCTTTGATACTGGCCAGGATAGTAAGGACCAGTGAGTAGTCATCGGGAAGCGAGAGTAGATCTAGCTTTTCTTCAGTGGTAACACTATGTCGTGCTTTACCGATACCTCCATAGGCCCCCATGAATTCCTCAAACGTGAGGTTAGACACATCTTGGACTTGGTTTACTTCCACTTCTTCATCTACGTCGTGGTCACCTTCGAAAGACGCCAGCCGGTTATGGTGTACTATCATCGGCTTTCCCCTCCGAATCTTGCTTATTCGGTAGTTGACATCGTTGATCTTCTCCATAATGAGGTATGGACCTTCCCAAAACTGCTGTTGGGAGAACAACCTTTTCGCTTCTTGGGATAATGGAGCCAGACTTTGTCCTCTTAAAGCACCCCTTTTCGGCTTGAGTATCGTACCGTTTCTTCATTCGGTCGCTAAGCGATCTGAAGATGGGAACAGACCAACTCGTGTACATCGTCCATTCTTCTTCGTAATTCGATCAAATACTCTTCACCTGCTACATCTTGGTCCTATTGGGATGCATCTCGCATCCCAATAGGACTCTGGCTGGTGTCTGACCTGTTGATTCGTTAACAATAGATCTGTAGGCCATTGTGAAGAACGGAAGATATTGGTTTCAGTCTCGCTGATGATCGGACACCATCTTTGTCAGATACTTGCCAAATGTCCTATTCATCCGTTCTACCATACCATCCGATTGCGGATGATATGCTGTAGTTTCGTCTTCTTCATGCCTAGTCTATCACATATTCCTTGGAATAGATCGCTTTCGAAGTTCCTTCCTTGGTCACTATGAATCTCCAAAGGTACTCCAAATCGGCTGATATACTTATCTGTAATGATGGCGGCCTTCTGATCTGGAAGTGCGTAAATCTCGACCCACTTAGTGAAGTAATCCATTACTACCAACATGTACTTGCCTCCATTTTCACTTTCTGGAAATGGCCCAGCAATGTCCAAAGCTATTTTTTCAAACGGGCTTCCAACATTATATTGTCTCATTGGAGCTCTTCTTTTTCGGTAAGGCCAGTTACTCGTAGCACACATAGTACATTTCTTACACCAGTCTTTTACGTCGTCGGAACTGTTTATCCAATAAAACCGTTCCCGAATTCGCTGAAGGGTTTTCTTTACACCGAAATGCCCTCCTGATGGACTGTCGTGTAACTGACGAAGTACTTCGGCTATTCTGCTCTTTGGGATCACCAACTGCCTTCTCTTCTCTAAACCGTCATCATTTCCCAGTACTCGTTTGAGCAAGCTATCTTCCATGATAAATGAGTCCCACTTTGTTCAATATGTCTTAACTACTGAGTATAGGTTTGATATTTCGTCGTTGACCATCGTTGTTCTCAGCACTACTGCTTCCTTGGATTCCGCTTAGTTGCAGTGGGAACACTCTGCTGGGCATGTCGGTTCGGATTAAAAACTTCCTTCTGTAGAGGTATTGATAAAAGTGCTCTACTGATTTCACTACTGCTAGAAGTTCTCTTCTATTCCATTCTCTTCAATAATTCCACTCAGGTTTTGAAAGAACTTTACTAAAATATCAAAGGACTCGTTCAAGTCCTCCTTGAATCTGAGATAGTACTCCTCCAATTCCCATATTACTTGCATTTGTATCTAAGATAAACTCTCCTTCTGGCAGTGGATATCTCGCAAATAAAAAAAAGATTTCGCAAATAAAAACTGACATTGAAGTATTTGAAATATTGAATGTCAAGATTAAATTGTCTTAAGCACGTTCGTTACAGCTATACGATAAAAAATTAAAATTATTTCAAATGTAAAAATAAAAATAACAATTAAAGAAAAGTTAGAAGAATATTTATTTGATGAATTATTAAGGTTAGTTGTTATTAAGATGAATTGCTCACATTTTGGCACAGACTGATAACTACAAAAGTAGATTATTTCTTGAAATGTATTACATTAATAAAAATAAAAACACTTTAAATTATAAAACGGACACTGGACAGTTAAGTAACATATATTGTAACATATTGAACAAAATTTATAAATATTAAAAATAGCCAACATTCATCTTAATATCAACTAACCTTAATAATTCATCAAATAAATATTATTCTTCTAACTTTTCTTTAATTGTTATTTTTATTTTTACATTTGAAATAATTTTAATTTTTTATCGTATAGCTGTAACGAACGTGCTTAAGACAATTTAATCTTGACATTCAATATTTCAAATACTTCAATGTCAGTTTTTATTTGCGAAATCTTTGAAATTCTGTAAGTGTTTTAAAATGTATTTGTACGCCATTTTTTGTAATGTTCAAATTGTTTTTAGTTTACTCCTGAGGAAGCTTTTAAATAAATAGCGAAATATTGAGTAATTTAGAAAAAAGAAAGATTTTTATTATAGACCACTATACCCGATAATTTGAACTTATTTATATATATATATATATATATATATATATATATATATATATATATATATATATATATATATATATATATTATATTCTGAAAGATTTCCGCGGTTAGTACAATTAAACCTAGAGCTAAGATTAATACTATTATAAAAATTAATATTAAACTCACCAGTCTTCCAGGTTGAACCGCGTCGATATCCATTGGGCCGAGCTTTCGACATTATCTTTGATGTCTTCTTCAGGGCTTCCGAGGTCTCAGTCTCCCGAGCCCCCAGACACTACTACACTCACTAGGTGTAGTAGGGCAGTGACTTTTGTTTGACCTGTGTATTTGTGTTTTGCCCTTTGCCCCAGCTTTGTAGTTGTGTAGTGGTGTGTTCCCATGTGTCCCCTTTTTTTGAACGAGTTCCCCTGTGCCCTTTTTGTTTGTTTTCTAATTGGCCATCTCTGGCGGCGTTCTTTATGCCGCGGGTTAGTAGGAGATTGTGAACGAGAAGTTCCCCTTTTGTTTCCTAATTAGCCATCTCTGACGGCATTCTTTAGGCCACGGGTTAGTAGGAGATTGTGAAAGAGGAGTAGTTCGCTGTGCCCCTTTTGTTTTCCTAATTAGCCCCATCTCAGATGGTGTTTTGTATGCCACGGGTTAGTAGGAGACTGTGAAGGAGAAGTAGTAGTCCCCTGTGTCCCTGTTGTTTTCCTAATTAGCCCATCTTTGACGGCGTTTTTTATTTATGCCACGGGTTAGTTGGAGATTGTGTTCCCCTGTGTCCCCCTTTGTTTGTGAACGATAAGTAGATATTGTTTTTGTGTTCCCTTTCTTGTATCTGAATGACCACAACTGTAATACTCGTGATCGGAGGTGCTGTTTAGTTTTGACTAGGAGCAGTCTCATTTAGTAGTGTCTATTTTGCGTCATTTTGTGTAGCTCAATTAAAAGTCAAGTTTTCAATATTATTAGTATTTTTGTCTCCCCTTTATGCGCAGTTTATTAAGTCTGTTGTTTTGTCTCCCCCTGTATGTGTAGTTTATTGAGTCTGTTGTTTTGAACTATTTTTTTAGTTAAATTGTGTATTTGCTTTCACCCAACTTTCGTTAAATCAAGCCTATCCCAAGTTTAACTGTTACGATTTTCATTTTATTTTAATTTAGTCTTGTAAAAATTGAGAGAAATATTCTCGTCTATCTTTTGGTATTTAGAATGATATAATCATTCACTGCTTACATTTGAATTTCTTATTGTCGGTATTCTAAATGTGAGAGATATTAGTTTTGTTTATTCCCAATTCGTCTAAAGTAAATATCCCATGTTTGGAAATAAATTTTGTTTACGTACATGAAAATTTATTTCGTATATAAACGCTGGCCTTCTTTTAAGTGTTTATAAGTCATTTATTTCGTCTTTCTTTTAAGTGTGTAGATAAATAATTGCGTTTTTAAATCAGCTGAGATATTCCGAGGAACCAATTTCGTACGAAAATATAGGTCAAATATTTTCGTGTCTTATTATGAAGATTTTATATTTTTTAAAAAAAGTCTAATAGTCCAGGTGATGTGTGAAAATTTAAGTGAGGCAATTTTACAGAAGTGTGATATTCTTTCCATTTATTTTGAGTTATTTTGTCCTATTCATTGAACACAGCATGAATAATTGTCATATCCCATAGAGACTCTTTAGTGAGTTTCATTCCTTCTTAACATGATAAATACTTTGAATATACATCGATTAACCCTCTGAATTGCATGAATGTGCCTTTATGTATTGAATTTAAATTGAAAAAAGATTTTAAGTGGGTGTCGACTAGAAACTTTTTTCGATCGAATTTTTCACAAAGTATATTCCATGCCGCGTGGTAGTCTTGGGAATCAGTAAAACCTATTGTGCGTTTGGCATAACCCTCCAACGCGGCTTTTAAGAAGTTCAACTTTCGACCTGCACTTAATGATGAATTTGAATCCATAGTATTTATAAAATTGGTTTTGAATTTGAGCCACTACTCATATTCACCATTAAATGTATAAAACTTGATTTTAGGCAAGAGAAAATTTTGAAGTGGACCGTGATTAATTACAATTTGAGGTGTGACATTTATTACCGAAGAAGAATTGCTGTTTATGTATTCCTCTAAATATGAAATTGCTATATAAAAATTATTTTCAAATGGATCACGTTCATTAAAATGAAGTTCTACTCGTTCTACTAAACATTTCTCCTCGATAGATTGTTGTATAATTTCAAATTGACTTAACTCAAGTTTATTGTTATATCGCATATTTACATACCCTAATGTCGGTTTAAGTGAACCATCAATTAGTTTATTTACAAAATTTGTTAATGCAGTTAATTTACGTTTAAGAGATCTACTAAGACCTTTAATTCTTATTAATCGTGCAATATCTGAGCTCGACATTATTTATTTTTTAATTGAAATGCTTGTAAATAATACACTAAATTTGACAAGTTATAATACCATGCATAAAAAGATCAAAAAGTCTCAAATACCAGAATCTATAAATAATAGCACTGCGATATGGGTAGGATTTATCTTAAAAAGACTTACAGATTTTCAGGGATGCGCGTCTACAATCGCTTAGCAAATTGACCACTGGAACATCGCTTCGTGTCTCTCAACGTTCTTTTAACTCGCTGTCCCGTTCTGTGATGGGTTGAAGGGTACACACGTGCACTAATACTAACTTTTTGTTTTTTAATAAATTGATTTAAAATTGAAATTGTTAATTGATGATTTAAAATTGAAATCGTTCAGATTTACCACCGAATTCGGCTAAGAAGGATCAAAAAATTGTATGTTTAAATTGTTGAGTTAAATTTATTGGTCGCCGGTAAATCGTGATGGTAAATAGTTGATTGATACTGTGAAGAAATAACTTAGACGAAATCTCTTCACACCTTCTTTATTGTGCTCTTATGGCAACATATGGAAACATACTGCGATACTGCCTGTATAGAATTGCAACGACTTTGCCTAGGGCTTACAGAGTTGCCGTTTGGGCAAATTAAAACTTATGGCTAAGAATTTACATTTACATGGAATAAAATATCTTTAAACAAATTTAAACACCTTTTACTATAGAGAAAATAACGCCAGTACAAGACTTCAAAAAATTAGACTATTACGAGTATTTTCTACCTTCTTGTTATATTACTATTATACCCATTATCCTTTCTTAAATAACTTATCTACAACTATTAGATAAATCACCTTTATATGACTCATATATATATATATATATATATATATATATATATATATATATATATATATATATATATATATATATATATATATTTATATATATTGTTATGATATGTAAAATCGAGAAAAATATTGGTTTGTTTAAAAATATTTCAAAGTTCAAAAACATTAAAATAATTCAGATAAGTAGGATATTAACCAACAAACATTTCGAAGAAGGAAAGTTATTAAATTCTTGGATTACCTGTACTAAACAAAATGTAAGCTATGCATAAATTATTTCTTTGTTATACTTGAGTGACCCGCATAATTTTAAGTGAAATCCAAAGACAATTGAACCGGGTTTTCCAAATACATTAATGCAGTGATTAGAGACAAATAGAAGAGATTTTAGAAAGAGGTTTTTGTTAGTTTTTAAGAATTATAGAAAAATATTATTTGTAAATAATTAATATTAATTGTAAAGTTTTAGGAAATTTTATAATTATAGGTAAAAATTTGTTTGTTATCGAAATGAAAAAATGGGTGAATTGTGACGAGTTTTGATTGGCGGAGATGGAAAAAGGTGGGATAGGTATGTAGGAATGAAAGTTTAGCTAGATTGAGGAGAGAGAAAAGATAATCAGTTGGTTTTCCAAGTCTGTAAGACGAACAGTGATTGTTCTCTGGCGGTTCCCGAAATGTAGCAAGCAGTAGTGTTGAATGTTAGTGAGTTTTTGTGGAGTTAGTGTATCTGACAGAAGCTGAAGCAGCAAAATATTGTAAGTCATATTTCTCTACTTATATTCCAAGAGTCACTGTTCAGGCCAACGAGAGATTCAGTTTATCGTAAAGAGAAGATATTCCAAGAGTCATTTTTCACTCGGGCCAACGAGAGATTCAGTTTATCGAGAGGAGAAAGGCTATCATAATTTGAATGATTTGTGCTTTTGAAGGAGATCATTAAGGACGATGTACTTGCAACAATCTGTTGTAAGATTGCTGATTACATAGGGAGCGGTTGAGAGGAGATAATATAGTCTACAAGGAACAAGGATTTGGACCACTCATCATCAGAGAGAGATATTTTTGTTTTCTGCAGTTTTTTGTTTTATTGATAACACAATTTTTACACTTAATTTAGAAAGGATATAGATATTTTGATTAGGCGAGTTAAAATAGTTTGGGATTTTGAGATTTCAATTAATATTGTTTGTACCATTAATTTTGATTGTTCACGTACGTAGAACAAAATTTTGAGAATCATTATATGAGATTTGTTTATTGAAAACTTTTGAGTGTGAATTATTTCATTATTTTTATTTCAATATATAGTGTTAGATCATATGTGTTTTTTATTATTCCGGCATTCTTTGGACCTTACCTTTCACATGTAATAGCATAGATATTGAAGCACGAATTTAACCCTGAGATAAAAGAATTAAAAATTGTGATAGAGTCATAATCATATCATTTAAATAATTTTAATTAATTAATCAAAAAATTAATTAGCTAATTATTGCTTGGCGCACCAAGACTTTAAATATCACAATAATATATATATATATATATATATATATATATATATATATATATATATATATATATATATATATATATATATATATATATATATATATATATTTCTAAAGTATTCAACTAGTGAATTCAGAGGTTTAATCGGTCATTCAGGTTGGCAAATAAAAAAAGAAGTCAACTACTTCATAAGTTTATCGAAGACGTTTCGCTTTATATTTCTAAAGCTTCATCAGTTCTCTAAAATATAACAAATGACATAGAGTTTATAAGAAATACAGATGTTTATAGTTCATAACTTACAACTCAATATGTAGTATGTTATCGATGTTATCATATATCTACTGTACACTTTACTCATTATTTAAAACTAACTTAACCAAAAAAGAAAAAACAAAAAACAACACACAAACTTTGCCGAAAATAATGTTCATATTCGTAGATATGAATATTTAAAAAATTTTAAACGAGTAGTATCACGTAGTATCACTGTTTTCTAACCTCCCACTCTCCAGCGTCGTCACGTCACTCCGGAACCATTGGAATGAAATCCAACCACACAGTCCAGTATCATGGGAAATATTCTCGGAATTATTAAAACTGACGTTTGACACCAATTATCTAATATTTAATGACAAATATTATCGCCAAATCTTTGGAACTCCCATGGGATCGTCCATTTCCCCCATTCTAGTTAATTTCGTACTAGATGACCTTATCAATGAGAGTATCAGTAAGTTAGATTTCCAGGTTCCCTTTGTAAAGCGTTATGTCGACGACTTGATCCTAGCAACACCACCTGATAAGATTTTAAGCACCTTATCAGTCTTCAATAGCGTTGATCCTCACCTGCAATTTACTTGTGAATTGGAGGTTGATAACAGCATACCGTTTTTGGATATGCGAATCATACGCACACATAGTAACACATTGGGCACTACGTGGTACAGGAAAGACATGGCGAGCAACCGGTTCTTAAATTACCACTCTACACACCCAATAAGATACAAACATAACCTTGTACAAGCTCTTAGCTTTAGAGTACACACGTTGACCCATACGCGGTACAAGAGGGAATCTTTGGATTTACTCAAATCCATTCTCATTGATAACTCTTACCCCATATCCATCATCAACAGACATCTTTTCTCTAAAAGCTATGGTCATTCTATTTCGGAAGCACCTAACGGTGCAATACTAGCCTCCATATCCAATAGCATACAGACGAACATTTCCCCGTTAACCCCAAAACCAGCCACAAAATATGCTTCTCTTCCCTATTTCCCACAAATTACGAACAAGCTTACTAAACTATTCAAAAACTTACCCGTCAAAATATCCCTAAAAAATACTAAAACCATTGGAAAGTTATTCTCCAAGTCTAAAACTCCACTAAGCTCGTTAGAGCACACTAATGTTTATCAGATACCCTGTTCAGAATGTAACTCCTGCTACATTGGCCAGACTAGTCGATCTCTTCTAGGGCGTATAACTTCACACAAAAGTGACATCAGACTTTCCAAACCCTCTTGTGCCCTTGCACAACACGCCATTTCCACTAAACATTACATTGATTTCACAAATACCAAAATACTGGCGAAACAAAACAACCATCAGAAACGCTCTTTTACTGAAATGTGTGAGATCCTCAAGAACTCATCGGCAATAAACAAAAGAACCGACATCGACAATTTGAGCCAGGTTTACCACTCTCTCATCTTACGAAATAAATGATACCAATTATTCTTCAGTTAAAAGTTGGCGTATTTTCCATTCAAAATAATAACAAAATCATCCCCTATTTCCAAGTTTCATTAAAACATAAATTAAAAATAATATATCAAAATATTTCCGCCATACAAATTCCACCCGTCCAACTAATTATGCAATGTCCCCTGTAGAAGTTCATAATTGTCTCAAACCTTGGAATTTGGTGACACATGGCCCTTAAATAAAAAAATTTTCGGTATCGCGTCAAGTTGTTTGCTAGATTGCAATAAATCAGAACTTTGTTGGTCTTCAGCGGAGAACCATCTAAATGAAGCCAAATGTTCGTTTAAAATTTTTTAAATATTCATATCTACGAATATGAACATTATTTTCGGCAAAGTTTGTGTGTTGTTTTTTGTTTTTTCTTTTTTGGTTAAGTTAGTTTTAAATAATGAGTAAAGTGTACAGTAGATATATGATAACATCGATAACATACTACATATTGAGTTGTAAGTTATGAACTATAAACATCTGTATTTCTTATAAACTCTATGTCATTTGTTATATTTTAGAGAACTGATGAAGCTTTAGAAATATAAAGCGAAACGTCTTCGATAAACTTATGAAGTAGTTGACTTCTTTTTTTATTTGCCAACCTGAATGACCGATTAAACCTCTGAATTCACTAGTTGAATACTTTAGAAATATAAATTGACGGTCGTAGTTTTTACAATATATATATATATATATATATATATATATATATATATATATATATATATATATATATATATATATATATATATATATATATATATATATATATATATATATATATATATATATATATATATATATATATATATACAATTTAATATGCGTTCAACTTCTTTCTAAGTAGATAATATTGTATTAAAACATCATTTTTTTCTCGTCTCGAAAAGTGATTGAATTGATCTTTGTAGTTAGATCTACACATTTTTATTAACAACCTATTCTCATCTTAAGTTTAATTTAAATAACATTATTATTTTACTAAAGGCATTCGACCTTCGTATAATTTTACATTGAACAATCAATAATTGTTTTATTTCTAGAAATAAAAAAAGAAGTAGTGCTAGCGCGTACGTGTTATTTAGTGATTATCAAACCAATCAATGCAATGTTTATACAATTAGATATACATACATTTAAAATATCGATTTAAAAATTTGATCTGTAGATTGACTTTGATATTTTTTAATTATCAAGTTCTGAAGATAAGATGAGATATGAATATAAAATCTACAATTATTTGTATATACAAATGTGTGATCAAATTATTAGAGCCACCTAGTAAAATTCAATTTTTTTTACAAAAAAGGTATATAATTGAGCTGTATAATATAATAATGCTTTTGTTTCCATAAATATGATTATCTTGTAACACTTTATAAAAGTATATACAATAAATAGTCAGGCAACTCAGGGGTCGTGGTAACACAGCGGGCGTGGCAATACGTGACCACCGAACTGACCGAACACGTGACTCAGATATTATTGTTTGACAGTGCTGTCCAGCCTAGCTTGCAACTCGTGCGCATAGAATTTTAAATTCTTTATATAGTTTCCATTGCTCTCTAGAGATATTCTGACAGTCGTATACTATTTTTTTTGTGAATTTAGCAAATACTGGCCCATTCTGTCATTGGTTACATTGACATCATGGAACATAGAACAAGAACATCATGGAAAAAGCCAAAGACATATCTCTAAGGAAAATAGCGGAAATAACAACTTTATTATTGAACAATAATCACTCTAATAGAATAATAGCATCAATTTCTAAAGTTTGAAGGGCAACTGTGGACCTTAAAAAGAAAATCTTATAAAAAGTTGGATTTCACCCCACGGAGCAAACCAAAAAATTTGGTCGAAAAAAAAACTACAACACCACGAGGTAAAAGAAAAATTCGAAATATTGTCTTAGCAAACAGAAAACAACCTCAAAGGATTTTAACGAGAACGATGCAGGAGTTTGGCATCAATATTTCACCAATGACAGCTCGTCGGGTTGGTTTTCAACCTGTCGCCCTGCAAAAAAGCCGCTATTCACACCAGTCATGAAGAAAAAGGCTTAAATGGGCTAAACATCATAAAGATTGGACAACTAACAAGTATACAATTAAGATCACAATTAAAATAATAAAAAAAGCATAGGACAGACCCATTAAGTCACTACATGTAAAATGTATTTTAAAATGTAATATGTTGTTTGTTGATGTTAGTTTATCATTTAAACAATCAGTTGTTTTAACATCACAGGCGTTCTAAGAATATTTGTGTATTTAAAATTAAATTAAAATATATCTTGTTTAAATTTTTGACATCTTTTTTAACATTTTTATTGCGTTATTTTTTTTATTTCTATAGACTCTAGAAGCTCCCTCTTTTGTCGCCAAGGTAACCAATCACGACAAATATTGTTACTTTGGCCGGCCAATCACAGCGATCGTTATTAACTACACTGTCATTGGCCTCTCGGTGGAAGATTGCTGCAAATTCTCAAAACTAAGTGTATAAAAGAGCAGCACATCTTCCACTTCCGATCGGGATCCAGTCGTCATATACTACTAGCCCCGCTAGACCTTGTTGGTCACGCTACTTTCGAGTTTTATTAATTATCCAATATGCTGATATCGTCGAAGACGTCGAATACAAGAAGACTTCATCCAATTTAGAAGATAAATTTACAGAGCACGAGAACCGGCGTGTCGACTACGAACGCTCCCTGGCAGTATAACACGACTTTTTGAAATAGAAAAGACATTGGTCCGAACTGACCACAGCGTTCTTTGGGACCTGTCATGATAAAGAGCGAATAAAAGCCTCGGCGGGGACTTGTTGACAGGGCCGGTATTCTTGTGCCTCTCTCGAGGAGAAGGAACGCGGCTACACGAAGTGAGAAGGCCGGCATCTCTGTGGAACTTGAGACATACAAGACTCATCAGAATTCTAACACACATATTAAGTCATTGTAAGAATACTGTCTGTAAGAAAGCTCGAACTGTTAGAGAATTCTGGTTGCCGGTGTCCCCTCACATACCACAGAGGCTCGGCGAAGCTTCTCACACGTAGAGGTCGTAATCCCGATTAACTCCACGAAAACGAAGATGGACTCTCGAAACTTAAGATCCTCTTCGACATTGGCAGTCGTAGAGCGCCCAGAAACTCCAGAAAACCAGGAGGACGCTGCGACCGTACGACAATTTTTTCTGTTATTGTCATCAAGTGCCCTATTCTGTCGAACAATAGCACGCACTTGATGCGCATCGCCCCGCCTACCTAACTTCGGAGATTGTGTATAAATAATCGCACAATCTCTGAGTGAGAATCAATCATTTGACCACGATCTCACCTAGAGCATTGTACGCTCTAGGGGGTCGCCGGTCGGGACTCTGCTCCATTTTGCTACCGCAAAATTTCAAGACTGTAGATAGTCTTCTTCCTGCTTCAAAAAGTTGTTTTATTTACCAACCATGTGTTATCTGATCCACATATAAGAAAATTCACACCAAGTCTTTATCAAGACTTGGTAAAATACCATACATCCAGAAGCTAATATGGATAAATGCTTAGGGGTATTTCATACATTATACCTAGGTAGAGCGTACAGCAGAGTGGATAATTTCATAGGTCCACTCTTGCTGCTACGACATTATGTTCACTTTTTAAGATCTTAGTTTTGTCAAAATCAAATTTGTTTATTTTCGTTTTCATGTTTTGTGAGAGCGGTTGATTTTTAAATTATTTTTTTAGGAACGTATTCTTGAGTTAAGTAGTTGACAGATTTGTCCAATTTATACCCCACCGCAATTCGAGCGAGGAATTTAATATACAACACGCAATCTTTTTAACAATTAAAATAACAATCTATACAAAAATAAAGAATAATAAGTAATTTGTTTGTTTACATAGCGTGTCTCTTCCGGTGGAGAGTTCCTTTTCTTTATTTAGCAACTGTAAATGTTACTAATTTATTGTGAATAGTCTAATTACAAAGTATTTAAGATAAAAGCAATAAAATAATAAAACACAATCACAACTGCATATTATAACATAATTAGGGTAGAATTTAAAATACAGTTGGTTTTGGTTAAACATTAAATCTGTTTGGTAGTCATTATAGTCATCGAATAACCGCTTCGCGAGTACATTGGGGTGCACTTTTATCCGTTCACTATATTTGACACTGTAACTTGTTACAACTTCTTTTACCGAAAGCAATGCCAATTCCTATAGAGGACGGTATAACATACCACGGAACATTTACTATGTTACTTACTTACTATACTACCATGCTATTTACTTACTATACTTAAGTATGTTGACTTGTTATCTGATAGGGCTGCAAGAAATTCCTTGCCCTTAGTTGTTGTGCCCTAGAACCCAATTGTGTATGTTTAGCGTTCCAGTCTCCACCAGCTATATATCTATTACCTAACGATCTGAAAAAATGTTGGTATTGTTCCATTTTGTTGTTATGTTTTGGCAGATATTACTATTGGCCCCGTGAAGTCATGAACGCAAACTGTTGTTGCCTGTAGATAATCTCGTTTATATCCTTTCATCGTGCGGTGTTTGATATTTCGTTTGATTATTAAAGCAGTCCCTCCAAGCGCGGTCCCATCTGGATGTTCGGTATGATATACATCATAGCCTGGTATGTTATAATAGCTTTTATTTGTACAATGTGTTTCACTTATAACCATTATATCTAAATTGTGATTTTGTATAAAATCACGAATTTCTTGCGCGTGCTTGCATGGGCGTTGGCGTTCCATTCAGAAATTTTAATTAGGTAAGTCATTTGGATATTTTATTGACGAAAGTGGAGATCAGATTCATCATTGTACCCATTTGATTTATAAGTTCTTTCATCTTGGATTTTAATTTTGTCATATCATTAGTTTGTTGTGCAGCTAGATTAGATGTGGTTTGGTAATTTATTTGGGATGTGTGTATGGTTGTGCTCTCTGGGCGTACGTGAACGGAATTAGCTACATGGTAATGACGGATTTCATGTAATGTAGGACGTCACGTAACTAATTCCGTTTATAACTTATACATCCTAATTTTTTAACATGAAAAATGTAATTTAAAATTAACTACATTTAAAGGGTTTTTTTTAATGTAGTTAGTGGCTTCAAACATATAAATCCAGATAGCACTGATGATGGAATAGTTATTCCGAAAACTTTCTGTGATATAGCCTGATAGGGTTTTTATATTAATATACCTTTTATAAAGGCATTAAAAAAAATGTGATTTGTGGTATACAGTGAACTACAGGAATTCAGTTTCATTGTGGATACTAATTTTTAGACCCATTTATCTTCCTATCGTTTTGACGCATTGCAGCAAGTCTTGAATGTTCTGGAGACTATAACATAACAGTGTCGTCAGCGTATCTAAGATTATTAATTAGTTCACCACTGATTTTCACTCCCAAATCTTTATCTTGCAATACCAGTTTGAAAATTATATCCGAGTAGATACTAAATAACAGCGGGGATATAATACATCCCTATCTGACGTCTCTTTGAATATAATATTCGTTGGTTAATCTGCCATCGATTCGTACGGCTGTTTCCAATATAAATTTTCTATGATACGTAGATCTTTACCATCAATGCCTTTGGTTCTTAATATGTTCAAAAGCTTTCTAAGCATTACTCTATCGAAAGCTCTTTGATAATTGATGGAAGCCACATAAATATGTTACTATGAGTGAGGCATTTTTGGAGAAGTAGAAGAAACCCAAACTAGACTTCAGCTGTTCCTCGGATATTTCACCAGTACGTAGTACATACGTCATTAAAAAGCTTAACTTCTTCTTCTAATGGCGGTACAACCCTTTATGAGTCTGCTTAACAATATTCTTCCATTCTGCCCTGTCGGATACTTTCCTTCGCCACTGCCAGATGTTCATGGTTTTAAGATCCCTTTCTACGTCGTCTATCCATCTTTTACGGGGTCTTCCTCTTGTTCTGTTTCCTTGGGACTTCCATCTCCGGACTACTTTTACAGCTCGATTATCTGGCATTCTTTCTAGGTGACCAAGCCAGTTTAGTCTTTGTGACTTTACAAATCTTACAATATCTGCGCTCTGCATTAGTTCATCCAGCTCGTGGTTCATTTTAATTATCTACGAACCATCGCTGCATTGGGTTAGTCCAAATATCTTCCTTAGTATTTTGCCTCAAATATTCTCAGTTGATTTTCATCAGTGGTTGAGAGGGTCCACGTTTCACATCCATATGTGACCACTGGTCTAATTACTGTTTTGTAGATTCTAAGCTTAGTCTCACGATTCAGTAACTTACTTTTCATTAAGTCTTTGTATGCATAAAAGCATTTATTACCGCTAAGAATCCGTGCTTGTATTTCTTGACTTAACTAGAACAAAGATATGTTCCTCTTGTATCATTTTTAAGAGTTCAGCTGGCATATTTTCTGGTCCAGTTGCTTTTTTGGTTTTTACTGATTTTATTGCATGAAGAAATTCAGATTTTAAAACTTCAGATCCTTCTTGATCTAAATTGCTCTGTGTGTATGGTCTGTCATCTTAGAACAATTCAATTATATAGTCAATCCATGTTTCAAACATTTATCGTTCATCAATGATAACTTGTCCTGCATTACCTCCTAGAGTATTAGTGTTTTTCTTATTATACAGGCCAACAATTTTATAAACTTTTTTGTGCATATTGAACATGTCATGCTTCTTTTCTAATTTAATTACTATTTTAATGGGAATAAGCCACAATTGAAGGTTAAAGTAAGTTTATTGACGTTTCAATTTCGACTTCGGAAATCGTTCTCAAAATACTATTTTCTAATTGTTCCTTTTCTGCACATCTATCTGCCATCTACTTTTCTTTAGCCGCTCGTAGTATTTGTTTTATTTTTTTTATTTTCGTCTGCCTTGTCCTTGTATTGCCTTTTTTGTTCCATAAAGTCTAGTACTTAGGTATTTCTTCCGTCATTCATTGTTGTTTCTTGAAGCTATTAGTTACCTACACTATATTCTTCTAGTACCTTGGTAATGTGTTCACAAAATCATTTCCATGTTTTCTTAACATTTTCGGTTGTTCTCATTTCTCTCATGTAATTGTTTATATCATTTTCCACAAGGAAACTAAATTCCTGTAGTTTGGCTGTATACCATGTATCACAAAAATTTTTTATTTAAAAAATTTCTTTACACTGGGTCGATTAGTATAAAAACCCTATCGGGCTACATCACAGAACGTTTTAGGAATAACTATTCCGACTAAAGCCACTAAATATGTGAGTAAAAACTATTTAAATGTAGTTAGATTAACTTTGAATTACATGTTTGATAGTAAAAAACTAGGATGTTTAGGTTATATAAACGGAATTGGTCACATGGTAATGTAGGACTCCACTGGGGTTGCTAGTGCTTAGGTGAAGTGTCTGTAAAGACTTGCTGATATCAACTAGAGTTACTCCAGTCCCCAAGGGAATGGAGAAGAAGAAATAACCAGAAACTCCAGACACTTTTTGGAGATTAAAACTAAATCAAATTAAATCGAATAGGCGGGGCATGTACTAAGATATAGTGATGAACGACTCCTCAATACAATATTTTCGCAGGAGCCGGACGGTGTCCCAAGACAAAGATGGAAGGATTTAGTAATAACCGCTCTACACTAAATAATCGGAGTACAAAAATAGGAGATAACTGCATAAGACCGCCAACGGTGAAGGAAAAGCCAATGATGACGATAAGTACAACTAGTAGGGTTTGGTCAAAATTGACCGTCTACAAATATACCGCTCCAACGATAAATGGGAACTAAATGAAAGCCTTCACAGCGACTGAAATACTGGCATAATTTGTAACGTACACAAGAAAGGAGACATCCTCAAATTTTTCAACTATAGAGTGATCACGTTATTAAACAGCGCTTATCAAATATTCGCTGTAAATTAACAATATTGTACAGTAAAATCGAGAGATTCCCCTTACATATAAACGAAAGGATTGTAATTTGATGAAAATTGTCCATTTACCACTTCTGAAACCAGCCTAGTATTTTTCTATTATTCGTTCTGCATATGGTGCTATATGGTGGCATAGTATGGTGGAGAATATTTTATACTCTGCATTTATATTCCAACCGCTGGGGAGGGACTTGTGTCCATATTTTTTCCATAAGCTGCTGTAGTGCCATTATGGTATCGTGACCACCTTATTTATATAGTTCAGCTGGGAGATTATCTATTCCGAGTGATTTAACTGCGTCTTTAATTTCAAGAATTGTTGATGTGTGATATTATTCCCAATATATTAAAATGTTTAAAAAATGTAAGTCATATTTTTACATTTCTCATTGTATAATTGGAATTGTTTTTAATCAAGAATCGGGGACGCCCTAACTGGGTTAAGTTTAGTAAATACATCATTTTTGCATAGTTGCAAGCGTGGTGGCCTTAATTACATATACACATTATTGTTTGATCACCTCGTCATGCAAGGACAAATATAAAAACGGTAAACAATGAATTGAGAATAGAATTGAGAGTTGAGTTGTAGAGTTGAGTCGTAAAGTTGGGTTGTTAAATTGGGCCAATAAGTACGACCGAAAATTTCGAGGTCGAGATGTAGTTCTCTTCGACTTCAATTAAGTACTATTTTAAATGTTAATAATTAATATAATATAAAAGCGTTGACCATTTGTGTTAAAAATAAAGATGAAACTGCTGAGAAAAGTAAACTTTATTAAATATTGTCCAACCATTATGTATTACAAGACGAAACTGTAGGTGACTCCTCTTCCCTCTCGTTTGTCTGTTTAGCTTACCTCATATCTTTCGTTTTCCGGGTTTTCTTCTTCGTTCTCTATTTTAAGTAAAATACATTGGCTTACAGCGCAGTTTTTAAAGTAGGGATTCTGTCCTAGACAAATGTAAACGAGTACGGGGTAATACTGCACTTTGTTCTCATTATCATTGGTCAAATCGGGCTGGAAATGATGCTAACAGAAAAGGTATTTCCGCATCAAATATCCGAAAATCTTTCCATTCTATAAAAAAGACCTGCGCAAACATAACAGCATTAGATATGTCGATTGTTAACACATTTTTTTAAAAGAGAGAATGTCAACTTATAACATAACCATCGATCCAATACATCCTTCCTTGTTGTTGTTCATAGGTCACCATTCAGACTTCTGCATTGGTTTGTAGTTGTCTTAAATCCTTTTCTGTTAATGTTAACTGTCTTATAGAATGCTCTTAATTCTTTCTGTGTGTACCTATATTCAACTAAAAGTAAAAATATTGGTAAATTAATTCTAATAAAAATATTACATTTTTTACTAAAAGACCGATTAATAAAAAATGAGGTCATTGATAAAATCTGTGGGTATTAATAGGATATAAGTTATCTTTAAAACTTATTTAACTGCAAATTCTATAGTTAATCACGAATTAATAAATAAAAGTGAGCTTAGAACCTGTATTCCAATCAACGAATAGTTGGCAAATTATTTTAGAATGGGTATCTAAATGATATTATTAGAATGGGTATATAAAAGATATTATTACATCTAAAAGATGGTAAGACAAATAAGTGGTAAATGTTCAAATGATTCAACGTAGGCGAAAGAATAAAAACAGCACTCTAATATTAATTCTAATAAATTGTAAGAGATTTGTCAAAACTCGGAATATAGTTTATTGTTTAAGTTAAAATTCATAGGTGGTAGTTTACGATGATAAGGCCACTAACCATTTTAATTAATTTTTCTCGGAGATCGCTAATTTAAGCCCTCAGTCTCCCTGCAGGTCAGCTTGAAGGTATTCTTCCACTTTGCAGGATAGCAACAAAGGGCCAGGTCCTAATGGTCTTCCACCTTCTTTTCTTAAACACTTTAACTTTTTACTTTCTAGACCTCTTTTTCACATTTTCAACCTGTCATTAAAGACAGGGATGTTCCCAGTCTACTGGAAAACTAGCTTTATTACCCCAATACTAAAATTTGGAGATAATTATCAAGGGAACAATTATCAGCCTATTAGCATTCTAACTTGTATTCCCAAAGTTTTTGAGAGCCTTGTCTGTGACTATTTGTCAGCAACTTTAAAAGGCTGTTTTCTCGACCAGCAATTTGAATTTCTCTCTAGCCGCTCCACTGAACTTAACTTATTGACATTTACTGATTTCCATATAGAATCTCTTGAAGATGGCTTCCAGGTTCATGCCGTATACACAGAGTTTACAAAGGCTTTTGGCCGGGTAAATCACAATATTTTAATCAATAAGTTGGAGAGTCTTAATCAATCTCCAACATTGGAAGAAACGATAAACGTCATAAAACATCTAAAAAATAACAAAGCACCTGGCACAGATGGAATAACTGCAGAACTGATAAAGAATGGTGGACATGCGCTATGGAGGCGTATCCATAAACTAATCGACCGCATATGGACACTAGAAGTCATCCCAGAAGATTGGAAAATGGGAATCATACTTCCTATGTACAAAGAGGGAGACAAACGACTCTGCAAAAATTATAGGGGCATAACAGTTTTAAATGTCATCTACAAGATATTATCAGGAATTATATATAGCCGCCTGGAATCGTTTTCGGAGGAGATTATTGGTGAATACCAATGTGGCTTCAGACCAAAGAGGTCAACTATAGACCAAATACATATGTTAAGAGGTATACATGAAAAATGTGTTGAATATAACATACCTATTTACAACTTGTATATCGATTTCAAACAGGCGTTTGATGGAGTAGATCGACAAAAGATGTTAAAGCAACTATCTATGTTAGGGATACCCAATAAGTTGGTTAAACTTATACGAATGACTCTGAAGGGTTCCAAAGCTATGGTGAGAATAGATGGAGATATGACGCAGGCCTTTGAGATTGAAAATGGAGTTAGACAAGAGGATGCCTTATCAACAACACTTTTTAATCTAACTTTAGAAGCTGTTGTTAGAAAACTGGATGTAAACGGCTGTATTAATACAAGACCTATGCAAATATGCGCATATGCGGATGATGTTGCCATAATAAGCCGCAACAAAAGGGTATTGAGCGAAAAAGTTATAGAACTGAAACGAGAAGCTGCTACGTTTGGTCTATATATAAATGAAAGTAAAACAAAATATATGGAGTGCACAAAATCGAATGAACATGAGAATCTGAAGGTAGACAACCATACCTACAAATATGCCTCCACTTTTCCCTACCTAGGCTCAATAATAAATGACAACAACAACATCAGTCAAGAAATACAAGCACGGATTCTTAGCGGTAATAAGTGCTTTTATGCATACAAAGACTTAATGAAAAGTAAGTTACTGAATCGTGACTCTAAGCTGAGAATCTACAAAACAGTAATTAGACCAGTGGTCACATATGGATGTGAAACGTGGACCCTCTCAACCATTGATGAAAATCAACTGAGAATATTTGAGCGCAAAATACTAAGGAAGATATTTGGACCAACCCAATGCAGCGATAGTTCGTGGAGAATTAAAATGAACCACGAGCTGGATGAACTAATGCAGAGCGCAGATATTGTCAGATTTGTAAAATCACAAAGACTAAACTGGCTTGGTCACCTAGAAAGAATGCCAGATAATCGAGCTGTAAAAGTAGTTCAGAGATGGAAGCCCCAAGGAAACAGAACAAGAGGAAGGCCCCGTAAAAGATGGATAGACGACGTAAAGAGGGATCTTAAAACCATGAACATCAGGCAGTGGCGAAGGAAAGTATCCGACAGGGCAGAATGGAAGAACATTGTTAAGCAGGCCAAGACTCACACAGGGTTGTAGCGCCATTAGAAGAAGAAGAAGAAGAAGAAGAAGAAGAAGAAGAAGAAGAAGTTGGAGAGTCTGGGTATCCAGGGTGAACTTTTAGAATGGTTGTTATCCTACTTAACTGAAAGAATACAAATAGTATGTGTTAAGTATTTGAACATTCTTATTTTTGTAACCAGCAACACTGGCAACATTGGTTCTTCTTCTGTCCACAGCAGCCGCTATGTATGACAGCCGACGAAGCATGCATGTTCGGAGAAAGAAAAAAAGAAGACGAGAGCCTCGATTGTCGATTCTAACGTTTTTTTTTTTTTTTTTTTTCATAGAGCTCGGTGTGGTGAGATTTGGATCTAAGTAATCTAATCGGTGGAAATTGAGTGTTTTCATTTTCAATCAAGTTATTGAATTTAAAATAAAGTTATTTTGTTTTTGAACAATATAGTTTAGTTAATAGTGAGTAAGAAAATCCTACGGACTTTATTGTAAGTTTTGTTTACATTATATTTTACAAGTAGTAGTAAAGCATGGATGTCAATACTCCTGGCCCCCCGGATAAAGGGGGTGGGATTTATGCTTTGCTTTCGTTGGACTCACAAAACTTTTTAAAATCTACTCATATGTTAGCTCCTAGGCACAAACAAAACATTAATCAAATTGAAAAAGAAATTTTTGAACTAAAAAATAGATTTCAACACGATCAGATCATAACAACAGAAGTAAATAATTTATCCTCTAGGATAGAAAATATCAGTAGAAGAAAAGTGGAGTATAAAGACACTGACTTCGGTCCTTTTCTTATTATGATAGAGAGTGACAAAGGAAAAGCCGGTAATATCCATCCTATGGATATTGGTAAAATTTTTCACCTAATGGGTACAACTGGTATCAAAGATATTAGCAGAAAAGGTATAAATAGAATCGGAGTTCAGTTTAATACATCCAAACAAGCAAACACTATCCTAAATGATACAGAATTACTTAAAAAAGGTTTTTTAGCCTATATCCCGCAAAAAATGTTAACTTCAAGAGGTATAATTCGAGGTGTCAGTTCAAATATCTCTATGGAAAATATAATTGAAGATTCTGTATACAAAAATGGTAAAATTATCTCGGCCAGAAGACTAAACAGACGGGTTGTAAGTACAGATGGGTCTGTAACATACATTCCAACAGGCACTGTACAACTACTTTTTGATAGAAGAATTCCTCCAAAAGAAATTATCATTTATTCGAACTTGGTAACAGTTGAACCCTACATTCCCCCTATCCAACAATGTTTCAAATGCTTGAGATTTGGTCATTCTCAAAGACAATGCAGGGGAAAAGTAAGATGTCCTAAATGTGCTGAGGAACATACACTACAAGATTGCACGGTTTGCGTTCCAAAATGCCTTTATTGTAACCTTGAACACCTCTCTACTAATAAAGTATGTAAAGAATTTGAAAGACAGAAAAACATCAATGAGGTAATGGTCTTTCAAGACCTTACATTCTTTGAAGCCGCCAAGTTGTTCCCCCCACTAAAAGAAAAGCCAGAGAATTCTAGAATGTTTCAAAGGAGAAACAGGGACTTTCCTTCTCTTCCAGCAAGTTCTTCTAGAGCTTTTACCCAAGTTGTCTCAAAACCTTCCTCTGCTTCCCATTATTCAAACCAAACTCATGTTGTCCCAGTTAAAAGAAAAAATAAGATTATTCTGAAAGACACCAGTTATGATAGGGAGGCTCATAAAGCCTTATTAAATGAGGACCTAAGTAGAAAATTACCTAAATTGCCAATACTAAATAAATTAAATGATTCACAAAAGCCTATGGTATCTCAGGGTCCAAATTTTACTCTTTCATTACCAAGTTATCCAGTACACTCTCAGGATAGCTTGTCTTCAAAAAATACTGTTTCAACCTCTGATAATGAAAATATGGATTTTGCCGGTTTTGAGGATTCACAAAGTAAATTTAAGTTAAATAAAAGTAGTTTTGGTTAAGTGATACTTCATTTCTTTTTTTATAACACAAATAATATCTTCATATAAAAAAAAAAAAAAAAGTAATAATAAATATAAATTAGTTATGACAATTAATATTTTACATTGGAACATTAATGGTTTTTTTAACAATAAACAATCTAACTGTGTTTCTTAAAGAATTTAATATTAATATCATTCTTCTAAATGAAACTCATTTGAAATTTTCGCAACAGTTGTATGTCCCTAATTTTTATTGCTTTAGGGATGATAGGATTGATGGATGGGGTGGAATAGCTATTCTTATACATCAATCTTTGGCAGCTGATAGGGTGGATATTTCACACATTCACTTGCCTGAGAAATGGCAGGCTATTGTTGTTAAATTTGAACAATTTTTCATTATAGGTTCATACAAGGCACCAGATATACGTTTCCGTAAGGAGACCTTTAGAGAACTAGTCCAAATGTGTGATAAACCTTTCTTCTTCATAGGTGACTTGAATTGTCAACATTATTCATGGGGATCATCATCTAATAATCCGAATGGTAATCGTCTTGCTGATCTTTTGGAGGAAGATAACTTGTGCTTTCTCAACACAGGAGAAGCAACAAGAATTTCACCTCCTGATTCTAACAGTGCTCCTGACGTGGCGATAGCTTCTCCAGATTTAGCTGCGGACTGTCTTTGGGAAGTCTTTCCAGAGATAGGAGCTAGCGATCATTTTCCATTTGTTGTGTGTTATGGGCAAGATAGATCCAACACCCAAATAAATAACCCTCTTCAAGGTCTCAGTATCTTTAATGTGAAAAAAGCCAATTGGGAGCAGTTTAATCTATACATTGAGTCTAATATTCACAATCTTTCTGATCACTCATACACAGATTTTCAGAACCTTTTATTAGATGCAGCAAATAGGTTTATTCCTAAGAAAAAGCGTTTTAGATTTTCTAAACCTCAAATACCTTGGTGGGATGAAGAGTGTTCTGCTTTGATTAAATCAAAGAGGGAAGCAGTTAGGAAGTTTAAACAGGAACCATCTTTAGAGAACTTTATTAATTTTAAGAAGGTTAGGGCTCATTGTAAAAAGGAACTTAAGTCCAAAAAGAAAAAATCATTTGCCATGTTTTGCTCCACAATCTCTCCTGATACCCCAATATCAGTAATGTGGAGAAAAGTGAGAAATTTTCATAGGGCTTTCTCTAAAGTTTCAGTCAGAACTCCCAGCAATTCTTCATTAGGGGAAGAAATGCTTATCTCATTGACCCCACCTGTTTTTGAGAATGTTATACATCACCCAGTGAAATCTAATACTATCGAGTGTGAACCCTTTTCATTAAATGAGATTTCATTGGCTTTATTTGAAAGAAGAGATACTCTTCCGGGTCAGGATAGTATAACATTTTCTATGTTACAACATCTTCCAGAGTCAGCAATCAATTTTCTGCTAAAATTTTTTAATTTATGTCTTAAAGGGGAAAGACATATTCCAACACAATGGAAATCGCAAACAATTTGTTTAATCCCCAAACCCAACAAAAATATAAATTGTCTTTCAGGTTGGAGACCAATTGCCCTATCCTCATGCGTCAGTAAGCTTTTAGAGAACATGATAAAAATAAGGTTAGATTGGTATGTAGAACATCATCTGATCCTATCGCCTTTCCAAACAGGTTTTCGTAAAGGTAGAGGGGTGTCTGAAAACATTATCCATCTGGTTAATAATATTTCTATTAATATTTCAAAAAGGAAGCCAGCGGCGGCTGTTATGTTAGACATTTCTTCAGCATATGATAAAGTATCTATCACCCAATTATTAGACACTCTGGGAGATCTCAATTTGCCATTGTTACTTATTGAGTTGATTAAACATATATTGACAAATCGTTCGGTTTTCGTCCGAGATCCTATTTCCTATAATCTATTGGGGCCAAAAACAGCTAATGTTGGTCTACCCCAAGGTTCTCCTTTGAGTCCTGTATTATTCAACATCGTTATTAACATAATATCATCTTGTGTGCCTGAGGATGTCCTAATGACTCAATATGCAGATGATGTTGCCCTCTATTTTTCCGGATGCAGCTGGTGTGAAGTGGTGGAAAAATTAAATGACACAGTAGAGAATATATCTGTAAAACTTCTTGGCATGGGAATGTGTTTGTCATCTAGCAAAAGTCAAGCAATTTTTTTTGATAGAAATAGAAATATCACTCCGAACACTCAAATATTAGTAAATAACATCTTGCTTGATTGGAAAAAGGAAGTGTCTCATCTAGGAGTCATTTTAGATAGTTCCCTTTCTTGGAAAAGCCAAATTGAAAAGATGACGCTGAGGGCATCCAGTGGAGTCAATATAATTCGGTGCCTGTGTCGAACATGGTGGGGAGCACATCTTGCCACTTTATTCATTTTATATAAGGCCTATATCAGACCACATCTTGATTATGGATCGATTTTTCTTGGAGGTTGTGCTCGTTCCTTACTCACAAAACTGGATAAAGTTCAATATAGAGCTCTCAGAGTGGTCGGGGGATTTATGAGATCCTCTCCAGTTCATATTATCTTGTTGGAATGTGGGGAAACACCGTTAGATCTTAGAAGGATTTGGCTAGCATCTAAATTTATATTAAAGGTGGTAGCATATGACAACCCAATATATTCCTCAATAGAGCAATTTCATAAAACATTTCTGAATTACTTTAGTTTTTGGAGAAGAAAATACTTCCCACCAATACTGGCTGCCTTCCAGAATACGCTTCATGAGATTCATGAGGTGGCACATGACTCCTTATTTCCTTGTCATTCCTTCCCGCTTGATTCTCAGATTTATCCTACGTTTTAGGAAACTCTCAATCTGGGGAAAGAAGGTAACCAAGCCAAGTTTGTGTCATGGTACCTTGATAACTGGTCTGAATATAAACTTATCTTCACAGACAGTTCCAAAGATGAACAAGGTAACGTTGGCATTGGTATATACCTTAATGAAAGCACCGAATTAACAGCAAGATTACCATCCGCTAATTCAATTTGTTCAGCAGAATTATTTGCGATAAAAAAGGCATTAGATTTAATTCATCAGAATGATTTTGAAAAAAGCCTTATTTGTAGTGATTCAAAAAGTGCTCTGGAGAAAATTACAAGACCAAGTTATAAGGCGACAGCAGATACACAAACTCTTCAATTAAAACAAAAACTTAGTCAACTCCATGAACAAAATAAAGAAATTAAATTCGCTTGGATTCCAAGTCACACCGGGATAGTGGGGAATGATAGAGCTGATTATCTTGCTAAACTTGGAAGAAAGCTACCTGTTACTGAAGAACCTAAGGCTTCCTTTAAAGATTTTCAAACTAAATATAAGGAAAACCTATGGATCAGTTGGAAAAATCGGTTCCAACAAATAGGACTGGTAAAAGGAATTACATATTGTACAAATGTTACGGTTCCATATAAAAAGGCCTGGTTTACAAGGTTTCCTAACCTGGGGAGGGGCATAATTACACAAATGTGTCGTATGAGAAGTGGACATTGCAGCGTTCCGGTTCATTTATTTAGATTGAAAGTGATCAATACAAATCTGTGTTCATGTGGCAGTTTAGGCACTTTACAGCATGTGTTGTTGGAATGTACTAGATATCAAAGGGAGTCCCAGTTACTTAGAAGTGAATTTCAAGGTGCTCCAACATTCATTGATGTGTTGTTCAAAAACTTAAACTCAAAGACTTTGCTTGCAGTGCAAAAGTTTTTAGCGTCAACAAGGTCTCAAGTGTAGTTCGTTAATGTACATTATAATATTTAATCTACTTGCTTGGATTGCATGTGCTTAGTGCGGTTTGGTGCAGTAGTATAGGACTAGAACAATAGAACTTTTGAACTTATGTGAAAGAACTTTTGAACATTTGACTCTAATTTTTTTTTTTTTTCTCTCCTTTAATTATTGTTGCAGGTTCAGGAGCTATGAGCTTAAGCCCAGATGTACCTTAGGTACGGCTCTTGAACATTCAGTATAAATACACAGATCCTGGCCGGATAGTCCTGGTAGCTAAGGCCAAGTAAATGAATGGAAGAAGAAAGAAGAAGTCGATTCTAACCTAATAGACAATAGACATTACCATCACCACGCATACTAAAAATCCCTTTGTTCAGTTTTTTTGTTGTATTACTAAAATAAATTTAGTAAAGTGTAATCTCCAGTGTAGTTATATATTACAAAATTAATAGGCCTTAGGTGGCATCAACATAAGTCTGGTCCTTCAGAAGCCAAATAAACAGCAATAAACACGATTTATAGTTCAACACACGAGACACGAGGTCAAATCTAATGGCACCGCTAATAACGGTAAAGTAAGTGCGTAATCCTATCTCATATCTATCCTAAAAACTTGAAAACAGACTCTTTTGTGGTTGAATGGGTTATCGCTTGTCGTTTTGTTGAAATTTAATACTTTTGATGCTTATACACGATAATACTATTTAACTAAATACATGCTTTACGGGATATGGGATATATTTAAAATAAAAACTTAAAAAGTATTTTAAGACTTTAAAAATAAAATACTTTTCTTTTTCTTATCACTAAATCTTAAAATCCTTTTTCTTAAAAAAAATTACATTTCTAAATACTTCACATTTAAGTACTATACATTTTCAATACTACACATTTCATAGTACAGGAAAATTTGGAATCTTATATTAAATACTTAGAATACTTACTTATTTGGAATTTTTATTAATCTCTTTTGGTAACAATTGAATATTCGTTTATTTGTTTTACCAAAATTTAGTTGTTTTATAATGGCAGAAAACATATCGTTAGAATCTTTGAAAAATACTAGAAAAGGTTTAAAAAGTTCATTAACTAGGTTCGAAAATTACATTAAAACAAAGATAGATAATCAAAGCTCTCCTGACTTGGCTGATTTAGAATCTCGCTTCGAAAATATATCAACGCTACTTGAAAGATTTGATGATACGCAATCAATGATTGTAGCCTTGACTAGCAAGGATGAATTTATTGTAGACAATGATGAAAGAGCTGCATTTGAGGACTCATTTTATACTATTACAAGTAAAGCTAAAAAACTTCTTTCATACATTTCTAGGATCTCAAATCCGCAGGCTTCTCAATCAGCTTAACCTTTTAGCTACATAAAGCTTCCGGATATCTGTCTTCCATCATTCTCCGGGCCCTATAAAGATTGGATTTTCTTCAAAGAAACCTTTATTTCTGTAATTGATCAACATCCTCATATGCCACAATCACAAAAGCTAAACTACCTCAGAATGTCATTAAAAGGCAAACCTCTTCATTTAATTGATACTCTTGAAATATCTAATGCAAACTATGAAATCGCTTGGACCATATTAAATGACAAATATGAGAATATCGAAAAACTTATAAACAATCAGATTAAGGAACTTTTCAACCTTCCTGTTATTAATAAAGAAACTCACTCATCCTTAAGTCAACTCTTTGATAACACAAGTAGAATTTTAAAAGCTCTCAAAGCCCTAAACGAACCTGTCCAACATTGGGACTCCATTTTAGTATATTTAATAACCACAAAATTAAACTCTAGTGCAAAACATGCTTGGGAATAAAAAAAGACCAAACGTGAGAGGCCTAATCTTAAAAAATTATTGAGTTTTTTGGAAGACAGGTGTGACATGTTCGAATCTATTGAGGAGGATAAGCCTTCCTCCACGAACCATCAACAAATTAGATATAAAAATAAGTCTTCAAGCTCTAAATCACTTGTGACGTCTGACAATAATCCTACACAATCTTATAAACTCAAATGTACAGTCTGTGATGAAGAACACAGTGTATATAATTGCAACAAATTCCTTAAACTAAATACTAATAGTAGATACAATGAAGCGAAACGCTTAAAGCTTTGTCTGAATTGCCTGAGAAAGGGACATGGTGTGCAACAATGTCATGCCAGTAAATGTAGAAAATGTTCCAAGCCCCACAACACTCTTTTACACTCCACAAGGAATCTACGTTCCTGTACGAATTAGTAACATTCGCCATGTTACCTAATCCAACGGTAACTTTAACATCATAAGTATTTATAAGATATAATGTCGAACAAATGTAACTAATTATTTGTTAACGGGTTTTTACCCATATATTTAGTGGCTACATTCATGTACTCCTAGACACCGATGATGGAATGATGTATTCCGAAAACGTTTTGTCTAACACAGCCCGTTTGGGTTTTTAAATATATACCTTTTACAAAGGATTTTAATTAACTCTTTTACATATCGAATCGCAATCTAGAGCAAACTCTGTAGGTCAATTGGAATATTCATCCACAACCACAGTTGAGGAAAATGCTGTTGGAACTTCTACCTCTAAATCTCATTGCTCGATATTCCCTAACACTTGTACCTTGCTGTCAACTGCCTTGGTAAATATTCTCGATAGCAATGGTCAAACGCAAACCTGTAGAATTCTTTTAGATAATGGCTCTCAATGTAATTTCATAACCAACAAACTTTGTGATAAACTAAACCTTCCGAAAACCAAAATACAAGCCATAATTTCTGGTATTGGTGATTCTTCTTCTAAGGTGACCTCAAGGACGAAGGTCATAATTCAGTCCAGATTAAACCTTTACTCAATTAACTTAAATTGCCTTGTGGTTGAAAATATTACTGGCTTAGTACCTTGTAAAACTTTTAATAAAAATCAATTAAATGTTCCACCCAATCTAATTTTGGCTGATCCCAGCTTTGATGTTAGTGCTCCAATAGATATATTGGTTGGAGCAGATACTTTTTAGGACTTATTATGTATAGGGCAACATAAGTTAGGTCCAAATGCACTAGTCTTACAAAAGACTCAATTAGGTTGGATAGCTTCAGGTCCACTTAATCTAAGTAGCAAGTCCAATGAAAAATCTCTTTGTTATTTTAATACTATTAACTTAAATCAACAGCTGGAAAAATTCTGGCAATTAGAAAGTGTAAAGGAAACTTCTCGCCTTTCAAAGGAGGAAATATTTTGTGAACAGCATTTTCAAACAAATACTTGTCGGGACAATACTGGTAGGTTTGAGGTAACAATTCCTTTTAAATTAGATACTTCAAAGCTCGGGGATTCTTTTCAAATTGCAAGAAACAGATTCTACTCTATGGAAAGAAAAATGCTGAAAAACGATCCTCTTAAAACTCAATACACTGAATTCATTTCAGAATACTTAGAACTAGGTCATATGACTAAACAAGAATCTATGGACGACTATAGCGGGTTTTTCTTACCCCATCACGCTGTTTTCAAACCCTCTAGCACTAGTACAAAACTTCGTGTAGTCTTCGATGGCTCAGCTAAATCTACCTCTGGCTTGTCTGTGAATGATCTCATGATGGTTGGCCCCAATATCCAAGATGATTTATTCTCTATAGCAATTCGTTTTCGAAAACACAATATTGTCATTTCAGCAGATATAGCCAAAATGTATCGGTAAATACTTATACGTACAAAATGTATCGGTAAATACGCTAAATACTCTGGCGATTTGATCCAACTGAGCCGTTGTCAATCTTTGAACTAAACACTGTAACTTATGGCTTAGCATCTAGTGCATTCTTAGCGACAAGATGTCTACGAAAAATAGCTGATGATATTAAGCAATATAATCCCAAACTTAGCTTCATAATAGAACACGATTTCTATGTTGACGACCTTCTTTCCGGTGCAGGCAGCCTAGAAGAAGTCTTAGATATCAAAAATTCCTTGATACAAATATTCAAATCTTATTGTATGGATATTCGAAAATGGAACTCTAATAATTTGATGCTTATTGGTGATACTGATCAATTAGAAACTATTGAAATAGGAAACTCGGAAACTAGTAAAACTCTTATCATATTCAGTTATTCAACCCTCGTTAGTCACCGTTAGTAAGAGATCTATTCTCAGTTTTATCTCTCAGCTTTTTGACCCACTAGGTTTATTATCTCCATTAACTATAAACGCAAAGATCCTTATCCAACAACTTTGGCATTTACATGTATTATGGGACGAATCTGTGCCAGCATCAATTCACACAAAATGGTCCACATTTCAAAGAGACTTAAAGCTAATAACTGAACTTAAAATACCTAGACTTGTTTTGATCAATGATAGAAAGGCCGTAGAATTGATAGGATTTGCAGATGCTTCCGAATCGGCCTATGGCTGCTGTGTTTATCTTCGCTCCACAGATTCCGCTGGTAATTCTCAGTGTCACTTGCTGTGTGCAAAAACTCGTGTAGCTCCTTTAAAAATGGTTACCATTCCAAGATTAGAACTTTGTTCAGCCTTACTTTTGGCTGAATTAATGGATAAGGTAAAATCTTCTCTACACTTACATGTAGATAAAATCGTTTACTGTTCTGATTCTACTATAACACTATCTTGGATTAATACTTCTCCTCACCTATTAAAGTTGTTTGTAGCAAACAGAGTGGCACAGATTCAATCTTTAACTAAAACTACCAATTGGAGATATATAAATACAAAAGAAAATCCTGCTGATTTACTAACCCGTGGAATTTCCACACTTGAGCTGATAAATTCCGATATTTGGTGGAATGGCCCCAAATGCCTGAGCAGCTTCCATTATGAATCTAATAAAACCTTTGTACCTTCATCGTATGAGAATCTCCCAGAAACAAAGCCCAAGGTTTTAATGACCACCTTATCTCCTGTGACAGAATTTCTAGAAATTGCTAAACTCAATGGTTACTCCACACTTAGAAAACTTCAAAGAGTGTTTGCTTATGTACTACGTTTTATTCGTTTTTGTCGTACCAGTTCTTCCGATAGAGACTTAGGTCCCTTGACATGCGAAGAATTGGGAAATTCCTTAAAACAATTAACTCGCATTTGTCAACAGGAATCATTCCTCCTAGAAATTAAATCATTAAAGGTGAACAAATTGAATCCTTTTAATGGTTTGTTTTCTTTAAACCCCTTTATAGATGATTCAGGTATCCTAAGAGTTGGAGGACGCTTGGGTAAATCCCATTTTAACTATGATAAAAAACATCCAGCTATTCTTCCTAAAAACCATCATCTCACTAAACTCTATGCCGAATCTAAACATATTGCTCTTCTTCATGCTGGACCTCAACTCACATTATCAGCAATTCGTGAAGAATTCTGGCCTATAAATGGTCGAAATTTAGTCAAACAAATCGTTCATAATTGTATTCGATGCTTTCGTTTTAACGCTAAAACTGTTAAGTACCTGATGTCAGATCTACCAATTGATCGAACGCGACCTTCTCGACCCTTTTCGATATGCGGCACTGATTATGCAGGCCCATTTAAGTTACGCGATGGAAAAACTCGCAATTATAAGGTCCAAAAATGCTACATATGCCTATTTGTTTGTTGTAGTACCAAAGCTGTACACTTAGAATTGGTCAGTGACCTTACCACAGAATGTTTCATAGCCTCACTTCGTCGCTTTACAGCGCGACGTGGTATTTGTCGAAAATTATTTTCGGATCACGGTACTAATTTTATGGGTGCAAAAAATGAATTAAGGAAATTCTTTGAAATCAATTCAGGCGAGATTCAGACTAGACTCAGTCAGGAAAGCATTGATTGGCGGTTTATTCCGCCTAATTCTCCGCACTTTGGCGGACTTTGGGAAGCCGGTGTTAAATCGGTTAAGCATCATTTGCGAAGTAGTATCGGCGAAAATATTTTAACATTCGAAGAGTTTTCAACCCTTTTAACTCAAATAGACTCTTGTTTAAATTCCCGACCAATTTCCCCCCCTATCTGATGACCCTAATGATCCTAGTCCTTTGACACCTGCGCACTTTTTGATAGGAGAGCCACTTTTCTCTATACCAGATCACAATTGGCTTGATGTTAATGAAAATCGTCTCAACCAGTATCAGCTGGTCCAACAAAGACTTCAATCATTTTGGAAGAGATGGTCATCCGAATACATTTCACAATTACAATCTCGAAACAAATGGAAGAAATCAGAGCCCCAAGTATTGACTTCGGCTACACTTGTACTAATCAAGGAGGATGGGCTTCCTCCTCTCAAATAGTCTTTAGGTCGTGTGCAAACGACCTTTCCCGGAAGTCATCCGTAGTGCAATGGTGAAAACTGCAACTGGAGTGATTCATCGTCCAGTAGTTAAATTGTGTGTGTTGCCTTGTGCTTAAAGGCATATCAGCCTTCAAGGGAGGCGGTTATGTTAAGTATTTGTCAGCAAACAGCTTTACAAGATACCTTGGAAAGTAATACTTTCCTGGCGCCCACTCACACTTTCGAGCAACTTCTATAATCACTTTTATTTACATTAGTTAGTCAGGTGTCAAGTAGTCACTGACCGGCACCTTCTGCTAACCAGCTTTAAATTATTTGTTATCTTTACATTACTCCAAATACTTGTGTTACATTACACATACACATTTTTATTACATTGGTGTCTTAAACCTCGCAGTCCCACATTTTTTGTTACATTGGGAAAAAAAACAAGGAATAAACAATGCAGAGGAGAAAGTGGTTGGTTCATTGTATTTAACAATGTTTACAATGTATACAATAAAACAAAATAAAGTATAAATATCACATAACTTAATCACGTAATTTAGTTTTACACATCAAAATGATGATTACCTAGATGATTACCTATTCAATAGCCACTCAAACACATGCCTGAGACCAGAAATGAATTTGGTCTTCAGTGCAAAAAAATCTAGATCTGGGTGAATATTTGCCCTTCTTAGTTCTCGGGATATTATGCCATAAAGCATCTTTGCATCTTTAATTAATCGTCGGCCATACAATGAGAGAATACCAAGTTTACAATGTATATAATAAAACAAAATAAAGTATAAATATCACGTAACTTAAACACGTAATTTAGTTTTACACATCAAAATGATGATTACCTATTCCACAGCCATTCAAATAAACACATGCTTGAGACGAGAAATGAATTTGGCCTTCAATGCAAAAAAATCTAGATCTGGGTGAATATTTGCCAATCTTAGTGCTCAAGATAAAAAATTATATGCATAGTTGGGTCTGTGAAGAACATAAAAAGTTTGTTAATCATGTTCTACAGAGATGTACATGCAGACCAACCTGCTTAAGTAGCAGAGGACACAACCCTGTAGAATTAATTATGCTATAAAGCATCTTTGCATCTTTAATTAATCGTCGGCCATTCAATGAGAGAATACCAAGTTGGGTTTCAATTTGATTATAATTTACTTGATTTAATTCAACACATATATCCTGTTTGTATGCTACATATTTCAAGAACTTGTGTTGAACTGTCTCAATTTTTGATATGTAAATATTAGAAGACAGAGACCATACACAAGAAGAATACTCTAGATGGGGTCTGACTAAAGAACAATATAGTAATTTAATTGCTTCAATATTCTGAAAGTCTCTAATGAATCATTTTATAAAGCCAAGCATTTGTAAAGACTTGGAAATTATTAATGACATATAATGTGATTCAAATAAAAGTTTGAACCTAAATTAATTCCCAGATCTAAAATTTCAGTAACGGGTTAACAAGAATGTTCTGTATATTATAATTATATTCCATTGGGTCCCGATCATCCAAAAGAAACAGCATGACACTTGGATGTGTTCAGGGCCATAGCATTCAACACACACCACTCACTCAACCGATCAAGTTTGTGTTGAAGATTAAGATGATCTTCTGTATTATTAATAATTATGTAAAACTTTAGATTGTCCGCAAAAAAGAAGAGATGAACTGTGCTGGAAGCAGTGGTATGTATTATTGATGAATATGTTAAATAACAGGAGTCCCAAATGAGAACCCTGGGGTACTCCTGAATGAACTTTAATCTCACTGGAAAAAAATCCCTGATATGAACCATCTGAACTCGGTCAATCAAGTATGTTCTCAGCCATCCAAGAAGTGGCCCATCAACACCCATTTTTTTAAGTTTAACTATTAAAATGTTATAGTTGGCCCGATCAAAGACCCTGGAGATTGGTTTGATGATGAGTGCAAATTAGCAGTAGAAGGAAAGAATAAAACAAGATTGCACAAGCAAAGAAAAGGAACAAGAAAAATACAAAAAACAGAAAATAAAAGACACAACTCAAAACCATTGCACCCATACTTAAAACTAGGTAACTGAAAACGGATAGCTAAGTATTTCAAAGAAATATATAAAGAAATGGATAGGGAAGAAAGAAAAACAATAACGAACGCGGAACAAGATAGAGGGGAAGAAGAATTGACCGTGAAAGATAAAATTGTGAACGAGATAGAAACAGAAAATAAAAGACACAACTCAAAACTATTGCACCAATACTTAAAACTAGGTAACCGAAAACGGGCAGCTAAGTATTTCAAAGAAATATATGAATAAATGGATAGGGAAGAAAGAAAAACAATAACGAACGCGGAACAAGATAGAGGGGAAGAAGAATTGACATATACAAAAGTGAAAGATAAAATATGAAAACTTAAAAAAAGGAAAAAAGCGGGAGAAGACGAAATATGTGCAGAACTTATAAAATATGATGAGGAGGCAATATACAGAAAGATTTATGAACTAATACAGAATATATGGAGTAAGAAAATAATGCCCTAAGAATGAAAGAAGGGAATTGTAGTGACAATCCCAAAACAAGGAGATCATAGAACATGCAAAAACTATCAAGCAATTAATTTACTGAATGTAACATATAAAGTCAAGCCAAGCATGACAATTTTAATGTACACAAAAAGGTAAAAGAAATAACGGGTACTTTTAAAAAGCGAACACAAATGAAACTCATAGACACCAATGGAAAATTAATCATTGACACCCAAGAGATGAAAGACAAATGGAGAATATATTTGGAGACACTTTTTCAA
Organism: Diabrotica undecimpunctata; assembly: GCF_040954645.1. Taxonomy (NCBI): domain Eukaryota; kingdom Metazoa; phylum Arthropoda; class Insecta; order Coleoptera; family Chrysomelidae; genus Diabrotica; species Diabrotica undecimpunctata. The sequence continues at coordinate 92,861,511 of NC_092804.1, forward strand.
GATCAAAGAACGGATTATAGGCATCCATTTTCAGAGAGGATGACAGGCCCGGACATACTTAAATCCTAGGTAGAAAAAGCAATAAAACGGATGAAAAGCAGGAAAGCTGTAGGGCCTGATAATATCGAAGCTGAATTTTTACAACTCTTGGAGGAAGAAGGAATAAATTGGATCACGGCTGTCTTCAATAAAATATACAATACAGGAATCATCCCTGATAAATGGCTACAATGAGAATTCATAGCGATACCTAAAAAACAGGGGGCTAAAAAGTGCGAAGAATATCGAACAATCAGCCTAATGAGCCACATGTTGAAACTGTTTCTTAGAGTCATCCAAGGAAGAATTTATAAGAAGTGCGAGGAACAAATATCGGACAGACAGTTCGGCTTCATTAACGCAGTGGGTACCAGAGAGGCACTTTTCGGAGTACAGGTACTAATTCAAAGATGCAGGGACATTAGCTGCGACGTATACGCGTGCTTGATCGACTATGAAAAGGCATTTGACAGAGTTCAACATCAAAAGATGATAAACATTTTAAAAGAAGCAGACCTAGATGACAAAGACCTCAGAATAATTTCAAAACTATACTGGAATCAGACCGCATACATGAAAATTAACGGAGAAGAAACAGATCACATACAAATACTACGTTAAGTTAGACAGGGATGTATCCTATCGCCGTTGATATTTAATATGTACTCAGAGAAAATTTTTAACGAGGCTCTTTACGGAATAGACGAAGGCATCCTTCTAAATGGTGAAAGAATAAACAATGTTAGATATGCCGACGACACCATGGTGATAGCAGATAGTTTAGAGGGACTTCAGAGGCTAATGGACAGAATAAACGAGTACAGTCAACAGTACGGACTAAACATTAATACCCATAAAACGAAACAAATGATTATAAGCAAGGAGAATATAAATGGGGCTCATCTATACATTAATGAGACGCAGATAGAGCGAGTAAAACAGTATTGCTACCTGGGAACTATTATAAATGAACAGTGGAGCAATGTACAGGAAATAAAGTGCCGCATAGGAAAGGCAAGAACGGTCTTTAACAAAATGAGCGCCATCTTCAAAAGTCACAACATATCCCTAGATACAAAAATAAAACATTTGAGATGCTATGTTTTCTGTGTTGCTGTACGGGGCGGAGGCATGGACGCTTACAGACACCACTATTCAAAAACTTAAGGCATTTGAGATGTGGCTTTATAGAAGAATGCTGAGAATATCATGGACAGCAAGGATCACGAACAAGGAAGTTCTAGAAAAAATGAAGAAGGAACCAGAGATTGTGTTTACGATCAAACGCATAAAATTGCAATATCTGGGACACGTTATGAGAAATCAGCACCGTTACTCCCTGCTGCAGTCTATATTGCAAGGTAAGCGAGGAACCGGTAGAAGGAGAATATCATGGCTGCGGAATTTAAGAACATGGTTTAAGAAAACCTCAACGGAGCTGTTTCGAGCCGCAGCGAGCAAGGTCATGATTGCCAATATGATTTCCAACATCCGAAACGGATAGGAACCAGAAGAAGAAGAACATATAAAGTAATGATTGGTATAATTAAAGACAAACCAATAATATATACAGAACAAAGCATAGAAGATTACACAATAGATGCTATATGTACTCTAAAAAAAGTGATAGAGTAAACATATGAGTACAACAGAGAAACACATATATTTTTTCTAGACTTTACCAGGAGTTTGAAAAATTATCCAAGACTTACAAGAGAGTAATATACCCAATAAAATTATTAGAATGATATAAATGACAATGCGAGATTCCCAAGTAACAATAGACCCCAGAAGGGAAAGAACAGAAATAATAAAAATAAAAAAAATGGAGTAAGACATGGAGATGCGCTCTCAACGGTATTATTTATTCTATCTGAGCCAAACTGAGAGGACTGGAAATAAATGAAAATAAAACAAAATACATGAACGTAAGCACGAAAAAGGAAACACAAATGACAGAACTGGCAATAGATGCACACAGTTTCGGAGAGGTTGAAACATTAAAACATTTGGGAGTACTAGTCAACAGAATAAATTAAAGTGTAGATATGAAAAGGAAAATTCAAGAGGGAAATACAGCATTCTATAGAAATAAAAAAAAATGTTTAGAGATAAGAAGATAAGCCGAAACACAAAAATGAAAATCTACAAAACAACCATAAAACCAATGTAAATCCTGCAGAAACATTAACAGCAAGAGAAGAAGAGCTTTTAAAGTTTTTGAGAGGAAGATTATGAGAAAAATACTGGGAGCAAAGAAGAAAATATGAAGAGGATGAATCATGAAATACAAGAATGGATGGGTCAAGAGAACATAGTTAGAGCAATAAAAGCACAAAGAATTAGATGGTATGAACACATAATGAGAAGAGAGAACAGCAATCCATTAAGAGTATAACGGAATGGATACCACAAGGTAAAAGAACCAGAGGCAGACGTAAACTGAAATGGAGACAACAAGTGGAAGAAGACTTACAGAGTATGGAAATTTGAAATATAGGAAGAACAATCAGGAAGTCACACCAGAAACTGTAAAACCAAACCCAGAAAAAAGGATCTTCAAGTGAAAACAGCTTCAGCTTCTTTGGGAGCATACTTATAGCTTGTATATACATACATATATATATATATATATATATATATATATATATATATATATATATATATATATATATATATATATGTATATATACATCCTACTATCATTTTCGCATCGATACATTATGCTTTTACCATCAATTTAGCATCGTGTTGCAAAGTAGCATCTGTATATCGACGCTACTTTACAAGACCTTAATAACTGTTTTTCCGTACTTTTTACAAGAATTTTAACCATCTCATTGATTAGAGTTTTGATACCGTGTTGGTATTTTAAAATATCCGCTTTCTCTTTTTATCCCTTACTGAGTTATATAAGTTTATTCCAGAAAATGTTTGAGTCTAAAATGATGGTACAGTGAAAATATTATATATATTTAGTTCAGGGTTTTACCGTTTACTCGCTGCCATTATATACATGAGAATGTATATATCCCACTTTCATTATCAATCATTTTAGCATCAGAAATTTGGCGTGGCTGTTGAATATAATATTACCCACAACGAAATAGTAAATTTAAGAATATATATATTTTTTTCATCCACAAATCATTCTGGCATCATGTTTGGTTAAAAGTAACGGGTTATGATATATTGCAACTACCTATTGTATCTTCGCTCTAATTCGTCCAGTCGCAACGTACAGCCCCTCAAATGATGGGATTTAACCAATAAAATACAATAAGACAGAAAAATAAAATATAGCAGCATATCAAAAAGGCCTTAATTATATATCTTCGTTTCTATAAGTCCAATCGTGACGTACAGTATCTCAAATGACAGGATTTAACCAAATGAAAACAATGAAATAAAAAAATTAAATACAGCAACATGTCCAAAGGGCCGTAGTCACGTATCTTCGATCCTATTAGTCCAATCGTAACGTATAGTACCTCTAATGATAGGATTTAACATAAATAATACAATGGGATAGAAAAATCAAATGCAGAATAATGTCAAAAGGGCCTTAGTTGTGTATCTTTAGTTCTATTAGTCCAATCATGACGTGCAGTACCTCAAATGAAAGGATTTGACAAATAAAATACAATGAGGTATACAAATTAAATGGAGTAGCATGTCAAAATGGCCTTAGTTATGTATCTTCGGTCCTATTAGTCCAATCGTGACGTACGATACCTCAAATGATAGCACTTAACCAATAGAATACAATGACATAGAAATCAAATACAGCATCACGTCAAAAGGGCCTTAGTTACGTATCTTCGTTTTTAGTGGCCCAATCGTGACGTACAGTACCTCAAATGATAGGATTTAACCAATCGAATACAATAAGATAGAAAAATAAAATACATCAGCTTGTCAAAAGGGCCTTAGTTATGTATCTGCGGTCCTATTAGTCCAGTCGTGACGTTTCGTACCTCCAATGATAGAATTTAACTAATAGAATACAATGAGATACAAAAATTAAATAGAGTAGCCTGGCAAAAGGGCCTTAGTTATGTATCTTCGATCCTATTAGTCCAATCGTTACGTACAGTACCTCAAATGGTACCATTTAACCAATAGAATACTACGACGTAGAAATCAAATACATCAACACCAAAAGGACCTTAGGTATATATCTTTGCTCCTATATATGTTATGTCAAAAGAGCCTTAGTGGCGTATCTCCGGTCCTATAGGTCTAATCATGACATATGGAGCCTAAAATGATAGGATTTAATGGAGAAAATACGATGGTGGAGAGAAATTAAACATGGCGGCATCTAATAATACCTTAAACTGGCAGCAATAAAACGAATTAACGCACATAAGTGTGTGGCATATTACGTGACAGGATTATTAGCGAATACCATACGATTACGTCATACATATGTTTGCATACGTCCACTTTTAGTTAACTACTTAGTATGTATTCAGTTCTTTGCTTTACGGTTGTTGAGGCATGGACTCTTAAACAAAAGAATGTTAAAAATCTTGAAAGCTTTGAGATGTGGTGCTACCGCCGTATACTAAAAATAAGTTGGGTGGATAAAATTACAAATGAAGAGGTAATGCGCAGAATAAATAACGATCCAGAAGTTATACTGAATATAAAAAAGAGAAAACTTGAATAGTTTGGCCACCTGATGAGAGGACAAAAGTACACATTCCTACAAAATATAATGCAAGGAAAATTCCAAGGACGCAGAAATCCAGGCCGTAGAAGAATGTCCTGGATGAGAAATTTAAGAGAGTGGTTTGGCTGTACCACTAACGAATTATTCAAAACAGCAGTAAATAAAATTAGAATCGCCCTAATGATATCCAATCTCCGATAGGAGAGGCACCCAAAGAAGAAGATATGATAAACTCGAAAAATCTCCAACGTTCACTGTTAGACATATGCCTCCCGTTCAGTGTACACATTAACTGCTCCTTGACGCTGTGATGAGAATGAGATAGGATTTAACAAATAGAATGACAGAAAACTAAACAAGACAGTGTGTCAAACGTGGAATGCGTCGCAGAACGTGAAATATTAGCGTAAAATTATATGATGGCCATAGACGGTTCTTTAATACCCAGCAAACGACTCGCTTTGTAAAGTTACATAGCAGGGATCTGTGCGAGAAAAAGTTGATCATTCGTTTTATAACCCAAAGGGGACCATAAAATATTCAACGTTAAAATGTGACATAATGTAACGGTATGACAAATCTTTTTTCTCCGGCATGTGCATGCCTGTGTACTTATACAAGGGGAGTCGTGCATAATCTTTAAGTTGATCGTAATATATAACTGCAACAACAAATATGTTGACGACTTGGATTAGTATATACAGTGCATTCCGTACGTTTTTAAAAACATGATTAGGAAATTGTTGACTGGAGGCTATTAAAGAAGTTCTTAAAATTTTTGCGGGTCACCGCCTTTTCTGTAAATGGAGTGAATATTGTTATCCATTTAATTTTTTTCCTCAGTTGAATAATTCCTGCTGGTATTTGGTCTAAGCTTACTTCTTTTCTCCATTCAAGCTGTTTCATAGCTAATTCTACTTCCTCTGTATAGTGCCCAGTTCACCTGTTTTGGTAATTTCGGACTATTTCATCTCTTATAACATAAAACAGTTGTTTCAGATATCTTTATCGCGTTTCCTTTTTTTATGGATGAATATGCTGCCGTTTTCATCTTCTACTATTTCATATGGAGCTACACGATTAGCAATTCCAAATCAAGAAAACACAAATAACACTCCGAATTATATTATACAACTAATAGTCGAAAAATGAAGAGCAAGAGGTAGATAATCAGACAATTAAGATCAGCGCTACATGATGCACGCAATGCCACATTTGAACACTACATTAGTACATTGTCTAAAGAAGATCATTCACTATGGATAGCAATAAAAACACTTAAAGAGACCTGAACAATACAACCCACCAATTAAGAAAGATGACGTTAGTTAAGGAAGATCAGACCAGAAAAAAATGTCAACATTTTCAGAATACCAGATAATAATAATCAAGCAATAGAACACTGAAAACTTTTGTTTTTAACTGTACGCCCGTGAATGACTTATTATTTTTTAAGTAACACTTAATATTGCACTTTTTTATTGTATTTTTTTCATCTTTCAAGATAATTCTTATAGGAATATATTTATTTATAACATACGGTCTTATGGTCTTATTACGGCTTTAAGATTATACGACCTAAATGTATCTTGTACCGCACTGCTAATTAAGAATTATGTTTGTAATGCGATAAGAGGTTCGAATATACGAGACACCAGTGACTCATGCCGCACTGATAAAAATCCGACAGGAATCTGCATTTCTATAAAAAAAAATAGATTAATTTGTTTTGTGTATTAATTTAGTTTAGGTCGAACAAGAGGAGCAGTAAAAGATTTTTCTAAATATAAAATGTAAACCATATTTCCAATGCTTTGTGAAAGAGAACCAGTTTATAATATTCCGGACGACGTAATAAAACCTTATTTTAGAGTATTGGTCGATGAATTGAAATCATTGTTCAAGAAACGAATTATTCATGTGTAGATGTTTTACTATAAAAACATGTAAAACCAAAATCTCGATTAAAAAAGTTGCAACCAGTTACTCACGATGAAACTTAACCCCATTATTGATTTTACAAATAATAAAATGGGTCGACAAAAGACCAGTTTTAATCCTTACAACATTTAAACATAATAGTTGTAACTTGGTTTAATCAAATTAAAAGAAAAATTATACATAAGTACTAAAACCACAAACTATTCTCGATTATAACTTGGTGAAAAAGAGTGTTGATTTTAGTGATCAAGTGGCTTCTTACCAAAGCCCAATACGCAAAATTCTGAAGTGGTACCGGAAAGTGGCAGTGGAATTAATATTTAATACCGCAGTAGTCAATGCTTAGTTGCTAAATAATAGAAAACGTAAAAAAAGCGACAACCTATCCATGAGTTCAGTCTGGAGTTCGCGAAGGCATTTGCAAATAAAGAAATGTTGTAACCCTCACGACCAGTTACACCCAAAAATACCATCTCAGGCAAAGCGAAGTAGATAATACAAAGAGAAGAAAGTGTACAAGATGTAACAAAATTTTAAGAAGAAGCATGACTAGTAGAGAGGACGATAGAAAAGTTAAAAAAGTTAACACATACTCTGAAGAATGTGATGGCAAAACTGGAATATGTCTAGTGTGCTTCAATGAAGCACATTAAAAAACAATTTTACTTATACAGGAACTATTATTAAGTAAAAACGTATTGTACCTCAAGTGGCCTTATAGTATTGGAAGTCGTAAGTTGATAGTTTCTAGTAGAACGTTTTTATTGTTAATTACCTCCGTAAAAGTGAGTTATAGTATTTATAAAAAGATGGATGTAAATAATATGCCTTCGACATCTAAAAAAGCTAGATGTGAACATAAACGTAGATTGACTACTGCTGAATTACAATCATTGTTAGAAGCATCTGGCGAGGACGATGTAGATTAAATGAATGGTGGAAGTGACTCTGATGAAATATTTGCACAAAGTCGTTCAGAAAAATCGAGGATTGCGTTTTGGAAAGAGACAACACAAACAGAATTTAAGACTTTTCTCGGACTTATGTTCCATATGGGGACAATTAAGATGAACCGTCTGAATGACTACTAGAAAAGTATGGGTAACTTCTATAATAGTGTTGACTTGACTAGATAATTGCCAATAGCCCATATTAAGAAATAAGCGAATAGACAATCAAAGAACTTGTCAAAGAAACTGAAAAAACGTGAAGTGACCTAAAAACTAAAAAGTCCCCTATTCAAACTGGTTTTTAATAAAAAAGTTAATATGTTAAATTTTTTTTAATATACCCTAAAACTGAAACCACAAAGAATCGATTGCAAGTTACAAATTACTTGTAGAGTCATACTGTTTGGACAAGTACAGTTGTTTAAATAATGGCTTTCTGTCATAAACAAATTGAATAAATTGTAAAATAAAAACAAAAAGAGAAATCAAACGATTTCTACTTAGCGAAACCGAATTCAAATCTTAACCACTGTGTTTCCTAAAATTTGCGAAACAAACAGCTGGATGAATTACTCGGCAAGGGAATCTAAAATTGCATTCCACAAGCCGTTCATCCTAGTCAAAATTCGTAGTGAATTCAGTTTCTCGTACTTCCAACGAAGTAAATAACAAAACAGAATGACGGTATTAGATTTTTGTTTTGATACAGTGCAGCAACAACCGTTGATACGTATTTCGACCTCCTTAAGTCTCTTCAGAACGGTATAGTCACTGCTCTGAACCAAAACAAAAATCTTTCCCGTCCTAGACAATAGTTATTAAAATAACTATATACGGACGTAACTACGCCATCTAAAAACAAAAAGAGAAATCAAACGATTTCTACTTAGCGAAACCGAATTCAAATCTTAACCACTGTGTTTCCTAAAATTTGCGAAACAAACAGCTGGATGAATTACTCGGCAAGGGAATCTAAAATTGCATTCCACAAGCCGTTCATCCTAGTCAAAATTCGTAGTGAATTCAGTTTCTCGTACTTCCAACGAAGTAAATAACAAAACAGAATGACGGTATTAGATTTTTGTTTTGATACAGTGCAGCAACAACCGTTGATACGTATTTCGACCTCCTTAAGTCTCTTCAGAACGGTATAGTCACTGCTCTGAACCAAAACAAAAATCTTTCCCGTCCTAGACAATAGTTATTAAAATAACTATATACGGACGTAACTACGCCATCTAAAAATAAAAAGAGAAATCAAACGATTTCTACTTAGCGAACCGAATTTTTGTTATTTACTTCGTTGGAAGTACGAGAAACTGAATTCACTACGAATTTTGACTAGGATGAACGGCTTGTGGAATGCAATTTTAGATTCCCTTGCCGAGTAATTCATCCAGCTGTTTGTTTCGCAAATTTTAGGAAACACAGTGGTTAAGATTTGAATTCGGTTTCGCTAAGTAGAAATCGTTTGATTTCTCTTTTTGTTTTTAGATGGCGTAGTTACGTCCGTATATAGTTATTTTAATAACTATTGTCTAGGACGGGAAAGATTTTTGTTTTGGTTCAGAGCAGTGACTATACCGTTCTGAAAAGACTTAAGGAGGTCGAAATACGTATCAACGGTTGTTGCTGCACTGTATCAAAACAAAAATCTAATACCGTCATTCTGTTTTGTTATTTACTTCGTTGGAAGTACGAGAAACTGAATTCACTACCAATTTTGACTAGGATGAACGGCTTGTGGAATGCAATTTTAGATTCCCTTGCCGAGTAATTCATCCAGCTGTTTGTTTCGCAAATTTTAGGAAACACAGTGGTTAAGATTTGAATTCGGTTTCGCTAAGTAGAAATCGTTTGATTTCTCTTTTTGTTTTTAGATGGCGTAGTTACGTCCGTATATAGTTATTTTAATAACTATTGTCTAGGACGGGAAAGATTTTTGTTTTGGTTCAGAGCAGTGACTATACCGTTCTGAAGATACTTAAGGAGGTCGAAATACGTATCAACGGTTGTTGCTGCACTGTATCAAAACAAAAATCTAATACCGTCATTCTGTTTTGTTATTTACTTCGTTGGAAGTACGAGAAACTGAATTCACTACGAATTTTGACTAGGATGAACGGCTTGTGGAATGCAATTTTAGATTCCCTTGCCGAGTAATTCATCCAGCTGTTTGTTTCGCAAATTTTAGGAAACACAGTGGTTAAGATTTGAATTCGGTTTCGCTAAGTAGAAATCGTTTGATTTCTCTTTTTGTTTTTAGATGGCGTAGTTACGTCCGTATATAGTTATTTTAATAACTATTGTCTAGGACGGGAAAGATTTTTGTTTTGGTTCAGAGCAGTGACTATACCGTTCTGAAGAGACTTAAGGAGGTCGAAATACGTATCAACGGTTGTTGCTGCACTGTATCAAAACAAAAATCTAATACCGTCATTCTGTTTTGTTATTTACTTCGTTGGAAGTACGAGAAACTGAATTCACTACGAATTTTGACTAGGATGAACGGCTTGTGGAATGCAATTTTAGATTCCCTTGCCGAGTAATTCATCCAGCTGTTTGTTTCGCAAATTTTAGGAAACACAGTGGTTAAGATTTGAATTCGGTTTCGCTAAGTAGAAATCGTTTGATTTCTCTTTTTGTTTTTAGATGGCGTAGTTACGTCCGTATATAGTTATTTTAATAACTATTGTCTAGGACGGGAAAGATTTTTGTTTTGGTTCAGAGCAGTGACTATACCGTTCTGAAGAGACTTAAGGAGGTCGAAATACGTATCAACGGTTGTTGCTGCACTGTATCAAAACAAAAATCTAATACCGTCATTCTGCTAAATTGTAAAATATTTTTTGATCTGCTTGATATTTAGCACACTTTAATATCTCATCAATTGCCATAATTTTAAGTAGCTATATTACCTGTCGTTTGGCAAAAAACAAAGTTATTAACATTTATAAATTACTACAAACATAATATCTTAGAGTTTACGGTTTGTTGGAATTATATCAATTATTTATGTATTTAAATTTGGTATTTCTCTACATAAAAAACTTTTTATGGTCTACAACTTTTATTTGAATTATTTTTCTTTAGAATGTATACAAAACGTTTTATAAGCAAAAAATTATTTTTTTTGCCTTTTAAGATTGTTTAAAAAAACAAAGCAAAATCAACTGTACGTCTTTACGAATTTTTCGTCAGCTACCCCTCATACTACTTAGAATTTAAATTTCTGTAAGATTTTTTAGAACTATTTAGCGAGGTTCCGTGAACTACTTTCTTATGGCATGGTCAAAGTCAAATATTATTTTTTTATGTGATTAAGCCACAATTATTGGTCGTTATTGAGATGAAAATTACATTTTTAATTAACTAATATTTAACGTTTTGATTTCCACTATTATTTTACAATAACTTTGTTTATTGTACTAATTATGTAAAATGTGTATACACATTTTTTACAGAAAAACGTTTTTTGAGAACGATTTCCGGAATGGGAATCAAAATTTCAAACATTAACACAATCACAACCAATAATTAAGGCCTTAATCCCATAAAACCATAATATTTATCTCAGACTATTCATCGATAGCTTCGACTTAACAGGTTGTAAATTGAAATTTATATAAAATATTCCCCTACACGATTCTCTGGGCAAAAATATCTAGGTTGAATAAATATAACATCTAAACGAAGAAAAAAACCTGTTGAGAATGCAACTTGTGAGCAGGTAGTTTCAATGTCGTTATTCGAACTTGACCCAAACCGATCGATATTTAGGTATCTAAAATATTATTTTAAGGATTGATACCGGCAACATCTATTGGCTCTAAAATGATGCCAAATACAGTGATTCTACCGCTCGATGTTAAAACGTAGGTTTGATGTAAAAAATTAATTATATAAAAAAAATCGGAATATTGAAAAACCGACAACAGTGCCAAGCCTACAAAGGTGCCCTAAACGAACATACACAATTTATAAATAGAAAATGATAGCAAATCTTGGTGATGCTAAATTACTGCAACGTGAAAAGAGTTCAAAAGGATAGCGGGATGTATATGTATATGTATATATATATTAAATATTGGGGAGATCTGCAAGAAAGACTCTAATGAGTATCAATAGTTTCGCCGAACGTTTTCGCCAAAGAGAATTAATTTGGCTTCTTCAGGGCTAAAAGAGAATAAATTATAATTAGCTACGATATATCATCTATTAAAAACGTTATTGATCTTACCGTAACTTAGAATTGTAGAGTTAGAATGTTAAAAAAATTAGCTAGTAACAACATAGTGGTGTTTTTTTGTTACTATGTGCAAAAAAAAGTTTTTTTTAATGTTGGAAATGTATGGTAGCTTTGAACTTAAAACGCAAAGGTTTACCCAAGGTTAATCTCAATAAGATATTATTAGGTATAATAATACATGAACAATATAATATATGTAATTATAAATAAAAAAAAAATTTCAATTAAGAAAATCTAAAATAATATTTCCCTATACTGGGATTTAACTTCATTCGGTTTTACCAATGAACCTTAACGAGATAAAGATTCAAAAGAACTACTTGAATTGTCAGCACATGCGTTCTGGTAAAACAGAACCTCACATTTAAACTTTCTAACAATCAAAAATTTAGTTATTGCCGACAATTCAAAGAATTACCTCCTTTTAAATGTAGTTACATTGGGTTTTTCGATTAACCTTGGGTAATCCTTTGCGTTTTAAGTTCAAAGCTACCATACATTTCCAACGTTAAAAAAAAACTTTTTTTGCACATAGTAACAAAAAAACACCACTATGTAAGTTTTTTAACATTCTAACTCTTCAATTCTAAGTTACGGTAAGATCAATAATGTTTTTAATAGATAATATATGGTTGCTAATTATCATTTACTCTCTTTCAGCCCTGAAGAAGCCAAATTAATTCTCTTTGGCGCTCAGCGAAACAATTGATACTCATTAGAGTCTTTCTTTCAGATTTCCCCAATATTTAAGAGTTTACTATTTAACTTATCTGCAAAGATTAAATTTCTGTTCTATATTTATAAATATATATATATATATATATATATATATATATATATATATATATATATATATATTGCAAAGAGTATGACCATTAATTAAATTTAAGATATAGAATAGGTAAATTGCAGAGGTTTGATCCTTTGATCTATCAATAATTATTGGCAAATGAAAGATGTCAACATAATTTAGAATATTCTAAATTGGTCCATTTTCCATTAAATATAATATATCAATAAAAAAATATATCCCTTTCAAAAAAACTTAGATCTTTTTTCTTTTACCAATTCCCTTGGTAATCATACCTCACTGCATTCCAAATAAACACATGTACAAAACAAGTTACATGTGGAACTATGACATTCTACAACTGATAGCAAACAACTGAAAATATACTAGTGTGGTTTGACCCTTAAAAGAGCTTTTATCAAAAGACAAAACATCCAAATGAAGCCATCAGTCAAAATAAAAAAATCACAAAAATTTAAATAAATGAACAATAGTACTTGCTTACAGTTTTTCTTGTGGTTTTTGATTTTTTTTCTCATTTAGTTGGTTAAGTTTTAATTTTAGGTTATCATAGTTTTCATAACATCATAAAATCTACAAATTGTTTTGTAAGTATGAACTGTGTTCGTTTTTTACTTATAATCTAAGATGATTACTTTTTGTAGAGAACCGAGGATGCTTTTAAAAAAATAATATGTAAAAGCAAAACATATTCTATTAAATCAATGAAGTAGTGGACATCTTTCATTTGCCAATAAATAACTGATCAAACCTCTGCAATTCACCTATTAAATATTATATATATATATATATATATATATATATATATATATATATATATATATATATATATATATATATATATATATATATATATATATATATATATATATATATATATATATATATATATATATATATATATATATATATATATATATATATATTAATGTGATATTAAAAGTCAGAGATGCGCCAAGCAATTAATTAGCTAATTAATTAATTAATTAAACTTATTTAAATGCTGCAATTATGATTTTATCACACTATTTAATTCTCTTATCTCAGGGTTATATTCGTGCTTCAATATCTATGCTTTACATATGATAGGTAAGGTCCAAAGAATACCGGAATAATAAAAAAACATATATGATACAACATTATATATTGAAATAAAATTCACACTCAAATATCTTCAACAAAAAATATCTCATATAATAATTATCAAAGTTTTGTTCTACGTACGTGAACCTTCAAAAATTAATGTTATATACAATATAAATTAAAATTTCAAATCAAAATTGTTGTTCTAAATCTCCTGATCAAAATATTTCTATCTTTTCTAACGCAATTAAAAAAAAAAACTTTGAAACTGACAAATGGTAAAAAAAACTATCTCTCTGATGATGAGTTGTCCAAATCCTTGTTCCTTGTAGCCTACACTATCTATTCTTAGCAGTTCCCTAGGTAATCAGCAATCTTACAACAAATTATTGCGAGCCTCTCGTCTTTAATGATCTCTTTCAAATGCATGTATCGTTCAAAAAATGCTAGCCTCTCCTCTCGATAAACTGAATCTCCCGTTCCGGCCTGAACAGTGACTCTTGGAATATATAAATAGAAAAGTATAACTTACAATATTTTACTGGATCAGCTTCCGTCAGATACACTTACTCCAAGAAAACTCACAAACATTCACTTCTAATGCTTACTATCACTTGGGAACCACCAGAGAACAACAACTGTTCGCCTTGCACTTTTGGAAATCAACTGATTATCTTTTCTCCCTCAAAAATCTAGCTAAACTCTCATTCCTACATACCAATCCCACTTTTTTCAATCTCCTCCAATCAAAGCTCGTCATATGTATCCCCATCTCTTCATTTAGATAACAAACAACAATTTTACCTACAATTATAAATTTCCTAAAAACTATTAACATGCTAATCGGTTTCTACAAATTCTTAAGAACTAACGGAGAAATATAATTTCTAAATATTCTATTCTATTGTCTTATTCACTGTACAAGTCCATCTTTAAAACCCGCTCGCATTGTTCATGATTTCACTTAAGCTCACTCACGTCACTCGAATATATTTTACAAAGAAAATAATTTATGCATATCTTAAATTTTGTTTACTACAGATCATCCAGGATAATCGACTTTCATTTCTTCGAAATATCTTTTATAGTTTACTAGTTGAATTATTTGAATTATTATATTTTGTACTTTGAAATATATTAAAAGCAAACCAATATTATTTTAAATTTTACATATCTTAACAACTCCCCAGGATATCTTGAAAATTTATTTAAATGGTCTATTTAGTAATTTTTAATTTTATCTTTGGCTGATAAAATGAATCATAACAATATATATATACATATATAATTTATTTATTTATTAGCAATAGTACAGTGTAAATACAAATACTAGACAATAAATCACATTTCAGTAATAAAATAGTAGTAAAAATTAACAATAATTTAGTTTCTTTTACACCTTAACACTAAATCCTACTGCTAACCGTTTTGACACACAGTGATATCTAGGATATTGTGAGTGTGTCATTTTCCATATAATTTACAATTAACTAATGAGGTTTTTATCAATCATTTAACAAAAAATAATAAAAACAATATAAATTAAACATACAATTTTTCTAATAAAATTAAACTAAAAGTAATTTTTTGTTTTAAATAATTCCCTATTTTATGTTGTCTCTAATCCATTTAAAGATTTCTTTTTTTACTTTATGGTAAGGTTTTGCCCTAATATTCTGTGGTAACTTATTAAATAATTTTGGTCCTACAGTATATGTTTAGGACTGCTCACTTTTACGTTATTTAGGGTTACATTTCTTGTATTTATACCATGTTCTATGTTTACTTTATAATATGTGTTTTTTAACATAAATCTAATTACACACTTATTATACAGTTGATCAATATTTAATATTTCACTTTCTCTATATAATAAGTTAGTTGCATACCTTCTATTTTTGAACAGCATAATTTTTATGACCCATTTTTGTGCTATTCTGAGTTTTGAAAGAATTGTTGTACCCGCATTTCCCCAAACTACTATGCCATAACCAATTACCGATTCTATAAACGCATAATATACCTGCTTAAGTACTTTAAAATTTAGTATGTTTCTTAGTTCGTAGAATTTAAAAATAAGCTTTCTAACTTTATTAGTTACATAATTTATATGTTCTTTCCAATGAAAAGTTTCATCAATGTATATTCCCAAGTACTTTAAAAATGGTGTCCTTTCAATTACTTTATTACAACTATCGTTATTATCTAATTTACAGCCCACTTTATGTAATTTAATGTTTTGAAAATCTGGCAATGAACGAGTAGACATCGAGAAAGTGATAATCTTAGTTTTCTCAACATTTAGTGAGAGTAAGCTATCTTTTAACCACCCATTAATTTTTTGAAAAGCCAATTCAGCATTTCTTTTTACTGCATCCCAATCATCTCCACTAATTACAGCCACAGAATCATCTGCATAACAAAAGATGTCATCTTTATCTAGCAATGACATAATTTCATTTATATATACATTGAATAACAGAGCTGACAACACAGTACCCTGTGGCTCCCCTACCTCTAGTTCCAGTTTTTCACTTTCTGTCTCTGATATTTTTACACTTTGTTTCCTGCCTGTTAAATAAGATTTTACTAAATTATTAGGAATACCTCTTATGCCTATCATATCTAAACGCTTTAAAAGAATTGGGTGTGCTACAGTGTCAAATGCTTTGCGAAGATCCATGAATATACCTATTACTTTCTTAACTTCATAAAATTTTTGTTTGTATTTTTTCTGTAACTTTACAAAGTGCATTTTCGGTGCTACAGCCTTCCCTGAACGCAAACTGATTTGAGTGTAGAATTTTATTTTTTTCTAGATATTTTAGTAGTTTTGTTTTAAAGCATTTTTCAATTATTTTACTTACAGTACTAGTTAACGCAATCAGTCTATAGTTGTTTGTAGACTTTCTGTCACCTTGCTTATATAATGGCAGTACTATTGTCGTTTTTAAAATTTCTGGGAAGACTCCAGTACCAAATAGTATATTAATAATATGCTGAAGTGGCTTTATTAACTTTTCTTTATATTTTTTAATTAAATTTGAACAAATGTTATCTTCACCTCCCTTCACCCCATTTTTTAGGCTTTGTATCTCTCTCAATATTTCTTTTTCATTGCATGGAGTTAATAAGAATGAATTTAACACCCTTTTTTTACCCCCGCTATCTCTCCTGTCAGGACACTGCATGATTTTATCAGCTAATGTTTTTCCTATACTAGTAAAATATGTATTCAATTCATTTGCAACGTCTTTTTTATCATTTAGCTCTACATTATCACTATTTACAATTGTTCTAATTTCTGTCTTACATACTTCATCATTAGTAGCTTGTTTTATTACCTTCCATAGTTTTTTGGGATCATTTGCATTATTTTGTACTAGCTTTTTATAGTAAAAGTATTTTGCATTTTGTATTAGTTTAGATAGTTTTTCTATACATCCTATATTTATTTATAAGAAATAAATTATTATTATTTAAAGTACACTCTTTTTTGAACCTATCCCTTTTTCTTATTGAAACTATTAGTATATGTATATATATATATATATATATATATATATATATATATATATATATATATATATATATTAATGTAGGTTGTAAAAAAGAAAGATTGAAACCATGGATTACGAGGGGACTAATAGTTTCAATAAGAAAAAGAGATAGGTTCAAAAAAGAGTGTACTTTAAATAATAATAATTTATTTCTTATAAATAAATATAGGATGTATAGAAAAACTATCTAAACTAATACAAAATGCAAAATACTTTTACTATAAAAAGCTAGTACAAAATAATGCAAATGATCCCAAAAAACTATGGAAGGTAATAAAACAAGCTACTAATGATGAAGTATGTAAGACAGAAATTAGAACAATTGTAAATAGTGATAATGTAGAGCTAAATGATAAAAAAGACGTTGCAAATGAATTGAATACATATTTTACTAGTATAGGAAAAACATTAGCTGATAAAATCATGCAGTGTCCTGACAGGAGAGATAGCGGGGGTAAAAAAAGGGTGTTAAATTCATTCTTATTAACTCCATGCAATGAAAAAGAAATATTGAGAGAGATACAAAGCCTAAAAAATGGGGTGAAGGGAGGTGAAGATAACATTTGTTCAAATTTAATTAAAAAATATAAAGAAAAGTTAATAAAGCCACTTCAGCATATTATTAATATACTATTTGGTACTGGAGTCTTCCCAGAAATTTTAAAAACGACAATAGTACTGCCATTATATAAGCAAGGTGACAGAAAGTCTACAAACAACTATAGACTGATTGCGTTAACTAGTACTGTAAGTAAAATAATTGAAAAATGCTTTAAAACAAAACTACTAAAATATCTAGAAAAAAATAAAATTCTACACTCAAATCAGTTTGCGTTCAGGGAAGGCTGTAGCACCGAAAATGCACTTTGTAAAGTTACAGAAAAAATACAAACAAAAATTTTATGAAGTTAAGAAAGTAATAGGTATATTCATGGATCTTCGCAAAGCATTTGACACTGTAGCACACCCAATTCTTTTAAAGCGTTTAGATATGATAGGCATAAGAGGTATTCCTAATAATTTAGTAAAATCTTATTTAACAGGCAGGAAACAAAGTGTAAAAATATCAGAGACAGAAAGTGAAAAACTGGAACTAGAGGTAGGGGAGCCACAGGGTACTGTGTTGTCAGCTCTGTTATTCAATGTATATATAAATGAAATTATGTCATTGCTAGATAAAGATGACATCTTTTGTTATGCAGATGATTCTGTGGCTGTAATTAGTGGAGATGATTGGGACGCAGTAAAAAGAAATGCTGAATTGGCTTTTCAAAAAATTAATGGGTGGTTAAAAGATAGCTTACTCTCACTAAATGTTGAGAAAACTAAGATTATCACTTTCTCGATGTCTACTCGTTCATTGCCAGATTTTCAAAACATTAAATTACATAAAGTGGGCTGTAAATTAGATAATAACGATAGTTGTAATAAAGTAATTGAAAGGACAATTTCATATAGGAAACATATAAATTATGTAACTAATAAAGTTAGAAAGCTTATTTTTAAATTCTACGAACTAAGAAACATACTAAATTTTAAAGTACTTAAGCAGGTATATTATGCGTTTATAGAATCGGTAATTGGTTATGGCATAGTAGTTTGGGGAAATGCGGGTACAACAATTCTTTCAAAACTCAGAATAGCACAAAAATGGGTCATAAAAATTATGCTGTTCAAAAATAGAAGGTATGCAACTAACTTATTATATAGAGAAAGTGAAATATTAAATATTGATCAACTGTATAATAAGTGTGTAATTAGATTTATGTTAAAAAACACATATTATAAAGTAAACATAGAACATGGTATAAATACAAGAAATGTAACCCTAAATAACGTAAAAGTGAGCAGTCCTAAACATACACTATGTCAGAACCATATATATACTGTAGGACCAAAATTATTTAATAAGTTACCACAGAATATTAGGGCAAAACCTTACCATAAAGTAAAAAAAGAAATCTTTAAATGGATTAGAGACAACATAAAATAGGGAATTATTTAAAACAAAAAATTACTTTTAGTTTAATTTTATTAGAAAAATTGTATGTTTAATTTATATTGTTTTTATTATTTTTTGTTAAATGATTGATAAAAACCTCATTAGTTAATTGTAAATTATATGGAAAATGACACACTCACAATATCCTAGATATCACTGTGTGTCAAAACGGTTAGCAGTAGGATTTAGTGTTAAGGTGTAAAAGAAACTAAATTATTGTTAATTTTTACTACTATTTTATTACTGAAATGTGATTTATTGTCTAGTATTTGTATTTACACTGTACTATTGCTAATAAATAAATAAATTATATATATATATATATATATATATATATATATATATATATATATAAATATATAAATATATATATATATATATATATATATATATATATATATATATATATATATATATATATACATCCCACTATCGTTTTAAGCTCTTTTCACATTGCAGTAATTTAGCATCACCAAGAAATGCTATCATTTTCTATTTATAAGTCGTGTATGTTCGTTTAGTGCACCTTTGTAGGCTTGGCACCATTGTCGGGTTTTCAATAATCCGATTTTTTTATAAATTAAATTTTTTACATCAAACCATCATTTTAACATTGGGAGGTAAAATTACTGTATTTGGTATCATTTTAAAGATAATAGATGTTGCCAGTGTTAATACTTAAATAATATTTGAAAACATAAAAATATCGATCCGTTTGGGTCAAGTTCAAATGAAGACATTGAAACTACCTGCCGACCGGCTGGGGTCAACCAACTAGTTTTTTTATAATATCAACGTTCAGTTGTTATATTTATTCAATTTAGATATTTTTTCCCAGAGAGTTGTGTAGAGGAATATTTTACATTTATTTCAATTTCCAAGCTGTAAATGTTAATCGAAGCTATCAGTGAATAGTTTAAGATAAATATTAGATTTTTATGGGATTAGGTCAAAAATATTGGTTGTGATTGGGATGAGAATCACATTTTTAATTATTTAATGTTTAACATTTTTAATTCAATTGAGGAAATCGTTCTCAAAAAACGTTTTTTGTACAAAATGTGTATACACATTTTTACATAATTTGTACAATAAACGAGGTTAAATATTGGAAATCGTATCGTTAAATATTAGTTAATTAAAAATGTAATTTTCATCTCAATATCGACCAATAATTGTGGCATAATCACATAAAAAAATAATATTTGACTTTGACCATGCCATAAGAAAGTAGTTAACGGAACCTCGCTAAATAGTTTTAAAAAATCTTACAGAAATTTAAATTCTAAATAGTATGAGGGGTAGCCGACGAAAAATTCGTAAAGACGTACAGTTGATTTTGCTTTGTTTTCTTAAACAATCTTAAAAGGCAAAAAAAAATTTTTGTATACATTCTAAAGAAAAATAATTTAAATAAAAGTTGTAGACCATAAAAAGTTTTCTATGTAGAGAAATACCAAATTTAAATACATAAATAATTGAGATAATTCCAAAAAACCATAAACTCTAAGATATTATATGTTTGTAGTAATTTATAAATGTTAATAACTTTGTTTTTTGACTAACGACAGATAATATAGCTATTTGAAATCATGGCAATTGATGAGTTATTAAAGTGTGCTAAATATCAAGCAGATCAAAAAATATTTTACAATTTATTATATATATGTTACGAGCAAAGCCCGAAATTGGACAATCCTAACATTGTACACAAATTATTGTCCACTTCTAGCATTGTACCCCCAAACTGTACAATGTCCGAAATAATCAAAATAATTGTCGAAACACTCATTGGTTCTAATCGATTATTATTGACAAGCGACACACCAAATCAAAAATTGAAAAATCTAATCGAAGAAGAAATTGTTCTACAATAGAGATATTGTTAGTGAAACATTTCAAAGCTTCAAGAGATAGATACATCACTATAATATAGGGAAGATGTTTGTAAAACATCTTAGATTTTCAAGAGATATGTATGATAATTTAAAATAATTTAATTCTATAAATCCAAAAGTTAAAAACACTGGTTAATTATGGATTTATAACTCAATTGATGTTTGTTTGTCGTTAATAACAAATGGGTAATAATCGTAAAAATCGATATGAATCGATATCTGATATATTATCTTAAACTTTGACGCATGGCTGCTTATTGAAATTTGAACATTTTACAGCAATTCTTTTATACAAAGTCCGCCGATTATTATTTCGGAGATTGTACAGTAAAGGGGTACACTGCTAGAAGTGGACAAGATTTTTTGTACAAATTCGGACATTGCTCAAACATATATATATATATATATATATATATATATATATATATATATATATATATATATATATATATATATATATATATATATATATATATATATATATACATAGAGAGAGAGAGAGAGACTTCTGAGGTCTCAGTCTCCCGAGCCCCTAGACCAGACACTATTACACTAATCACTAACCAATGCATTACTAATGTAATGTACTAAATTATGTGATTAAGTTTGTGACATGTATATTATATTTTGTTTTATTGTTCTTTTAATTATCACATATATACATTAAATTTTTTTTTTGATAGGTATACATTGAAAATTTCTTTTAAATAAGTATATTGTAATATAACTATTGTAAACATTGTTAATCTTATTACCAACATATTAGAAAACAGATAACTATTAAACATATTAGAATAGGATCTTTTTCTAGTGTTTGTTGCCTAATAGGTTTTATCTACCAAAAGTACCTTTTGGTATATAAAAAAATGGATAGAACATAAGAGAAAAAACTGATAATGTAGAACCTCTCTGTGAGATTCATGGGTGAAGAAAAAAGTTACACTTCCAGTGTTTACTTTCCACTTTCCACGTGTAAAGGGTGATTGTAGTATCTATGCATTTGGGTTAGCAAAATAAAAACAAGAATAATGATTAACCATTGTAATGATAACATTGCATTTTTGGCAAAAAGTCATGGGACATTTTTCTTTATCAGAACTGTAAGATTGTTATTTTGTCTTTGAGTTTTTTAAATATAAAATAAAACTTTTTCCTGAGAGATATACAATAAAAAGCTATATATAATTAAATATCCACTACATTTTTATTCAGTTTTACTGTTTTTTAAGGTTGAATATGCATGTCAATAAAATTAATGTTTAAGTTTACTTTAGACTTATACATTTTCATTAATAATACCAAAGAATATAGACGCTTCCTCTATATTCTTTGATAATACATTATTGTAATGAGAAAAATTGACTGAACCAGACAGAGACAGGGTTGACGTGAAGAAAATTTTTTGACAAAATCAGCATCAAAATCGATGGTCTTGAAGGGCATGCGAACTGACTATGTTTTTCGCAAAATGGTTGCCGGTAGGTAACTTGTTAGGTTAGAAGATGCTGACTGTTTATCACAATAATAATATGTACATAAAAATGGTTAACTGACAAAAAAACTTACCTCTTCGCGTCTTTTTAACCATCTTCCACATGGACTTTCTTCTAGTATTTCACTTTCATCTTCGGAATCCTCACCACTCTCTCTTGGCGATTTATGTTCCTGTTCGATATTCATCAGACTTCCCGACATTATAAATTAAATAAACTATCCCGAAAAAACACCACCTGTATGTTTATAAACGGGTCAATGCGACAAAGGTATTCCATCTGATTTAGAACATAACAAAAATCACTTTTACTAGAACAATTAAAACACTTTGAAGTAGTAATCCTATGGGGTTTTGCAGAATCTTATCATTTTACAACTTAAATACTTGAATAACAACTGATATTCAGGTTTAACAAAACAACGCAATGACACTATAAATGTTGTTCAACTGAAGTTAAATGTTTTAGTTAATTTCTCCTTTGTTTATACAAGTATTACGTTTGTAAATAAACCGAATACACAGGAAATAAGTCAAATATTTCAATTCCGAGCACAACAAAAATAATTAACACTATTATTGTGTGGTAAAAATTGTTCCTCTGCTGACTGCTCACAAGTTATTTCGATTTGACAGACTCACTCAGATATTTGACACATGCGCTATAATAAATATAACAAACTATGCAACTTCTATTGCAGTCAGTTTGTCAGTTATATAAGTCAGTAATCAGTATATAGGTTGATTGATTTTGTATTTAAATAATGCCAAATTTATTCAAAGTGGGCACTATTTGGTTTTTCTTAAAGCTTTAAAACATCACATTACATCTAGGGCCATGCAAGATGCAAGTCTAAGCCTATTATAATAGGGTTACATTGGATGCGTAAACGTGCGCTCACGTATGTCAATGTGTCTTCAGATATGTTTACATTGGGGAAAATATATGCTTCTGAAAAAGAAAAAGCGATATTGAGGTAATGATATATATATATATATATATATATATATATATATATATATATATATATATATATATATATATATATATATATATATATATATATATATATATATATATATATATATATATATATATATATATATATATATATATATATATATATATATATATATATATATATATATATATATATATATATATATATATATATATATATATACTAGCTGACCCGGCCACGCGTTGCTGTGGCTAAAGTTTTTGTTATATTACATTATAGTAAACAATCTAAGAGGAACAATAAGAGAACATCAGTCACGGAGTCCACTATGCTTTTTCACACAGATGGTATTTATAAAAAAATATGGTGATCTCCTTATTTGACTTTCTGCTATTATAACCCTTTAGTACAATGAAATTATTTACGAACAAAGACGAAAATGTTGATGTTGGTATACAAATTCACTGGATTGAGATTTGAAGGGGAAGTACGTTGAACACAATTAATTAAAATGTTCTTACACTTGATATTAAGCAGAAATCAATAGGTACAAAATAAAAATTTATCAGATTTATTATTTTGTAACAAAGGGGAGGGAGGATGTAACAAGATTATACTTGGCAACCCTGTCAACCATTGTGACGTAGGATGCTGTCAACGGTTGTGTGCCATCATGGTACAATGAATACACAAGGTATGATATTGCGCATGACATTTGACATCTGGCCCAGGAGTGTGACTTAGTTAAGATCGCCTGAACCACCTCGAACCCATTATTACAGCTTAACGTACACATTAATTTTGAAATTATGGTTAAAAAGTGATCTAATTTTTTTTAAATGTTTTGTTTTGGTTATAATTGAATAAAAAATATATTTTCAGTAGCGTAAAACCTTTACTTCTCTTAGAGATTCAGGCAAAATTTTTTTTGTTTTCATACATATATTAATAATATAAGTTCTGCAGAGGAAATACTGTGAATAGGTAAATAGTAGTAGATTTGCTTATTCTGATTCACTGTCACTCACTTCCAAGCAGTTTTACTGAAATAAAAACAAAATAGAGTACAATAGAGAAAAATCTGTTTTACAATTCAATATGGTTTTTTAGATGAGTTATAATGAAATTTAGTAAAATAAAAAATATACACATTACTATAACCTACCGATTATTATATGCAAAATTTACTTATCAAACAATATAATAATATGAAAATAAGACAAAAATTAGTTCAAACGCAAAACACAATAAATATCGACTTCAGACGACTTTACAGCGGCAAGACAGAAAGCTTGTATAAAAACAAAAGTTCAACAATAATATCGGTTATCAATGGTGACTATTGCAAATTGCAAGTTATAAGATAATAAATATATTTTAAAATATCTTAATACTGACTGAGTCATCTATTTTATAATAGAAAAATAATTTTGATATATGCTTATATATGACTGTGTCTTTATACAAATGGTGTTTAGTTACTATTTATTTATACTGTATAGTATATAGTAGTTATTTGCCATTGTATATCTGGTTTTGTACCTTTTTCAAAGTACGCTGTGCAATTGCTTGTTGCAATAGTGACAATGAAGATAAAATTTAGGTTTCATATATTTCCTAAAGATAGCGTGACCAGAAAACTGTGGATTATAAGTAGATAGGTAGCCATTTCAGTCCACTTTTTTCCCCAGATTCTGGGGAAAAACCGCTCGCTCCTTATGGAGAATATGGCAAATTTCCCCAGACCCCTGACACAGATTTCCCCAGATTCGGCCTAACCAAACCTAACCTAAACGTGAAGATAGCATCAATTCTTCTTCTTTTACGCAACATTAATTCTTCTTCTTTTACACAACGTGAAGATAGCGTCAATTCTTCTTCTTAAATTTAGTAATTAGCCATTTTTAATATGAATTAATTTACATATTATTTTTGTATTTTAAATATTATCCACTATCTATAAGACGATTTTAATCCAAATTATTAAATTATTAATTATTATTATTAAACAAAAAATTCTACCGTGTGTAGGAATCGAACTCGGGACTAGCACCACCGAAGCTAAGTATCCACGTCGCTAAGCCACATAGACGTATAAAATTCACAAACAACAATCTGTATAAAAAAAAAAACAAATACGGCATAGGTATCAAAATCTGCGTATGTAATTTATCATCAACAGGTAATGTACAAAAAAATTTCGATATACTTTGTATATTATTGTTCTACAATAAATGTCAAGAGAGACGATATGGATAATATTTCAAATATATTTTTAACTGTAAATGTGTTGGTGAAAATACCATTTGAATACTTGCAACGTCCAAACGGCTCAACGTATAACAATGTGTAAGGTATCGATGAAAAGGGGGTGAGGTAATGAATACGTTAACAAAAAAGACAAATCCAAAAGACAATGCCAAAAGGACACTAAGCTTGTAACGTCTAAACGGCTCAACGTATAACAATGTGTAAGGTATCGAGGAAAAGGGGAAAAGGGTAACTAATACGTTAAGAAACGAATACACAAAGTATAAAAATACACAAGTTATACGCCTTTATATTAAGACAGACACCAAGAAACGAATACACAAAGTATAAAAATACACAAGTTATAAGCCTTTATATTAAGACAGAGACTAAGAAACGAATACAGAAAGTATAAAAATAAAAAAAATACAAGTTTTACACACAACACTGATACCTTTATATATAAAAAAATGAACAAGTATTGTTTATTTACATTACATTAGTACCAAAAAGCACGTCTGTATAAGCTTCCTCCATCTTTAGTAAGCGATTAGGATATGCCAACCAAAATCGTCCCTTTTTCACAAAACCTAGTAGGTCACGTAGCGTCTTATCCAGGTAACCATTATTCAAATATCGGATAAGTTTGCGTCGGAAATCAGTATTTTTAATTATTTGATGTAATTTAATGTGAACGTCGTCTGTTAATGCCTCAA
Organism: Diabrotica undecimpunctata; assembly: GCF_040954645.1. Classification (NCBI taxonomy): domain Eukaryota; kingdom Metazoa; phylum Arthropoda; class Insecta; order Coleoptera; family Chrysomelidae; genus Diabrotica; species Diabrotica undecimpunctata. Next base: position 92,888,142 of record NC_092804.1, read on the forward strand.
TTTGCGTTTTCATGTGTAAACGTCGTTCTTCTCTAAGTAATCATTTTGCTTCCAATCTCCTTTGATCTTCATTCTCTCGGTTTGACCGTTGCTCAGCTTCTTCTTGTGATTCTTCGTGATGGTGATGTTTGTTACATGATATGGACACAGTTCTAGTTTAGTTCCAATTGTTCCTTTGGAATAGTCGTTTACACCCGCAAGGTTTTTCAGATTCACATATTGTATCATAAGACATTATGTCACATAACCAGAGGAATCTAAACGACGCGTGAACGGTAGGAATATCTGAAACAGAATAAAGTGCTTAATTAGGGTATAAGGTACACGTTCATCCATAAGAATCAATGTAAAAAAGTGCGGCATTTATCGCATGTAGTAAAATTGATTACATTAGCTGTAAACACCAAAGTTATATCTTCGGTCGGACGGAAGATTAAATGGTATAACATTATGCTCAAAAGGCCTCTGAAATGTGCAGATTTGTGCTTGTTCTTCCATAAGAATCAATGTAAGAGTGCTGCATTTATCGCTTTTAGTCAACTTGATTACATTAGTTGTAAACAGACAAAAAATCTTGATTACCCCCATCACTTTCATCATTAACACACTCTGAATAATACCAGCAAGCGGTCATTCATCGAATAACAGTCAAAGCAGACACATCGCAGTATGGCCAATCTTATGAAACAGTACATTCAGTTAAACTTAATTAAGACATGTATTGAGCAAGAATTTATTCGGGCCAACTACGCAGGCGCGTGTTTACCGACTAGTTTAATATTGCATGAAGTCGCAAAGCAATATGGAATAACAACAAAGGTCGTAGTAGGTACAAAGTGTTACTCAAATGGAGTTACAATCACACCACATTTCTGGAATGAGCATAATGAAATAATATACGATCCAACAGACGCAATTACAAAACATCATCTACCTCATCAAATAAAATTTACTATGAAAAAAGGAATGGTCATGTGTAAAAGTGATGAAGACAGAAAAATGGTTGATATATATCACGATTTTAAGAAAAACAGATCGACGGCAGCATATTTTGAGGAGGCTCCGGAATCTCTACTAGAGTTACGTACAAACATTTTTATTGCTGTAGCACAGATACTAGGAAATAAATAAAAGTAATGTTCTAAAGTAATTGTTTTTTTTTTAAAACCCATTGTTGAAATGACCTACCTACGAAGAAATGTTCTATGAAACCTCTAAAAATATATAAAATAGTACTTACGTCTTTTAATTTTTGTAGCCCAAACACAAACAAACACCTTATCGTCAAGGTTCTTGTAGCACAAATAACCACTGTTACTTTTCGTACATGTTGACTGACACAAACACCCACTGGTACTTTTCGTAAATGTGGACTGGCACACTCACTGTTACTTTTCGTAAACGTTGACGGGCACAAGCAACCGTTGTTACTTTCGCAATGTTGACTGCAGACTGGTAGTACAAAACGTATTCGTTCATTAAATAGACAGGCTGGTATGACGTAACTCACGCTAAAACTATGTTGCGCAATATTTCGTAAGACTATTCATTTATGCATCACATGCCGGGCTTAATTATTAAATGGTATTTTCCTCAAAGAACGCCCAAGGCCCAAAAAGACGCAGAAATGGCATTTCAGATGTGGCAAAATGTTTCAACCTTAACATTCACAATGGTTACAAATCCTACGCTAGAGCCACCAGATATAACCATAACTATTTTTAGGGGAACTCATAATTTTAGAGCAAATTGTATGGGAGATGACGAATGTCCTATTAGATTTGTTGGAGGTGCTGCTTTAGGACATTCATACTTTCCTCATTCCACAGACACCTGTACAGAAATACATTTAGATTTAAGCCCTGGCATTTTGGAAACGACTCTATACCTGAAGGCCGTATAAGTTTTCTTATGGTACTGGTTCATGAAATTGGGCATGCTCTTGGAATCGGTCATAGTGGTACTCAAAGCGCTATCATGTATAATATGTATCAGCATAAGATTAGTGGTCTACATAATGATGATATAAATGCAATACAGTATCTATATGGGCCTAACAATACATATGCTCCAAACCCAAAGTTTACAACAACTAGCTCAACAACAACTCGTAAGCAACCGACCCGTTCAAGGTATACAACGGTACATACACCAACAACTAGTTCGACAACGTCAAGACCAACAACTAGTTCGACAAGACCAAGGCCTAGTAAGCAACCGAAAAATTTGTGTGATATTGTTCCAGATTTTATGTTTCTAGCCACTGCTCCAGAGTTTTCAAATTTACCGATTATATATATCGCCCGCGATAAATTTATATGGAAACTAGACTTGAACGAAATGATTATTCCATCTCAGCCTGAACTTCTTGCTGATTATGTTCCTGCAGAATTACGTCAATACACTTTTTTAGTTCTTTTCTTTTACACAACACATTTTTCAAACAACAGGCGGTGATTTGGTTACAATTGTGCCACCAAACAAATATTTCTCAGCATCCTTTCCTAGCATTCAATATATTGATAATTTTACACTTAATATACCCAAGAAGGCCCACATCAATGCTATTTTTCAATCAAATTCCGGGCAATCCTATACATTTTACAACAATATGTCATATATAGAATTTTCTAATGATTTTACTAGCGAGGTAAGAAGAGGCTGGATAAAAGACATATTTCCGGGAATACCTGAAGATATTTCTCTCGCACTTCGTTGGATTGACGGTCATATGTACTTTTTCCGTCAAAATACTTACTATAAATTTAATGAATTTACTAGAAAAGTTGTGGCCGCTGGACAATTTAACTGGAATCTATTTGGGGTGCCCTGTCCAAACGAAAATATCTTACAACAATTAAAAACTCTAATATCTAAACTTGTATCTGTATATAATTAAAAAAAAAGTGTAAAAGATGTGTTTTGTGTTTACGAGTAATAATAAAAATTGTAAAAATATATGTTTTTTATTTACCAATACAAATTCCCGGAAGAAGCTAACATTCTATTTACTATGTAACATGTGTTCAAAGCCAAATATTATGTTAGAATTGTAAAGAATAAAAAGATTTTTAGCTAAACTGCAATATATTTACGACTTAAAATGTTAGATAATAAGTAACAAAAAATATAAGTCTATACAGGGATATGTTAGTCATCGGGATGGATATACACCTAACCAAACATATTTAAGGTATTGGTACTGTTGGACGAGTCCATTTAACTCACAAAATAGGGGAGTTCGCTATGCAAACGGCAAACTTTTTTTCAATTTCATTAAAATCTATAACACAGATAAGGACAAATAGCAGTTTTATGTAATAATTGAATGTTATGTTATTATTAAGTGATGTGTCTTTAAACAAACTCGTCCTAGTTTTTCAAAATCACTAATATTTTTCACGTTTCAAGGTCAACAAAGAGGTATAAAAGAACGCCCTAATAGAAGCCCTGTTCATTCTGCTGTCAACCTTCAACGAGTACGTCACGCTATAACTTTTACTGTGAACGTCGTGATTTGTTAGTGTCCAGTGTTGTTGTTGTTGTTCTCAAGGCGATCATCATGGTCTGGTCTTTAATTACCACAGGTAAACGTTTTATTTCTAAATTTAACACCTATTTAAATTCGTTTCAATTACGTTATGAAGAGTGCAAAGGTAATTTAAATATTGATTTATCAAAGATATTAGAAAAAGGTATACAGGATGCTAAAGAAGGAGCCGGCTTTCAAAAAGGGGATAAAATTCGTATAATTGTTCGTAATGAAAAGTTTAAACATCCCATATCAACAGGTACTGAAACAGATTTAAATACGGATAATATCTTGGATCATATCGAAAACATTGTAACTTCTGACGAGTCGGTTCAAGTCGAAAATACTATATTTGATATACAAATTTTCAAGATACCTAGGGGTAGCGGACGACATAAAATTATAAATTTGGCAGAGGACCGTCGCACCAAGAAAAGCATTACCCAGATTAAAAATACCGACACTTTATGCGGGGCTCGAGCAGTTATAGTGGGCTTAACATACGTCACAAACGAGATTTTGGGTCACAAATTGATCAAAAGTGATGTTCATAACATACGTATAGGTCGAAAATTGCAGACTGATTTGGCCGAAAAACTTTGCAACCTGTTGGACGGTTGTTATATCGAAGGTTTCACGCTGACCGATTTTAAACAGGTCGAAGAACTACTGGATGTACAAATAAAGATAATTTGCGCTGAAAATTTCAACACAATCATATACGAGGGCCCCGAAAAAACAACCAAGATTTATTTGTATAAAAACGGGAATCATTTTGATGTTATAAACAGTTTGAAAGGTCTATACGGTACCCACTTTTACTGCGAGAAATGCGACACCCCTTATCAAGGCAAAAATAAGCACAAATGCAAGAAAGCACCACTTTGTACGATTTGCAAACATCCCGAGCATGACTTGACTACAAAAAGCAAAGTTTTGTGCAAGGACTGTAACCGTTATTGCTACAACAATGAATGTTTAAGAAACCATACAGAAGCTTGCAAAGAATTATTTAAATGTGACAAATGTAATAAACTATGCAAGAGAGATAAGGAGCATGTATGCGGTTACTCCATGTGCAGAAACTGTAATACCTTTGTAGAAATAGCTACGCATCAGTGTTACATGATGAAAAAACCAGCCAAAGGAGGAGTTTGTACTGTAGCCTGTACTTGCAATAACAGATCAAGAGTGATAAATTCAGGCTGTAAAGAAAATCACAAACAGTCACAAAGTTGCAAAGACCCTTGTATATGTAACAATCTCTCTGAAGAAAAAATAATGAAATGCTCTTACAACGAAAGATATATATTCTTTGATTACGAGGCAATGCAGGATACAGGCATTCATGTACCGAATCTTGTAATTGCGCAGGATTTCGACGGACATAAATTTGTTTTTAAAGACAATGAAGAGTTCTGTAGATGGTTAATTTCCGAGAAACATAGAAATTATACTGCGATAGCCCACAATAGTAAATCATACGATTCATATTTCATTTTAAAATATTGCGTGGAAAACACGATAAAGCCGTACACTATCTACAACGGGTCAAAACTTATGCTTTTGGAAGTCGAGGCTCTTAAACTAAAAATAATAGACAGCTCTAATTTTGTAGCCGGCCCCTTGTCTGGTTTTCCTAAAACTTTTGGTCTGCACGAATTAAAGAAAGGGTATTTTCCTCACTTTTTCAACACTCCTGACAATACTCACTACGAAGGCTGCTTACCAGATATTGCGTATTATGGACCCAACACAATGAAACCAAAACAAAGATCTGATTTTAAGAAATGGTACGATGAGCATAAAAATGACCACTTTGTGTTCCAGAAAGAGCTCCATACCTATTGCGATTCAGATGTTGATATTTTACGACGTGGGTGTTTGGAATTTCGCAAGGAATTTTTAGAAATAGCAAACATAGACCCATTTCAATATCTGACTATTGCCAGTGTATGTATGGCCATATATAGATCTAAATATCTTCGAACAAACACCATTGGCATTGTAAAGCAGGAGATAAAGGAGACATATAGCAGGGCATCAATAAAATGGCTCAATCAATTTTCTAACGTACAACATGCTCTTAATGGCGGAGAAGTGACAATTTGCGGTGGTAAAGTTGATGGTTTCTCGGAAGAGTCGAATACTGTGTACCAGTACCACGGTTGCTTCTGGCATGGTCACCCAGAATGCTTTAAGAACGACACAGTTAACCACGTCAACAATGAGACAATGAGTGACTTGTACGAGAGAACAATAAGACGATCAAAACAAATAAAAGAAGCAGGGTACAACTTGGTAGAAATCTGGGAATGTGAATGGATAAAATCAAAAGAATGTAAAAACGCCACAGATCCTCAACTTATTGAACCCTTAAAGCCTCGTGAAGCATTCTTTGGCGGTAGAACAAACGCCATAAAACTAAACGTGACTGGGAAAAAGCTCAGATACATAGATATTGTATCACTGTATCCAACCGTACAATATTACGATCAATATCCAGTTGGCCACCCTACAAAAATACATGCACCTGAAGTATACGATCCTAATTGGTTTGGTCTAGTACATTGTGAAATACTACCACCTACTGATTTATACCATCCTGTATTACCTGTCAAAACTGACAAATTAATGTTTCCACTGTGTAATCAATGCGTCTTGAAAGATTGCGAAAATTGTGATCATGATGACTCGGAAAGAATGCTGATGGGTACATGGACAACTCTAGAAATTAATAAGGCCTTAGAAAAAGGGTACAAAATAATAAAAATTCACGAGGTGTGGCATTTGAGCAAACATCGACAGATTTGTTCAAGGGTTATGTCAAAGATTTTATGAAGATCAAATTAGAGACTAGTCCACATACGTATGCCACAAATGAAGAGTACGCTCGGGCTGTAAAAGAGCAGATGGACATAGAGCTAGATTTATCTAAAATAGCCCCAAATCCCGGTAAACGAGCAGTCGCTAAAATATGCCTAAATAGTCTATGGGTAAATTTGGCCAAAGAATGAATATGAAACAGACAGAGTACGTTTTGGACATTAAAAGATGGTACGAAGTTTTGATGAACGATAAAATAAATTTAACAAACGTCACATTTATTAATGATAATATAGCACAAGTCTCTTACGAGTTTAAAGACGTGTTTGTGGAAGACCCAACATCTACGAATATTTTTGTGGCATTATTTACGACCAGTAACGCTCGTCTAAGACTGTACGAGATGATTGATAGGCTAGGAGAGGCTGTAGCTTATTTCGACACAGACTCCATTGTTTACATTGATGATGGCCTAAACACTGTCGAAACAGGTGAAATGTTGGGCGATTGGAGTGATGAGTTGCCTGGAGATGACTACATAGTTGAATGGCTCAGTACAGGTCCTAAAAGTTATTTTTACAAAACAGCCAAGGGCAAAGAGGTGACTAAAATCAAAGGTTTCACTTTAAACTACGAAAACAGCCTAGTACTCAATGCCTCCGCCATGAATGACATCATACACGATCCAACCAAAGAAATTAAGCTCACGTATGACCAGATCGGCAGGGATACAGAGACCAAAGATATTGTTACGAGAAAAAGGGTATCAAAGACTTTCAAGATGGCCTACAAGAAACGAAAAATAATACAAAGTGATGACTCATTAATTGACACAGCACCTCTTGGCTTTCAAAAATTATAATAATATTACGCATTAGACATTGTACATCATTCTTTATTAGACGCTGTTACAGGAAAGACGTGTTTTGTCTCGCTCGTGTTTTCGATAAATTTTGATTTTGTATAAATTAACAATGTCTGATCAATGGTCAATAAATATTATAAATCAGCGAGAAATAAAAAAATTCAACGCTTATCTATGCACTTTTCAAGTTAATTGTGACAACTTTAAAATAGGTGAAGGTTTAGAACAAGACAAAGACTATCTAAAAAACCATTTAGAGACCGCTCTTGAGAATATAAAAAAGCAAGCTGGCTACACAACAGGTGACAAAATCAGAATTGTTGCCTTAAATGATGACTTTAGACACCCGATATCGACAGAAACAAGTTCAAGTGCCAATATGTCAAAGTTATTAGAACAAATTAGCAATATATCGACATCTAACGCTGATGTCCACCTGAGAAATACAAAATTTGATGTTCAAATCTTGAAAATACCTAGTCCGAAAAACCACTGATCTTCCTCTGATGATGATGACTTTAGACACCCGATATCGACAGAAACAAGTTCAAGTGCCTATATGTCAAGGTTATTAGAACAAATTAGCAATATATCGATATCTAACGCAGCTGTCCACCCGAGAAATACAAAATTTGTTGTTCAAATGTTGAAAATACCTAGTCCGGAAAACAATGATCTTCCCCGGGTATGGTAATTTTCTGCAGTATCAATGATGATGATTATAGGAGATAATGGTTCCAAACCCAAGTATCAAGAAAGAAAATATAACAAAAATTATTAATATTGTATAAAGTCAAAAATTGTTAAATTTATGGACACATAAAAATCAAAATTGTAATTAGTATTAATAAATATAATAATAAAATATAAAGTTTTTCATTTATAACACATTCTATATTGTTTAGCAAAAAAATAACGGTCTCAGAATATTTTTTAAATCTTCAAAAGTCATATCTGTTCCGACGTGGTCATTGTAAACGTGTTTTAGGTTTAAATCGTCTTGTTTGAATACAATTAAAATATTTGCATTGTCTCTTATAAGGTGTTTAGGTATTTTTACATAACTCTGACTCAAATAAAATGGATCCACCTGAGAATGTCGAGACATACTAAAGTATTCTCGAATAACATCTTGGTTGTCACAAGCAACATCATCAAAGATAAAAATTGAATTGGGCTTCGCTTCAGATGGGTGCATTATATCCGTACTTCCACTGTAAGTATAATATCCTATTCCTTTAATTGGTTCTATCAAAGTTTCTAAATATTTGTACTTTTGCTGTTTAAACACATACTCATACATTTGGCTACTTCAACACCTGATTTATTTTTTAGTGGTAAAGCCCATAAAAATTTTGAAAAACAATTTATTACAACCAAAATATATTTGAAATTTCTGTTTGTATTTGAATATTTTTGCATATCAATCAAGTCGGCTTGGAAAAAATCATTAAGAGATTTTATAATAATTCTTCGTCTTTTAAAGTTAATTCTTGCAGGTTTGTGTAACTCATTAACGATATCTCTTTTACCAGACATGATGTTTATTCTATAATGTTTGCCTCTTCTAGTTCTTCAATAATTTAATTTATTTCATTTGTATGTCCTGTATGGTCAGCTAGCTGTGAAGATAGTAATAAACGTAATCGCTCTACAAGTTCATTTGGATCATCCCAGTGGACGTAATCGATTTTATTGTTGATTACTTCCATAACCAATCCTTTACCTTCTGTTATTAGTGCAATTATTTTTTATATTTTTCTAATCTACTACCATCTATCTGTTTACTTGATCTGTAATGCCTTCTGTGAGCATTCGTCGCTACAACTATCTTTTTATAGTTATTCTCATCTTCATCTGTAAAACTAGCTGGATATTTCTTAAACAAAAGCTCATATAAACCTGGTGTTCCCCTGTACCTTTTCTTTTTAAAAGAATATCAGCACCATCTAAATCTATTTCAGAATTCCCAATCAGTAGCTTTTCAGATGTTTCATCAAATCGAATTCCATATTTATGATCAAATTCTTTGTTTAAAACATCAGCGTGCATATTTGTAATATATTTCCTAGGCAATGGATCATATTGATCCAGTAGTCTACACGCGCCTGGTTAGCAATATCTTCAAATCGATTTTCAGAGTGTTTATCATTTTTAATCTGTTCTTTTATATCAACCACTTCAATGTTGTCCAATATCGATTGTTTGATTTCACTTGTTTCAAAGTCAGTAGTTTCATTATCGTCATCATCGTTTTTAATGTACCTTAAAGGTTCATCGTTTTTTGTTTCATTTTCTGGACTGGAATTTTGTGAACTATTTAACTTGTTCTCGATATAAGTGTTTTGTAATTGGATTAAATAAATCTTCTTGGATTATTTGTCCTTGTTTTAATTGTCTTAATTTACTTTGGATGTTTCTCCGTTTAGTTATAAGTTGTCTTTTCAAATCTTTATTCATCGTAAAATGTAGGTATTCGCTTAACTTCTGAACAGCTCTGGATCAGGTCTTGAACAGGTCTTGAACAGGTCTTGAACAGGTCTCGAACAGGTCTTGAACAGGTCTTGAACAGGTCTCGAACAGGTCTTGAACAGGTCTTGAACAGGTCTCGAACAGGTCTTGAACAGGTCTTGAACAGGTCTTGAACAGCTTTGAACAGGTCTTGAACAGCTTTGAACAGGTCTCGAACAGCTTTGAACAGGTCTCGAACAGGTCTTGAACAGGTCCTGATCAGCTTTGAACAGGTCTCGAACAGGTCTTGAACAGGTCTTGAACAGCTTTGAACAGGTCTTGAACAGGTCTTGAACAGGTCTCGAACAGCTTTGAACAGGTCTTGAACAGGTCTTGAACAGGTCTTGAACAGCTTTGAACAGGTCTTGAACAGGTCTTGAACAGGTCTCGAACAGCTTTGAACAGGTCTTGAACAGCTTTGAACAGGTCTTGAACAGGTCTTGAACAGGTCTTGAACAGGTCTCGAACAGGTCTTGAACAGGTCTTGAACAGGTCTCGAACAGGTCTTGAACAGGTCTTGAACAGGTCTCGAACAGGTCTTGAACAGGTCTCGAACAGCTTTCAGATTTGGTACTAGTCTAGCCCCCAATTAGACACTTATGTCAACAAGGTTATGAAAATATTTATTGTGTACAGGGTGTTAAATAAGAGTAAACTTTTTTTTAACTTTTTATTTATACTTAAAAACCCAAAGTACAGATTTGCTTCATTAGATGAACTACAGTTAAAACATTTGAACTACATTGGTTAGAGGATTATAATTAACAATACGGTCATGTATAATTATACAATAAGCAGTTGTGTTAGCTGGTATATTCTTAGTAGTTTCTATTTCTATTCTCATATCGACACTTCCTGATTTAATTGATTCATTTTGTCTGCTGCAATCAATAACAAATATCGGAGCAACAGCACAGAATTGTAACATAGTAAGGCATGGATCTCCTATGGATTTGTAATAGTACGACGGTTGAAATTGTGCATACATTTCATATGCAAGGGCATAATGTCTTTTACTAAAGTTGTAATTCTGTAGGAACATAATCAGCAAGAAGTTCAGGCTGAGATGGAATAATCATTTCGTTCAAGTCTAGTTTCCATATAAATTTATCGCGGGCGATATATATAATCGGTAAATTTGAAAACTCTGGAGCAGTGGCTAGAAACATAAAATCTGGAACAATATCACACAAATTTTTCGGTTGCTTACTAGGCCTTGGTCTTGTCGAACTAGTTGTTGGTCTTGACGTTGTCGAACTAGTTGTTGGTGTATGTACCGTTGTATACCTTGAACGGGTCGGTTGCTTACGAGTTGTTGTTGAGCTAGTTGTTGTAAACTTTGGGTTTGGAGCATATGTATTGTTAGGCCCATATAGATACTGTATTGCATTTATATCATCATTATGTAGACCACTAATCTTATGCTGATACATATTATACATGATAGCGCTTTGAGTACCACTATGACCGATTCCAAGAGCATGCCCAATTTCATGAACCAGTACCATAAGAAAACTTATACGGCCTTCAGGTATAGAGTCGTTTCCAAAATGCCAGGGCTTAAATCTAAATGTATTTCTGTACAGGTGTCTGTGGAATGAGGAAAGTATGAATGTCCTAAAGCAGCACCTCCAACAAATCTAATAGGACATTCGTCATCTCCCATACAATTTGCTCTAAAATTATGAGTTCCCCTAACCATAGTTATGGTTATATCTGGTGGCTCTAGCGTACGATTTGTAACCATTGTGAATGTTAAGGTTGAAACATTTTGCCACATCTGAAATGCCATTTCTGCGTCTTTTTGGGCCTTGGGCGTTCTTTGAGGAAAATACCATTTAATAATTAAGCCCGGCATGTGATGCATAAATGAATAGTCTTACGAAATATTGCGCAACATAGTTTTAGCGTGAGTTACGTCATACCAGCCTGTCTATTTAATGAACGAATACGTTTTGTACTACCAGTCTGCAGTCAACATTGCGAAAGTAACAACGGTTGCTTGTGCCCGTCAACGTTTACGAAAAGTAACAGTGAGTGTGCCAGTCCACATTTACGAAAAGTACCAGTGGGTGTTTGTGTCAGTCAACATGTACGAAAAGTAACAGTGGTTATTTGTGCTACAAGAACCTTGACGATAAGGTGTTTGTTTGTGTTTGGGCTACAAAAATTAAAAGACGTAAGTACTATTTTATATATTTTTAGAGGTTTCATAGAACATTTCTTCGTAGGTAGGTCATTTCAACAATGGGTTTAAAAAAAAACAATTACTTTAGAACATTACTTTTATTTATTTCCTAGTATCTGTGCTACAGCAATAAAAATGTTTGTACGTAACTCTAGTAGAGATTCCGGAGCCTCCTCAAAATATGCTGCCGTCGATCTGTTTTTCTTAAAATCGTGATATATATCAACCATTTTTCTGTCTTCATCACTTTTACACATGACCATTCCTTTTTTCATAGTAAATTTTATTTGATGAGGTAGATGATGTTTTGTAATTGCGTCTGTTGGATCGTATATTATTTCATTATGCTCATTCCAGAAATGTGGTGTGATTGTAACTCCATTTGAGTAACACTTTGTACCTACTACGACCTTTGTTGTTATTCCATATTGCTTTGCGACTTCATGCAATATTAAACTAGTCGGTAAACACGCGCCTGCGTAGTTGGCCCGAATAAATTCTTGCTCAATACATGTCTTAATTAAGTTTAACTGAATGTACTGTTTCATAAGATTGGCCATACTGCGATGTGTCTGCTTTGACTGTTATTCGATGAATGACCGCTTGCTGGTATTATTCAGAGTGTGTTAATGATGAAAGTGGTGGGGGTAATCAAGATTTTTTGTCTGTTTACAACTAATGTAATCAAGTTGACTAAAAGCGATAAATGCAGCACTCTTACATTGATTCTTATGGAAGAACAAGCACAAATCTGCACATTTCAGAGGCCTTTTGAGCATAATGTTATACCATTTAATCTTCCGTCCGACCGAAGATATAACTTTGGTGTTTACAGCTAATGTAATCAATTTTACTACATGCGATAAATGCCGCACTTTTTTACATTGATTCTTATGGATGAACGTGTACCTTATACCCTAATTAAGCACTTTATTCTGTTTCAGATATTCCTACCGTTCACGCGTCGTTTAGATTCCTCTGGTTATGTGACATAATGTCTTATGATACAATATGTGAATCTGAAAAACCTTGCGGGTGTAAACGACTATTCCAAAGGAACAATTGGAACTAAACTAGAACTGTGTCCATATCATGTAACAAACATCACCATCACGAAGAATCACAAGAAGAAGCTGAGCAACGGTCAAACCGAGAGAATGAAGATCAAAGGAGATTGGAAGCAAAATGATTACTTAGAGAAGAACGACGTTTACACATGAAAACGCAAATTGAGGCATTAACAGACGACGTTCACATTAAATTACATCAAATAATTAAAAATACTGATTTCCGACGCAAACTTATCCGATATTTGAATAATGGTTACCTGGATAAGACGCTACGTGACCTACTAGGTTTTGTGAAAAAGGGACGATTTTGGTTGGCATATCCTAATCGCTTACTAAAGATGGAGGAAGCTTATACAGACGTGCTTTTTGGTACTAATGTAATGTAAATAAACAATACTTGTTCATTTTTTTATATATAAAGGTATCAGTGTTGTGTGTAAAACTTGTATTTTTTTTATTTTTATACTTTCTGTATTCGTTTCTTAGTCTCTGTCTTAATATAAAGGCTTATAACTTGTGTATTTTTATACTTTGTGTATTCGTTTCTTGGTCTCTGTCTTAATATAAAGGCGTATAACTTGTGTATTTTTATACTTTGTGTATTCGTTTCTTAACGTATTAGTTACCCTTTCCCCTTTTCCTCGATACCTTACACATTGTTATACGTTGAGCCGTTTAGACGTTACAAGCTTAGTGTCCTTTTGGCATTGTCTTTTGGATTTGTCTTTTTTGTTAACGTATTCATTACCTCACCCCCTTTTCATCGATACCTTACACATTGTTATACGTTGAGCCGTTTGGACGTTGCAAGTATTCAAATGGTATTTTCACCAACACATTTACAGTTAAAAATATATTTGAAATATTATCCATATCGTCTCTCTTGACATTTATTGTAGAACAATAATATACAAAGTATATCGAAATTTTTTTGTACATTACCTGTTGATGATAAATTACATACGCAGATTTTGATACCTATGCCGTATTTGTTTTTTTTTTATACAGATTGTTGTTTGTGAATTTTATACGTCTATGTGGCTTAGCGACGTGGATACTTAGCTTCGGTGGTGCTAGTCCCGAGTTCGATTCCTACACACGGTAGAATTTTTTGTTTAATAATAATAATTAATAATTTAATAATTTGGATTAAAATCGTCTTATAGATAGTGGATAATATTTAAAATACAAAAATAATATGTAAATTAATTCATATTAAAAATGGCTAATTACTAAATTTAAGAAGAAGAATTGACGCTATCTTCACGTTGTGTAAAAGAAGAAGAATTAATGTTGCGTAAAAGAAGAAGAATTGACGCTATCTTCACGTTTAGGTTAGGTTTGGTTAGGCCGAATCTGGGGAAATCTGTGTCAGGGGTCTGGGGAAATTTGCCATATTCTCCATAAGGAGCGAGCGGTTTTTCCCCACAATCTGGGGAAAAAAGTGGACTGAAATGGCTACCTATCTACTATTATATCTTGTTGTAGATAGGATAATTTTAATTGTAATACTGCAAGAATTTGTTATACACATTTTAAAACTGAAGATTACCAAAGAAATCTACAACAGGAACTTTTAAATTACGTTTCTAAAAAGGGTCTAAAACTCAAACCTGAGGCAGTACCTAGTCTTTATTTGCCTAAATCAACATCGGCTACCCTTTTAACCAACCAAAAGAAACGCGTACAAGGAGGCGAACACAGAGAGTCCAAAAAGTATGTTGAGCAGCTTTTTACTACTTCTAGGTCAACGACGTAAGTCTAAATCTTTATTTTTATTAATTATTAGTCATGAAACCTTAATGGTTTTTTCATATCGATTTGTTAAGTAAGAAATTAGCCTCAGCCTGCTATGCAATTTGCAATAAGAACTGTTTCGGAGGAAATCAATTTAGCATCTTCCAAAATAACATATTTTTCTTTGTTAAATCATGTTATCATTATTAAAATATACAATGTTATCATTATTATAAACAATACCAAGATAATTTTATGTGTGAATATTACAAAAATGTCATTT
The DNA here is from genome assembly GCF_040954645.1 of Diabrotica undecimpunctata. Lineage (NCBI taxonomy): Eukaryota > Metazoa > Arthropoda > Insecta > Coleoptera > Chrysomelidae > Diabrotica > Diabrotica undecimpunctata. The sequence goes on from NC_092804.1 coordinate 92,903,154, forward strand.
TAAATGTTGTGCAATATTGTGTGCCCTCACTACACTCATATTCGATGGCCAGCTAGCTCATTCGATATAAATAAAGTTGACTTTGTCATTATATATTTTGATTTTGTGTTTAGTTCAGTAGGTATATATACGTACAAATTTTGTGTACTGAAACCCACTCAAGTTGCAAACGCAAAAGCGCCAATTGAAACCTAACCAAATTGCAAACGCAAAAGCGCCAATTGAAACCTAAATAAAATTTAGGGGTGGTATATGGAGAAGGAGATGATCAATTAGAGAAGAACTAGCAAAGAAGTTATAATAGAAAGAATGGCTTAGCTCAAAAGAACACAGAGACACAAAACCTCAAGCACGAATTCGGGCTAGCCTCACTACACTAGAATTTGGCTTTGAGATAAGGGGAAAAGAGATATTTTAACCAAAAGAATACAATATAGTAATGCACCGGAAAATCTGGAACTATAAAAAGGGTAAGATAAGAGAATATACGGAGATGCCTAGGAAAATACTAAAATGGGCGCCAGCTAATTTCTGAAGGAAATTAACAAAAAAAAAATAAATGAAGTTATGAACAACAAGGAATAAAGTACTATTGATTTAATACCCTGTAATAATGTTTAAAAACCGAAAAGACACTATTGACCTTGTTCTGCTATATTATAATTGTAAGCAGGAACTGAAATAAAAGCAAAACTACTTGTAACAAATATATTTATAATATTAACAACTAACAAAACTCACCTATATATATATATATATATATATATATATATATATATATATATATATATATATATATATATATATATATATAGAGAAAATATAATTACAGTAGTGGGGCTACGGTATGCGAGGACCAAAAAGCCACGACAAAATTAAATACCCCCACTACTGGGCCAAACGAAAAGGTGTATTAGTAAATCTATAATCTAAGTCCATGGGAGAAGCGAGATCTTAACACTAAGGTTAGTTACGAAAGTTAAATCCTAGATAGGTAAGGTAGGGAATATAAATACTAAAAAAAACCGTGACGGTTATACAAAAGAAACTACCTTACCTAACAAATATACGACTAATATGTGTCGAAGCAGCTAAACACCAGATCTATGTGTAAGTGTTATGCTTACACATAGATGCTGGGAGATATCTAAAGTGATCAAGTGTGATGAGTATGGCCAACAGACTCGGAAAGATATATATATATAATTTTTAAAAACCCTGATACATAAATTTCTTCCCTTCCCTTTTAAAAACTGCTATACAAAAATCATGAACCCATTCCCTAACAATGAATCTAATTTAATTAATTAATAGCTATTTACCTAACTTTTATAGATGTTACAAAAACTGTAATAAGTACTAACCTTGGTATATGCATATACAAAGTTGTAAATTACAAGAAAAACCTTAACCCTGAGAAACTAGTTGTTACTGTCTGTCACAACACTACAGCGGTCCTGGATAAGTCCCCTTAAGACTCTGACGATCCTTGAGGCTCCGAAAAAAAACGAATGAAGAGGAACGCTGTGGTTCTGGAGACAATCGGTTCCTGGTTACCAATGGGTTGAATTAGGTGTTTGGTTAAACTAATTCTAATATTAAACGTTATCCTAATCGGGTGAAATCTACAAAAAATAACATTTAGAGAAACATCAAGGCACCCAAAGATGACTGTCAACACATACTCTTACATCGAATTACCACAATAAACAAACATTTTATTTCATCAGCTGACTGTCATCCTGTCTATTTATTGCGTCTGCGCATTTAAAGAATATCTAGTAAATTAGGCATGACAGTTTTTATACCGAGTAGGTATACAAAAAAAAAACAGAAAAACTAATTAGGTGTCCGATAAATTTATGATCTAGGCTCAAGGCCACATGATACATATGAGAAAACTCGGATTTTACACTTTTAATATTTCAAAAGACAATGAAAATATCAATAAAATGATAGGCCTATAAAACTAAATGATTTAATTGCTCACCTGGGTTTTAAATAATTATTTCAGTAGATTTGGAAGCCGGGTCTTAAATATTCACTTCTATAGATTTGGAAGTCGGTTTTTCAATCAAGATTCTTTATCATCTGTTCTAATTTCTCCCTTGATGTTCGGGGGAAATATTAAATCCAATCCCAGATTTTCTACCCGATTTAAAGACAAAAAAATGCCGGTTAAGGCTTGGAGAAATACACCTCTCTGCGTGAGTTGTTGGCCAAAACTGACTTTAGCGAGCGCCTCTTGACCTGTAGTTTGCGCATCGTACCGTCTATTGCCCATGAACGTTTCATAAACGGGATTCTGAGGGGTTTTAGGATTTCAATAATAAATTATATTAATTAATTATATGTTAGCAGTTGTGACTGCTACATCCTCCCTCAACTCCAGAAAAAAAAAATTAAAATAATTTAATTTATTTAGACAAAGTATTAAGAAAAGTAAAAAAAAACATACAACCCAATCACTTAGGTACTTTCTAAATATAATTCAATAACTTTATAGCAATATCAATCTCAATACCAATATATTCAATATAATTCAATTCAACCTTATATAGAGTAAATTAACCTTCGACAATACTTAAATTCTATATTTCCAAGTATTAGTAAAACTATTAATAAACTACACTACTGAGGTGTGTTAACAACCTCTAAAAGATAGGACCAAGAACCATTCACAACACAAACTCAAACAAAGTCCTATCAATTTTACCCAACGTTGACACTAGAGCGAACAGATTCTATTAATCACCCAAGAGTTCAATGAGGGCTTAATTTATTAGGACTAGTTGAAACTATATTACTACAAACCTAAACATCTATATGATATGGTTCTGGATATCAGCAATATATTCGAAAATTCAAGGTAAAAGATAATTCAATACATCTACTTGCTTTAGCAGCGGTAGGAAAAACACACAATCGGTAAAGGCACTAGCAAGCCTAGACACTAGCAAGCCCACTATACTCATGGTATAGGGTATGCTAAAAAAAAAATAAGTAAGTTAACTGCAATCCCAACTCGTAGTAAAGAATATGCACAAAAGGTAAAAGATAATTGCAAGTCCAGATCTACTCATGGTAGAGGATATGCACAAAACTCACTTCTACCAGCTATACACTTGGTAGAAGGAAAGGTAAAAGAGATCCTAACTGTAATACCCATACTGTACTATTGACGTGGTCCAATTCTTTACTCACGACAAGAACAGTAAAGGACAGATTTTTAGGACTCCATAATCAAGATAAAGATAAGATATATATTCATAAGATATAGATAAGAAATAAACTTATCAAGGTAAAGGTAAAGATAACTAACTTAAGGTAAAGGTATGAGATAAACCAATTAAGGTAAAGGTACGAGATAAACTCAATTAAGGTAAAGATAAAGGTACACTCAAGGTAAAGATAAACTCACATCTACCAAACCGTACGAATGGTAGGTAGACAGGTACAAACTCAAGATACTAAGATATGTTAAACTCAAATTCTTGAGAAGATAACATAGGAGATAACAAACCAAGTTAAACAGACTTACTTATTGCTGAATATCAGAACGATCCAATTCTAAATGACACATTCTAATTTCAACCTAAGAGACACTCAAGGAACAACTAATATGTATTGATATATTTCTGAGCCAAGTGAGGGCACACATCCAGGGTGATCAATCCTGAACCCACGCTAAAACACCGACACAGTAAGTGAATATGAATGCATAAGCTTTATGGCCATGGTCCACAAAACCATACAACACTATTAAAGAAAATATTTGGAATGTTTTCCGCGTTATCCCTGTAAATATTTATTCAACTCAGAACTCAAGATGGGGAAATTCCCATATATCCATCCTGTACTCCTATGATATGCAGTTGGACTTTTAAGAGAAAACAAACAACAAAATTAACAAGTCCATAAACTAAGATAATAACCAACATTAAGATAAGATAAAAAAAAATAGAAGGCAAAACAGCACAACATCTTATTGTTTTGCCAGGTAAACAAAAATAGATAAACCGATCTTAAACAACCAAACTGGGACAGCATTGATAAGGGACCAGTTAATCTTCATCTGAAGATGAAGAATCCAAATTATCTGACAAGTTATGTGGACCTACTGTCTTGTCCTCCAGTAAGTCTTTGACATGAAACCTTCCTAGTTTCCTGCCAGTGGAAGTTTCCTTCAACTCATAAATTAAAGGAGAAATGACCTTAATAACTGTGCAAGGTATGTACTTCTGACATAACTTGGCCGATTGAAAGTTCACTTTATCAGATTTGACAAAGTTTCTTTTCAACACAGAATCTCCAATTCTGAAGGATAACTCTCGCTTTCTCAAGTCATAATGGCATTTATTTCTAGCATAAGATGCTTTCAAACGTTTGCGAACATCCACATAAATATCAGGAAGATGCTGGATATCTTCTAAACGGTGTAATTTATCTGATATAGTGGGAAAGTTATTGGCATTTTCGGAAATTGTACCAAAATAATCACCAGAAAGAGGAACATGACGACCAAACATCAAATAAGATGGAGGACATTTGGTTATTTCGTGAGAAGAAGTCCTGATAGCCTGTACTATAGAGTGGATATGAGTATCCCAAGCTCTTTGATCAGGAAAGGAATATGACCTTAAAGCAGTCACGATTGATTTATTAACTCTTTCGGTATGATTGACTTGTGGATGATAGTTCGCATTGTACCAGATCTTTTGGACATTATATTTAGACATGAGGTCGCGAAAAGCCTTAGCTGTGAACTGTGGTCCATTATCGCAAGACACGATCTGTGGAACACCATAAATTAAGAAAACCTCATTCTCAAGATACTTGATAATGGATGGAGTAGTTGCCTTAGACATAGTATGAACCAAAGGAAATTTTGTAAAATAATCAACAACTACCAAGGCATACTGAGAACCTTTATAAGACCTAGGATAAGGACCAATGAGATCTAAAGATATAAGTTGAAATGGAAAATCAATCCGTCGATAACTACCCATTAAACCTGGTTGGGGAAGATTTGTCGGTTTGCATGTAGCACAGATTTTGCATTTAGCGATATAGCTACGTACAGTTTGACGCATCTTCGGCCAGTAATAGAGTTCCGATATACGACGGAAAGTTTTGTAAAAACCAAAATGAGCTGCAGTAGGATGGTCATGAAAAGTGGCCAAAACCTCTGCTCTATTAGGAGTTGGAACGACTATCTTCCAATCCGACATTCCAGTAAGGGCATCCATGGAACTTAAGACATGTTTATACAAAACACCATGTTTAACTTTAAAATCAGGAAATTTACCTGGTACATTCTGTACATCATACAACATTTTTCGATACCAGTCATCTGGTTGCAAGGAAGATAAATCTAACAAATTAATATCGAACGTTCTAGAGAGTGCATCAGCGACTACTACACCTGCAGCTTTACGATGAATAATCTTATAATCATATTGGGCCAATTTTAAAATCCACCTAGCCAAACGAGGAGATGGGTTCTTCATATTCTGTAACCACACCAAACTACTATGGTCAGTTATGACCGTGAAAGAACGACCCTCAAGAAAATATCTGAAATGTTCAATACCAGTAATTATAGCTAGCAACTCTTTTTCAGTTGTAGTATAATTTTTCTGGGCTTTATTTAATTTCTTGCTTGTATAAGCTATAGGGTGTTCTTCTCCATCTACCATTTGATAGAGTACACCTCCAGATGCAGTGTTAGAACAATCTGTCATCAGATAAAAAGGCTTAGTAAAATCTGGGGCTACCATAACAGGAGAATTTGTGAGAGCCTCCTTGATTTTAATGAAAGCTTCATTAGCCTCAGGAGTCCACACAATATTTTGTCCCTTTTTCCGATTTTGAAGTAAATCCGTGATAGGAGACAACAAGGTCGAATAAGACTTAACAAACTTCTAATAATAACCAACCATTCCTAACAATCGACGGACCTGAGTGGTATTTTTAGGCACAGGAAAATCCCGAATCGCTGACATCTTATCAGGATCAGTACGAAGACCCTGAGAATCTACAACATATCCTAAAAACTTAATAGAGTCACGACAAAAGCTGCTTTTATCCAAATTAATAGTCAAATTTGCGTCTTATAAACGCTGAAACAACTGCTGCAATACAGAGATATGAGTTTCAAAATCAGGAGTAATGACAAGAATGTCATCAAGATAGTATTGACAAAATGGGTCTAAAGCAGGACCTATTACCAAATCCATTAATCGACACATAGTCTGAGGAGCAGACACAAGACCAAAAGGCATTGTAGTGAACTGATACAATCCTTTGCCATTTACTGCAAAGGCAGTAAGCTTTTTACTCTCCTCGCTGAGAGGAATCTGTAAAAACGCCTTCTTTAAGTCGATAGATGAAATAAATTTTGCATTCTGTAATTTACTTAGGATGATATCTATACGAGGTATAGGATAAGCATCTCTGTTCATAGTTATACCGTTAAGTTTACGTCCGTCAAAACAGACACGAAAAGTCCCATCTTTCTTTTTTGTCAGCCACAGAGGGCTACAAAAAGAAGAAGTACTGGGCTCAATAATACCTAACTTAAGCATTTCATCTACCTCCTTTACTAAACTTTCATGCCAGGCTTGAGGCAAGGGATATTGATATTGCCTGAAGGGCTTAGACGAACCAACATCAATGTGATGTTCGATGAGATGAGTTCGACCTAACTGATTTTTCGATGAGATAGAAGAGAATGATGTGATGACACTATTTAACTGCTCTAATTCCTGAGCATTAAGTCGACCCATATCTTTAACAGCATTGACACAAGAGATATTGAAAGAAGACACAGATAAGGAAAATTCAGTAAAATTTAATTCACTATTAAAAGTTTTCAGAATATCCATACCTAGGATGACTGAATTTTTAACTGAAGGAATAACAAAGAATGTAATCATTCTTTTACAAAAACTAACAGAAATCTCAGTAGTGAATTGACCTAAAATTGGTTGAATTTGACCATCAGCTGTAGTCACTTGCAAACTTTGATCTATTCCTATATTTACATTTGAATTCTGGAGAAATTCCAGACCTAGAGAACCTAAAATAGAGATATTGGACCCTGTGTCCAGTAAAGCTAAACAAGAATGTCCTAAGATAGATATTTCAAGATATGGACGATTATCCTTGTTTTTTCGAACTAACAATGAGTTTATATCTAAATCAACAAACGACGACAAGAGATTACTTGAAGAAACTACAGAAGAATCACGGTGTTCATGCTCAATTAACGTTGTCCTCTCTTCGGTTGGTATTTGCCGTTCTGTGGTCTTTTGTCTTTCGGTAGAGCGTGAGATGTTTGGCTTGTGGAAGCTTGGGCATCCAGACTCGAGAAACTGGTTCCTTGGTTTTGAGGAGTTTGGACAGTGTTTGTATTCCCTGTATTTTGACGAGGAGTAGGAGCCAGGGCCAACCCACCCCTTCTGTCGTTTCCCGAACAGGATTCACACTCAAATTTACGGACACCTTGACGTCCACAACCATAACAGAACCGAATTCTAGGCTCAGAACATTCGTAATACCCATGTCCTGACTGACAACAATTCCAACAGGTAAGCTTCGAATTAAAAGAAGAGACATTACCAAACCGAGAATAGTTAGGCCTACCAGAATAGGATGAGTCATTATTTCTGAAATTTCTATTATTACTAGACCGTGAATAATTGGGTCTATCAGAATAAGATGAGTCATTATTTCTGAAATTCTGATGAATAGGGACTCTAGACACGTTGTCAGAAGACCATGACAAAACTTCCTCTAACTTCTTACACTTTTCCGTTAAGTCAGCAATTGAAGAAATATCTGTAAGTGCCAGACTAGAATGATACGATGGCAACAAATTTTTTCTAACGATCCTTATGATATGTGACTCAGACAAAGGAGTCTCCAACCGTTTACACAAACTAACAAGCTCATTTACAAATATAGTTACCTTCTCCTGCGGAGCTTGTTTTCGAGACTTAATTTCATCAAGAAGATTGTCCTCATAGTTATATGGAAGAAAATCTGACCTAAGTTTGGCAACTAACTCTTGCCATGAAGCAAAACTACCTCGGTTATTGAGATACCAAGTGAAGGCTGAATCCTTAAATAAATCGGCAGCAGAAGAGTAACACTCTTCCTCGCTGTTACCACGCGCTATACGCAGACATTCTACCTTCTCTAAGAAACTAACAACATTTTCATTATCTTGACCTGAAAAATGGACACCCCATTTATGAATAGGAGCAGACTTAACGAAGGGAAATGGATTTACTGAAACACTAGCATTATGAGGAGTTGACTGTGCCTGTGGAATCACTTTACAATCAAGTTCACCTTCCAGAATCAGAACCCTGAAATTAAGAGACCTCTTCACTTCCTCCTCTTCCTCTGTTGTAGCTTCTAACAGATGGACTCTAGCTGCAACATGACCTAAGCGAGAAGTATAGCGAGCATAGGCAGTATCACTAGGAGAACCCACAAAAGAACCAATTTTGACCACCAGATCTGCAAGAGTAACCTCTATTTCCGCAATCTCGTCCTTAAAATTAAGATGGGAAGCAGACAGAACAGCATAACTCCGATTTGCTGCAGCTTGCTTTAATGCACCACGCAACACTACCCTTTTCCTTTCCACTGTTGTCAAAGATGGATCGTTTAAGTGCCGGACTCTCAACTCGTACTCTAATTCTGGACCTAACAGATGCTCTACCTTGAAAGCAGACATTTTATACAACTTGAAAATATACCAGAAAATATATGAGGAAAACTATGATAAAATAGGTAAAGTCTAACTTACTCTATGTTTCCAGGTTATTATTATAATTGAATTATTTTACCAGTAATGTTTGCTTGTTTATCCAGTCGTGAACTCAGATGCAAGGTACGGCTACAATCCCTGAGAAACCCAGAAATCTCAAAAAATGTTACTTCCAGACAGTGGTGAATTACTTTGGTGCTACTCCGGACTTTTATAGTGTTAAGATAGTTAAATTTAAAATATTTAAATAATTTTCCTTTTTAATATATACTTATGTTATTTATTATTAATCCAATATGGATATTTAGTTAATCAAAAAAAGCAATTTATTCAGTCTACCCACAATATAGCAAAACAAGGGTACTACGGGTATATTTAATAGAGAATGTAGATAAACTAAATATTGAAATACAAAAACCAATGTTGCAGTTAAGAAACCAAGAGTTAAAGAACACAGCTGAAAATTAAAATACAACACCAAAGGTACACAACCAGAAATTAAAGTGGGAGAAAAAAAAACCAAAGATATAAAGCCAAAAGTACGTGCAAAAAAAAGAGGCCCCACGTTGGGCGCCAATTGAAACCCACTCAAGTTGCAAACGCAAAAGCGCCAATTGAAACCTAACCAAATTGCAAACGCAAAAGCGCCAATTGAAACCTAAATAAAATTTAGGGGTGGTATATGGAGAAGGAGATGATCAATTAGAGAAGAACTAGCAAAGAAGTTATAATAGAAAGAATGGCTTAGCTCAAAAGAACACAGAGACACAAAACCTCAAGCACGAATTCGGGCTAGCCTCACTACACTAGAATTTGGCTTTGAGATAAGGGGAAAAGAGATCTTTTAACCAAAAGAATACAATATAGTAATGCACCGGAAAATCTGGAACTATAAAAAGGGTAAGATAAGAGAATATACGGAGATGCCTAGGAAAATACTAAAATGGGCGCCAGCTAATTTCTGAAGGAAATTAACAAAAAAAAAAATAAATGAAGTTATGAACAACAAGGAATAAAGTACTATTGATTTAATACCCTGTAATAATGTTTAAAAACCGAAAAGACATTATTGACCTTGTTCTGCTATATTATAATTGTAAGCAGGAACTGAAATAAAAGCAAAACTACTTGTAACAAATATATTTATAATATTAACAACTAACAAAACTCACCTATATATATATATATATATATATATATATATATATGTATATATATATATATATATATATATATATATATATATATATATATATATATATATATGTATATATATATATATATATATATATATATATATATATATATATATATATATATATGTATATATATATATATATATATATATATATATATATATATGTATATATATATATATATATATATATAGAGAAAATATAATTACAGTAGTGGGGCTACGGTATGCGAGGACCAAAAAGCCACGACAAAATTAAATACCCCCACTACTGGGCCAAACGAAAAGGTGTATTAGTAAATCTATAATCTAAGTCCATGGGAGAAGCGAGATCTTAACACTAAGGTTAGTTACGAAAGTTAAATCCTAGATAGGTAAGGTAGGGAATATAAATACTAAAAAATAACCGTGACGGTTATACAAAAGAAACTACCTTACCTAACAAATATACGACTAATATGTGTCGAAGCAGCTAAACACCAGATCTATGTGTAAGTGTTATGCTTACACATAGATGCTGGGAGATATCTAAAGTGATCAAGTGTGATGAGTATGGCCAACAGACTCGGAAAGATATATATATAATTTTTAAAAACCCTGATACATAAATTTCTTCCCTTCCCTTTTAAAAACTGCTATACAAAAATCATGAACCCCTTCCCTAACAATGAATCTAATTTAATTAATTAATAGCTATTTACCTAACTTTTATAGATGTTACAAAAACTGTAATAAGTACTAACCTTGGTATATCCATATACAAAGTTGTAAATTACAAGAAAAACCTTAACCCTGAGAAACTAGTTGTTACTGTCTGTCACAACACTACAGCGGTCCTGGATAAGTCCCCTTAAGACTCTGACGATCCTTGAGGCTCCGAAAAAAAACGAATGAAGAGGAACGCTGTGGTTCTGGAGACAATCGGTTCCTGGTTACCAATGGGTTGAATTAGGTGTTTGGTTAAACTAATTCTAATATTAAACGTTATCCTAATCGGGTGAAATCTACAAAAAATAACATTTAGAGAAACATCAAGGCACCCAAAGATGACTGTCAACACATACTCTTACATCGAATTACCACAATAAACAAACATTTTATTTCATCAGCTGACTGTCATCCTGTCTATTTATTGCGTCTGCGCATTTAAAGAATATCTAGTAAATTAGGCATGACAGTTTTTATACCGAGTAGGTATACAAAAAAAAAACAGAAAAACTAATTAGGTGTCCGATAAATTTATGATCTAGGCTCAAGGCCACATGATACATATGAGAAAACTCGGATTTTACACTTTTAATATTTCAAAAGACAATGAAAATATCAATAAAATGATAGGCCTATAAAACTAAATGATTTAATTGCTCACCTGGGTTTTAAATAATTATTTCAGTAGATTTGGAAGCCGGGTCTTAAATATTCACTTCTATAGATTTGGAAGTCGGTTTTTCAATCAAGATTCTTTATCATCTGTTCTAATTTCTCCCTTGATGTTCGGGGAAAATATTAAATCCAATCCCAGATTTTCTACCCGATTTAAAGACAAAAAAATGCCGGTTAAGGCTTGGAGAAATACACCTCTCTGCGTGAGTTGTTGGCCAAAACTGACTTTAGCGAGCGCCTCTTGACCTGTAGTTTGCGCATCGTACCGTCTATTGCCCATGAACGTTTCATAAACGGGATTCTGAGGGGTTTTAGGATTTCAATAATAAATTATATTAATTAATTATATGTTAGCAGTTGTGACTGCTACAGTACCTCCATTACCACTTTTCTGTATCTTTTTAAACATCTGAAATATCGAACTCTGGAGTATAAGTTAATTAACCTGTACCTACGTGTAATAAAAGATAATTAAAACTTGTCTTATAAAGGATATCTATGTTTTATAAAGGATAAATATTATAATATCATAATTGTATCATCTCTTTATAATTACTATAATTAAATTAGCCAAATTATATAAAAAAAACTTAAAATTAAAAGTCTTTCCTATACAACTGCATTCAAATGTTGCGGGAATAAGCGATCTTGACTACGTCATGCGCGAAAGCGAACCGATTTTGGAACATTATGTATCATACCTTGTGTATTCATTGTACCATGGTCTGCCATATATTCTTTTGTCATGGTCATATTGTCTAAATAGCAATCAACATGTGTGTATATGTATAATGTAGTTTTAACTGTTTTATTTTATTCATCTGAATACACCACATCAAGCAATGTGTTTTACTATAATTTACATCAACCTCTGCGTTGCTACCTATTTGCAGTGAAGTTATTACGAAATAAACCCCTCTTTCTCGAGAATCACACCCCAACCTACACATCCCCTTAAACCTGGCGTCCCAACTAGTGGCCGAGAATGAACATTATTTCGTAAGTGTTAAAGTGCTTTTTGATACCGTAGATTTCGCTGTAAGTATTTGTTTTGAATCAATAACCCTACTTTCATAGCATGGCACCATCCATTTCGCGCCGTTTTACGCTTGTCGGCTTGTCCATGCCGGCATATCGATTTTGCATCGACGTGATCATGACAGTACGGAATTCGATTCATTTCGATTATTCTAGCGAATACTCGTTTTCGTTTGTCGTTCTACGTAGTGTTGCCTATGTTTAACATAATTTCGAAGTTCTTCAAATGTTTTCAACATTTTGTTGCCAAATGTAAAATTTTATCCAATTTGTTCAGATTTTCTATTAAAATATATAATTGTACAACTTTTTCAATAAAATAACTTTTATTGCGTATAATTATACAACCTTTTCAATAAAATAACATTTATTGCGTATAACTATACAACTTTTTCAATAAAATAATATTTATTGCGTATAATTATACAATTTTTTCAATAAAAATAACTTTTATTGCGTATAATTATACAACTTTTTCAATAAAATAACATTTATTGCGTATAATTATACAACCTTTACAATAAAATAGTTCTATTGCGTATAATTATACATTTTTCTCAATAAATAACTTTTATTGCGTATATAATTATATAACTCTTTCAATAAAATCTTTTATTGCATATAATTATATCCCATTCTCAATAAAATAACTTATTGCTCATAATTATATATCTTTTTTCAATAAAATAACTTTTATTGCTTATATAACCATTTCAGTTTTACAATAAAATAATTTTATTGCATATTTAGTGATATTTGGTTGTCTGTTATATCTTGAACAATGCCGAAAGCCAATTCACAAAATCTTACAGGAGAGTGTTCTGCTCCTGCTATGGTGACAATGTCTCAAGATCAGTTTCAATCTTTACTTTCAGTACTTACTAATTCCAATAAACAAGTATCTGAAGATCTTTTGGTACAAATCAGAGATCTTACGAGAACTCCTACACATATGTCAGGTGGAAATTTCGTTTAATGTACTGCTCGTTTTGATGGTACTATTAACGCTGATGTTGAAGCTTTTCTTGACAATGTAATCACTTTTAAGGACTGCTCCCAAATAAGTGATGAGAATGCTCTTCGTGGTTTATCCATGCTGCTTAATGGTTTTGCTGCTACATGGTGGCAAGGTATTAAAAATACAGTTCTCACATGGGAAGATGCTGTACAGGCTTTAAAAGATGCCTATTCGAAAAAACTTCCGCCTCATTTAATATTTCGAGAGGTATTCTCTCGTGAACAAAATTCTAGTGAACCTACCGAATTATTTGTTTCCCATATTCGAGCTTTGCTTGCACAATTACCTTATACCCTAACGGAAGAGGTTCAGTTGGATATGGTTTATGGCTTACTGGTACGCAAATTACGAAAAAGGCTACCAAGAAATAAATTTCAAAACTTTAAGGAACTTTTAATGGAATCTCGAGAAATCGAAGCATCCTTAAAGGAAGGTTTAGTTGCTACCGACTCTGATCGTCGACAAAAACCTCAATCAAATCCAGAAAAGGACCCTTGCAAAATAAAATTCAAATCGAAGTGTACGTTTTGTAAACATTTTGGCCATATTCAGTCAGAATGCAGAAAATTTAATAATATTAGTCAAAAGACTAAGCAATCTAATTCTAATGATTCAGTTAGCACGTATGTACCTCCTAGTCGTCTAAATACGAATCCTAGCAATTCAAATGTACCTCCTCAACGTTCTTCCAGTGTAGTTTGTTATGGTTGCAATACTCCTGGTTATGTTCGCACTAATTGTCCTAACTGTAAAATTTCTGTAAATCCTATTACTACAGAAGCAGCCTCTTCTGTAGAGCTTCTTTTAGCAGAAACTAACAATTTGAATAATCGCCCCCTCTTACCAATAAGTGTCTTAGGTTTGAGTGGTTGCGCATATGTTGATACTGGAGCAAAAGGTACTATAGCTGGAATTAAGCTATACAATCATTTTGTAAACAAAGGTCTACACTATGTTTCCAAGGAAATGAGTTTAGTGCTTGCTGACGGCATAAGCCGCACAGTAACAGCTCATATTTTTGAATGTTTGGTTCTCCTATTAGATAAATCCATACCTACAACTTTTGTTGCATTTCCTGAGCACACATCAGCTAAAACTCTTCTTGGCATAGACTTCTTAAAAAATGCTGATATTATTATTAATATCCCTCAAATGAAATTCTCATTTGCTGATTCTCCTAATGTTCAACATAAATTATTACGGGAACTTAACTCCTGCAATGCTTCAATTAACCTTCTCGAACTCACTTTACGACAGGACGAAGCCTCACAGTTAAATACTTCTGATCGTAGTACCTTACAATGCTTGATAAATCAGTACAGTGGTGTTTTTATGGAACATAATGAACCTACACCATTTGCTGAACATTGTATTAATTTAACCAGTGATATTCCAATCGCTGTGCCTCCTTATAGGACAACTCCTCAGAAAACTGAAATACTCAAAAATGAAATCCATCATTTATTGGAAATGGAAATCATTGATGAATCCGACTCAGCTTATGCTGCACCTACTGTGCTCGTTCCTAAAAAAGACGGTACTTTTCGCATGTGCGTCGATTACAGACGCCTCAACGAAATAACTGTACCAGATAGGTATCCTCTGCCGAGGATGGATGATCTATTGCATGCGACAACACAGACACTATTTATGACAACACTAGATTTGAAAAGTGGTTATCATCAAATAAGTGTTCGTCCATCAGATCGAGATAAAACTTCTTTTATTACTCCTTTTGGTATTTTTAGATTTATTCGTATGCCTTTTGGTCTCCGAAACGCGCCTGCTACTTTTCAAAGGCTTATTGATCTTTTTCGTAGCGGATTACCAAGTGTCACCATTTTGGCATATTTAGATGATATTATTATTCTATCTAGTTCGTATGAAAATCATATCAACGATCTAACTAATGTGTTTCAAAGATTGCAAGTATTTAAATTGTGTGTAAATAGGGCGAAATGTACTTTTGTGCGCTCTTCTGTCAAGTATTTAGGGCACCTTCTGACGCCCAATGGGATCGCTCCTGATCCTGGGAAGATATCAGCAATTGCCGACATGCCTATACCACGCAATGTTAAACATGTTTTATCATTTTTACAAACTTGTAGTTGGTTTCGACGTTTTGTGCCAAACTTCGCAGGTATATCCAAACCACTTTCAGACTTAACTAAGAAGAATGTAGCATTTGTTTGGGGATCAGCACAAAACCAGGCGTATGAAACTCTTAAAAGATTGCTTACGCAAGCTCCTATTCTGCAACAAGCAACTTTTACAAACTCTTTTATAATAAAAACAGACGCAAGTTCATATGGCGCATGTCTCCTCCAGGGGGAGGAAGAAAATGAAAAGCCGATAGAGTATGCAAGTCGCTTACTCACAGCCGCTGAACGTAACTATAGTACGACAGAGCGAGAAGCTTTAGCTATAGTATATGCAATTAATAAATTCCGGGGTTACATAGAAAGTTCGCCTATTATTGTCAAAACAGATCATCAACCACTGAGATGCTTGATGTCACTCAAATCTCCTACTGGCCGCCTTGATAGATGGTCATTGGAAGTGCAAAGTTATGATCTACGAATTGAATATGTTCCCGGACGAACGAATCGTATCGCCGATATGTTATCAAGGCCTATCTGTGGTCCAGACACGAAAGATATTTGTGACCTCTGTACTATCGCAATGGATGTACCAACGATACGTAATAAAACACTTAGAGAGGAACAGTTCACTGACTCACAGCTTAAAATAATTATCTATTGCCTTGAATCGGAAGAACCTGAATTAGTAGATATCACCCGATATACTGATCGCGGTTATGTCATGAATCAGGGAGTCTTGTATAGATATAATCAAGACCTTGAATGTGAAGACGCTCAGTTAGTAGTGCCTCAAAGTAAAATAGCCGATGTTTTGAAAGAGTGCCATGATATGCACATCGCAGGACATTACGGTGTTGAAAAGACAATTCAAAGAATTGCTCTTCGTTACTACTGGCCTACTATTAGGCGAGATGTCATAAAGCATATAAAGAAATGCATCGACTGCCAAAGGTATAAACCTTTGAATCTGAAACCAGCAGGTCTGATCCAGACACCTGTATTGGCACAACGCTTTGAATGCGTTGCAATTGATTTAGTGGGTCCACTACCTGTAACTGAAAAAGGAAACAGATGGATTTTCGCAGTGGAAGATACTTCCACGAAATGGATAGAAATATTCCCGTTAAAACAAGCTACTGTGGAGGAGTGCACAAAGGTACTAATAAGCGAGATATGTTTACGATACGGCACCCCTCGTAGAATAATAAGTGACAACAGACCCCAATTCGTTAGTAAAATAATGCAGCAGTTTACATACTGCCTAGGTATTCAGCAATCACTCATTCCTGTTTATCACCCTGCCTCAAATCCGGAGGAACGTAAAAATCGCGATCTAAAGATTCAGATTTCTATATTAGTGCAAAGGGACCATACTAAATGGGATGAAGTGCTACCAAGTATTCGTTTTTCCATGAATACGGTACCAAATTTAGCTACCGGTTATTCCCTGGCGTATTTGAACTTTGCACGTGAGCTACGTACGCCCACAGATGTGCATAAAGACTTACGAGCTATTATCGCGAGTGAAACGGTTATTCCTGAGATAACGCCGTACTTGCGCAGACATACAGACATTTTACTAAGTGCGCGTGAGAATAATGAGTTACGCCAAGACGCTTCGAAACTGTACGCAGATAAACATTTTCGCGAAACCGTTGTGTTTAATAAAGGACAGAAAGTTCTCGTAAAGACTCACATCCTTAGTAAGAGTGATGCAGGACTGTCTTCCAAATTTGCGCCACGTCGCGATGGCCCATACCTTATCCTCAACCAACTTTCTCCTACTTCGTACGAGTTAGCAACTGTAACGCACCCGGATATAGCAATTGGAAAGTACCATGTATCTGCTCCCCATCATTTTGTGGAGGATGATTCCAATTCGCCTATAACACCTCTACATGAGTTACGTAGTAGAGGACGACCTTCAAATACGTTGCAGAAAGGTGTTCCAGATGAAGCCAAAGGGGCTATCCCAAAACAACACCTAAAGCTAACGCAGAAATCCTCAAGTTCTGGTGTACCTGAAACCACAACCCGTGACCCCAGAAGTACCTCTTTGCCTGCAAATAGTAATGGTTCTATGCAGAGACCCAGGCGTTCCAAGAACCGTCTTAAGCGTTACCAAGACGCCCATGAATGATGCCCGAGGTTTGTCCCAAGCCCTCGACAACAATCAACAACCATACATGTTTTGTATCAGTCATCTTCTACGTCTGATCCAAAGGGGGAGGATGTAACAAGATTATACTTGGCAACCCTGTCAACCATTGTGACGTAGTATGCTGTCAACGGTTGTCTGCCATATATTCTTTTGTCATGGTCATATTGTCTAAATAGCAATCAACATATGTGTATATGTATAATGTAGTTTTAACTGTTTTATTTTATTCATCTGAATACACCACCTCAAGCAATGTGTTTTACTATAATTTACATCAACCTCTGCGTTGCTACCTATTTGCAGTGAAGTTATTACGAAATAAACCCTTCTTTCTCGAGAATCACACCCCAACCTACACATCCCCTTAAAATTTCCATTTAATTTTATAACAAATATAAGTATATTACAGTATAATACAGTAAATAACATGTGACGCTTAAACTCATGAATGAGGTAGGCAAGGCAGACAGTCTTAAACTTTTAAACAGTAATATCTATTTTTTTGAATTATAAATACTTTCAATTTCAATTTAATTTAACACCAATCGGTGCACAATGTTTTTGGTTAACCTGTCTTTAGCTAACACAAATAGATTCGACGGTTTCCCAACACGTGAACACGCAACATATAGTTGCCCATGAGAAAAACATGGATTTTCCAAATCTAAACCACAAATGGACATTGTTTGACCTTGAGATTTATTTATAGACATGGCGAAAGCTAAACGAAATGGAAACTGTAGCCTTTTGAAGGATATGGTAGAATCTGATGGTATCATCGGAATACGTGGCAGCAGCACCACTTTTCCTTTAAACTTCCCAGCCAAAATGGTTGCTTCAAGAATGTTTCCGGTGATCTTTTTGATGACCAAACGCGTACCGTTACATAATTGAGGTGGATTCAAATTACGGAGGAGAATAATAGGGGAACCAATCTTTAATCGAAGATTATGTGGTGGCATTCCAGGGATATCTAATGAATTTAAAAATTCAATCGGAAAATTTACACTTTCATTTTCATCAACAACAGTATCGATTGATTTAAAAAACATCAGATCACCTGGTAACAACTGTTGTATCTGGAAGTTAATTTCGTCAACATCAACGTTTTTGGCTGCCAAAATCGCCCGTTGACTAAGCCATTCATGATTCATAATAATTTAATCGTTTAAATATGAGAAAAGAAAAATTGAAAATCATTCTAATTAACTTTTATAATTATGTGATAATACTGACATGTACATATTTAAATTGTAGATTTTAAATAATAATTTCAATAAGAATTGAAATACTAATTTAATCGTTTAAATATAAGAAAAAAAATCTGAAAAACTTGTTATCATAGCACATTGAAATAATAAGTGCTAATTATTTTTTAATAGAGGTTAAATAAAAACAATACAAAAAAATATTTGTACAACTATTGAAAAAGTGTAGGAAATTGTGTATCATTTTTGCATTGACATTTTAATTAAATTTTATAATTATGTGATAATACTTACATACATATATTCAAATTAAATTATAAAGTTTTGATCAATGAAGCACAAATAAGTAAAAAACATAATTACTTTCACTGTATTATCTTCATTATAATATGAATTCAATTTACACTTCAGTCTAAGTAACACGTAGCCGGCTATGCTAACACCAAAAATTTAAAAAGTGGAAATAATTGAATTATACAGTATTTCGTTCACTACAAAATAAATTTAATTAATTTTATAGCGTCAACAACACGTGGTAATTATGCTATTAAAATGTATCTTATATGACACGTTCGTAGATTTACCATAGCAGCGCCATCTATTGATTACTTACTCAACCCAGTCGAAAGGTATCGACATCTGTTAGAATCATTTGGAGTTAACAGATAATTGTGACTGTCAAATAATAACAAACAAATAATTAGCAATACATTAAAATTGCGACTATAATTTAAGATTTAAACTATCCTATCTCTCAAGTTGGATCGAACTGCACATGGTGTGCGAATTTTATTATAATCGGTTAATTGGTTTAGGAGTCCATTGAAGACAAACATTGTGACACGAGATTTATATATATATATATATATATATATATATATATATATATATATATATATATACATATATATACATATATTGTTATGATGTTTTGTTTATGTATAGTTTTATGAAAAAAAAAAAAAACTTTATATACTTGGGATCCCTAGTCACGTCTGATAATAACGTTACGGGGGAAGTGAAGAGGCGAATATTTATTGCAAATAAATGTTACCATGGCTTAATTAGACACCTAAGATCAGATAACGTCGCAAGAAAGACAAAAAATGCCAAATATATAAAACCCTAATAAGACCGGTACTCACATATGGCTCAGAAACCTGGACACTTACTAAAAGAGAGGAAACGTTGTTAGCCACCTTCGAAAGAAAAATCTTGCGACACATATATAAGGGCACAAAAGAAAACGGAATATGGCGAAGACGATACAACTCTGAACTATACAAAATATACCAGGATCCGGATATTATAACATTCATCAAAATAGGACGGCTGCGTTGGATAGGACATGTAGAAAGAATGGAAGAAGGCGAAATACCAAACAAAATATTCAAACAGATGCCAGTAGGAAAAAGAACAAGAGGAAGACCGAAACTGAGATACTTAGAACAAATAGAAAATGATATAACAACCTTAAAAATAAAAAACTGGAGAAAAAAAGCACGAAACAGATCGGAATGGAGAAGAATCCTAGAACAGGCCAAGACCCAAAAAGGGTTGTCGAGCCAATGATGATGATGATGATAGTTTTATGAGCAATGAGTGTTTTTAAATAACATATATATATATATATATATATATATATATATATATATATATATATATATATATATATATATATATATATATATATATATATATATATATATATATATATATATATATATATATATAGGGTTTTTATCGCGGAATTAGTTTGTAAGCACTTTTTGAAATTATCTTTATTATATCTATTATAAAACACACATATATATCTAATATAGACAATGTAAATTTAAAACAAACTATCTTTAAATTGAAATCCTTATGACACTAATTAAATTATATAGACAATGTAAATTTAAAACAAACTATCTTTAAATTGAAATTCTTATAACACTAATTAAATTATATTAACAAAATTTGGTACTTTTCTGTCACTGAATGCCTAAATGAAACTGTTTTCCAAAATAAAGATATTAATCACCACTCAATGTCTTCGTTGTCAGCCTCTGTTATCCTTCTTTTTGTGAACTTGCATTGCCAAATATACCACAATGTTTTAATTATCAGCTTCCACCATTTTAAAATATTTTTCTTCTTAACTACATTTATAAATCGGTAAATATTCTTCCTTATTTATATTGCTTTTTTGTTTATTCTCCTTTCTAATAATCTTTTTTTCTCTTCCAATCTCCAATCACCATATACATAATGTAATTTTTAATCTTCAATTAATACTCTTTTAATTCTATACTTTCCAATCACTGATTACTATCTTAACTGATCATACTGAACAGACTAACCTACTGACTCTTTGACAAACTGACCATTTTGAATCCAAATCACATCATATTTATATAATTTTTAATGTTCACGAATATTCTTGAAAGAAAATATATTCGAATCCTTCTATTTCATAGACATTACAATGTTCGCGAAGATTCTACTGCGAACAAAGGTTAAATTCTTTCTATTGGCACCTTATTTTATATTTCTAGATAATTCTTTACTATTATATCTACAAAAATGCTATTCTAACTAAAATTATATCGAGAATTTTATGGAAATTTAGGCTTTTCAGATCAGAATATAAATTTATATATTACATCTTAAATTAATAAATAACCCTATTTTTTAATCCATACTTATTTATAAAAGTTCCTACAACTAATTTACTTGAGTGTATATTTGGTTGCCTACAAAGATGGTGCACTCAAATATATTTACAATATCATAATTATTAAAATAACCAAATACATTGCAAATTAAACACTTTTTAAACTTATTATTATGTTAATTTCCTAAGAATACCCTCATATAAATACTTTTATAATATTCTCTAGTATATAACTTATAAATTAATTGTTTAAACACTACCTTTGTTTCTCCTATATTTAATATCATCTCAATATATATATATATATATATATATATATATATATATATATATATATATATATATATATATATATATATATATATATATATATATATATATATATATATATATATATATAAGAATAAGAAAAAAGAAGTACTTGTGACTCGTTTGGAACAAATATATAACTGTTTTGGATGGGTTGGAGTCAATAATAGGGCTATTGGTTAACTATTTTTTTATTCTCGAGCTTTCAATTGTGTTTACAATTATTATCAAGAGCTAAAAAAGACAAAATACTTACAAGGTTGAACTAAGAAGAAAAAACAATTTTTGTTAACTTACCAAATAAAAATTAGTTTGGTAAGTAAAAATCACTGCTTACATGTTCAAAATATTTAATACAAAAATGTTTTTATCTAATAAATGTTTCTCTGAAAAATTTTTATAATTTTGAAAACATTTTTTTAAATATAAGAATAATTGAATTTATAAATAAGTTCAAATAGCAACCAATTACAAATAGCCTCAATGTCATAAATGCCAACATAAAATTTTTATTTTTGACAATTATATTGTCAAAAGTAAAACTTCATTTAAACATTCTTTTTTGTTTAGTAACAAAAAGAAGAAGATTTATTCACCCTTGACAGATGTCTGAAAGAATGTGACAGATATATGGAGAATTAAATATGACATTTTACAAGTTTTATATATAAATCATAAAGAAAGAATATAATTATAAATTTTGCTTAAATTTTGAATTTCAGATCTTTTGTTTAAACTCTTATCATTTTTGATAATACAAACCATTTCCAAAAAAGTCCTTTTAAATTTATTACTTTCACTACATAAAATTTTAATGTTATCAAAATCCATAATATGGTCTTTATCGATTACATGTTCTGCTAAAGCACAAGATGGTTTTTTGTGCTTTGGCAGAACATGTAATCGATAAAGACCATATTATGGATTTTGATAACATTAAAATTTTATGTAGTGAAAGTAATAAATTTAAAAGGACTTTTTTGGAAATGGTTTGTATTAGCAAAAATGATAAGAGTTTAAACAAAAGATCTGAAATTCAAAATTTAAGCAAAATTTATAATTATATTCTTTCTTTATGATTTATATATAAAACTTGTAAAATGTCATATTTAATTCTCCATATATCTGTCACATTCTTTCAGACATCTGTCAAGGGTGAATAAATCTTCTTCTTTTTGTTACTAAACAAAAAAGAATGTTTAAATGAAGTTTTACTTTTGACAATATAATTGTCAAAAATAAAAAAATTTTATGTTGGCATTTATGACATTGAGGCTATTTGTAATTGGTTGCTATTTGAACTTATTTATAAATTCAATTATTCTTATATTTAAAAAAATGTTTTCAAAATTATAAAAATTTTTCAGAGAAACATTTATTAGATAAAAACATTTTTGTATTAAATATTTTGAACATGTAAGCAGTGATTTTTACTTACCAAACTAATTTTTATTTGGTAAGTTAACAAAAATTGTTTTTTCTTCTTAGTTCAACCTTGTAAGTATTTTGTCTTTTTTAGCTCTTGATAATAATTGTAAACACAATTGAAAGCTCGAGAATAAAAAAATAGTTAACCAATAGCCCTATTATTGACTCCAACCCATCCAAAACAGTTATATATATATATATATATATATATATATATATATATATATATATATATATATATATATATATATATATATTGTGACGATTGGGGTTTATAGAAAATAATTTATAAGTTATATACTACATAATATTAGATATAAAAAAGTATTTGATTATTTTAAATAAGTTATATACTAGAGAATTTAATAAAAATTATTTATGTGAGGGCATTTTTAATAAATTAGCATATAATAAGTGTAAAAAGTTGTATTTTAATGTTGTAAATATATTTAAGTGAGCCATGTGCATAGGCAACCAACTATACAGTAAATTGACAGACAGAAATTAATCATAATACGAATATAAAGTGGGGTTATAATAATAATGTTAGTTTAAAATGTTTAATTTATATATATTTAATGATTTAAATGTTTATTCTGATCTGAAAAGCCTAAATGTCAACAAAATTATCAATAGAACATTAACGAATTCTCCAGAATGCAGAATTTGACCTTTGTTGACGGTCGAACATTCTGGAAATAATAGTTATGTCTGTGGATCACTGTGGATATACTGTTTCCAGAAAATTCAGACATGTGTTTAATGGAATAAATGGAACATGATTTCTTACCAGATGATTCTAGAACAGAAAAAAAGATATAAATACCCGGTGATTTGGATTAGAGGGGATCAGTTATGAGTTACAGTTACTATGAGCCAGTTTATTATGAAAGTTAGTAGAAGATAGACTCATTAAGTTAAGTGTAGTGATAGTGCAGTCAGAAAAGTTTTAGTAAGAAAGTAGGTCCAGTCCATTCAGTTACAAATAGTCCAATTGTTTAATATAGTGAGTTAAATGAAGATTAAAAATTATGCATATATTTTAATGCATATTTATAATTATACACAAATAATTATTGAAGATTAAAAAAGTATATTAGAAGAATATTAGTTGGATATTGGAAGAAATTAAAATTATATTATGATTGGAGATTAGTATAAATCAACTTATAATAATTGGATATTGGTATATTGAAAAGAAGAATAAATATAAATGCTGTTTGCTGGTTTGCTTGGTGGTTTATAAATGCTGGTGAAGAAAAATATATCTTAAATTGGTAGAAGCTGATAATTGGAAAAAGTAATTTCACAAAAACAAGGATAACTGAAGTACGAAGACATTCAGTGGTGATTAGAATCTATATAGTGGAAAACAGTTCATTTAGGCATTCAGTGAAAGAAAGGTACAAAAATTTGTTAATATAATTTAGTTAGTGTCATAACAGTTTCAATTTTGAAGATAGTTTGTTTAAATTTTACATTGTCTATAGAATTTAATTAGTTTTATAAGAATATCAATTTAAAGATAGTTTATTTTAAATTTACATTGGCTAGGTTAGATATATATGTGTGTTTCATAATAGTTATAATAAAGATAATTTAAAAAAAATACTTACAAACTAATTCTTTGAGAACCGCGATAAAAACCCTATATTATTAAAAATACTCATTGCTCATCATTCAAACAAACAATACATCATAACAATTTGGCACCCAACGCGGTGGCTCTCTATTTAAAAGAATTAGTTTGGGAAGATAAGTGCTCTCATATAATTAAATTAATTTTCATTAGAAAGCAAAAATTATAGATTTTATTTTTAATTATATTTGAACAAGAGAAGTCTCAAAATGTCTCAAGGAAAGAAAGGTACAAGAAGCAAAAAGAATGAAGAAGATGTGGAAGTAGAAACACAACCTATACAAGAGGAGAGTTTAGTTCAAGTTCCACAAGATACTGCAGAAATGAATCCAGAAAGAGAGGAAAATGTCAATATGGCAGCTTTGATGTCATTAATGATGCAGATGAACAAGACAATAGAAGAGAATACGAAAAAAATGGAAGAGAATTCAAAAGAAGTCAAAGAAGACATGAAAAAAATGGAACAAAAATTGGAAGAGAATTATAGAAAATTAGAAAAGAAAATAGAAGATAATAATAATAAAATTGTAAAACAAATGGAAAAACAAATGGATAAAAAACTTGAAGCTGCAGAGAAAAAAGTAGCAAATGAAATAAAAAATATACGGAATGACTACAAGAAAAGGATAGAAAATGAGAGGACAGAAGTAAAGAGGAAAATTCAAGATAATAAGATAGATATAGAACAGAAAATAGAGTTGCAGAAATGTAACTTAGAAGTAAAAATTAACGAAGACAGGAGAAACACAGAAAAAAAATTAGACGATATACAACAAAATATCCAAATAAATAATCAAATAAGAAATGTGGAACAGAGAATAGATGATATTTCACAAATGAGAGACATAGGGAGACCTTACTTAAATTTAACAAATGAGACTGGGATTAAATTCTCTGGTAATATAAAAAATTTGAATCCTAGAGTATACATAAATAGTTTAAAACATAAATTAAGATTTTTGAATAATATTAATGATATTAAAGATTATATTAGAATAACATTAAATGACAATGCAGCAACTTGGTTTGCTAGTATTGAAAATGATTTAGATAATTTTCAAACATTTGAAAATAAATTTTTAAATTATTATTGGGGTGAATTAGAGCAAGCCAAGTTTAGAGAAATTCTATATTTTGGAAAGTATAATCACAATTTAAAATCAAATATGGTAGATTATGCATTGAAACTGATAACAGTTGCAAAATATTTAGAACCACCACTTAGAGAGGAAGAAACAGTCTTAAATGTATCTAGACATTTTGATGCTGATGTTGTCCAAACAGTAACTGTACAAAATATTCAAACAATAGATAGTTTTATTAATTTTATTCAAAGAATACAAAGAGGTAATATGACAAGTAATAATAACAACAGAAAAAACAATAATAACTTTCAATATAATAAAAATGATAATCAACAATATAGACAATCATATAATAATTATAGGTAACCAATAATTATTGGTAATAATTTACAAAATTTTAATAATAATAACAGTAATTATAATAGACAACATTTTAATAACAGTACTAATAATAATAGACAAGATTTTAATAATCGAAGAAATACAGAGCGACCTAACTATAACAGACAGGTAAATTGTGTACAAAGGAATAGGAGCTGCGAAGACAGGGAACGAAATAGTACAAGGCAAGAAAATGTGAGTAGAAGTCATAGTAGGGAAAGACATAGGACATCAGATCCAAGTGGTCAGATACAATCTGACAATTCTAATAATCAAAATTTTGTGCAGTAAACTTTCTGAATTACAAGTTAGGCCATTGCTATTATGAAAAACCTTCAGAATTTATTTCTTTAGATGAAGATAAAATTATTGAATCTATTAATTTAATTTATATAAATGCTTTGGCCAAAAATAAAATGATTAAAATTATGATAGATACTGGTTCAGAAAGTACTTTAGTCTCGGAGAATTTTATTTTTAATACATTAAAACTATCAGATATAATAAAGATTCCAAAAATTAAAATTGTTGGTGCAAATAATAAGAAGTTGGGTGAAATTGATAAACTAGCCAATTTTAAAATTAATATTCTTAATAAAGAAATTAATATGCAAGGATTTATTGTCAAGGATTTATGTGTTGATATATTAATGGGAAATGATGAATTGGAAAAGAAGAAAGTAAAGATAGATTTTGAAGAAAAAATGGTAACTTTGGAAGGGCAAATAATTAAATTTATGCAGAAAGATGAGGTGGAAGAAGGAATAAGAGTTGATAGGATATTATTAAAAGAAAATAATGATGTTTATGAAGAAGAAATGTATTTTGATGATAGGGAAATGTCCCAAAAGAATGTAAAGAATAATTATTGTAGTGAATATTTAAGGAATGGAAATTTTAAGCAGATGGATGCCTACGAGGCGGAGTGCGTAAAATTGGAAGCAAGGAATAATAAGTACATAATGAAGAATAATTTTATTTGTAAAGAAGAAGATATGATAAAAGTTTTAAATTGCCCTGAAGAATATAAATCAATAGTCATTTCCATATTGCAGCAACACAAGGGACTTGTCAATAAAGAAAATAGAATTGCACAAAATTATATCCATAGCATAAAAGTTAAAGAAGAAAAAGATTTTAAAACAAAATCATACACAATACCATATAAATACAGAGAAGAAGTAAACAGAACGATTAATAATATGTTAGAAGATGGAATACTAGGAAGAATTACAGGAATGTCATTTTTCACTAAAATCGATTTACAGCATAGTTTTTGGTTAATACCTCTAGAAAGAAAAAGTAGACAGTATACAGGATTTCAGATAGATGGAGTAGTATATCAATTCAAAGTAGTACCATTTGGACTTCAATCATCTTGCAGTGTTTAATGTAGATGTCTTCATGATATTCTGGATCAATACAAACATTTTGTAATTCACTACATTGATGATATATTAATTTTTTCTAAAACTGCTGAAGATCATGAGAAACACCTAAAAATTATAATCAATAGATTAGACAAAGTTGGACTAAAAATAAATCAAGAAAAATGTACATTTTTTCAAAAAGTAGTGATATATCTAGGTTATAAACTTAACACTAACAGCTTACTGATATATCCATTTTATTCAATAGACTTGATTTGTTAAATAGATGGTAGATTTCATTGTTGTGAATAAATTTGACATCATACTTGTTGAATTTTGTACATATGGAAATTGTTTGGTACCCTAAAAATCATAATTTGGGGTTAGATACAGAATTGATTGTGTAAATGTCTTTATAAAAAGTGTAAAACTTACCAATTCATATGGATGAAAGCCTGTTGAATGGAAATAATTCCTAGATTTTGTCTATAAATAAACATAACACAATAATAGATGATTAGATTATGTTTATTTTCTCCGTAGTTTCCATTGCTTTATTTGACATGACAGTTTGACCATAGAATAGCCGAACTGTGCTCCGTTGTTCTCTGCTTTGATATAGACAGCGAACAGGGATGTATTTAACACATTTTAAATAAAAAAAAATTGATTTATTAAATTTAATAAGGTATGAGAAAATTAATATTTAAAAAAATAATAAGTAAATTATTTATTTTAAATATTATTTTGGGGTATTGTGACGATTGGGGTTTATAGAAAATAATTTATAAGTTATATACTACATAATATTAGATATAAAAAAGTATTTGATTATTTTAAATAAGTTATATACTAGAGAATTTAATAAAAATTATTTATGTGAGGGCATTTTTAATAAATTAGCATATAATAAGTGTAAAAAGTTGTATTTTAATGTTGTAAATATATTTAAGTGAGCCATGTGCATAGGCAACCAACTATACAGTAAATTGACAGACAGAAATTAATCATAATACGAATATAAAGTGGGGTTATAATAATAATGTTAGTTTAAAATGTTTAATTTATATATATTTAATGATTTAAATGTTTATTCTGATCTGAAAAGCCTAAATGTCAACAAAATTATCAATAGAACATTAACGAATTCTCCAGAATGCAGAATTTGACCTTTGTTGACGGTCGAACATTCTGGAAATAATAGTTATGTCTGTGGATCACTGTGGATATACTGTTTCCAGAAAATTCAGACATGTGTTTAATGGAATAAATGGAACATGATTTCTTACCAGATGATTCTAGAACAGAAAAAAAGATATAAATACCCGGTGATTTGGATTAGAGGGGATCAGTTATGAGTTACAGTTACTATGAGCCAGTTTATTATGAAAGTTAGTAGGAGATAGACTCATTAAGTTAGTGAAGTAAATTGTTCAGAATTTTCAAGATAGTGCAGTCAGAAAAGTTTTAGTAAGAAAGTAGGTCCAGTCCATTCAGTTACAAATAGTCCAATTGTTTAATATAGTGAGTTAAATGAAGATTAAAAATTATGCATATATTTTAATGCATATTTATAATTATACACAAATAATTATTGAAGATTAAAAAAGTATATTAGAAGAATATTAGTTGGATATTGGAAGAAATTAAAATTATATTATTGTAACGAAATAGCCCATCTCCGATACGTCATAATTCTTAGAAGGACGAATCTAGAATACGTAAGAATCGGCATGTCAATACCGCCCGTCCTTCGGACAGGAGACAATTAGAGGTGGGACAACGCCAGAATGTTCTCGAAAAGTAACTTTATTATATATATGTAACGTTGTTGGGAGTGAGTTTAGTTATTAAAATACTACCGAACTGTAAAGTTATAAATAAATATATGTATATAAATTCGAACCGCTCGTTTTATTTAATCACGCTACAGTTGGTGTTACGGTGTGAGTAAAAAATAAATAAATTCAGCAGTGACTTTTGAAAAAGACTTTTGAACTTTTGAAAAGTATTGTTCGTCGGGAACATCCGCGTAGATCGGTAGTGATCTTTGTATGAAAGAACATTTAAAAAGTACGTGTGTGCCTGACCAAAGATGCTGCTAGTACAACTCTCAGTAAAACAGTTGCGAGAGCAACTAGAAGAACGCGATGAAGATTGCAGCGGGTCCAAGAAGATCCTCCAAGAACGACTGAAGAATGTTCTTAACTAGAATGGAGATGACCCAGAGACATTCCAGTTTCAGTCAGCGGAAGAAGCAGTTTTAATGAAGATAGAAGAAACATCTAAAAAAATTGAAGAAACTTCTAACAAAATTGAAGAATCTTCTAAAAAAACTGATGATAAATTCGAGACTGTTTCCAAAAGATTCGATGAAACGTCTCAAATGATCGAAGAAACTTCTCAAATTATTAAAGAAACAGCCAGACAAAACGACGAGAAATTCGAAAATATGTCTAGAAGATTCGACGAAGTATGTAATCAAAACAATGAGAAATTTGAAGAAGTCTCAAGAACATTTGATAAGATACAGAAAAATGTTAACGATAAGATAGAAGACGTAGAAGAGAAGATCAAACAATTAGAGACCATGATAACTAACACAAAAGTGCTACCACCAGTTAATACAATAGCCTTAGATCCGGTAGTGAAAGAAGAATCATCCAGAGACGAAACGACACATAATATGAGATTCAAATTGCCACCATTTGATGGAAAGTCTTCTTGGTCTATATACCTTAGACAATTTGAAGCCATTGCGACAGCCAATCATTGGACAGAACAAGAAAAAGCTGTTTCCTTGACTGCTGCTTTACGAGGTGATGCTGCAGATATCCTAAGATCGATTCCTAAGGGCCAAGAAAAATGTTACCAGACCTTGTTTACCCGACTAGACAAACGTTATGGAGATGCCCATCTACAACAAGTCTACAAGGCGCAACTAAGAAGTAGAATTCAACGAGCAAGTGAAAATTTGCAAGAGTTTGAAGCAGATGTTGCTCGTATAGTGCGGTTGGCGTATCCGGAGGTACCAGACAACATTTTAGAAGAAATTGCTGTAGATACCTTCGTCAATGGGTTAAAAGAAAGTGAATTACAGAAAGCGTTACGACTAGCAAGACCGAAAGTTCTAGATGAAGCGCTCGCTATTGCCTTGGAACATGAAACAGCTAGTCAAACTTCACGGAGTCATCGAGTAAGAACCATTGAAGAAGGCGACGAACCAAACGATGAACGTCTGGAAGAAATGGTACGAAAAGTAGTTCGTAACACGATGCCGAAGAGACGTGAGCCCAGATGTTGGAATTGCGGTGACGTAGGTCATATTCGCCGTAATTGCAAGAAAATGATACAACAGTCGGAAAACTAGAACGGGTCGACAACAAGGGGCAACTGCCGACCTCGAGAAACACAGCCCCCATAGTAACTGTGAACATTACGTCCTCAGGTGGAATTCATAGCTTGTACATAGAGGGTCGTATCAATAATAAACGTAGATCGTTTTTGGTAGATACAGGTGCAACGAGAACTATTGCACGGCCAGAAGTAGTACGAGGCCATCTTAAATTATTGCCTGCAACAGTAAAGCTTAGAACAGCAACTGGTGAGATAATTAATACATATGGCGAGGCTAATATGTCAGTATCCATTGGCCAGACCACAGTGAAACATACAGTATTAATTGCAGAGATCTCCGATGAGTTCATATTGGGGATGGATTTACTAAGGAAAGTTGGGGCTGTATTGAATGTCAAAGATGGAGTTCTCGAGATCAGTGGTGAAGAGTTGCCGTTTCATGAAGACAAAGAAGATGTTATCAGCTTAATAACTACTTGTGACGTAACAATACCCGGTAATAGTGAGAAAATTTTGATGACCCGACCTGATGGTTACTGCCGAGAGGGAAGTTTAAGGATGGTCGAAGATGTGAATAATGCCGAGTTCCTAACGGCAAAAGCTTTGGTGAGAATTCGAGATGTCGTTCCTGTAAGAGTTATGAATTTAAAGGGAACTGCTATTAAGTTAAGTAAAAGAACTTTGATCGGACAGTGTGTTCCCGTGGCTTCGATTTGTTCCATGAATACTAATGAGAAACCGTCGAAATCTAAGTATCCAAAGGAGCTTGTTGAGACGATGATTAAAACGTGCCAAGATCTTGATGATGAACGAACTAAAAAAGTGAAGTCTATGCTGATAGAATTTCAAGATGTTTTTGCCATGGATAAGAAGGATAATGTCAAAACAAGCATAGTAAAGCATAAAATTAATACCGGAGACGCTCAGCCAATCAGACAACAACCTAGACGACTTCCATTTTCGAAAAGAGATGAAGCCGAAGACATCATCAAAGATATGAACAAATAAGGGGTAATTGAACCATCAAACAGTCCATGGACATCACCAGTAGTCCTAGTAAAAAAGAAAGATGGTTCAACACGTTTTTGTATTGACTACCGACAGCTCAATGCAGTAACTAAAAAAGATAGTTATCCTTTGCCCAGAATAGACGATACTTTGGATACACTTTCTGGTTCTCGTTGGTTCTCCACACTCGATCTGAAAAGTGGATATTGGCAAGTAGACATGGAGCCAGCTGATCGTGAAAAAACCGCATTCTCGATAGGATCAGGGCTTTGGCAGTTCACAGTTATGCCCTTTGGTTTATGTAATGCCCCGGCCACATTTGAAAGATTAATGGATGCAGTTTTAAGAGGTCTAACATGGAAAACATGCCTGGTTTATTTGGATGATGTAATTGTAGTTGGAAGATCCTTCGATGAACATGCCAATAATCTAACAGAAGTCTTTCAACGATTGCGGGCAGCGAATCTGAAGTTGAGTCCGAAGAAATGTCACTTGTTTCGACGAGAAGTGAAGTACTTGGGACATATTGTAGCAAGTAATGGTGTAACAGCTGATCCTGAAAAACTTGCAGCAATTAAGGATTGGCCAGTACCAAGAGATAAACACGAAATTAGAAGTTTTCTTGGCCTATGTACATATTACCGCCGTTTTGTCAAAGGATTTGCCAATATCTCCAAGCCATTAACAAAGTTGACAGAAGAAGGCAAAGAATATACATGGAGCGAAGAGTGTCAAAGAGCTTTTGAACACTTACAAATGGCTCTGATTAGCGCACCGATTTTAAGCTACCCTAGACAGGCAGGAAAATTTGTGTTGGACACCGATGCAAGCAACAGTGCAATAGGAGCTGTTCTTTCCCAAATCCAAGATGGGCAGGAGAAAGTCATCGCTTACTTTAGCAAAGTCTTGTCAAAACCAGAAAGAAACTATTGCGTTACCAGAAGAGAATTGCTAGGCGTAGTGAAGGCTTGTGAGCTTTCCATAAATACTTGTATGGCAGAAAGTTTCTTCTTCGCACGGATCACGCTGCTCTAAAATGGCTCCTACAATTTCGTAATCCAGAGGGCCAGATGGCAAGATGGTTAGAACGATTACAAGAATATGATTACGAGATCGAACACAGGGCTGGCAGAGTTCATTCAAATGCTGATGCCCTTTCGAGACGGCCGTGCAGTGCAAATTGTAATCACTGTCTTAAATTAGAAGAACGACTTTGCCCCGTGAGACGAACCACCGTCATTAATGAGCAATGGCAGCCTCAACAGCTACAAGACGCTCAAGCAGATGATCCATGTATAAAAAGAGTATTGGATTGGATGCGTCGAAGTGAGAGACCTTCTTGGCAAGACATTAGTGCATGTAGTCCAGAAGTCAAGTGTTACTGGAGCCAATGGAATTGCCTAGTGCTGAAAGATGATCTTCTGTATAGAACCTTTGAGAACGATGATGGTACAGAAACTAAGCTTCAGTTAATTGTACCTAAAAGTAAAGTGTCAGAAGTATTGCGTCAGTTGCATGACGGTGCATCAGGTGGACACTTTGGTATCACGAAGACTCTGCAAAAGGTTCGAGAACGGTTCTATTGGGTGAACTGTAAAGATGATGTAAGAAGATGGTGCCGGAAATGTGAACTGTGTGCAACCAGTAATGGTCCAGCTGGTAAAAAGAGGGCACCTATGAGACAGTACAATGTTGGTAGTCCTATGGAAAGAGTAGCAATCGACATTGCAGGTCCACTTCCAGAGACAAATGATGGAAATAAATATATCCTGGTAGCCATGGATTATTTTACGAAATGGACTGAGGCTTATGCGATACCAAATCAAGAAGCTGCTACCGTTGCAGAGGTACTTGTTAAAGAATTCTTTAGCCGATTTGGTGTTCCCTTGGAGATCCACTCCGACCAAGGGCGAAACTTCGAGTCAACCCTTTTCCAAAACGTTTGTAAATTGATTGGTGTCAATAAGACCAGAACGACACCCCTGCATCCTCAATCAGATGGAATGGTCGAGAGAATGAACCGAACAATGGGTAAACACCTGTCCAAAGTTGTATCAGAACATCAAAGAGATTGGGACCAGCACATTCATTTATTCCTAATGGCCTACCGCTCGGCCGTGAATGAAACTACAGGCCAGACTCCAACCTGCCTGATGTTAGGTCGTGAAGTTCGTTTACCCTGCGACCTAGAGTTTGGCTGCCGACCTTCCGAAGAACATGTTGCAAGCGAAGATTATGTCGACCGCCTGAAGTTAAGAATGAACAACATTCATGAACTTGCCCGACAACACATCCAGATAGCCAGTGACAGAATGAAAGATCAATATGATTCTCGATGCAAGAGTGAAAGCTATGAAGTAGGTGATCT
Organism: Diabrotica undecimpunctata; assembly: GCF_040954645.1. Taxonomy (NCBI): domain Eukaryota; kingdom Metazoa; phylum Arthropoda; class Insecta; order Coleoptera; family Chrysomelidae; genus Diabrotica; species Diabrotica undecimpunctata. Next base: position 92,937,645 of record NC_092804.1, read on the forward strand.
TGTTTGGCTTTATAATCCACAACGTCGTCGAGGCTTGTCTCCCAAACTGCAAAGACAATGGGAAGGTCCATATGAAATTAAAAAGAAAATAAATGACGTAATATACCGAATTAAGAAGTTGCCGAAAGGTAAACCAAAAGTAGTTCACATAAATCGTCTTGCACCATATGCTGGCTCAAATGAAACAGAAGAAGCACGAACCCTTCAACATGAGAGCAAAGATGACCGGCGACCAAGCTTTAATGAATTTATGTCAAATTACGCAGAGAGAAAGAGTGCTAGATTCGGCGTGACCAAAGAAGTTCAGCAAGATCTTTTTAATGTTCCGCATAACGTCTCTCTAGCCCACTGTGTTGCCCAAGATCTTGAGATGACTAAAGGAATCTCATCCGTATTTTATAAGAAATTCGGTCGTTTGGACGAGTTAAAAAACCAGCAGCCTAAAGCTGGAAGAGTACTGAGATTAGAAGATGGTTCTCGATCTTTGCTGTATATGGTGACCAGGAAGTCGTATACAGACAGGGCAAGCTACGAGGATATATGGCGTGCTCTAACTAATTTGAAGAAAATTGTGTGCAATTACGACATCAAGAATTTGGCCTTACCTAAGATAGGCCATGCACTAGATAATCTGGACTGGAAGATTGTCAGAAGCATGCTTGAAGTGATCTTCCGAGACACCGGCGTACGAATTACTGTGTGTTGCATTAACCCGATGAGATCGTATCCTTCAAAGTCAGTAGACTGTTATTTCTTTCTAAAGGGTTCATGCAGAGCTGGAGAGTCCTGTAGATTCCGCCATCCTGTGCCTACATATAGAGTTGCTGATCGGGACGATCAGATTTAAGAGGGGAGCAGTGTAACGAAATAGCCCATCTCCGATACGTCATAATTCTTAGAAGGACGAATCTAGAATACGTAAGAATCGGCATGTCAATACCGCCCGTCCTTCGGACAGGAGACAATTAGAGGTGGGACAACGCCAGAATGTTCTCGAAAAGTAACTTTATTATATATATGTAACGTTGTTGGGAGTGAGTTTAGTTATTAAAATACTACCGAACTGTAAAGTTATAAATAAATATATGTATATAAATTCGAACCGCTCGTTTTATTTAATCACGCTACATTATGATTGGAGATTAGTATAAATCAACTTATAATAATTGGATATTGGTATATTGAAAAGAAGAATAAATATAAATGCTGTTTGCTGGTTTGCTTGGTGGTTTATAAATGCTGGTGAAGAAAAATATATCTTAAATTGGTAGAAGCTGATAATTAAAAAAAGTAATTTCACAAAAACAAGGATAACTGAAGTACAAAGACATTCAGTGGTGATTAGAATCTATATAGTGGAAAACAGTTCATTTAGGCATTCAGTGAAAGAAAGGTACAAAAATTTGTTAATATAATTTAGTTAGTGTCATAACAGTTTCAATTTTGAAGATAGTTTGTTTAAATTTTACATTGTCTATAGAATTTAATTAGTTTTATAAGAATATCAATTTAAAGATAGTTTATTTTAAATTTACATTGGCTAGGTTAGATATATATGTGTGTTTCATAATAGTTATAATAAAGATAATTTAAAAAAAATACTTACAAACTAATTCTTTGAGAACCGCGATAAAAACCCTATATTATTAAAAATACTCATTGCTCATCATTCAAACAAACAATACATCATAACAATATATATATATATATATATATATATATATATATATATATATATAATATATATATATATATATATATATATATATATATATATATATATATATGTAGATATATATGTATATATATAGATATATCGCCTGCTGAGAACATTAGTGACGTAACTCAAAATGCTCAATAGTGAGCTACATGGTTTTAAAGAATGAGTCAATTTTATAATGTCCATTTCTGGTTAGCGGTTTAAGTTTTTTGAGACTTTGGTGTTTTAGACATAATGGTAATGTTGTAAGTTATTGTAATGTTATGATTAATCCCTTCTATGTCAAAAGTGTGTCATTTTTTTTCAGAGTTACGTCAATAATGCCTGGATATCTGACACAATTTGTAATAAAAAACTAAAGCATTACTGACGTATGTATTAGTAATAGTCGTTCTTTAGTCTTGTAATTATATTATACACACTTTACACTACATGATTTATCATGTGATTTGTCATATGATTTGGTCATGAAGTGAAATTTACACGTTTACACTGTGTGATTTGTCATAAGCACTGTCATGCGACTCGTCATAGCTTGTCACAGGAGAATAGGACGGTACACGGTTCGTAGACTTACTACGGTTGCCTCTTCCAGTTCCGCCTAACCAATGAACATTAAGCCCGAAACTGTACTCTCGTGACGTAATTCTTCCCCTTCAACCAATCAACACTGCAATCGACCTGCCCTCTACATTCAGTTTCAATCGCGAATAAATGGGTTTTGTATTCTTGTGTACTCTGGTGACGTAAATCAAGCATCCCCACCCCAGTCGGAAGAGGCAACCGTAGTAAGTCTACGAACCGTGAGGACGGTATCTATTCCGCATGATAAAATCCAGAGATATGATCTCTGATAAAATCATATGATTTTCGGTAATAATATCTTCGTTTGGAATATGTGGTTCATTACTTGATTCTTCATCTGTTGATTCCTCAGAACTAGATAAGTAAGAACGGTCATCACTTGATGAATAATAGGGCGAAGACGCAGATGAACTACTCTCCTCAGTTGATGAGCTGGATAATGTAATGCGTTCGTGCTCGCTGTTGTTAAGTTTCGCCCCCAGTGAAGTGCCTAGAATAAAATAGTCATGAATTAAACATCAATAATTCAACATTTACAGCAGATCGTACGAGATAACTGTATACCTGCGGTTTCCACCTCATGAGACATTTGCGTTGATTGTGGTAAGGTGCTGGAATTAGCTGAATAAGCACGAGATGAGTACAAACAGTCGCCATTGGGCAAAGAATTAGAAGAAGTTATACACGAACTGGTTGATGACCTACGTAATGTAGTGTGGTCCCGCTCAGTGTTGATCAATCCTTCCACTGAAGTAGCTGGAATTAAATAGTTATGCATTATACGGTTCACTAATTGCAGTAAGTTGTACGAAATATGTAATTATTATTTTAGTATTTATGCATAGTAGATTTATTGTACTTGTTGGAGTGTAACAACTGAAATAACAGAACCATATAAAATTATGTCAAAAATGTAGTTCTATATACCTGCAGTTTTTACCATATCAGATATTTGAGTTGATTGCGGTAAAGTGTCGGGATTAGCCGATTCAAATTCAGCCACAACATTCCAGGTAGTTTGTTGAGAAGGATTATCGTATACACGCCTCAGTCTAAAAGAAAATAAAATTAAATGAATCAGACATGTAACTAATAACCCCAGAAATCTACACCGAGGACATAGTAAAAGCAGGAAAGGAGTGGTGTAACTTATAATGGAATTGCCTAGTGCTGAAAGATGATCTTCTGTATAGAACCTTTGAGAACGATGATGGTACAGAAACTAAGCTTCAGTTAATTGTACCTAAAAGTAAAGTGTCAGAAGTATTGCGTCAGTTGCATGACGGTGCATCAGGTGGACACTTTGGTATCACGAAGACTCTGCAAAAGGTTCGAGAACGGTTCTATTGGGTGAACTGTAAAGATGATGTAAGAAGATGGTGCCGGAAATGTGAACTGTGTGCAACCAGTAATGGTCCAGCTGGTAAAAAGAGGGCACCTATGAGACAGTACAATGTTGGTAGTCCTATGGAAAGAGTAGCAATCGACATTGCAGGTCCACTTCCAGAGACAAATGATGGAAATAAATATATCCTGGTAGCCATGGATTATTTTACGAAATGGACTGAGGCTTATGCGATACCAAATCAAGAAGCTGCTACCGTTGCAGAGGTACTTGTTAAAGAATTCTTTAGCCGATTTGGTGTTCCCTTGGAGATCCACTCCGACCAAGGGCGAAACTTCGAGTCAACCCTTTTCCAAAACGTTTGTAAATTGATTGGTGTCAATAAGACCAGAACGACACCCCTGCATCCTCAATCAGATGGAATGGTCGAGAGAATGAACCGAACAATGGGTAAACACCTGTCCAAAGTTGTATCAGAACATCAAAGAGATTGGGACCAGCACATTCATTTATTCCTAATGGCCTACCGCTCGGCCGTGAATGAAACTACAGGCCAGACTCCAACCTGCCTGATGTTAGGTCGTGAAGTTCGTTTACCCTGCGACCTAGAGTTTGGCTGCCGACCTTCCGAAGAACATGTTGCAAGCGAAGATTATGTCGACCGCCTGAAGTTAAGAATGAACAACATTCATGAACTTGCCCGACAACACATCCAGATAGCCAGTGACAGAATGAAAGATCAATATGATTCTCGATGCAAGAGTGAAAGCTATGAAGTAGGTGATCTTGTTTGGCTTTATAATCCACAACGTCGTCGAGGCTTGTCTCCCAAACTGCAAAGACAATGGGAAGGTCCATATGAAATTAAAAAGAAAATAAATGACGTAATATACCGAATTAAGAAGTTGCCGAAAGGTAAACCAAAAGTAGTTCACATAAATCGTCTTGCACCATATGCTGGCTCAAATGAAACAGAAGAAGCACGAACCCTTCAACATGAGAGCAAAGATGACCGGCGACCAAGCTTTAATGAATTTATGTCAAATTACGCAGAGAGAAAGAGTGCTAGATTCGGCGTGACCAAAGAAGTTCAGCAAGATCTTTTTAATGTTCCGCATAACGTCTCTCTAGCCCACTGTGTTGCCCAAGATCTTGAGATGACTAAAGGAATCTCATCCGTATTTTATAAGAAATTCGGTCGTTTGGACGAGTTAAAAAACCAGCAGCCTAAAGCTGGAAGAGTACTGAGATTAGAAGATGGTTCTCGATCTTTGCTGTATATGGTGACCAGGAAGTCGTATACAGACAGGGCAAGCTACGAGGATATATGGCGTGCTCTAACTAATTTGAAGAAAATTGTGTGCAATTACGACATCAAGAATTTGGCCTTACCTAAGATAGGCCATGCACTAGATAATCTGGACTGGAAGATTGTCAGAAGCATGCTTGAAGTGATCTTCCGAGACACCGGCGTACGAATTACTGTGTGTTGCATTAACCCGATGAGATCGTATCCTTCAAAGTCAGTAGACTGTTATTTCTTTCTAAAGGGTTCATGCAGAGCTGGAGAGTCCTGTAGATTCCGCCATCCTGTGCCTACATATAGAGTTGCTGATCGGGACGATCAGATTTAAGAGGGGAGCAGTGTAACGAAATAGCCCATCTCCGATACGTCATAATTCTTAGAAGGACGAATCTAGAATACGTAAGAATCGGCATGTCAATACCGCCCGTCCTTCGGACAGGAGACAATTAGAGGTGGGACAACGCCAGAATGTTCTCGAAAAGTAACTTTATTATATATATGTAACGTTGTTGGGAGTGAGTTTAGTTATTAAAATACTACCGAACTGTAAAGTTATAAATAAATATATGTATATAAATTCGAACCGCTCGTTTTATTTAATCACGCTACATTATGATTGGAGATTAGTATAAATCAACTTATAATAATTGGATATTGGTATATTGAAAAGAAGAATAAATATAAATGCTGTTTGCTGGTTTGCTTGGTGGTTTATAAATGCTGGTGAAGAAAAATATATCTTAAATTGGTAGAAGCTGATAATTAAAAAAAGTAATTTCACAAAAACAAGGATAACTGAAGTACAAAGACATTCAGTGGTGATTAGAATCTATATAGTGGAAAACAGTTCATTTAGGCATTCAGTGAAAGAAAGGTACAAAAATTTGTTAATATAATTTAGTTAGTGTCATAACAGTTTCAATTTTGAAGATAGTTTGTTTAAATTTTACATTGTCTATAGAATTTAATTAGTTTTATAAGAATATCAATTTAAAGATAGTTTATTTTAAATTTACATTGGCTAGGTTAGATATATATGTGTGTTTCATAATAGTTATAATAAAGATAATTTAAAAAAAATACTTACAAACTAATTCTTTGAGAACCGCGATAAAAACCCTATATTATTAAAAATACTCATTGCTCATCATTCAAACAAACAATACATCATAACAATATATATATATATATATATATATATATATATATATATATATATATATATATATATATTTATATATATATATATAATATATATATATATATATATATATATATATATATATATATATATATATATATATATGTATATATATAGATATATCGCCTGCTGAGAACATTAGTGACGTAACTCAAAATGCTCAATAGTGAGCTACATGGTTTTAAAGAATGAGTCAATTTTATAATGTCCATTTCTGGTTAGCGGTTTAAGTTTTTTGAGACTTTGGTGTTTTAGACATAATGGTAATGTTGTAAGTTATTGTAATGTTATGATTAATCCCTTCTATGTCAAAAGTGTGTCATTTTTTTCAGAGTTACGTCAATAATGCCTGGATATCTGACACAATTTGTAATAAAAAACTAAAGCATTACTGACGTATGTATTAGTAATAGTCGTTCTTTAGTCTTGTAATTATATTATACACACTTTACACTACATGATTTATCATGTGATTTGTCATATGATTTGGTCATGAAGTGAAATTTACACGTTTACACTGTGTGATTTGTCATAAGCACTGTCATGCGACTCGTCATAGCTTGTCACAGGAGAATAGGACGGTACACGGTTCGTAGACTTACTACGGTTGCCTCTTCCAGTTCCGCCTAACCAATGAACATTAAGCCCGAAACTGTACTCTCGTGACGTAATTCTTCCCCTTCAACCAATCAACACTGCAATCGACCTGCCCTCTACATTCAGTTTCAATCGCGAATAAATGGGTTTTGTATTCTTGTGTACTCTGGTGACGTAAATCAAGCATCCCCACCCCAGTCGGAAGAGGCAACCGTAGTAAGTCTACGAACCGTGAGGACGGTATCTATTCCGCATGATAAAATCCAGAGATATGATCTCTGATAAAATCATATGATTTTCGGTAATAATATCTTCGTTTGGAATATGTGGTTCATTACTTGATTCTTCATCTGTTGATTCCTCAGAACTAGATAAGTAAGAACGGTCATCACTTGATGAATAATAGGGCGAAGACGCAGATGAACTACTCTCCTCAGTTGATGAGCTGGATAATGTAATGCGTTCGTGCTCGCTGTTGTTAAGTTTCGCCCCCAGTGAAGTGCCTAGAATAAAATAGTCATGAATTAAACATCAATAATTCAACATTTACAGCAGATCGTACGAGATAACTGTATACCTGCGGTTTCCACCTCATGAGACATTTGCGTTGATTGTGGTAAGGTGCTGGAATTAGCTGAATAAGCACGAGATGAGTACAAACAGTCGCCATTGGGCAAAGAATTAGAAGAAGTTATACACGAACTGGTTGATGACCTACGTAATGTAGTGTGGTCCCGCTCAGTGTTGATCAATCCTTCCACTGAAGTAGCTGGAATTAAATAGTTATGCATTATACGGTTCACTAATTGCAGTAAGTTGTACGAAATATGTAATTATTATTTTAGTATTTATGCATAGTAGATTTATTGTACTTGTTGGAGTGTAACAACTGAAATAACAGAACCATATAAAATTATGTCAAAAATGTAGTTCTATATACCTGCAGTTTTTACCATATCAGATATTTGAGTTGATTGCGGTAAAGTGTCGGGATTAGCCGATTCAAATTCAGCCACAACATTCCAGGTAGTTTGTTGAGAAGGATTATCGTATACACGCCTCAGTCTAAAAGAAAATAAAATTAAATGAATCAGACATGTAACTAATAACCCCAGAAATCTACACCGAGGACATAGTAAAAGCAGGAAAGGAGTGGTGTAACTTAGAACCTTCCACAATTATCACCACCTATAGTGGTAAATATATAAAAATAAAATTTTGAAGTTAATTTAAGTTTATTGATTTTTGGTACAGTTATTTTGTTAACATAGATATCCTTTATAAAACAAGTTTTAATTATTTTTTATTACACGTAGGTATAGGTTAATTAACTTATACTCCAGAGTTCGATATTTCAGATGTTTAAAAAGATACAAAAAAGTGGTAATGAAGGTACACAAAATTTGTACGTATATACCTACTGAACTAAACACAAAATCAAAATAAATAATGATAAAGTCAAATTTATTTATATCGAATGAGCTAGCTGGCCATCGAATATGAGTGTAGTGAGGTCACACAATATTGCACAACATTTTAAATGACATCTTTTGTAATATTGACCCATAAAACTATCTTGGTATTGTTTATAATAATGATAACATTATGTATTTTAATAATGATAACACGATTGAACAAAGAAAAATATGTTATTTTGGAAGATGCTAAATTGATTTCCTCCGAAACAGTTCTTATTGCAAATTGCATAGCAAGCTGAGGCTAGTTTCTTACTCAACAAATCGATATGAAAGAAACATTTAAAGTTTCATGACTAATAATTAATAAAAATAAAGATTTAGACTTACGTCGTTGACCTAGAAGTAGTAAGAAGCTGCTCAACATACTTTTTGGACTCTCTGTGTTCGGCTCTTTGTACGCGTTTTTTTTTGGTTGGTTAAAAGGGTAGCCGATTTTGATTTATTCAAATAAAGACTAGGTACTGCCTCAGGTTTGAGTTTTAGACCCTTTTTATAAACGTAATTTAAAAGTTCCTGTTGTAGATGTCCATGGTAATCTTCAGTTTTAAAATGTTTAGAATAAATTCTTGCAGTATTACAATTAAAATTATCCTATCTATAACAAAATATAATCCACAGTTTTCTGGTCACACTATCTTTAGGAAATGTTGTAACCGTTTCAAAAGATTTAAAAGAAAATCATTATAAATTTCGATTATTTGTTTTTTAAATAAAACTACTAACCCCATCTATCTGTCAAGTACCTACCTGTAGCCGACTTAAGGATTCTTCTGTAATTCCCAAATATATCCGGTAGATGAGCACATTCATCACCTTGTCACTCACGCCCAGAATCAGGCGCCATCAGAGCTTAGAAATCCTTTTCTTGTCCATATTTCAGATAGATATTTATTTTTTTAGACCCTTATTGGAGAGGCTATAATGCCGATATATTTCTAATACATTGTCGCAAGATAGTATTGGTATGGAGTTATTCCAGATCATGGCCCAGTAGCGGTATCTTTTTATGGAATACCTAACCCCTCTTATCTAGGATGGTGGTGGATTGATATAGGACGTAGCCGAATCAATGGTTTATTTGGTTGACTGATTAAATAAGAAAGGAAACAGAGCAGATTAAGGTTGTACCACTTTTTATTATACCTACTTTCAAGACAACGGAAATGATTATGAACTCAAAAAAATAAAAATATAGTGAAGTGTTCTAATTTTATTTAAAGGTTTATTTTCTTCATTATTCCTAGTTGATAAATAACTATATTATTTTCAATGTAAACAAATTTCGAAATTTGGGGTTAATATACATATATATTCATTTACTTTATAACTAATTCTTAATTTAATACGATACAAAACTTTTTGTTTATGGTAATGTAAACATGAAATGGTATTTTGGTATCCTTTTGGGATGACATAACTTTTAATGTTTTCTTTTTGTTCATTACTAAGAAATAATAAAGAATAGTTTTCTTATAAACCTTATTTTTTTTGCTCGTCCCCTTCGAGGATAAACCAGGGGTGGCGTCCAATAATAAATTATAATTTCATATTATCTAATTGTGCTTGGATTTAAGATACGATATAGTTTCTATATGTTTAAGAAAACCCCGCCCAATTCTCTTCGACAGTGAGCGATTCTGGCCTTGCATATATCATTGTAGCACGCAGTGTTACAAAAATGGCGTCCGCCGGTGGGGCCCTTTTGAGGCTTTTGAATATTCCTTTATCTTCAGATTTTTTTTTTAGATTTTTATCCCTTTTCCCGAAGCCAGATATCTTTTTCAATATTATTAGTTGTTTTGTACCCCCCTGTATATGTAGTTAATTAAGTCTGTATGTTTTGAACCATTTTTTTGGTTAAATTGTGTATTTGTTTTATCCAATTTTTCATTAAATCAACACTGCTACTATTTTAGAATTTTTTGCAAAGTATTTATATGTATTCGTTTTTAGTCTTCGTAAAATTGCGTAGAAATATTCTCGTCGTATTTTTAATTTTGTGAAATACTTCATACGTATTTGGAATGATGTAATCATTCACTGCTTACATGCGAATTTCTTTTTGTCGGTATTCTTAATGTGAACGACATTGGTATGTTTATTCCCCGTCCGCCTAAGGTAAACATTCCATAAGTGAAAAATGAATTTTGTTTATTTCTTTGAAGTGTTTGGTATGGATTGAAACCTTGAATTTATTCGGGCTAATAGGTTCAAACATTTTATATTCTAGTCCTCAATTCATTTTCTTTGCAGTTCAGTCCTATTTGTTTATAGAACCATAATAATTATATTCCTCAATGTGTTTATTTTAAATGAACGAAATGGCTCTTAGCGTTCGTTATTTGAAAAATCAATTAAGTGAATTTTATTTCTTGACCTTGATTCATGGTTTAATTTGCAGCAAACAGCTGGGAATTATATCTATATACAGGCTGTCCCGACCTACCTAATTTTAAAATGTGTTATCTGGATTAGTGCAGAATACTTACGCGAAAAATTTTTTTGCGAGGATTTGAAGTTGAGTTCTTTAACTTTGGATGTTTTTAATATGTTTAGTCTGTTATCTGTTAAATTTTCTTTTTAATTTGTTTTTCGTTTATTTTAAAAATTTATTTTTTCATAGTTTAACTTTTTCGTACTTTGAAAAGAAAATTTTATTTCCTGAAAAGGAAAATGCTTTCTATATTTTACAGTCCATGGTTCTTTTGTTTTGCAAGTATAAGGAAGTAATGATATGACTTCGTTTCTCTCTGCCTAAGGCGTCTTTGTTGAGAATATAGAGCGGAAATATTGTTATTTTCCTTCTGTTATGTTAATTTTATGTCTTTGTGTGGTCAGATGTAGTAGAAGTATGTTTTTGGTACTGGAACTTATTTTTGTTTTGTGGTTTTACCTTTTTTTTCTCGAGATGTCCTGTAGGACGTACAGGCACGTCTCCTGTATTGTTGTATCTTGAGTTATTTGTGTTAATGTCAGACTACTGGTATATCCAGCAGCTTTCTTTTTTTGTCGTTGACATTTTTGCGGTCTTCTAATAGTTTATTAGACCAGATATATCTTTTTGCTTTGAGACTTTTGGCTAAGGCTCAAAAGCATTTATTATCTTGTGTTCATGATATGGTACAAGTGAAGGTTGAAGTAGTTTGCTGTTGTCTATTGTGACTCTTTGTATATACAGAGGTGAAACAACCCGCTGCCGCCTATTGTGAATTTATCTTTTATCTTTATGTCGACGTTAAGACCACGTTTGTTTAACAATTGAAATAGTTCTGGTACTACCGTTAAATGACCAACTCAGAATTAAAAGTTTATATTATTTTGACTCTGTTGGAGTTCTGCTAAAGAATGGTAAACATTTCTTTGTGATTTGTATGACGACCATATTGGATTCAATTAGGTGTCAAAAATGTTTTACTATTCAACTTTTTTTATTGTTGTGGTGTGTTACATCCAACATCATGATTTTTTATTATTGACGATGGACTGTAATATTTTTCTATTTCTTCGGAAGATTGTAATGATTCTTCCGTTCCTTTTAAGTCTTATCGTAAGTTTTTGTTTCGTGGAAGACTCTTACGATTCCTTTTTTTGTTTCTTTTAGAAACATTAGTTTAAAACTGAACTGTTTGTACAGCGATTGTGGCTTATATGCCATATACCCATTTTCTTTCTTCTTCTCCAAGATTGTGTATTAACGGTTTGGATTTATTTTCTTCGTTTGTCCTTTTGGGAGTCTTCTTGCTTGGAAATTTTCTGCTGTGATCAATCCCAGAGGATATTCTTATGGAACTATTGGCCATCCTGTCTTTCTTCTTTTGCGTTTAATTTTCAACCAGTGGTTGGAAATTCATTCATTGCTTGTCTGTCATAGTCAACTTTATTAATGTTTGATGCTATTTAGGTTATCTACCTAGTGGATAACCATAGCGAAGCTTGTTAAAACTACTTAGTTGGCCACCTGCCTTTGTAAAGCTGGAAGCATCCCTCTTTTCGCTCCCAGAAACTTTAACACTGGTCTGTTCCACACTTTTGGTTAGGCTTGAACCATATTTATAGAAATCTGCCATTGGTCGTTGTGCCTAATACCCAACGAACTGTACCTGATGTCGATTCATCAAATCGAGCATCCAGTTTAATTTTGCATGTAAATATGTCGTGATTTTTGTTTATTTTTTTGTTTTATTCAGACCTAAAACTTATCTAAGTCAGTGTTTCGTCGGATAATTCAGATTTGTCTGAAACCGAATAAATCGGTTTTCTTAAATTTTTAATACCTTTCTTCTAAAATGTTCAGTACATTCTTAATTTTTAATTTTTTAGTTGATTCCCTTTACGCCTTGCGTACTTAATCTTTGCTACCTCCTCCAGCGACTATTCAACCCCTCCGTGGCCCGTGTACAGGAAGAGTTGCGCTAACGCGAACTTTATCTTGAAGAGGATTCGTTTTCTTTCCTAATTTTTTTGGCGTGGGGTCAGTACAGCACTGATACCCTAGTACTTAGTACATTGAATATCACTTTGCTTCGGCAAATCTGTCCCCTAGTGCTTCTTTCCCTTCAGGAAGTTGACACGTTTCAATTTTTTTTGAGCTGTTTCGACAACCCTTGTTTTATGTCGGCGGTGTTGACTATTAGTCAGGGACCATCCTGCTATAGTCAAGTGGATTAGTGGACCTATCCCTATTCCAATTAATAATTTTGTGTATCTCAGATGTTGTCGCAAAGAGACGAGCCTCTGGAAGTAGTGTAGGAGACTCCGCACGTCGATCTCCAGAGCAACTCAGTTTGGCTCGCACCCCAGTTCGTTGAACTGTTTTACTTTTTATTATTATAATATTGATCATTTATTGTGTTCAGTATGTCTATATATATATATATATATATATATATATATATATATATATATATATATATATATATATATATATATATATATATATGTCGTATTTCTTTTCGACATACATTTTATTTTATCTTATCTTATTCTACTTCGGTACCATTTTCTTTCTAGTTTGTATTGATCGAGATCTTGAGTTTATGCTACCCCGACCAAGAACCTATATTGATTTTAAGGGTGTTTGCAAAATTTAATCTTATTTTATTTTTAGAATGCCTTGGTAGAATGTGATATTTTTATGCTTATGTTAGTTTATATTACAATGAATTGTACATACCTTTAGTTGTCTTCAAGTGGATACAAAATTCAATTTATCTTATTTTACGGATTTATAAATCCAAGTAATTTTTTTGGTATCTATACCAAAGATATCAAGATTCCTCTGTCTAGTTACCAATGATAGTTCATTATAGTATCTGTTCATTTTGCCTAAGTTTTACTCTTAGTGTGAAGACCTTCGAATTTCGACTCTCTATTCGAAACCCCCCCAAAATAATGTTTGAAAAGATTATTGCTGTCTAACATCCTATATTCTGAATGGCCAGACACTGAGGAAGGCTAGGGATGAAGTAAGCGGATTCCCGCTAGTTGACTCGTCGGAATGATAAGCCATTCATAATTGTATTTCAGTAATAAATCTAGAATAACAGCCTCCCGCGTCAGGAAATTTTTTTAGTTCTCCAATACTTGTTTAGTTATGTAATCTAGAATTATTTTGACCCTACCCGAAGTTGACCCTACCCGAAGTTGACCTACCGATGTTGTCCCTATTATAGGCGGATGATACACGTTAGTTATCACAAATTCTAGTTGTCATACTAATAACTAAACATCAGCTTTTTTTTGTTTCTAAATATAGATGTGTCTTACAGAAATTCTGATGTCTACCTTTCCCAGTAAACTTATTAAGGCATGTCTTCGTAGAACTTTAATGTACCCAATTTTGAACTATTAGTAACTCTTTCCTTTTCTTTGCGTATTTCTAAATGTGTCTATAATGACGCGCTGCGTTATTACCTTATGTTATTCGTGGATTAAGTCATAGATGAAAGACTCTATGCTTCCGAACAAACGATGACACATTTGTATTTTGTATTTTATGGCGTTAATGATATGATTGTATTATTATTCTTATGTTATTCGTGGATTAAGTCATAGATGAAAGACGCTTCCGAACAAACGATAACATTATTTTTTTTTGTGTTTTATTGTGTTAGGTCTCCTAACGACTACGCAGTAAATTATCTGTTTTGTATCTTGGTGACAACACTAGTATGTTTTTCTTTATATTACTTATGAAATTTCAAATGGTAATATCTTAATTATATTATTTCAATTGAATGCGAGCATTTGGTCTCAAATAATGATTTGTAGATATGTTTTGTTTTATTCCGCTTTGTTCATGATATTGGTTATAGGTGAAATACCCTATGCATTTTGAGAGTGAGAATGCAATTATTTTTTTTGTTTACATTTTTATAGTTGAGTCATAAATATTCTATGCGTTCTGTTTCGGTTTGTTCTGAAATTTTTGAGTTGTTCCCACATGAGTTGTGAAAGAAGGATTCTGTGAGTCCAGATTGTAGCTGCATTTGTCCATTCTGTTTGTCTTACCTCTTCGTATAACTATTTCCACTTTTGAAAAGGTTAGTATGGTGTGCCACCATGCCTAGTCCGATTCCACGCTGGTACCCAGTTGAAATCGTGGGGAGGGCTGTGTAACCGTTTTAAAAGATTTAAAAGAAAATCATTATAAATTTCGATTATTTTTTTTTTTTAAATAAAACTACTAACCCCATCTATCTGTCAAGTACCTACCTGTAGCCGACTTAAGGATTCTTCTGTAATTTCCAAGTATATCCGGTAGATGAGCACATTCATCACCTTGTCACTTACGCCCAGAATCAGGCGCCATGATAGCGTCTCGCTCTTTTCTCTTAAGAACGTCCAACCGTTAAGACGTGTTTCCAAAGTGGGTCTCATTTAGAGGTGAGCTTAGAAATCCTTTTCTTGTCCATATTTCAGATAGATATTTATTTTTTTAGACCCTTATTGGAGAGGCTATAATGCTGATATATTTCTAATACATTGTCGCAAGATAGTATTGGTATGGAGTTATTCCAGATCATGACCTAGTAGCGGTATCTTTTTATGGAATACCTAACCCCTCTTATCTAGGATGGTGGTGGATTGATATAGGACGTAGCCGAATCAATGGTTTATTTGGTTGACTGATTAAATAAGAAAAGAAACAGAGTAGATTAAGGTTGTACCAATTTTTATTATAGCTACTTTCAAGACAACGGAAATGATTATGAACTCAAAAAAATAAAAATATAGTGAAGTGTTCTAATTTTATTTAAAGGTTTATTTTCTTCATTATTCCTAGTTGATAAATAACTATATTATTTTCAATGTAAACAAATTTCGAAATTTGGGGTTAATATACATATATATTCATTTACTTTATAACTAATTCTTAATTTAATACGATACAAAGCTTTTTTGTTTATGGTAATGTAAACATGAAATGGTATTTTGGTATCCTTTTATGATGACATAACTTTTAATGTTTTCTTTTTGTTCATTACTAAGAAATAATAAAGAATAGTTTTCTTGTAATCCTTATTTTTTTTGCTCGTCCCCTTCGAGGATAAACCAGGGGTGGCGTCCAATAATAAATTATAATTTCATATTATCTAATTGTGCTTGGATTTAAGATACGATATAGTTTCTATATGTTTAAGAAAACCCCACCCAATTCTCTTCGACAGTGAGCGATTCTGGCCTTGCATATATCATTGTAGCACGCAGTGTTACAATGTATGAAACCTAAAGATTGTATCTTCATTGTCACTATTGCAACAAGCAATTGCACAGCGCACTTTGAAAAAGGTACAAAACCATATATACAACGGCAAATAAAAACTTTTAGTTTTACAAAAAAAATACTATACAGTATAAATAAAAAGTAACTAAACACCAAAAGTACACACAAGTCTCAGACACAGGCCCGCCTTACTGGTAATTTTTTACGCGCTCGTCTGGGATACGGCCGCCGATTAAATTTTACCTATCAAATTTTTGCCCTTGCGAAGTGGATATTTGTATAAAGACACATATGTAAGCATATATCTAAATTATTTTTCTATTATAAAATAGATGACTCAGTCAGTATTGAGTTACTTTTAAATATATTTATTATCTCATAACTTGGAATTTGCAATAGTCACCATTGGTAACCGATATTATTGTTGAACTTTTGTTTTTATACAAACCTTTTGTCTTGCTGGTGTAAAATCGTCTGAAGTCGATATTTATTGTGTTTTGCGTTTGAACTAATTTGTGTCTTATTTTCATATTATTATATTGTTTGATAAGTAAATTTTGCATATAATAATCGGTACGTTATAGTAATGTGTATATTTTTTATTTTACTAAATTTTATTAAAACTCATCTAAATTACCATGTTGAATTGTAAAACAGATTTTTCTTTATTGTAATATTTTGTTTTTATTTCAGTAAAACTACTTGGAAGTGAGTGACAGTGAATCAGAATAAGCAAATCTACTACTATTTACCTATTCACAGTATTTGCTCTGCAGAAAATTTTTAAATTTCAACGGATTTGCATACAAAAAGAGCGCTTATATTATTAGTATATGTATGAAAACAAGAATAAATATTATACGCTACTGAAAATATATTTTTTATTCAATTATAATCAAAACAAAACATTAAAAAAAAATTAGATCATTTTTTGACGATAATTTCAAAATTAATGTGTACGTTAAGCTGTAATAATGGGTTCGAGGTGGTTCGAGCGGTCTTGACTACGTCACACTCCTGGGCCAGCTGTCAAATGTCATGCGCAATATCATACCCTATGTACTCATTGTACCATGGACACTACTGACCTAACTTCACATACGCCACTAATAACCATAGCACACTGCACACTACCACCTATACAGCGTTCCACGTTAAGAAAATAACATTAGGCTTATGGAGATCAGTGTTGCAAAACTCTCAGGAATGCGGTTTACTAGATTGTCGATATATTTTTCGAATTTCCATTTTCAATTAACATTTAACTGTAAAGTCAGAATAACAACTGAAGAACCACAAAGCCTTATTATCATTATGTAGTCTCAGAGAACCACATAAAATCGCTGACATACGCACACCGTATTATTTTAAGTTGCAATTAGTAATTAGATATATGCTTTCCAAGCGGTCCGTTTATTTGCTTTTAAATCTTTAATAGCCGGCAAAGTGCATGATTTAACTAAGCAATATTTTCTACTGATTGCTATGTTTCATGGTGTATGATATTCTTACCGAAAAACAAATAAACTGTCGTTACTATAATTAAAATAAGATAAAATAAAATTATCTTTTCTAAATACTATTTATTTAATTAAAATCATTTTCCCTACTTTTCATCTCTTGTTTCGAATGGACACTTTTGGTCAATTACGATAAAAAACATTAATTTAATTTATGTCTGTGAAAACGAAAATACAAATTATACAACCCTGAATCGTGCTTGTGTTCATCGTGGCATCGCTGCGCTTCTATCGTCCATAAGAAATACATAGCCCTATCTCCGCAATGTTATTTTCTTAACGTGAAACGCTCTATAGCATTGAAACTTCCGTGTTAACGAATAAAACAATGATTGGCGCATCACCTAGTGATCGGGCGCGTAACTATATATACATGGCGCTAAATTCAAAAGTTTAGTAATATTACCTAGGATTGTGAACTCATTTTAAAGTAAAGGAAAATCGAGATAATCCTAAAATAACAAGAAAAATCCTTATCATATACGATAATAAATATTTTTCGTATACTTTTTGGGTTTTATTGTTATGTTCAGACTATATTTATTTTCCATTACGTTAAAATGCCAAAGTGAATAAAAAAAAATAAAGAATAAAATATAGAATATAACCTTTATTTATAAAAATGTTACAAGAAATGTTATTTGTGTTACAAGAAATATTAATAATACAAGCCAAGTGTAGTATAATTTAGTTTTCTTAATGTTGTGACAACAACTGGTCAGTATTTAAATAATTGTTTTGTCATTCTTATGTCAAGTTTTGTGTGAATAAAAGCCTTCTGCAAAAGGCATTTTACTACAATTTTAGTCGCATAAATTTACAATGGAGAAGTACTTTAGACAGGGACGGACTAAGGACTAGGCACAGGCCTAGGGCCGGTAAATTTTGGGGCCCGGAAATTAGGTTTTTAATTTTTATTTTAATTTACCAGATTTACACATATATATATATATATATATATATATATATATATATATATATATATATATACATATATATATATATATATATATATATATATATATATATATATATATATATATATATATATATATATCTACGGCATAAAGTGGACTCCGCCCATGTTAAAATTCAGGTTCAAGTGAGCTCCATGGTCAAGTGGCCACCGATATACGGAGCTCACTTGACCATTCCATAATATTGGCTCTGTCGATTCGTCAACATGTATAGTTTCATAATTTTTAAAAATTTTGTGGAGCCCCTAATTACCCCTGTATCATGAATGTATATCGCTTAGTTCACGTGTATATATTATAGGGGTCGTTCAGATCTTTTTCCGTGTATATTGGAACCATAAGTATATCGGTTTAAGTAAGCTCTGATAGTTTGGCAACTATGGGATTAAGCCGTTTATTTCCAGCGGATATTCTAAACGGTTCATATGGACTCCTTACTTTTGTTATCATTCATACGCATTACAGTATGTAACAGATATGTGTACTACCAAATACCTGTTTTTAGTAGGTACGTGCTTTTCTAAAAATAGATTTATAGATACAAAAGGATTTCATTACCAAGTTGGATGTGTTTTTTCATATGCGAAAATTATCTAATGTATTTTGTTAACGTGATATAACGTATACGTTTTATTTAAGAATCCGGTTAATAAGAACTTCTTTTATTTCATCCATTGTTTCATGATAATCTTATATACAGCTTTTTATTATTTTATTTCTTTTATTTTATTATTTTATTTTTTTATCTGTGTACTACATATAATTCTGGATAGAAGGTTATCTCAAAATAAATATTTAAGTGCTAAAATAGATATTTTTTGTTAAAATGGGTAGTAATGCACAAAAAAGGGAAGACTGATTAATTTATCTAACACGAATTATACAACTTCACCAATAGTACATATTTCTGAATGTTTTATCTCCTATTTAGGGGTAATATGTAATCAATATAAGTGGAGTTAGTGTCAAATTTGCAATGATCTTTATAAGTAATAGCTTACTGACTGTACTTTACATGTTCAGTTCACATAAATAAACCTTGTCCCTTCAGAAAAGAGCGATTAGAATGGTAAAGTTTACTAAGAAAGTGTAATAAGTCTTATACCACCCCACATGCACACAAGTTAACCGGTGTTTGCAGGCCAGAGTCCTCCTGGCAGATTTAAGAAAGATAACTACCATAAGGAAGTTCCTTTCGAGGGATCAGATGGCGAGGAGCAGCTTATTTTTGTTTGTATATCTTGCAGATTTGTTGATATAGCCATTTTTTTCTTGATTTTAGTCATAAAATGGGCTGATATTCGTGGAGTGGATGTTACGAATCTGGACTTTGTTTCTTTTGCTCTCTAGCTAATTATCTTCGGATATTAGGTGGATTGATAGCTACGATATTATAGAGCTTATGTATGGATGTGAGTCTTAATATTTGCTGAATTTGGCTGACTAATTTATAACTAAATCTACGTGTTAAGTATGTGTTGGTGTCACTTATACTATCAAGGTATATTAGGCAGCAGAAGCATAGAGTTCAAGCGTCTACGTTTTAAGGGTGGAAGGATGTGCTTCACATTTTTAGCTGACAAGTTTGCAGAGAATATTATTTTCTGGTTCTAGTTTGGCATTTGATTTTAAAAAAAGTACTGTGAATGACAAAGTGGGATAGAAACTATCTTCAAGCTATTTATAGCAAGTCCAGAGTTTAAGGATTTCATGACACTATTGGTTCAGGTATATATTCAGATTTGTGAAAGTGTCTCTGTTAGGGACATTGAAGGAGCACACCTGACTTTTTTCGGGGTTTGGCTTAAAATTGAGTTATAATCTATTTTTAGGTATGATTTAGATTTTTCTCCACTTCACCAACAAAAGTTTTTGGCTGTGCAACAATAGATAATGTATCGTCTACATAATAAAAGTCCTAGTATTTACTGGTATGAGTTGTGTAAATGTTATACAGAGTAGGTGCCATTACAGGACCCCAAAGAGACAGTTATTCTACGTTCTCCATCTGCTATTCTTACCATTGAGTGATACGAAAAATTTTCTGTTGTGTAGGCATACGCGGATAATACAAGTGAGTTTATTACCTCAGGGGATATTACATAGATTTTGGAGAAATACCCTATAATTTAAGGTGTCGTAAGCGGCATTAAATAGCCACTTTTTTTTTAATTTGAGTTTTTCTTCTATTATCGATTTATATTAAGGATCATGTGCAGAAGTATT
Organism: Diabrotica undecimpunctata; assembly: GCF_040954645.1. NCBI lineage: Eukaryota > Metazoa > Arthropoda > Insecta > Coleoptera > Chrysomelidae > Diabrotica > Diabrotica undecimpunctata. Next base: position 92,958,326 of record NC_092804.1, read on the forward strand.
TTGTATAGCTGACAAAATAAATAGATATATTGGCCGATAGCTTTTGTGGTCGTCGGAGTTTTTGCCAGGTTTAAGCAAGGCAACAACTTTGTCTTTACTTTGCTTGTCTAAAGACTTTGGATATTAGCCATTGTTGTATTTTTGGTTCAAATTTTAGAGTTAGTTTTGTGCTCAGATCCTCAGCCAGGAGCCGTAATATTGTTCATTATATACGTGGATAGCGGATCCAAGCTCAACATCGTTGAAAGGTTCTCTCAGCTGACTGGTTTTGTTTTCTTTCATTATAAGTTTTTCTTTGCTTCTTTGCCTGCATTTAATATGTAATTTTCAGCGATCAGCTTAATACCAAATACCATAGGATTGGCCATCTATGTGCTTCCTGCATTTTGTTAAGTGCATATGTAAAGTGGAGTGTCTTTATCTCTAGATATACTCTTAATATTTATACACATAATTAGAATAGTTATAGACCAAAAATATTCTGGATTAAAAACCTAAGGGAATGGTTTGAAAGCAGTAGTGCAGAACTTTTTAGAGCGGCAGTCAACAGAGTCCGTATAGCCATGGTGATTTCCAACCTTCGATAGAAGATGGAACTTAAAGAAGAAGGTGGAAAATAGCATAAACTATCTACGTAATAAATCCCATTAACCTGTTAGTAATGTATAACCAGATATATTTAAAAAGATTAAGTGCCTTTCTTTTTATTTTGGATTTTAAATTTTGCATAACTAGAGCAAGCGACTAATTTTTGTGTATTAGTTTTGCATCAGTAGACCAAGCGCCTCTTGCGAGCGTTTTAATGATTGTAAATCGAATATTTGGCAACATATTATGTACATAAACGTTGTTAACAATGGTGACGTTGGCAACTTGTTGAGGCGTTTAGATTAAGAAGTAGTGGCAGTTATTGCTTAAATTTTTCTATAATAGTCACATTACAGAAGAGCTAACACAGAAAGAGAATACCTAACAAAAGACATAACACTAAGTAAAATGTATGAATTATATATTAAAGAAGCAGATAATGACCTTGTTAAATTTTCGTTTTACAAAAAAATGTTTTCAACACGATTTAATCTTCAAAGAAAAAAGTTGAAAAAAGTTACTTGTAGTAGATGTGATTGTTTCGAATTAGAAATTAAAAATTTCGCAGATAACGAACAATTAAACAAGTTAAAAAAAGAAAAAATGTGCAATTAGAAGAAGCTGAAAATGCACAATCTAGAAGAAAACTAGACATGAAGATAAGCAACTATCAACCAGAAGTGGAAACCTTTTGATTTGATTTAAAGAAAAACTCTTCCCCTTCCGAGAATTCTAATAAATATTGTATATTATAAGCGTCAATTATGTATTTACAATCTTGGTATCCATAGCGCCAAGGATAACAAAGGTCATTGTTATATTTGGATAGAAGGTGAAGCTGGTCGGGGAGCCCAGGACGTAGGCATTTGTCTTAAGAAACATATTGAAGAAAACGTTACTTCTGCAAGACATGTAATTTTTTGGTCAGACTCTTGTGGCGACCAAAACCGCAACATCAAAATAGCTTTGATTCTGAAAACGATTTTGGAAACTCATCCTACCATTGAAAAAATTACATTACGCTATTTCCTTCCTAGTCATAGCTTTTACCCAATGGTAGTGATTTTGGAGATTTTGAAAATGCCCTAAAATTTCAACAACGTTTATATATCGTTGATGATTAAATAAACGTGATGAAAAATCCCGTAAAAAGAAACCACTAGTAGTTCACAGAATGAAAAAAAAAAGAATTCGTTGGAACAAAGAAGTTTACAAACTTACAAACCGTAAGTCAGACATAGAAAAGAGTAAGGCTGGTTTAAAACAAGAGAAATTTAAATAAGAAAGGATATACCACTCATTATTTTTATGAAAACTTAACACTAGTGAAGTTGAAGTAAATCTTTACAAGGATTTTTAAAAAGGACGGCCTGTTGCAATGCAATCCGTAAGTAACCACTTGATTCCTCTTTGGCCCACAGGCAAGCCACTTTTTGTGCCTAAGCTTAACGACAATCTTTAACGCACCTAATACCAAATGATGCAAAACCTTTGTATTGCTCTCTTTTCAGAAACAATACAATAGAAGACGACATTAAAAGATTTTATATTTTTGATTAATTTCTTAAGTAATATAAAATATTCAAAAACAACGACTATTTTTGTCATACCCAAAAAGAAATAATAGCTTGTGGCCTACCAATAATTCACTAAAAGTTATATTTTAGTTACTCATCACTAGACCAAACGACCTCCATGTCGCTTGGTCTACTGATGTATAACACAATTACACAATGTGGCGAAAATCGTAAGTCGACCAAAAGACTTTTTTTTTGTTTTTCTTTATTATTGGACAAGTTACTATTTCGCACTTATAAGAAACATAAAAAACTGTATTCGAAAACAAAAAATTACGACAATTGTAACATATAGTGAATTTTAATAGAGTGAAAACTTTAAAGTCAAATATCTCAAAATCATCATATTTGCGTTATATTGATATGTATACGACAATCAGCTGTAAAAGTCATTGCCTTTTTTTTTGCCGTATCATATTTTAGCATAGTCTTCTGATTTATTTTGTAGTATGTTAACTAAACCGGTTTAGTTTGCGTGAAATGAATCCACAATTCGTCTAATAATATTATGTTTTTAAAACAGTTGTGTTTTTATGCTCATCCGTTCACTTTTTGTAAAGCAGTCTGTGTAAATATTAGGGATTTACTTATATAATCTTTTTGTATATATAATTTGTTTATTGATTTTACTTTTTAGATAAAGTTTCATAATTATAGTCCTCTTGCTTTTATTATCTATGGTAATACATATACATACCCAATTCGAAAGGGAGAAAACCAGCGGTTTCTAGATTAAACATAGACATTCTTCTCTCTATCTCCCTCTATGTTATATAAAGATCATCGTCATCGCATAGTCAAAACACAGCAAGATTCTATTGCCTTTTCTTCTTTTTGTCTCCTCATTTCTATTGTAAACTAAGCCACGTAAATGACGTTTTAAAAATTTATGTCATTATTTCTGAAGTGCCTTTCCTGGGATAATTTTTTTAAGCCTAGTTCGTTTGATTACAAGTAATTGATTTGATAGCTTCTAACAGAGAAGTATTGATTGTAGGTAGAATAGCAAGTGTTGATAAATATGATGGGTCGGTAGGTAGTCTCATTATTCCTAAATCTGATCATATGTTACCTCCACCCTTCATTTGTAGACATCGTCTCGTGGCATTCTCCCAATTTAACTTGGTAATGCAGTTATTGAGAGAGCCTTTGGATATAGCTAGCTGAACGTTGGAGTTGAGATTGAGTTTCTTGTACGACATTGCTATCTTTATATATGTGTTTGACATTGGCATTAGTTCCGTTCGTATTGATTAGTACTCGGACCTTTGTAAGTCGGAAAATACCTCTGATGGCTTTTCTAGCAATCCTGATTCCTGATCTAATTAATACGTTCTTGTCACATATCCACACATTAGCACTGGTTTAATCACTGTTTTATATATCCTGCTTTTAGAGATTCGTATTAGACTTCTAGATTTAAAAGTGTTATAAGGGTTATATATACATCAATTAGCTACCTGAATATTCCTTTTTATTTCTTATGTGACAACGTTATCTACGATATCTAAAACGCTGCAATGTTTCAAAATGATATGGCTTTATCGTATGGCGTTACGTTATGTCCCACTCTACATCCTCTCTTTTGTATGTTAAAGAACATTTATTTGATTTTTTTATTAGTGACTATTAGACCGTTTTTTGCTGCTAATAGCATTCTTTTATAGCATTCTAATATTTAATTTATGGATTAAATCCAGATAGCAAATAGATATTCTTCACTTTCTCGAAGAAATATTATTCTAACACACAAAATTAATAAATTGTTAAAACCTTCCTTGCATATTCTGTTCACTTATGAGGGGCAGCAATATCAGTACCAAAATAAGGCGTATAGTCCTGGACTGGCTAATTGTTGGATAATAGGAAGCATAAGTCTAGCAGTTTTATTGCTTTCGGGACTGCACCAGGTATCGGGGAGCAGAAATATCATTACCAAGTTAATGCATATAGAAATTGTTGCTCGAACTTTATTAATATTAACATCATTTAATCTTCGCTTATCCACTGCTGGGCATAGATCTTCCTCATAATTTTCCATCTATTTCGATCTTGTGCCTCTTGCATCCAATTCCTATGACAACGTTTTAGATCGTCAGTCCAACGTGTTGGTGGACGACCTCTGCTTCGGTAGGCATCATCTCTTGGTCTCCATTTCAGTATCCGCTTGTCCATCTATTATCTGTCATTCGAGCCACGTGACATGCCCAGTTCCATTTCAGTGTTGCTGCTCTCTCTACTGCATCAGCCACTCCGGTTCTTTGTCGTAGCTGGCGATTTGGGATCTTGTCTCGTAGTGAAATGCCCAACATAGCACGCTCCATCGCCCTTTGACACAGACGGATCTTTTGAACTGTTCTCCTTGTCATGGTCAACGTTTCCGCACCGTAAGTTAACACTGGCAAAACACACTGATTAAACGTTTTTCTTTTAAGGCATATTGGTATATCAGACGATTTGAAAATATGGTTCAGCTTGCCGAAGGCTGCCCAAGCCAGTCTTATATGACGGAGAAGCTCAACGGTTTGGTTATCTTTTCCTATGCGAATCTCATGACCTAGGTATTTCTAGGCCATTACCTGGTCTATGGATCTTGTTCCTACGCATATATCTTCGCTGACTACAAGATTTGTCATCATCTGGGTTTTAGATATATTTATTTTCAATCCCCCTTCTAGCGAGGAAAGGTAGAGCTGATATAAAAGTTCTTTGGCCTCATCTATCCTATCAGCTATTAGTACAATATCATCTGCAAACCTTAGATGGCTAAGCTTTTCTCCGTTTATATTTATGCCCTTGTCGGTCAGTTTTGCCCTTTTACATATATATTCCAAAAGCGTAGTGAACAGTTTCGGTGATATGGTGTCCCTCTGGCGTACTTCACGTTGTATCGGGAATTTCTGGGTTTGACGATCACCCACTCTAACACTGGCTATTGCGTTTTGATATATGTGTTTAATTAAACACATTATTAAATAACACTATATTTACTAGTAAAATCATCATGACTTTACAATAAGACAAATTTTCGATTGTTGGTTATGGAAATATCATGTACATACCACCGGGTTCCCTATGTGGATATCCAGCAAAATCCTTATACTCATGATACGGGAAACAAAAAACCAAAGATGAAAATATGCACCAAGAAATATAAAAGTTAAAAATATAAAAGAGTTATAAAACAGTCGAATAAAATATAAATTCTCGATTCAAATATTCAAAAAATTTATGAACATCTTACTAAAATAGAAATGAGGCCTATTTAAGATGTAATCCATTAACGGGCCAACGTACAAAGCACTCCTAGCATGTGCTAATGATATAGATCTCATAAGAAACTCTCCCGTTTGCAAAAATCTTCAATAAAGTGAAGAGAGCACGAAAAACGTTTTACTTAAAATCAACGAAATGAAAACCAAATACAAGCGAATCAACAGAAGAGACCAATTTAATAAATCTTGATAAAATATTAAAGTTAACAACTACAATTTCATTAATATGGAACACTTTAAATATTTTAGATAAATAATCACGGTTAATAATAATGCCACTAAAGAAATACAGATCATAATTTAAACTTTTTACCTATTTTAATACATAGATGCGAATCATGGACAATGACTAAAACAGATAAAGAAGAACTACGAATATTTGAAAGGAAAATAATAGGAAAATTGTTTTAACCTCATTATCATATCGCTACAAATCCGTATAGAAGAAGAACACATACTGAATAAAGAAAGCTCTTATAACGATATTGTTTAGGAAAATAAATTGCTTAACGTAGATCGGACACATCGTCGGGTTAGTGCTTATTTGTTCCATACCACATTTTCTACTTTTTCGGGTTAGAAGTTGTAATGAAACATTGTCAACATAATAATGTATGTAATTTGGCCCTGATAACTCTAACAGCCAAGACTGTTCTGTAATACCTTTGTAACTTTGTGCCATATGATTATTTTATGGGTTATTTCAGTGCTTAAGTGTTCCATATGCAAAGGCCAATAGGAAGCCAGTATTTCACACGCGCATTCGATGCCTCGGTGCTTGTTTGTGCCATGCCAGTGTTATATGCAGTGAGTTGAGGTTAACGTGTCTTACTTCTTGTATGGTGGCGACTGGATGTGATAAATAAAAGTATAAAACGGATAACATAAAATAAAAGTATAACAGTGATTCAAGTTCAACTTTTTTTGATGGAAACAGACAAAATACAGAGAGTTCTACAAAAATGGTATCAGAATGTACCGAAAAATGTACAGAAGAAAGCTCAGCAGAAAATAACATGGAAAATCCAGATGTCCAAGCAAGCAACAAGAAGACTTCTAAAAAAAACAAGAAAGCGATTGATAAATCCTGAGAACTGGACTAGAAATGTGAAAAAAGTTCAGCGAGAACATGTGCTTCAATATAAGCACGAAAAAGAAGTTGGCCATACTCCAAGGCAATGTCAATTTAAGTGTTTGAACTGGTACCTATCAATGGATAGGAAGTTATATTTAAAAACTTTTGGCAACTAAGTGATAGCCAAAAATACGCATTTTATTCAAAATTTGTAAAAAAAATTCACCAAAACGAAGGTATGTGAAAACAGAAAATATTTCGGACTGCCAGAAACAAAATTCGTTTCAATATTACCTTGAGGTTTTAAATAAGCAAATTAGAGTATGTAGGAAATTTTTTTAACTACTTTAAACATTAGTAAACACAGAATTCATTATTTCTTTAAAAAACACTATATGGATAACTCAGGGATTGCTCGGACTCCTTTGAAAGGAAAATACGTAAAGAAAGTCTTACCATTGGAAGCTGTAGATGGGGTACGAAAACATATTGAGCCATTTCCCCATGTAGAGATTCATTACTGTCGATCAGATCGTGTTAGATTGTATTTAGATCCGTGTCTCTCTATTGAAAAAATGTATCGACTATACCTAGAAAGTGACTTCAGTAATTTTCCTGTTACATCACATAAGTATAGAGAAATTTTTACAAGAGAATATAATTTGGTTTTTTTCTACCAAAAAAGGATAGATGTGATATCTGCGAGAAATACAAATTAATTGAAAATAAAACTAAAGAAAATAAAAAACAATATGATTTTCACATAAAAAATAAAATCGAAGGAAAAATAGAAAGAGACTTTGATAGAAACTCCTACAAATTTGACCAGTCTACTGCTGTTTTATGCTTTGATATGCAAAATGTTTTTGCTCTACCAAAAGCTGAAGTGTCAAATTTTTTTTATAAAAAAAAGTTTTCAGTATATAATTTAACTGTTCACTGCTCCACAGGTAAAATTACCTACTGTGCTCTATTGGATGAAGCCATTTCAGGCCGTAATAGTAATCACATTGCCAGTGCTCTTATAAAACTATTAAACACAATTTCAGAAACAAATCCTAATGTAAATAAGATTATATTATGGTCGGATTCTTGTGACCCCAAAACCGCAATTCACACATGGCCTTAGCTATAAAGTATTTCTTACATATCAATAATCGCATTAATACAGTTGAACAAAAATTTTCAGAGCCCGGACATAGTTTAATTCAAGAAATCGACTCTGTTCACAGTAAAATAGAAAAGTATTTAAAACATAGGACAATATACAGCCCTGTTTCACTCTTAAGACACCTCGTAAATATACCCCGCGGTAAAGCACATCTCAAGGTGCTGCAACTAAAAAAAGAAGATTTTTTAAATTTTCAAACAGTAAGCCAAACTCTAAATTTTAAAGATCTGCCTTTTACTAAACTTAAACAAATTAACTATAAAAAAGATGACCCCTTGCATATTAGCTTTAAATGTGATTTTAATAAAAATGACAATGTTACTGTTATTAGAATTAATAAACATAAGACACGCGGCTCTGCTAAAAAACAGGGCAAAAACGATCATAATATTATTATGAACTTTTCCATGGTAAAGGTAATTACCGAAAAACCTACAGTCTACGCTAACAAAATAAAGCATATCGTGTCTATGTTTGCCTACATGCCTGAGTTTGACAAAATATTGTACAGAACAATATTTTCTTCACTAAATAAATGATTTTATTTCTTCCAACTGCAATTATTTGTTTCAATTACGTTATGAGTAGGTACCTACGAAGAATATTTAACTTTTATTTACTGTTTGTTTCACATACACATGTTTTAATTATCAATAAATTTTAAAAGCAAAAAGGAGTTTTCTTTTTGATGTACCCTTGTATTTTTTTTAAAGTTGCAGTAATATAAGATTAGAAATAATATCCACAAGGAATCTACGGTCCTGTATTTGGCTGTATACCATATATTAAAAAATTTATTAAAAATCCTTCGTAAAAGGTATATAATTTTTAAAAACCCAAATGGGTTGTTATAGACAAAACGTTTTCGGAATCCATTATTCCATCATCAGTGTCCTATACAATATATAACCACTTAATTAAAGAGAACGTGAAGTTAAAATTTTGACTAAGGTTAATGAAAAGTGTGGTTAATACTTACTAGGTGCACATGAGTGTAGCCACTAAATACATGGGTAAAAACCCGTTAACAAAAATTTAGTTACATTTGTTTTACATTATATTATATAAATTGCTAGGATGCTAAAGTTACCGTTGGATTAGGTAACATGGCGACATATGACTCCACGTTGAAGTTGCAAGTCCTGAGACGGTGTGTCTACGAGGACTTAATGGAAGCAACTGATTGAAATGACAATGTTGACAAGTTAGGACGGAACAAGTAACAGAGTAGTCAATATAACTGTATGTGTCTACTTAAGACAAAAGCCAACGTTAATTAAATTGTTAAAGTAATAGATTTTTTTGATATTAAATAATATAACAGTATCAACCATCAATGTTGTTGTTTTTTAAAAAATTGATTTTTATGTGTATGAGGTGAAATGTGGAGAGTAGATAATGTGGTTATAGTTAGGCAACCAACTATGCATGTGTGTGGTAGTATAATGAAAAAGAGATTTTTATATTTAGGCCCTTTATGTTTATTCAACATTTGGTACTTGGAAAATAGAAAATAGACACATGTAGAAGGTTGAGTTATAGAAATTTTGTTTAATATTGGTGGAAAATGAATGAATATATTTAAAATATGACAGTGTTCTTATATGAATGAGATACAACTTTTGTAGTATAATGGTCATGTGAAATTTAACTTATAACTTGATTATAGAAGGCCCTGTATGTCATAAAACAACATTTGGTACCTGGTAAATGTAAAAATAATTAAGTTGTAAGTACATGAAAGTAAATATCTGATAGGGTGTTAACAGACTAAGTGGTATGGAAGTTTTATTTTTCAACTATTATGTGGAATGAATAGAAATTGATGGTTGGGACATGGTTTTTTAATAAGTTAATATAATAGTACTCAACTTATAACTTAAGAAAGGTCCTATCTGTCATAAGCAACACTAGGTACCTGGGAACTATAAAAGGATAAGTTACAAGTTGTATGATTTGCAGGTGTATAATTGTCTAAAATGTGAAAATGGAATGGTTGTGGGTTGGCTCTGTTAGAATTAAGTAAAGCAAAAATTATGGGGTCAGCTTTAATGGAAATTAAGTTCTGTGATTTGTTTTTAATTCTTAATGGATATGAAGGTCTTTAGGTGTTCATTAAACTAATGTCTAAAATAAACAGAATTTGATGGCTGGAACATGGTTTAGAAGTATGTTGTAAGTATACTACTCAACTTATAACTTAAGAAAGGCCCTATCTGTCATAAAGCAACACTAGGTACATGAGAAATATAGAGAGATAAGTTATAAGTTGGTGATGTTATAGGTGTATATAAAACTCAATTATGAAAATGAAATGGTTCTAAGGTGGCTCTGATGGAATTGAGTGAAAAATAAGAAATTTATAGTGTTTTTGAAAAAATGTAGGATACGGAAAGAATACAGAAGGCTGAGATCCCCAGAGAGCTGCAAACAAACCCTAGGAGGGTTGTGTGGAAGAGTGAAATGAAGACTGAGAGGTTAGTTTGAAAGAGATGAAGAATAGTATAAGGTTTGGAGGTGCCGACAAGAAGTATGGACAACAAAGGTATAGTGGGTCGGACTAGAAGTTTGGATTTACTAGAGAGTGATAAGGACTGATTGGGAGTGTGATGTGTAAACAGAAAAGTTTTTTGGAGTGGTTTAAAGAAGATGAGTATTTGGCGGACAGATAGTGATAAATGTAGATTTTTGTTGTAAAAGTGAGTAGGGGATGAAGATTATGAAAATAGTTGGCGATGGAGAGGGAGGAAGTCTCGATTGAAGGATACATGACGATTGACGCAATTTGGGCTTTTTTGTTTTTCTTTGAGAATTTCAAGGTCTTCGTATAAGTTATACGAAGACCTTGAAATTCTCAAAGAAAAACAAAAAAGCCCAAATTGCGTCAATCGTCATGTATCCTTCAATCGAGACTTCCTCCCTCTCCATCGCCAACTATTTTCATAATCTTCATCCCCTACTCACTTTTACAACAAAAATCTACATTTATCACTATCTGTCCGCCAAATACTCATCTTCTTTAAACCACTCCAAAAAACTTTTCTGTTTACACATCACACTCCCAATCAGTCCTTATCACTCTCTAGTAAATCCAAACTTCTAGTCCGACCCACTATACCTTTGTTGTCCATACTTCTTGTCGGCACCTCCAAACCTTATACTATTCTTCATCTCTTTCAAACTAACCTCTCAGTCTTCATTTCACTCTTCCACACAACCCTCCTAGGGTTTGTTTGCAGCTCTCTGGGGATCTCAGCCTTCTGTATTCTTTCCGTATCCTACATTTTTTCAAAAACACTATAAATTTCTTATTTTTCACTCAATTCCATCAGAGCCACCTTAGAACCATTTCATTTTCATAATTGAGTTTTATATACACCTATAACATCACCAACTTATAACTTATCTCTCTATATTTCTCATGTACCTAGTGTTGCTTTATGACAGATAGGGCCTTTCTTAAGTTATAAGTTGAGTAGTATACTTACAACATACTTCTAAACCATGTTCCAGCCATCAAATTCTGTTTATTTTAGACATTAGTTTAATGAACACCTAAAGACCTTCATATCCATTAAGAATTAAAAACAAATCACAGAACTTAATTTCCATTAAAGCTGACCCCATAATTTTTGCTTTACTTAATTCTAACAGAGCCAACCCACAACCATTCCATTTTCACATTTTAGACAATTATACACCTGCAAATCATACAACTTGTAACTTATCCTTTTATAGTTCCCAGGTACCTAGTGTTGCTTATGACAGATAGGACCTTTCTTAAGTTATAAGTTGAGTACTATTATATTAACTTATTAAAAAACCATGTCCCAACCATCAATTTCTATTCATTCCACATAATAGTTGAAAAATAAAACTTCCATACCACTTAGTCTGTTAACACCCTATCAGATATTTACTTTCATGTACTTACAACTTAATTATTTTTACATTTACCAGGTACCAAATGTTGTTTTATGACATACAGGGCCTTCTATAATCAAGTTATAAGTTAAATTTCACATGACCATTATACTACAAAAGTTGTATCTCATTCATATAAGAACACTGTCATATTTTAAATATATTCATTCATTTTCCACCAATATTAAACAAAATTTCTATAACTCAACCTTCTACATGTGTCTATTTTCTATTTTCCAAGTACCAAATGTTGAATAAACATAAAGGGCCTAAATATAAAAATCTCTTTTTCATTATACTACCACACACATGCATAGTTGGTTGCCTAACTATAACCACATTATCTACTCTCCACATTTCACCTCATACACATAAAAATCAATTTTTTAAAAAACAACAACATTGATGGTTGATACTGTTATATTATTTAATATCAAAAAAATCTATTACTTTAACAATTTAATTAACGTTGGCTTTTGTCTTAAGTAGACACATACAGTTATATTGACTACTCTGTTACTTGTTCCGTCCTAACTTGTCAACATTGTCATTTCAATCAGTTGCTTCCATTAAGTCCTCGTAGACACACCGTCTCAGGACTTGCAACTTCAACGTGGAGTCATATGTCGCCATGTTACCTAATCCAACGGTAACTTTAGCATCCTAGCAATTTATATAATATAATGTAAAACAAATGTAACTAAATTTTTGTTAACGGGTTTTTACCCATGTATTTAGTGGCTACACTCATGTGCACCTAGTAAGTATTAACCACACTTTTCATTAACCTTAGTCAAAATTTTAACTTCACGTTCTCTTTAATTAAGTGGTTATATATTTTATAGGACACTGATGATGGAATAATGGATTCCGAAAACGTTTTGTCTATAACAACCCATTTGGGTTTTTAAAAATTATATACCTTTTACGAAGGATTTTTAATAAATTTTTTATTAGAAATAATGTAATAAACTGTGATCTAACTGTAGAATGGTACATATAAGATATATAGAAACGCAAACTAAAATATTTTACTTAAAACGTTATAAAATAATTCAGTTTTGTGCTTCATTGCATATGGAACAAATGTGCAAATTCCTGTACTAATTTTACTTTTTGTTCCATAAGCAAAGGTTTTTATTTTTTTTTCAAATTTAAAAAGAGTCAGTAAAAATTTGAAGGCATAATCCAACACACCATTTTAAATATTTTTTTTTTAGAATTAACATCATTTTCCGGAGTTTTAAAATAAACGAGTAAATATTACCAAAATATTTAAATGTAAATATCTCAAAATGAGAATTTGGCATATGGAACAAATAAGTACTAGCCCGACGACATGCATAGACCCCAAGATGTCAAACTTGTAAAACTGGTATGGAAGGAAGTTAGCACAGAAGAATGCCACTTGGGCGTCTCAGTATGCAATGAAGAGAAAACATACAATCATATCTCAAAAAATTAACATCGTGAAGGTTCTTCTTTGAACCCCATAACAAATGGCTAATCTTTTACTTGTCATTAAAAATTTAAATTTTAATAAGCCACGTAAATAACGTTTTAAAAATTTATGTCAATATTTCTGAAGTGCCTTTCCTGGGATAACTTTTTTTATTCTGGTTTGTTTAATTACATGTAATTGATTTGATAGTCCCCAACAGATGAGTATTGACTATAGGTAGGATAGCAGGTAGTTGAACAGGCATGTGTTGATAAATATGATGGGTCGGTAGATAGTCTCATGATTCCTAAATCTGACCTCATGTTACCTTCCCCCTTCATTTGTGGAAGTCCTAAGGACATTTTTTCTCTTGGGGCATCCTCCCAATTTAACTTGGCAATACAGTTATTATAAAGCCTTTGGATATAGCCAGCGCAACTTTAGCATTGAGATTTAGCTTCTTGTACGACGTTGCTGTCTTTATATACGTGTTTGACCTTGGCATTATTTCCGTTCGTTAATGGTTAGTACGCGGACCTTTGTAAGTCGGAAAATACTTCTGATGGCTTTTCTAGCAATCCTGATCTAATTAATACCTGAGTTTCACGTACATTGTTTTGTCAGCGTTCTCGTCACATATCCACACATTAGCACTGGTTTAATCACCGTTTTATATATCCTGATTTAAGAGAGTCGTATTAGACTTCTGAATTTAAAAGTATTATAAGAGTTATGTATACATCAGTTAGCTACCTGAATATTCCCTTTTATTTCTTATGTTACAAAGTTATCTACGATATCTAAAACGTTTCAATTCTTTAAAATTATATGGGTTTATTGTTCCGTTATGCCGTTCTCTACGTCATCTCTTTTGTATGTTAAAGAACATTTATATGCTTTATTACTGACTATTAGACCGTTTTTTTTAGCTAATATCATTATTTTATAGCATCCCATTATTTAATTTATGGATTAAATCCGGATAGCAAATTGATATTCTTCACTTATGACATTCTGCAATTATTGTTGGATAGCCCAAAATTGACGAAGTAAGTCTAAAACGTTAACCACAAAAAACTTTTATTATCCAATAACTTCGAGACTTTATCGCGGTTAATTAATTTCTTCCTTTAAAAAAACGTTTTTTGGCTTATTTCAGATACCCCTGAAGATGCTCTAGGGAGCGAAAGTACTTGGGCAAGATTTAATTAATAAAACTGTGCTCGATATCTGCCTTTATTTTATCAAAGTTCATTTATTCGAGCATTCAACCTTGTATCTATTTTTTTTATTGTGTTTAAGATATGATTTAGATTTTTTTCCACTTCGGCAACAAAAGTTTTTGGTTGTGCAACAGGAGATGTATTGTCTACGTAATAAAAGTCCTAGTGTTTACTGGTACGGGGTGTGTTAATGTTCTATTATCGGTAAAATAATTATATTAAGGATTATGTGCAGAAGTATTTTATATAGCTGACAAAATAAATATATTGACCGATAGCTTTTGTGGTCGTTGGAGTTTTTGAAGGTTTAAGCAAGGTAACAACTTTGTCTTTGCTTTGCTTGTCTGCAGACTTTGGATATCAGTAATTGTTGTGTTTTTGGTACAAATTTTATAAGCTTTGTGCTCAGATCTTCAGTCGGTAACCGTAATATTGTTCATTATATAGGTAGATAGTGGATCCAAGCTCAACATAGTTGAAAGGTTCCCTCAGCTGACTGGTTTTGTCCTCTCTCATTTAAGTTTTTCTTTACTTATTTGCCAGCAGAGATAGCACTTTTACATTTATTATGTGTTTTTCAGGAATCATATTAATACCAAATACCCTAGGTTTGGCCCTTTATATGTTTCCTGCACTAGAAATACGTCGCATTTGTGCTAAGCACCCTTAATATTTATAGACCTAATTAGAATAGTTGGTCCTAAAAAGGCCGATCTGACAAAAATCATATTGAACGGGTGATTAGCCGATTAATTAATTGTTCATTACCCAGGGTACGTCCGATTGCGGTGGTCTTATTAGTATGTACTTAAATTTTCGTAAAGGCTTCTCTTTTGAACTCCATAATAAATGGCTAATCTTTAACTTTTCATTAAAAATTTAAATTTTACATACTGTTGATGTATGTTTTACATACATACAAAAGGTACCTTGTGGACAACATGTGCTTAATTAGGAACGAATTGAGATACATAATCAGAAGACGACAAAGGAAAATCTATATAATATATAATAATCTATATAAATGTATACCATTTTTAACAATGCATATTTATAGCGCATTTCCAGAGCCAACGTGCTAATTGTATGTAAAATGAAACTTTTTAAGGTTTTTAATGTTTGTATGAAAGATGAAACCGTATGACACATAACCGTGAAATTTATATACCAACCTATAAATCTCTTTTACAAGAATACTGACACCTACACATTATCACAATACTACATATCATAATACTAAGAAATTTGTTATTTTAATCTAAGAATAGGCTTTATAATTTACGAGATTTAATTTAATGTATTTAAAATTTTACAGGATCCGGTATAGATATATTAGATATTCTTTTAGATTTTTTAGATATATTATTTCTTCAACACTGAAGTTAGTCCAATCTCTGATATTTCTCTGCCAGATTTTGTCTTTCTTCCCAAGACTTTTCATCCCTCTACTCTTCCTTGCATGATGACGCATAGAATAGAGTATTTATCGTTTCGAACTGTAGCCCAGATACGATGTCCAGATAGACAATTCGTCTTAACGCTTCTTCGTTTGAGACTTTTGCAGTCCAAGGAATTTTAAGAATACGCCTATATAGCCACATTTCGAATGTCTTTAATTTTTTTACAGATTTGGCTGTCAGGGTCCAAGCTTCTACCCCATATAGCAGTTGCGACCATACATAACATTCGACGATCTCAATCTAATAACCACACTCAATTTCTTATTTGTAAACATTGACTTTTATCTGTTTAGTTTAGTCCTATCATTTTGCTTTATCTGTTAATGATTTCTATAAGAATTTGTAAATCCTCTATATTTTCTGTCATAATTGGGGTTTAGTCTGCAAATTTTATGTTATTAATGATGCTCACTCAATTCCTTACTTCTTTCCCATAGTGTCTCCTAAAATATTAGTTGACAACACACATCTCTGGCTGACTCCTTTTTGAATTTCTGCTTGATTTGTCTCTCTATTTTTCACCCGCATGACCGCTGTTTGATTTTAGTAGATTTTTTAGTAAATTAATATCTTGGTATCTAGGTGTATGTATTTTAATGCATGTAAGGGCTTACCAGGTTGAACTATGTCAAAGACTTTTGAAAATCTATATTAGATATGAATACGTTTTCATTATAATCTCTGCATTTTTGTAATAGTACCACCATTGCGCACAATTCCTCTTTTGTTCCCAATCGACTTCTAAATCCAAACTATGTGTTGTCCAATTGTTCGTCACATTTTTTATTGACAGACGATTTAATGTTGTTATTAATCGGATGACATTTGTGACTTTTATTAAATTTTGATAATCGTCGACAAATCAAGTCTTTTAGTGACATATTATTCTTTTAATTTTTACTTCTCATTTAATGTCTATCTTTTGTTAATTATTTTTAGAGTAAATATATGATGACTGACATTATTCCCACTTGATTCTTTTGTTTCAGTTATTGCTCTAGCCTAATTTGACATTTTCTTTCTTCAAATCATCAAATTTTCATGGTTTGTTTATATTTCGTTATAGTAAAATTCATATTTTCCACTAAGCCTAACATAAGAAGCAGCAGTGTCATCAAACCAAAATAATCCAGTTGTACATTACGTTTTTGCTGATCGATTTACAAGTAAATTTTAACAAACACATCAAATTGATCATCCTTTTTACTTTCGTATACGATCATACTTATCCAAATTAAATTTTCAAAAACTTATGATACCTCCTCAATCCACAACCCTGCGCCATGGACAATATCTGTTCCGGCTATCGACATCAAAAAAACCTAAGAAATCAGAGATATCGTCAACCGTCATTAAACAAAAGTTTCGTACACTATTAAACAGATATGGCAATACCTACAGCGTATACACCGATGCATCAAAAAATGAAGACAGAGTTGGAGCAGCAATTTATTCGGAAGACATCTCAGTTAGTTTCCAATTGTCGTCAATTACAACCATCTTTTCGGCTGAATTATTTGCAATTCTAAAAGCACTATCGTTAATACAAAACAAAAACCAAGAAATATGTATAATAATCACAGATTCTCTAAATTCATTTTCCTCACTGACTCAATTATACTGTGACAACCCCCTTCTACTTCTTAGTAAAAAAGAACATAAAAACATTTCAAATAAGAAAATCCAAGTTCATTTTTTATGGGTACTTTCTCATGTCAGAATTGAAGGTAACGAAGTTGTAGATAAACTAGCTAAAAACGCACCAAATAACCTAATGTCCGAAGAAAGTAACATATTGGTACAAAAATAAAAGACAGAAGACTGCCCTAGAAGAAAATACAGATACTAAAAGAATAATTTTTTATCTTAAAGACTGTCAACTTCTTCATATAATTTAAAACATACATTGTAATACACATACATATTATTATTATTAATTATGAACCAATGTATATACACTATTTGTATCAACTGTAACATTAATCTTAATACGCTAATGCCTCTGCGTGGTAGATGCGTTTAAAAAAAAAGGTATTTATATTAGACTATAGATTATATTAGATTTATATTAGATTAGATATTCAGTTTTGTGAAAGCGCCTGTCTTAGACAAATTGAAGGAGCGCTCCTAAGATTTTTCGGGGTTTGGCTTAAAATTAATTCGTAGTTTCTTTTATTATATTTAAGGCAATCATTTAGATTTTTTTTCACTTCAGCAACAAAAGTTTTGGTTGTGCAATGTATCGTCTACATGAAAGTCCTAGTATCTACTGTTATCGGTTAATCATTTGTGTAAATGTAATACAGTGTAGGTGCCATTACGCTACCCCAAGCGAGACCATTCATCTGCGTTCTTCATCTTACCATTGAATGATACGAAAAATCTTCTATTCTGTAGATATACGCGGATAAAACAAGTAATGTTTTTATCCAAGGCGATGTCATGCAGCTTTGGAGAAATGTTCTCTTATTTAATATGTCGTAAGTGGCATTTAGATTGACAAATACCACCCCTGATACCCGATATCTTTCGTACTCGTTGTTGCTTTTTGCAAAAACAGGTACGTTATTACGTACGTTAATAAGTATTACGAATAAAAATAAATAAGCAAGAAGAATATAAGTGATCTATATTTAAACTAAGTGACAGAAAAAAGAATATTATATATACATTTACTTCTAAATTAGAAATTAAATTTTGATATGCCTGACAACGAAAGATACAAAAACATAATTATATAAAGTTGAAAATAATAATAGCTTGTACAAGCGACAAAGCATTTAAAACAATAAGACCGAACATATTATATGTAATTGTAATAGATATGTTGCCGAGAATCAAGATACCCTAAGGAACCCAAATATTTCTTCTTTTAGTATCTGCTATAAGTGTATCCATGTGTTTATGTGTATATAAAATATAGTATATAGGATATTGAATTCCCTACATTTAAAAATCGAAATATTGAAATAAGACTCTAAAAAATTGGAATTTTAAGAATGATTTATAAATTGTTATAATTTAGATTTTACTACTCCATGAAACATATATTTTATACGTCATAAACTGTAGCAATCGAAACATCGGAACGTTCATTTATATAATAAATATTTCAGTGCCAACGCATTTAAAAAAAAATACTAATAAATAAAAATGAACTCTTGCCTTTTCCAAGTTTATAATAGACACTACTTAAGTTTAAAAATAATTAAAGCAAGTAATATAAATTACCACTCTAAAATATTTAACTGCATTAACCAAGTATTTGTGAAATTTCTCGATGACTAAATTGATTGATATTTAAATAAATTTGAAGTACCAAAATGCACCTGCTGTAAAATTTGAAAGTCTACGACTAATCAAATTATTGGCAGCATCGCAAGAGTTTAGTTGTGTACGCGAAGGTATACATACGGATCCCAAAAGTGTTTTAACCTATTACAGAGTTCACTTAATCCTACGTGTTGCTCGGAGTCTACATAAAGCGCTACGCAGATAATAATATACACGGTGTATATTCTACTAGAGTTAGTATAATACCGTTTTAGAACGGAGCTTACATTAACCGCTAGATGTATATATATATATATATATATATATATATATATATATATATATATATATATATGTATATATATATATGTATATATATATATATATATGTATATATATAGACAGGTGAATGTAGTTAGAACAGAGGAGAATAGGGGGGAAGCAAGTGTTGATGCAGAAGGGAGAAATTTTGTTTAGACCGCTCCTATGTGCATAATATTGTCTACTTATCAAAGTATGAACATACAAGGGTAGGCAATATTATGACACGAATTTGGTATTATAAGATATAAGTTTTGTAAATAGAAGGATAATTAATAAATAAGCATATCTTGAGATAAATTTGATAATTAAATAATTTATTAGGAACAGATGTACAGAATAATGATGAATTTATATAAACAAAAAAGGTTGATTTATTTTCAAGTAGATTTATAGGAGTTACAAGTATAAATAAATGAGCAAAGTACTATGGACAAATCGATATTTTGTAGAAATTGGGAAATAGGGAATATTATAATGATAAATAGTATATGCGGAAATAAGATGAAAAATAAAATTATAAGAAATATTGAAATATGAAATATAGAGCGTTATATGTAGAGATGATGAAATGAATATTATATGCGGATATAAAAAGAATAAATAATAATGCGGCAATGAATGAAGATACTGAAATAGTATATGAAATAGTATATAGGGGAACAATTATAAGAATTTCTACGAAAATAGTACAAGAAATAAATAGTACAGGAAAAGAAGTAAAGAAATTGGGAAAGTACTTGGAAATTTGATTCTGAAGTTGATATAATTAGTGAAAGATTTGTAGAATTTGTTTGGAGAATTCTGTATTTGTCATAGAGTAAATTATAAAAAAAAAATAATCAAGAGATATGCTTATTAATAAAAGTCAGTTTATTGTTATGTTAATATTAATAAAATATTTAAGTTTACCGGTAAGAATTTAGATTTAGTAAGTGCTGATAGTTAGCACTGAACAAAATCCAAATTGGGGGGAAGTTGAAATGATTTCAATATGTTAAAAAGGATACAACTTAAATGGATTTTTATATGAGTTTGTTGTTCATGAATTTTATGAAGCCATCACAATGTGGGTTCGACTCTGAAATAAAAGAGAGAAAAAGATTAGTAAATTGTTAAATAAATTAATTTTGACTTACCTGGTATAGTGTTAATAATTTCTGAATAGTATAGTTGCCTAGTGTATAGGTGAATCGTCTAAACCTTAAAAAGAACAAAAAAAGAAGAATTCTTAAAAAATATTTAAACATAGAAATTTTGAAAACGTCAGAAAATAAACTGTCAAGCAAGTCTATGGGAGCTAAATTAATAGGGGTTTTGTTAAATAAGAAATTACAATGATGTGGAGATGAAAAGAATAAATTGTATTAGCATTGTAATAGAATAAGTTTTATATCTGAACATTTTTTTTTATAAATTCCCAAATTAGATGTGATTAAAGTGATTATGAGAAATTAATGTGGATTGACAAATGTGTCAGAACAGGACAGTTTTATGGTTTAAAAAAAAATAGAAGACGAAAAGAAAAAAGAACGTTGGTTGCTGTTAGCAACGAATGATAGATTTTGGAGGAGGCCGACAAGAAATTTTGAGTTTTTGATTTTTAGTTTTTCCACAGTTTCCACAGCAGAGATATCCAGAATTTGTTCCAGAGAGTAAGAGAAACAATTTAACTTATAAATTATTATTGGAGTACAGAAATGTCATTTAAATTGAGAAAATTAAAATTCATGAATTAACATAATTGCGATAGGCCTTAAAAAAATTGAAAATATTAATGATCATTAAATTAAAAATAGAATAGTACGTACCTTAACTTCCGAAGAGAGGATTGATATTCCAGTTTCACCAATTATTTTGCGAGTAGTTAGTTTTCTTTAAATAAATCAGAACTGTTTTAAAAGTAAGGTTAGATAATAATTTTGGGGATTATTTGAAATTTTGATTATATTTGAATGCAAGTTAAAAGTCAGCGGAATAAAGTGTTCATTTTCTTTTCTTTGTAGTTCATTTAAACACTTTATAAAGTTGCAATATTTATTTATTTTTAGGTACTTGTATAGAGTCTCCACATTTTGTAAAAAAATTTAAATTTTCACGACACTAACCCATATTAAAATTTATACGATTACTATTTTTGTAAATTTTTAAAGGCAACCCAAGTTGCAGACGAATTTTATTGTTTATATTAAATTTGTTCAATATTAATAAATAACGTGCTTCATTTGGGTTAATTTATCAAAAGTCTAAAGTAAATTTTGGTTTAATTTCTTTTTGAACTCTACCAGGAGACTACAGAGTCGACGTCACACAGTGACAGATTGCTTAGAACACATAATTGAGCTAGCTGAGGTATATATTAAATTAGACAACGAACCACAGATTTAAAAAATTACAACATTTATTATAAAAAAAAAAAAAAAATTTATAAAATACATTTTCAATATACAGTATACTCCCTCTATAACGAACACGGTTATTACGAGGTTTCGCTTATAACGAGATACATTAGATGTCCCGTGAAATTTCTATTGAATTATAACCGTCTATAGCGAGGCAAATTTGGTTATAACGAGAGATATATTATAAATAAGATCCAAAAACGTGTTTTTTATTAAAAAATTTTATTAAAATTTAAGTACAGCTTTTTTGTTCTAACGTATATCATTGATAATAAAAGTAAACAACTCTTTTATGTTTTAATATATTTCATTGACAATAAAAGTAAATAACTTTTTTTCAAAAACGCCATTCAAACAATATTTATTAGCATCTTATATTGCTCCGAATGGCTTCACTATAGGAAGTTAATGGTTTAGAAAACTACAGATTCATATGTATGCACAGTATTATGATTGTCTGATATAACGAGATCGGCTTATAACGAGGTAATAAGTCTGTCATTTTAGTTCTCGTTATAAAGGGAGTCTACTGTATATATATATATATATATATATATATATATATATATATATATTATTGTGATATTTAAAGTCTTTGTGCGCCAAGCAATAATTAGCTAATTAATTTTTTTATTAATTAAAATTATTTAAATGATATGATTATGACTCTATCACAATTTTTAATTCTTTTATCTCAGGGTTAAATTCGTGCTTCAATATCTATGCTATTACATGTGAAAGGTAAGGTCCAAAGAATACCGGAATAATAAAAAAACACATATGATCTAACACTATATATTGAAATAAAAATAATGAAATAATTCACACTCAAAAGTTTTCAATAAACAAATCTCATATATTGATTCTCAAAATTTTGTTCTACGTACGTGAACAATCAAAATTAATGGTACAAACAATATTAATTGAAATCTCAAAATCCCAAACTATTCTAACTCTCCTAATCAAAATATTTATATCCTTTCTAAATTAAGTGTAAAAATTGTGTTATCAATAAAAGAAAAAAAACTGCAGAAAACAAAAATATCTCTCTCTGATGATGAGTGGTCCAAATCCTTGTTCCTTGTAGACTATGTTATCTCCTCTCAACCGCTCCCTATGTAATCAGCAATCTTACAACAGATTGTTGCAAGTATATCGTCCTTAATGATCTCCTTCAAAAGCACAAATCATTCAAATTATGATAGCCTTTCTCCTCTCGATAAACTGAATCTCTCGTTGGCCCGAGTGAAAAATGACTCTTGGAATATCTTCTCTTTACGATAAACTGAATCTCTCGTTGGCCTGAACAGTGACTCTTGGAATATAAGTAGAAAAATATGACTTACAATATTTTGCTGCTTCAGCTCCTGTCAGATACACTAACTCCACAAAAACTCACTAACATTCAACACTACTGCTTGCTACTTCTCGGGAACCGCCAGAGAACAATCACTGTTCGTCTTACAGACTTGGAAAACCAACTGATTATCTTTTCTCTCTCCTAAATCTAGCTAAACTTTCATTCCTACATACCTATCCCACCTTTTTCAATCTCCGCCAATCAAAACTCGTCACAATTCCCCCATTTTTTCATTTCGATAACAAACAAATTTTTACCTATAATTATAAAATTTCCTAAAACTTATTTACAAATAATATTTTTCTATAATTCTTAAAAACTAACAAAAACCTCTTTCTAAAATCTCTTCTATTGTCTTTAATCACTGCATTAATGTATTTGGAAAACCCGGTTCAATTGTCTTTGGATTTCACTTAAACTTATGCGGGTCACTCAAGTATAACAAAGAAATAATTTATGCATAGCTTACATTTTGTTTAGTACAGGTAATCCAAGAATTTAATAACTTTCCTTCTTCGAAATGTTTGTTGGTTATTATCCTACTTATCTGAATTATTTTAATGTTTTTGAACTTTGAAATATTTTAATCAACCCAATATTTTTCTCGATTTTACATATCATAACAAATCCCCGCCATTTGATCTGCCGAAAACTCTTTGTTAAATTTTAAAAATGACAAAAGTTTTCTAGGATCAAATTATTTCACTATGTTATTAAAATCTATTCATGATATTGATAGATGTCGTGAATGTTAAAAATACCCCGTATATTGCCTGTCTTTATACGGGATTGGATATATTTTCGTTCTAAATTTTTCCAAGTATTTTCCCTTAAAGAAAGTTCATAATTTTTAGCCACTCGGTTTACTTCATTAACAAGATCTCCATGGTTTCCTAAAATCTTCTCTATTTTCTTTCCCATGTTTTCTCCACAATTTATTTTTCTTTCATCCTCCTTTTGTTCACATGTGTTCACTGTCCATAATACTTCTTCACAAAATTCTGGATTCTCATCCATCAGTGCCATTTTTTCTTCTGTTATCTTTTTATCCTCTAATTCCCTTTGGTATTCCGAGCGCCATGTTTCTATTCCTTTCATTTCTCTGATGATACTTTCTTTTTCTTCCTGCTTCCATTCTGTTTTATCGTCGGTTGCCAACAATTCTTCTGTACCTTCTATTTCCTGTTTTTCTCTGGTCTCCATCTTATTTTCCTGCTTTCTTTTCGAACTCTTCTTCTTTTTCTTCCTTCTCTTTTTCTCTTCTGTTAGATCTTGTTCTTGTACTTTCGGTTTATCCTCTACAGTCATATCGATTTCTTTGCGTTTTTCCTGTGCATTGATCCTTCCAGAATTTGTTTTCCTATCTGTTTGCTTTTCTTCTCCTGTGTTGTCTGGTTCTGCTCTGATTTCCAGTTTATTTTCCGAAAAATTTATGGTGATATCTTTTTTCCTCAATTCATCAATTCCCGCTATCATATCATGATTTAAATCTTCAATCACCACACATTTCATAATATGGAATTTGTTTCCCACTCTTATCTGTACTCCCAAACCTTCGTTTACTGTCGTCAAATTTTTATTGTTTGCACCCACTAAATCAACCCTAGGAATCTTATACACAAATCTGTCCAAATTTAATTCTTTTACTAGTTTTTTATTGATTAGCGATATCTCCGAGCCAGAATCAATCACAATTTTAATCGCTTTATGTTTTATAAATGCATCTAAAAATATTAGATTAGAATTAGAAATTTGTCTTTCGTTTCCTATTGCTACATGATTCATCTCCCTTCTATTTTGTTGTTGGAAGCTCTGGTTATTTCTATCGTCCCTTTGTTCGTTAGTATTCCTATTCGGAGGATTTTGTGCATCTCTATTCCTGTTGTGATTTTCATTTGTTCTATTTTGTGTATCATTCCGGTTATCGTAATTTTGTTGTCTATTGTAATTATTGTAATTTCTCGGCCTATATTCGTTTGTTGATCTGGGATGTCGGTTTCTCTGGTCATAATTTGATGAAAACCTTCTTTCCGGTCCATTATATTGGTCATGTTGTCTTCTATTTCTCATTTCTTTTCTTTTCGCTTCTTTTAATTGAAGGAATTGGCACAAACTATCAATATCTTGATAGTTTCTCAAAATCACGTGATCTTCCAACGTTTCCTCAAAATGTCTGCTGATCATTTCTACCAGCTGTTCGGTAGAATATTTGTATTCTAGATATTTTGAATTGTTATATATCTGCAAAGCATATCTTTCTTCAGATATTCCCATTTTTTCGTGATATTTTCCATTCTGTAGCTCTTGGTTGATTTCTCTCTGTTTAATTTTCCCCCAGAAATAGTTGAGAAATTTATTTTCAAAATCTGTCCAATTTTCAAACTCATCTTCCTTGCTTTCATACCATAACGCTGCTCCTTCTTTCAAATGGTTTATAATTGTTTCTTTGCAATCGTCAAAATATCTAATATGTTGTAATTTGGTTTTCAAATTTTTAACAAACGGTACTGGGTGTGTTTTCCGAATATCCCCGCCAAATTGTATTTTCGCCTCGCTTGTTCCATGGATGATAACTTCTTTTCTCTCTACCCCTCTTAGTTCAATTTCTGCCATTTGTTTTTCATTTTGCTTTAATCTTCTTTCTACTTCCTTCCTGTCTTCTTGTAGCGCCATTTCAAATTTTTCTTCTAACTGTTCTAATTCCTTTTTCTGGACAGTTTCTATTTCTTTTCTCTGCATCTCTAGTTTCCTCTCTGTTTCTTCTCTGACTTTTTCTAAACAGACTTTTACATCTTTTTCATATTTGTCCAAACGCTTTTCCATTTTCCTATCATTTTCTTCTAATTTTTGTTCATAGTTTTCCAAACGCTGCTCTATATTTCTGTTATTTAGTTCTATTGCTTGCCTTGTTTCCCGTTGGTTTTCTTCCATTGTTTGTTTCGTTTCTGCCATTTTTTGTTTTGTTTCATCCATTTTTTGTGACTGGAGTTGCATTAGTTGTAATATTTTATCTATTCCTGATAGTTCTTTTCTCTCCTCAACTATTGTCACATTTCCTTCATTATCCGATACTTCTTCCAAAATTGTTTCATCTTCTCTGTTATCCTCCTTCCTTTCCTGCATTTTACTTTGTCTCCTTGTGACAGACATGTTGTTACTTTTTGTTATTGTTTTTGTCCCCGCCAAATGTGAAATTTTACAACACTCTATATGTATATATATATATATATATATATATATATATATATATATATATATATTATATATATATATATATATATATATATATATATATATATATATATATATATATATATATATACTAGTTGAGGGCACCCAACATAACATAATCAAACTTATATTTGACATTTAATGATTTATACTGTGTTTAATTTTAATGATGAGCGGCTAGCTATCAGGTGGACTTGATGGAAGCGCCATGCGGTATGACGGAGAAATATTAATAAAAGCAGTCTTGTTGACGGCTGTCATTGTCATTTCATCCAATAATGCAAAAATAAATTTAAACTCGAATGTCTATATTATTTATTTTCGCCTAATCTCTTAGGGATCAAAAAACGTAAATAAAAACATCTATATACGTATTCAAAGAATAATTCATAAGCAAACCTTAGACATTACAGGTAATAGGACAAATTAAGATGTGTTACTCCTTATGATTTTTAAGATATGATTTAACACCAAAAATTAAGAATTTTCATAAACATGTTAGCATTTTGATAATTATTTCTATATTATTTGATTATCTACCTTATTTATGGTACAACAGTTTTTACCCATTATTACAATTAGTAAGATATTAAATAAAACACATAATATTTTCAAAATGTGTATTATGCCTAGAAAATTTTCAGATTTTTGTAGCCTTAAATTTTCTACGCTGTAAATCAAAGCGATATAACAATTTATGATCTAGTCCATTAATTAACTACATTTATTTAATTACTAAATACATATATATATATATATATATATATATATATATATATATATATATATATATATATATTATATATATATATATATATATATATATATATATATATATATATATATATATATATATATTATATATATATATATATATATATATATATACATATATATATATTATATATATATATATATATATATATATATATATATAATTATATATATATATATATATATATATATATATATATATATATATATATATATATATATATATATATATATATATATATATATAGTGTTAGTACTATGTACTACTATCATAAATTTACAAAATAGTAATAGATGTATAAACTAAATTTCATATCAGATTTAATTTGTGTCAAATCTAGTAATTTTTGATAATAGTTTCTCTATTAAAAAATATCATCTTCACATTAAATTTGAGGTTTCTGTAAAAAAATGATCAAATTTTTTTAAAGTGAAAATGTTGTGTTGGTGTATAATTAAATTGAAAAAAGTATTCTCAGTGGCGTACCACCTTTACTTTACCTGGGGATGAGGCGAGTTAATAAATTATATATTCTTCATAATATATACAAATAATCTATATAAAACCTCTCTATATAAGACATAAAATAGTTCTAAGAATATAAAAACATGATTCACTTCAGACTGATTTAAATGCACTAACCCTTTGTATGAAAACAAAATTCTGAAAATTCTACAAAATTCAATTCTTATCGATTGTCCATGGTTCGGACTGCAAGTTATTAGAAAATAAATTTCATTTTATAATGTCTTAACATTGAGTGGGCCATAAAAAAAGGTATCTATAACTCTGTTTAGTACACTAACGTTTCAAATAAAAACAGATTTTTAACAATTCGACAAAATTCCATGTATCAATTGTCAATGGTTCCTACTGCAAATTATTAGATAAATAAATGGGTATTATTTTACAATTACAACGCAGTCTTGGCAATAAAAAAAGGTATAGATGTAAAAGAAGAAGTAAAAATGTAGAAAAGATTTTACAGCTATTTAGATATTTATACAAACACCAACTTTGCAAGTGCTTGAAAAATTTAAAGTTTAAAATTTAATAGTCACTCGTATCAGATTCGAGTGTGTACAAAATTGTCAGTAAGGCACACTCATATCAGAGTCAAACACGTACATTATGGGGTTAAAATAAATTATAATGGTATCATCAGCAAATAATTTTATTTTCCTTCTAAATGTAGTAATGATAATGAATTTATGCAAATAAAAAATAGTACAAGAAGAACAACTGATCCCTGAGGTATTTGTATTGGGGTTTATAAATTTTACTTAAATAATTTTCTCTGTTGTATATATAATTTTAAAAAAATGCAAATATTTTCCTCTTATTTCAAAGTTACTTAGTGTCGCACCACCAAAAAACTACCCGTTTTAAGAGGTTTGCGTATGTTGGATTCGGTTTTATTTGCTTTTATTTTACACAGAATACAGTATTACATTTACTTAAATATTATTTTTGCAATAATAACAAACTTGCAATATCAACACAATTACATGACATTAATGGCCTACTTCATACTGTCTCTTTTTCGTGGCCTACCACCACTACGCCTTTCATCCAACAAATTGTTCTAATAGGTAAAGGCAATCTCTGACACTTAGTATGGTCAAACGCTTTATATAAGTCCAGGGGTACAATGTGGTTTTTAACATTTCACTTAAATAGAACTGGTTTCTGACAGTAAGAATGCTCACTAGAAACTTCTTTGGAAGTAGTTGAAGAAGCTGAACCCATGAGCAACTCCTTATAGCAAGTAGTTTCAGCTTCATTTGCTTTACATAGTGTTTTCTGTGAGCAGGGATTTATTCTTTTCTTTTTTGTGGATGTAAACCGAATTTGAGGTGCAATACGTTTATTTGCAGGTTCGTTTACTGTTTCGTCGGATTGAATAAATGCCCTACTGACAACAGACTGTGACGATGATTAGTTCTTAATGATTGGCCTTGGAGTAAAGTCATTTTTCAATGATACGATCAACTGCATTCTCATTGTCTTGTATTTTTATAATTTCAGTAATACTGTGATCAATAGTACAGGATGGTAAAGTTGAAGAATCTTCTATAGTAGTACTGGTACTTGGATCCAAATGTTCTGACTTGATGTGGCTTTATATAAGCATGGATATGCTTACAGATTGTAAATTTAATGTGATAATTTGGACAAGAACAAGAATATATGTGCATACACGATCGGCAATTATTACATCTCAGTTGACAGTTTTCTACAGGACATTCAGCGCATTCTTTTCTGAAAAAAATAATTTATCTTACCACTGGAAGATTTGACTTCCCAAATACTAGAATTTATTTTAGATTGTGTAATATTTTCTCTTTTATTGCTTCTAGATTCAATATGACTTTTATTGATTAAGGTAATTCGATAAGTTAACTTTCCTTTTGAGTTGGATTTCACACCGAAATCCAACTCAAAAAGTCCTGTCATGGTCGCCACAATGTCGCACCACCAAAAAACTACCCGTTTTAAGAGGTTTGCGTATGTTGGATTCGGTTTTATTTGCTTTTATTTTACACAGAATACAGTATTACATTTACTTAAATATTATTTTTGCAATAATAACAAACTTGCAATATCAACACAATTACATGACATTAATGGCCTACTTCATACTGTCTCTTTTTCGTGGCCTACCACCACTACGCCTTTCATCCAACAAATTGTTCTAATAGGTAAAGGCAATCTCTGACATACTCCCACCTGAGGAATATTCTGATAAAGTAAAATATTGCTCACAAAATCTAAAGAGACATACTACAAAACCATCATACAAAAAATTAAAAATTGCTAATAAGTATACAGTTTTTGACAATCACTACTCCAAATAACGTTTAGGCATTTTAGAAGCCCGTCCCGTACGTGTGATTTTCACTTCAGAAACCTTTGCACTATTTGTCGGAATACTGACTTTAAACACTCCCGCACTCTCACAGTATTCGTCTTCGGAACTGGAGTCTCCCGCAGCCAACTCAGGAACATGTGGGGTACCATTTAATTCACTGTCATCCTTCATTGACGTCTTCACATCATTCTGAAGCTCGAACTCAGGAACAGTACAACACTCTAGTGGGTAAAGACGCTGGACAGGCCTCAATAAATATCCCTTAGCTGTCTTAACTTTGCACAGTCGAACACTTCCATCTTTACCAGGAAAAAGTTCAACAACTCGTCCCATAGGCCAATCCAAACGTTTACTGCCATCGTTACCGACAAGCACAATTTCATTAAGAGCGATCTGGCGGTGAGTTTTATTCGCGCAAACCAGTTTTAACTGTCCAAGATATTCCAAACGGAATCGCTTACGAAGTTCCTCTCGCAAAGTCTGAACCCGACGCACTTTCCGACACAATGAAGCATTGTCTATAGCATCACAATCTGGTAGCCCGCAGTCCACCTGATCCCGCAAAAACATCGCTGGTGTCAAGGCAACTAACTCTTGAGGATCCTCCGATAAATACGTTAATGGTCGCGAATTAATTATTGCCTCACACTCACATAATAAGGTTAGCAAAGTCTCATAGTCCAAACTGGCACGACCTAGTGTTTTTCTCAACAACTGTTTCATAACACCAATGAGACGCTCCCAGAATCCTCCCCACCAAGCTGCTGTAGGTGGATTAAAATGCCAACGAATACGTTGCACAGACATCTCACGAGTAATAACGTTCCAGTCCAGACATGATAAGGCATTTTCAGCACCCACAAAACTCGTACCGTTATCACTATAAATCGTTTTCGGCCTTCCACGACGAGACACGAACCGGCGTAAGGCCTGAAGAAAATTAGAAGTTGATAGCGAACAACAGAGTTCTAGATGAACCGCCCTGAAAATCGCACACGTGAACATACAAATCCAAACTTTTTCACCGGTCTTAAGGAACAGAGGTCCCGCAAAGTCAATACCGGTTACTTCAAATGCTACAGCGTCACGCACTCTGTTAGCCGGTAAAGGGGGAGTATGAACTGCTAGATGCTTTCCAGTGTACCTCCGGCACAATACACACTTGGAAATAACGGATCTTACACTACGCCTTCCTGAGAGAATCCAAAACTTTTCTCGGAGCAAACTTAAAGTACCTTGGATCCCAACATGACAAGACTTTAAGTGATAATACCTAATTAACTTAATGGTTACCTCATGTTTAGATGGCAGTACGACTGGAAAACGGTAATACTGTGTATCTTCTCTGTTACAAACTCTAGATCTCAATCTAATCAAACCCCCTTCTTCATAAAATGGGTCAAGATGATTAATCCTTTTATCATTCACACCTGAGAAGCTTTCCGGCTGCACTTTTGTCAAAATAAATTTCTCTGTAGCTTCAAACTCTTCAGAAGTCAACTCACCTTTACACTTCTGGTCACCTTTGCGACAATTTTTTACAAAACGTTGAATCCAAGCAACCATTCGTACCATCTTACTATACTGTGAAAAGTAGCTAAAATGCCAGTCACACGAATTATAAACATTAACAAGAGATGTCACCAAAGTCTTCCTACGCTCGGCATTAACTTCTTCTTCATCACAAGTAGCCGCACTAGATGGCCACTTATCACGGCTTTCATATAACCACTTCGGCCCCTCCCACCATCTTGACTGAAACAAATGTCTAGAAGTGCACCCTCGTGATGGCAAGTCTGCAGGATTTACCGCTCCTGGTAGGTGACGCCAGCTTTCCATTGAAGTTAAGCTACGAATTTCTTTAACTCTGTTCCATACAAAAACTCCCCATTCTTCTTGGCGTTGTATCCAGGAAATAACAGTGCTTGAGTCACTCCAAAAAAAGGATTCTATATTTCCGGGCAAGTTCTCTGCAACCTGAACATACAAACGGACACCTATAGTTGCAGCTAGCAGCTCCAGACGTGGAATAGTCATTTTTGAGGTAGATTTCTTAATTGGAGCCAATCTAGCTCTCGAGGCCAATAGAGATACAAATACTTTACCAGAATAACTCACTCGCAAAAAGATGGCACAAGCATAGGCCAGTTTGCTTGCATCACAAAAAATATGGATACTTAAATTTTGTAATGTCTCACCATTCATGTGTACCCATCGAGGCAATTCAATCTTCCCAAGATAAGGTAAATCTTTCAACCAAATTTTAAACTCTTCAGAGATGACTTCATCCAGTGGTTCGTCCCATGCCAAGCTCCTCTCCCACAACTTTTGCAACATGAGTTTGGGCACTAATAGAGCTGGACATAAATATCCAATAGGATCAAACACTTTCTGGGCTATAGAAAGGATTCTACGTTTAGTCACTACCATATTTTCTAAGTCAGTGTCCTCTCTTAAGAATTTTAAATTAACTGTCAAAACATCTCGTACAGGATGCCAGTTCATACCAAGAACAGGACATATCCCTTCAGTTCCACTAACTTCAGCATTTCTTGTACGCTCTCACCCTCTTAGTTCAAACTGTCCCTCTGCCATAATTGCTACAGACTCCAAACCTTGACACCATTTCTTCATCAGGTAAGCTTGTAACACAGTTGTCCACATAGAAGCTTTGACTTAACCTCTTCACAACATCTAAAGTATACAATGATTCTGATGTAGAGCCCTTTTCCAGGTATCTTGCTAAGTGGTACTCTAGTGTCATCCCTAATAAAAATGGACTACTGTTAACACCGAATACTACACGTTTATGACGAAAAACTACTGTCTGACCTTCTGTGTCAACCCATAAAAATTTGAGAAAATCACAGTCCCTTTCATGCACACCTATTTGTTGAAATGCTCTTTTAATATCAGAAATCACTCCTATTTTATTTTCTCTAAACCTTACAAACATTGAAGGAATTAACTGAATTAGATTTGGACCTTTCTCTAAACAGTGGTTAAGTGAAGGTTTATTCTTTGAATGTGCAGATGCATCAAACACTGGACGTACCTTGGTAGTACTTTCTTCCTTTACTACTGGGCGGTGAGGTAAAAAATGTCCTAGACTGTTATCAACATCATTTAACTTTCCAACTAGCTCAATTATACCCTCAGCTTGCCAGTCAGCAAAAACATCATCATACCTTTCAAAAAGACCATCACGTTTCAGCTTTTGAAGAGTGGAATTTAGTCTTTTTCCCGACAACTCACATTTACTGGGGAGAGGAGGGTGACCATCCAACCAAGGAAGACGAATCTCGTAGCGGCCCATATTATCTACACTTACAGTCTGCATAAAAAAATCCCTAGCAGCTAAAGCAGCCTCCTCTTTGGTATATCTATCTGTAGGCTCTTTAATACCAATTGCTTCCAACTCCCAAAGCTCACTTAAGGAAGCATCCTTTATGAGAAGATTCAATGTGGACATGACAACATCAGAATGTTTACTACTTGTAGGTATTTTTCCCATAAGTGTCCATCCAATGAGAGTTTCTATAGCTACTAGTCCACAATCTAGTTTATGACGACCCCCTGTATACAAATAACCAGCGACATCTGCTCCCAGCAACAGTTCAATTGGTCCAGGTTGGAGATCATCAGATAAATCAATATTAAGGTTCTTGGCATGTTCCCTACATAGACCATGAAATACTGGAGCCACATCACTACAAATTGTTAGTTGATCTAAGGCCTCAAAAGAATATGTAGAGTTCTTACCCTGTATTGTGACTTCATAACAGTTATGAGAGTTTGCAACTTCTGTCCCTCCGAACAGACAATGAACAATTTTTTCCTGTCGTTTAACTGGATAACCTAATTTTAAAGCTGTGTCCTTTAATATATATGATCTTTGTGACCCACTATCAATTAAGGCACGAACAACTCTACTATTACCAAAGATACCAGTTAAAGTGACTCTCAACGTTTGCAAAAATACATGACCTTTAGTTTGGTTAGTCAAAGACTGGTCGTTTATGACATCCTTAGAAGACATGTTCTCATTTTGACTATTACTATGCTTATCTTGACTTATTGTTAAACTGGGGCACATCAAGACTACATGAGCTTGGCTACAGATAACACATCTTAGCCTTGTTTTAAATCTTTTTGTCTGATGTCCCACTTTTAGACATCTAAAACAAGCCTTCTTCCCAATGAGAATATCCCTTTTTTGAACAAATGTCATTTTTTGTGCCTTAAAGCAATCTTCACTACCATGTGTACCTGAACAAAAGACACAAGCTGAAATTTCACAATTAATTAAATTAGCAGCAGTTGGAAAACCTGATGATTTCTTGACACTAGCTTTAGAGGATGAAGCCACTTCTTCAGACAATCCAAAACCTTCAGCAGCTAAAGCAATTCTTTGTTCATTCTCTACTTCATTTCTGAGAAAAGTCATCAACAGTTTCAACCTGTTTTCCAATGTCCCATCTCTACAATCAATATTTGTGGAGCGTTGCCATACCCTAAGCAATTCCTGAGGTAAACAAGATTCGATTAATGGAAAGAGCATTGCTGAACACTTGTCAGATGTGATACCTAATGTCTCCAGTGCTCGCAGTTGAGTTTCAATGCTGTCATACAGTTTAGATATATCGATCTTTTGTTTAGATGCAGACTTACTCAAAATGAGTTTTAGTAACTCTCTAATGTATACTTCTATCTGTAAGTCTTCTCTGCCAAATCTGCTTTGCATACTTTCCATAATTTTACTATAATTGTCAGCCATAGCTGGATAGCTCTCTACTAGTTGACGTCTCTACTACCTGGTACTGTGGCTTGAATTAAATATTCTATCTTATCATGGCAATCAATAGAATCATCCTCATGAATCTTTTTGAATTGTGCCCAGAATGCCAACCAACCTTTGATACTGCCATCATATTTTTTAAATTCAATAGTAGGTAATCTAAACTTTCTCATACCTGTTAACTCTGGCTCATCTGTATTCTGGGACACTGCACTATGCCTGCTGGATGCTTCAGTCTTCGTTTCTTCCATCAGCTTGTTATATCTGGTTCTACACTTGGAAAACTTTCTCAAATACACATCACAACTCTCTATCTCTGCTTCTAGCTCCGTTTCAGTAGAACTTTCAAACGATAATTCAGTAATTTTGGAGTCAATTGACTGTAACTCGTCAAACTTACATTTTAACAGTTCCCATGACACTTCTATTGACTCGTAGTCCAATGATTCTGCTTTCATAAGACCTTCTAATTCGTTGGCCGTACGCGTAAAAATAGCCCTTAATACTCTTCTGGTTTTCTTTCTATTTTCCAATTCTGCTGCCATAGTGGGTTTGGTTCAAAACCACCGAAACGTTCTCAATACAAATCACAAACCAAAAGAACGCGGTAAAAACTCACTGGCCCAGAACTACAAAATTCACACCGAAATCCAACTCAAAAAGTCCTGTCATGGTCGCCACAATGTCGCACCACCAAAAAACTACCCGTTTTAAGAGGTTTGCGTATGTTGGATTCGGTTTTATTTGCTTTTATTTTACACAGAATACAGTATTACATTTACTTAAATATTATTTTTGCAATAATAACAAACTTGCAATATCAACACAATTACATGACATTAATGGCCTACTTCATACTGTCTCTTTTTCGTGGCCTACCACCACTACGCCTTTCATCCAACAAATTGTTCTAATAGGTAAAGGCAATCTCTGACACTTAGTATGGTCAAACGCTTTATATAAGTCCAGGGGTACAATGTGGTTTTTAACATTTCACTTAAATAGAACTGGTTTCTGACAGTAAGAATGCTCACTAGAAACTTCTTTGGAAGTAGTTGAAGAAGCTGAACCCATGAGCAACTCCTTATAGCAAGTAGTTTCAGCTTCATTTGCTTTACATAGTGTTTTCTGTGAGCAGGGATTTATTCTTTTCTTTTTTGTGGATGTAAACCGAATTTGAGGTGCAATACGTTTATTTGCAGGTTCGTTTACTGTTTCGTCGGATTGAATAAATGCCCTACTGACAACAGACTGTGACGATGATTAGTTCTTAATGATTGGCCTTGGAGTAAAGTCATTTTTCAATGATACGATCAACTGCATTCTCATTGTCTTGTATTTTTATAATTTCAGTAATACTGTGATCAATAGTACAGGATGGTAAAGTTGAAGAATCTTCTATAGTAGTACTGGTACTTGGATCCAAATGTTCTGACTTGATGTGGCTTTATATAAGCATGGATATGCTTACAGATTGTAAATTTAATGTGATAATTTGGACAAGAACAAGAATATATGTGCATACACGATCGGCAATTATTACATCTCAGTTGACAGTTTTCTACAGGACATTCAGCGCATTCTTTTCTGAAAAAAATAATTTATCTTACCACTGGAAGATTTGACTTCCCAAATACTAGAATTTATTTTAGATTGTGTAATATTTTCTCTTTTATTGCTTCTAGATTCAATATGACTTTTATTGATTAAGGTAATTCGATAAGTTAACTTTCCTTTTATTGTTTTCGTTAATCAATCAAACAGTTTATCCCTAGTAAATTTCATTAGAGCATATATCGTTTTATCTAGTCTCTTTACCTTCTTTCCCTCTAAGTAAATATGATTTAGGACTTTATGGAATGCTTTTAAATACATATTTGTATTTATTCCCAATCCATACCTATAACAATGTGCCCATGATTCCACTCGATTAACATAGTTATTTTGAAAATAATTAGCAAATTCTTTTGTAGCGTCATTGTTGTGAAGTTCATTTAGTGTATTTTCTAGAAGATTACTAAATTCATTTTCACTGGTATTGTGTATTAGAAGTCTTAAGCATTTATATACTTCAGCTTTAACTTCTTGGGAGCCATTTATTTTTTTGCCAGTTTTGATCGACATGCCAAGCACAAAGTAAGCGATGTAGAGGTAAACCCATTACACTTACCCAAGCATTATACAAAACAGCATCATCATCGGACATAAATACTTTAGGAGTTATAGATCCAGTCTTAGTTTTAATAATTTCAAAGAAATGGGCCATAACAAATGTATCTGTTTTATTTGAAATTAAGTATGCCACAGCAATACCTTCTCCATACTCGTCAACAACAAGAGTAGGCACTAAATAGGAAATCATAACTGTGTCATGTGTGGAATCGATACAAATGATGTTTGTACCAAATTTCTTTAATAATTTAATCTGATACTGGGTCATTAAGATCAGAACAATATCGTCTTCCTTAAATATATTATTGTCTGCTACTGTCGATTGTAATTTGTAATAAATTACAGGTGATTCATCTACTAATTTATTACACATATTATTTATCCAAAGACTCACGCTAACAGCATCATTTTGATGTAAATACATAGATTTATGTATACAAAACTCCTTTTCAATATTTTGCAGATCTTTTCGATTCAACAAACTAATTCGTTCAATATTACTACTAGCAGAGTCTCGAAGGGCGTCCAATATTTTTTGGAAGGATACTCCCATTGATAATTTAGATGTTTTATAAAATTACCTGCAATCAGTGACCTTTCATCTTTGGATAAATTTACAAAACGAAGCGATTGGTTATGGGTGTGAGGGGTCCAAATAGTTGAAGAATTTGCTGAATCCATTTTACAAGAACGTTGTCTTCTCATCGCTTTTTTTCTTGTTTCCTCTGAAACTAATTTTGGAGATCCTGATCTGTGGCAAATATAATAACTAATTTTCTTTTGAGTATATGTTTTCATTTTGTTTGGAATAAATACATTCATACTGCTTTTCTTGTGATGCTTTTCATTTATTAAAATCTACAAGATTCATGCAAAAATATAATATACCTAACAAAAAAATATATAAATAATTAGTAATGAAATAAAAGATGTTCTCACAATCAATTGATTTGATTGATTGTGAGAACGTCTTTTATTTCATTATTAATTTAGTATGTACTCACATGCAACCCATTCATTATTTAAAAAAATACTTCTTTTTGCATTATGGACTTAAAATTAACAGTGTGCTGAAAAATATATATTTGATGTTCAGCAACCAAATGATCTCAAAAATTTTAACGCGTTTAACGTAACCTTAATTAATGTCAGAGTTGCCATATCCTCAGTTATTTCATACTCTCACATTACATAAAGATGAATTTAAAAAAATTCATATATAATCATGATACTATGACTAACATAGTATAATAGTTTATATATAGACAATGACTAGTTTAGGGCGCCCACATCGAGTTAGAATCTATAATCTATGGAGAAGCTATGATCATATTAACGTGTTTATTAAAAACGGCGTAGGTAGGCGTGGCTAACGGTGATACCAATATGGCGGTGGGATCATGGCCGGACTCAATAATATTAAAACTACTATAAAAATATGACTAGTTATTCAGAAGATTTAATCATAATCTATAAAGTGCAATACATTTTTAATAAACTATGATTTATTTATCCCGCGGTAAACACTAAAAACACGATATATTATACATAAAGATAAATTAATACAGTCAAATACTATTAATTTATTCTCTGAAGTACGGGCCATTACTTTGTTTACATATTTGTATACTAACCTATAGAACGTTATTCCTGAAGATTTTTTATTAACATTGCTTCTGCCACTGCAACTACGTTGAAAATAAGAAATATTATTATGCACTATCACAATATATTATTACAGTTTCTATAAAAGTATTATAAAACTAAAAATATTCGAAAAACAACAAACGTAAATAAACATATACGATCTGTCAAAAGTGTCAAAACAATATGGCCAAGACAATCAAATTCTCGCTTTTTAAAGGCGGGAATACGTCTTTCATACGACACTTTTAAAATTGCCATAAGCTTCAATGCTAATAAAAGGTTCAAAAACTTAGGTTTTGCAATATATTTTGGGATTTTCTTGGGTATAGGGATGTTAAGTGGTTATTATATTAGTAATTATATCAATTTTTTTTTTAAATCAATAGTCTGATGACAAAAAATAGAATTGATTATATTGATAATATTGTGTGTTTTAAATGGAGATAACAGTTTATTTCGCACAAAAACCAAAAAAAAACGGTAGAAAAAGTTCAAAAGCAAAAATACTAAATATGTAGGAACTTACTTATTATGTTTTTCCTGGAATTTGCAGCATTCTTATCATATCTAGTGGTAGGCAAAAAAAAACAAATAGGTAATATAAAAAATTTATTATTAGATTAAAATACAAAAAATGATTAGTCCTTCCAGCACAAATCTTCAGGCTGTATATACTTATCTCATCTAAAACTCATCTAAAAAATACATCATTATTATAACGTACAAAACTACATATAATTGTTAGACAAACCTTGATATTACGGCTACGAAAACACACTTCACAAGTGTTTATGTACACAAATAACTAAATAATAAGTCTCTATAAATAATATTATCCTTATACCTATACTTAAAAATAAAAACTAAACAATAACTATGGTATAATTTCACTATTTGAGAGAGTGAGTCATCGTTTAAAGGCCCAGAAATTCGGAAAGCCGTTTGGAAATCCAGTTACGTACACTTACTTTTATTTTAACGTTAATTATATTTTATTTTTCAAATATTAATGTTCAAAATAGGCCACAATATATTTATTTACAAGTTTTTACTAACGTTTCGATCTCTATATCCAAAGACCGCTTTCAAAGATATAAATGATAGTTATATTTATTTTATTTGTTTATTATTATATATTTTTATAATCTTATATTGTTTATTTTTTTTCTATCTTTAAAAACGGAATAGAGATCGAAACGTCAATGTATTAAATATGTAAATAGATATATTGTGGCTTATGTCCAACCTTCTCCCTAAAAATACAGAATGCCACAAACAAGCAGCTATAGAAAAATAAATAAATTAATTATATTTGTATAATTGAAAACGGTCTCTGGATATAGAGACCGAAACGTCAATAAATAAACATATGAATAAATATTTTGTGGCTCATTCCCTACATTCCCCTAAAAATAAAGCTATAAAAAAGAAGTCATTTTGCAGAAAGTTTACTGATACCAACCGGCTGTCGCGGAAGTTGCGCTAAAACGTCTTTTGACGTGACCCGTACTTAAAGAGTTACACAATGAAATTTTTTTAAAACAAATTTTAAGACAGTTTCCACACCACCCCAGAGGTATGTCTTGTGGCGCGATACTTTTTTTAAATGGGTGTTCGCCAAGAGCCATATTGTCTTATTAAATAAAATGAACAAAACACTTAAACAGTATAAAACAAAACAAAATAAAATCCTATAAAACAAATAAAATTCTATAAAAACAAAATAAAAATAATGTTTGATGTGTTTAAACACAAACACTATACACACTTACTATGTTCTTCGCGTTTTTTTTTTTGTTTTTGGTTTTTTTTTTTATGCTGATGTTCTTATTAAACTATTAGAAAATATTATTCGCTGTCTAAACCTGAAGATGCAGTGCTGCTATCGCTGTCATTATCTTCACCACCTGGTGTAATTATAATTGGCTCTAGTAAAACTTTGATATGAGTGTCAAGTTCCCACATACGATGTTCTTCTTTAATTATGTGGCCTATACATTTAGCCCATTTCTCTGGAGTTACATGGACGATTGCTTGAATCAAAAGTTTCTTAATTTCGTTTAATTTGAACGTTTTGTTATTGCGTGCTACTTCTCCTTTCACTTGCTCCCAGATAAGTTCAATGGGATTAAGATCGCAATGATAAGGTGGTAGACGCAGAACTTTGACACCATAATCTTTTGCAGTTTCATCTACAGCATATTGAAGATATTCAATTTTCCTTAACCGTGCAATGTCAAGTAGCTAAATTTTGAGCATTGATTCTTCGTATGCAATCCCCTTTTCTGTAAGCCATTCTTGAATCCTCCCTTTCAATTTCTTTAATAATCACCTGTTTTTTTCGACTCAAATTGAAGAAAACCATCATCAAGAAACCCTGTATCACTTCCTATATGGGTGACGATTAAACGCCGTCCCTTTCCTGATGGAGCTTTTAATCCTGTATATCAGCCTTCTATAAATGCTTCGCGTTTACTTTTGACATTTAAATCTTGCCAAACTTTTCCAACTGTATGACCTTTTCCAACCTTGGTTAATCCAGGTTTCATCCAAATAACATATTTTGCGTCCAGTGCTGCGAATTTTGCGTATTTCTTCTAAATATTTTCTTCTCCGCACAATAATTTTATTTTTTTCTAATAGCATACTTTTTCTGTTGAGTTTTACATATCGAAAGTTCATTTCACGCATGGTCCTGGTTAAGACTCTACGAGATATCTTGGGTAAGGAGTCATCGTTTTCGAGCTCTTGAGAAATATTTTTCAGTGTTGGAATTTCACTCCGAAAATAAAATGAATGAATTTTTCGACGTATAATATTCCTTGTCTCGTCATCCAAAACAATGCTTTTCCTACCTCTAGTTTTACCTTTTTCTTGCTTTTTATTTTCCGATGTATTTTTAAGTACACGATAAATACAGCTAACGGATACTTTTGTTAAACTGCTACAAATGTCGACCGCTTGGCTAACATTTAATTCCATTTTTCTGCCGACAATTCCTTCATAAACGTTTCGTATTATTACCTTCTCTTCGGACTTTCATTTTTGGAATCAACATCAGAATTTTGCAGTCTTCTCTTAGAACAACTCGGTTTTTCGTCCAACTCCAATAAAACTCAAACCAAATAATCACAGAATATAACTAAAAATTTACTATAAAACGACAAACTATAACACTCGTATTATCAATAACACGTTTTATCAATAACACAAACTTATCGCATAAAATACCCTACCCTCAGAAACGATAATGTAAATGAACTATTGTTGATGGGCACTCGCTCGACAAAAACTAGTTTTACGGCTTTCTGTGGATCTGAATTGAAACGGAGTTCCGTCGCTAATTCCAAAGTTGTCAAACGATTGAAAAATATTGTTTTAAAATATAAATTAAATTTAAAATAGTAAAGAATACAGGTTTTGTATGACCATAATTACTACTTGTGAACAAGAATTGGCTACACTGTACGACAACTTCTAGTCAAGACTACTATAGAGAAGCACAAATAAATATACTACTTTATATATTCTATAATTTCTTATGAGGAAACGCAAATTGCAATCGAGAAAACAGGCAGTTTTCGAGGGCCGCTGTGTACATTTAAATTTGAGGATATTCGGCGTTTAAACTATGATATCACTCTTCTAAATTGAGGGTTTCTACTATAAACAAATAAATGAACTAATGATACTATAGAGACAACAACAAACGTGAACTTAAACTCAGACGTGCAGACAACTGTCCATCAACTGTCAAATTTGACTTTGTCGTATGAGTGACGTAAGCATTCTGCCTTCCCCTCGCTTCGCCCACATAGTTACGAGACAACCTACTCAACATCTACTAACCTTGGTTTTTAGTCACGTGATGCCCTCTCCATAGATTCTAACTCGATGGGCACCCAACATAACCAAACTTATATTTGACATTTAATGTAAGCTTAATGAATGTCAGAGTTGCCATATCCTCAGTTATTTTCATACTCTCACATTGCATAAAGATGAATTTAAAAAAATTCATAGACAATAGAATTACATTGAAATGATATAAAAATTCATAGTTTTTAATTAAATTAAATTAAAGATAAAAAATGAAGATAAAGTAAACTTCAATTTATTTTAAAACTTAAAATTAGTTTATCAAAGCTGAATTGCCACAAATAATTTACAATGTTTAACTGCATTTAAAGTAAAAGAAAAATATTTATGAATGCTGTTTTATACTTATTCTAAACTTGTAGCTTCTCATAACACAAATTATAATTTCGTAAAAGTAACTTTATATATTTTTTTAAACATTCATATACATATTTTACAAAAACATTTTTTGCATTTACGGGAATATAAAATTCCCGTAGCACAAAAAAGATTTTGTGCTACGGGAAGATCCTATCTTGTTAGTCATGGTCATAATGTGGGGTACTCGTAAACTTATCATTTTCCTATTTATGTCAATACTGTCTAGACATTTTACCCAATCAAAAGATAATAAATGAACGAACACCTGGAAATTGTTTATATTGTAATACTGAATAGGGGAAAATTTGCCAGCACTGTTAGGGATCAGTTGCAAGGCTGCCAGGTCTAGGGATATTTCAGTATAAAAGGGACAAAGTGAT
The DNA here is from genome assembly GCF_040954645.1 of Diabrotica undecimpunctata. Taxonomy (NCBI): domain Eukaryota; kingdom Metazoa; phylum Arthropoda; class Insecta; order Coleoptera; family Chrysomelidae; genus Diabrotica; species Diabrotica undecimpunctata. Next base: position 93,001,530 of record NC_092804.1, read on the forward strand.
TTTTTTGATATTTAGTGTAAAATCTAGGGATTTTTGACCGGCTCAAATATTTCATAGTACGTACTCTGACATAGGCCTATTATAATAAAATTTTCTTTAATTCAGGTATAAAACCACTTCGTATTTACAGTATTAAATAAGCGGTCTTTCATTACAAATAATTAAACCATAGTTTCAAAACTCTTTTTTAGAACAAAAAATTCTTTTTTATACTATGATTAAACTACTAGTAAACTATTTAAGGATTCTATTATCAGATGTCGCTAATTGTCCAGGTTCTTGGAATCTTTATTTTATGCTACCAAATAGATTTCTGCCAAAAATAGATTCCTATATATTTTCAGAAACGAGAAGCAAATTCTGGAGCAGGAATTGGGGATAATGGGTTTTATAAAATAAATAATTAGGGGATTTACAGTAGGAATCGGGTGAATTACAGGGTTCCTGGAAATATATAAATAAAATTCTATGCTTCAACGTCTCATTTCTCTTCAAGTTGTATTTTGTATTAATTTTATTAAGTGAATAATACATAATAATATATTAAATTGAATATTCAAAGCCATAAATAAGTATGTTATTCCGTTTTTGTTAAATTTATTTAAATCATCGCTATTGTACCTGTAGTATAGTAGGCTATGAATATTGTGAGTTGGTAACACTAGTTGACAGTTGAGAGTGAAGGTAAGAGACGACATGGTCGATCGGATGATACATCTATGTTAAGTGGTAATGTACAATAAAAGAAATAAGCGTTAACAATGTTGTTTGACTGATGAGAACAGTACAATAATACAGTACCGTTTAAAAATGTAATGTTTTTGAAATAAAGGTATAAAACAACAATTATTTTTTTATATTCATGTTATTATATTAGGCAACCATCAATACATTCCATCATTTTATTCTGAATTAGGCAACCATATATACATTTATTCCAATGTATGGATTTCTAGGGATATTTTAATGTTCAATTTATAGAGGACAAAAATTTTCACCTGGCAACACTGATCAGTTGCTATATATAGAACAACTCCGTTGTTCGGTGCTATATGCCATTCATTACATAAAGAACTGGTGTCTGAAAGAAAATGCCTGCGTGAACTCTTCCAAAACTAAATTGGTTTAGTTACATTACAAATATTCTACTCAATTATACTCATTACACAATCACAAATAAGAAGAAGCTTACTGTGCTGAGTGAGCTGAAATTATTTGGAGAGATACTTGAAAAAACCAATGAGGTCAAGTCGCTAGAGATAAATCTAGGAGTTTAAAATTGACTATTTTGCAACGAAAAAAGATCAGTGTCTTAATATGCTTTAGTTATGTAAACAAATATGTTGCATGTGAAGCCAGAAATAGTGATAAAGAGGTTTCTAAGAAAACAGAAACAATTGTAACTGCCTGCTTTAATTTGGATCTGGAAAAAATATTAACTACACCTCAATCAGACGTATCATTGTTTATTATAAAAGGAAGTTTAAAGTATATAAGTAATTTTACCATCTTTGATATTGCATCTGCGGAAGTTGAAAGCTCATTGGACTGAGTGAGCTGAAATTATTTGGAGAGGTACTAGAAAGAAGCAGTGAGGTCAAGTATCTAGGGGTAACTCTGGTTGGAACACTCATATTAAAAATATAACCAACACGACCAAGTGACTCTTCTGTTTTAGGTCTAGTCGTAGATCAAGATTGGTGAGGAATTGCAAGACTAATAAAGTCTCTTTAATATGGGTGCCGAATCATGGGAATGAATGAGCAGATATATTCGCAAAACAAGGCACGAGAGAAACTTTTGAAGGTCCAGAACCTTTGTGTTGCATCACTAAAGATGCTATAGAAAATGAGGTTCAGAAATGCCTTGTGAGGAATCATCAAAAGAAATGGAGAGCCACTTAAGGCCATACACATACTATACCACTGCAATGTGCTAAGTGATGTAACACAGATCTAAACCACAAGAGATCCTAAAACTACCAATAAAAAAACTGTTCGTTGAGGGAAGAACTTGGGAAAAAACAAGGTATGGTACAAAGGCCTTATACCAAGTGCCAGAGAATAACGAGTCTCGCCTGGTTTAAGATGAAAAAGAAGAACTATTCTCTGAAGTGACCCTAATATGTTTAACTTTTAGATTTATGATATGTACTTCAAGCTTAATTTTCTTCTACTTTCATACTTCATGTGTGCCTTTAGCTTCATTGGATCTATTAATGTTTGAGAATTACTGTTAATTAATTTTAGAAATTTTTTATCTTTGCCATTTGCTATTGAATTTATTGACTTACACCACATATATAAAGCAAGTCTAGTGATAAATTTGCATATGTTCAAACCAGTCTCTCCATGATCCTTACAATTGAAAGGTATAAAATTTAAATGGCTCATAAGTTCTGTACATAACAATTTGCGCAATGGTTGCATATGGCATATCCTTGCGATTAAAAACATCAATATTGCTAATGATTTAGATACAATATAAGTTAAAAAATTGTCAGGAACTGTTAAACTAGACATATTATATGTTCTTGCCTTAATAAAATCAGTCTCACGTTCATTTATTCTATACAATATATTGGTTTTACACCGTTTGCATGAAACCCTTTTTAACATTTTTTTGACTATATAACCTGCAATATAGGTTACAGTAGATCTTCTCACCCTAGTTCTCTGTATATTTGCAAGTTCTACTGGAATTGAAATGTTAATTTCAGGTGCCAAAGGGCTGCAACCTGGTAACACTTCACCTGTTACAAAAATTCTTAAATTGTCTACAGCTCCCTCACTAAGATCTTGTTCACAATTTGTATATGGTGAATGATATGATATTTATTTACTAACAAAGCTTTAAAAGCTGTTACAGCATTAGACACATTTGTTGAATTATTTGTATGTCTGGAACTCCTCATGAGCCCAAAAAATTCTCTAATGCATCTTGCTGAAACACCCTTAATAACAAGAAGTTAGACTCCTTCTTAATTAATTTTGATTTTAAATACAAAAAGCCACGAATGGTGAATATTAAATTTGTTAATGTAGGTACACTAACAAATTTATTTTTTCTTTCATCGAAAAATTTCATTTTTCTCAAAATGTCCAAAGAATTTTTCCAGAATATTAATGCTTGATGTTTGTGTAACACCACCTTTCAACGGTTTACTACGGGGAGCTGTTTTTTGGCTTGAATTTAATGAATCAATTAATTGATCCAAAAATAAAATTAATTTTCCTGTATTTGCGGCTTTTGGGGCAAGATTTACTTGAGATTCTAAAACAAAATATATATAAATGAACAGATAAAATTAATATGGGATCACTTACTCCATTCAACAAGTTTCACCATTAAACTTCCAACTTGATGCCTGAATACCTGCGTGCAGTTCTTTACTTTGATTTTCTTAATCTTTTCTCGCAAAACGTGTTCATCTGTTAGTTTAGGGCAAATGCGTATAGGTTCCAAAGCATCTAAATTATAAAATTGTTCAACGTGTTCCCATTTAGCAATACCTTCCTTGCCATCAATTTTAAAATGCAGATTTTTATTTAATAGATTGTTACTCCCCGAGTATCATATAAAGGAACTATTTCTTTATTGTTTACAATAAACCCGAAATATTTGTATTCTTCCCCATTTCTGTAAAATACTGCATTTGATTCCTGTATTAAAGAGTTAACAGCTGCTTGGTTTGGTCCCCCTTGGTCACATACCGTTGCTACAACTGTTAAGCCAATTTTTTTGAAGTTCTTCAATAATCTTCAGGATGAAAAATTTTAACTTTACAGTTCTTGTTGCACCATCACTAAATGTATAACAAATTGGCTGCTTCCACTGCCTGTAAATGCCCTTAATCATAAAAACATTCATAAAATTCGCAAAATTATTACATCTTTCTGTTCCATAATCTTCTAGGCCTTCAATTATATCTTCTTTTTGTTTATATTGAATGCTTGTAGATAAAAACATTTCATCGAATAATAAAATACAATTCCTGTCCTTTGGAGTCATTTTTTTGATACTTCTTTTTAATGTATATGATGATATTAATTCGTTAATTCCAGGATTTAGAGGAATTTTGTTTAATAAATTTGTTAACTTTCTTCTAGAAGGCAAAGAAAAAATTTTTGAAAGAAGTCTGTAGCCCTTTCCACTACATTTAAATAATGTTACCGCTAAAATCTTCTCGTCAACTGAAAACTTTCTACCCTTTGATTTCTGTTTTTGGGTACGTATTTGCGATAGAAGGAATTTATATGTTAAGGGATTTACACTTTCTAAAATCTTTTTAAATTGTTCAGTTTTGGACATTTGTTGGGCATCTTCTATTTTTTTTGGTAACTGGACACTTTATATGACAATCTACAGATTCTAATACTTGACTCGACCAATTTGCTATACAATTTTTTCTTTTTTGGTGTTAAGTATTGATGCCTGGTTATGTTGAGGCTTTTTAAGGCAGGTATTGAACCACCACCTAAAAATAATTCAAATTGTAAGCTAAGTAAGACTGGTTTTATAATATATAATTTTATAAGTAAAAAGGTCACAGATTGGCCCATTCAATAGAATTTTAATGGAATATGTTTTTTTAGTTGTCATTGTATTGTCATTAGGTTGAATTCAAATTATCATATATATATATATATATATATATATATATATATATATATATATATATATATATATATATATATATATATATAAGTTAAGAAACCAGAACTGCTAATTCAACTATAATAAAAGGACAGCGTCAGCATGCCACACCTCGGCGTCACCGAGCTTATAAATTTACTTTTGCATTGTATACCGTCACTCTTATTTTGCATTTTACTGTAGTAAGTGGTCCCTTGTAAATAAAGTTCTTTTTAAAAATATCGTTCTTGGACTTAGAAACATCATTGGCGCAGTCAGTACAGATTTTCGGGAATTACGTCGCTAACCGTTACAAAAATCGAACCGTTTCGCGTAGTTTTTCGTTTTAACGATTTACCGGAAAACCGAACCTTTTGTGAAAGTGTCCAAGATCAGCTTTAGACAAGGTATCACCAAGACCTGGGGAAAGAACAAAATCGTCGAACCCTAGAGGCAGCAGATTTAAGCAGTAGTTTCAACAAGACCTGGGAGAAGAACAAAATCGTCGAATCCTATAGGCAGAAATGCTGAACATCTACATTTTAATGTAAGTGTTTCCTATTTTTTCCATTTTATTTTCCATTTTATTATTTCCATATTTGAAAATACTTATAGTCAGAGAGCTAACGAGAGTAAACAATTTTTAAAGATTTTATGATGTTATGAGATATTTTTAATAAGAGAAAGATTATTATTACTATATTATATTATCATATTTTTGAAAATATTTTATTATATTTAAGTTGAAAGTTTTATATTGAAACATATTTTATATTTTATTACAATTTGATATATTATCTGAATAAAAAGAATAAATATTTAATGAGTGAAACTGATAGTAAATTAGATTTAAGTAGCCTTGTAACAGAATTAAATTCAATTTTAGAACCAAATAGCGATAAAAATAACGAAATGGCTCAAACAAACTACCAACTGTTAAAACTTTACTTAGATTCTATCCCAGCATATGATGGTAATCCACATACCTTAACCATATTTATAGAAAATTGTGAAAATTTAATAACTAATTTTGCTAGCCAAACAGACGGCACCTTAAATACATTTTTACTTCGAGCTATATTAGATAAATTAAATGGAAGAGCTCAAATGTTAATAGGTTCTAGGAAAGAATTAAATACATGGCAACTCGTAAAAGATGCCCTTAATCTTAGTTTTGGAGACCAGAGAGATCTCGATTGCCTTATCCAAGACCTGATAACGTTGAGGCCTTTCAAGAATGAAACCGCTTATAATTTTGGCATGCGATGCCAAGAAACACGTAGTTTAGTAACACAAAAATAAATACGCTTAATATTAATGCACAAGAGAAATTAATTAGAATAAATAGTTACGATGACTTATGTTTAAAAACTTACATTAGAGGCTTACCCTTATCGTTACAAACAAATATACGATTGAGAAACCCAGACAGTTTAGAGAAAGCTATGAGCTTCGTTATCGAAGAAGAGAATTTTCTATATTCGTTACAACGTGGAAATAATTTAAACTCACAAAATTCTTTTAGACCATCATCGAGACATAATCCTACGAGAAACAGTAATCCTAATCGAACTTTTATTCCTAGAAATAATTTTCAACAAAATCGCCCTAATATGAGATTTCCACCTTGCCAATATCAAACCATCTGACCGCAATACCAAAATAATAATTTTTATCCCAACAATACTTTTCAACCACACCAAAATCACTTCCGAAATTTCAATAATTATAATTCTAATTTCAACCCAAGAAATTTCTACAATAATAATTCTAATTTCCGACCATGGAACTTCCATACTAATAACCCTAATTTTCAACAAAGAAATGTTAATAATAAACCCCAAAATCAAAATCAATACCAGCCAGAACCGATGGATACAAATTCACGAAATACTTCTTTAAGATCTAGACCACATTTTACCTCCACCCAATTATTTAATCAACAAATTAATAACAATCAAATACAATTCAAAAACCCATTTGAAAATAATATTCCCACTGATTACGTACACCCAACTCAAAGTTCATTACCGCCTTAAGATAACAATTATGAAACTCAATCCAGTCCTTATCGCAATCCAAATGAGACAAACGAAAGATCATATCACAATCCCACTCAAAATGTTGAAAACACAAATTTTTGCATGCGCCAAGAAAATTACAATCCGACATAATATATTTAAATACAACGATAGCAGATTTACCACATATTATTATTCCTGAACACAATGCCAGATTCTTATTAGATACAGGGTCTTCCAAAAGTTTGACATCTCCACAGTTAGCGCATAAATTTTATAAAAATTTTATTTCTTACGAAAATTTTAATATACAAACGGCTCACGGAATTTCTATGCACAATGAAATAATTAATATTCCAGCTTTTAACATTTTTAAAGTAAATCAATATAATAAGTTTTATGTTTTTAAATTTAGCGAAAATTTCGATGGATTAATTGGTATAGATTTATTACAAAAATTAAAAGCTTCAATTAATGTCAACATGCGACAAATGAAAACGCCTTATGTAACGATACCCATAATTTTTGAACTCAGTAAAAAGAATATATTATATCCCAAATCAACTTTTAATCATACCATAATTATTCCCCCTAGAACTAAGCAAATAGTCAAAATACCGGTAAAATTAAATGTAGGATTAGGTATATTAGAATATAAGAATTTCGGTAAAGGAATCGAAATGCCTAAAGCAGTAGTTAACGTAAAAAATAATTTTGCTATAACCACTATTACGAATATAAGACAACGTTAAGTATTACTGAACCCTTTGATATAGAACCATTAGATATAGTAAATATTAATTTTATAAGAAAGATGGAAACTGATGAAGAAACGTCTATTAATGATGATCACATGTTAAAGAGGAATTTAAAAAATATAAGGATAAATCATTGTAACAAAGAAGAAAGAGAATTACTAAAAAGGCTTTGTTTCCAATATAGAGACATATTTTATTGCGAAGGAATACCCTTAAGTTTTACTAATAGTATTAAACATAAAATTAAACTCACTGATAATTCTGCAATATATACAAAATCATATCGTTTCCCGGAAGTTCACCGAGAAGAAGTTAAATCCCAAATAAATAAGATGTTAGCAGAAGGTATAATAGAAGATAGCAATTCCCCATTTTCGAGTCCCATTTGGGTGGTCCCGAAAAAACAAGATGCTACAGGAAAAAGAAAATGGCGTCTAGTAATAGATTATAGAAAGTTAAACGAGAGAACCGTAGATGATAAATATCCGTTACCAAACATAACAGAAATTTTAGATAAGTTAGGGAAAGCAAATTACTTTTCGACACTAGATCTTGCAAGTGGCTTCCACCAAATAGAAGTAGACCCACAAGATGTTGAAAAAACAGCCTTTAGTACACCACAAGGTCACTTTCAATTTAAACGAATGCCTTTTGGTTTGAAAAATGCACCGTCGACTTTTCAGAGAGTTGTTGATAATGTTTTAAGAGGATTAACAGACGAAACATGTATAGTATATTTAGATGATATTTTAATTTATAGTACATCTTTACAAGAGCACCTTGAAAAGTTAAAAATAGTTTTCGAAAGACTCAGAAAGAGTAACTTAAAAGTACAATTAGACAAGTCAGAATTTTTACAAAAAACAGTTATGTATTTAGGACATGTAATTACCCCTCAAGGCGTTAAACCAAACCCTGATAAAATCTCCGCCATAAAAAGATTGCCCATTCCAAAAACCCAAATTGAAATAAAAAGCTTTTTAGGATTACTAGGTTACTATAGACGATTTATAAAAGATTTTGCAAAAATTACTAAACCGATGACCAAATGTTTGAAAAAAGGTTCTAAAGTAAACCACGATAAAGATTTTATTGATTGTTTTGAAACGTGTAAACAAATCTTAACAAACGACCCCATTCTACAATATCCGAATTTTTCCCAACCATTTATTTTAACGACAGATGCTAGCAATTTTGCAATTGGAGCTGTATTATCACAAGGAAATGTTCCAAATGATCGACCCATTGCATACGCCTCGAGAACTCTAAATAAATCAGAGACAAATTATTCAACTATAGAAAAGGAGCTATTAGCAATTGTATGGGCCTGTACCACCCAACACCTTAGGGTAGAAGGGTTATTGATTATATATATATATATATATATATATATATATATATATATATATATATATATATATATATATATATATGGGCCTGTAAACATTTTAGACCATACCTTTACGGAAGAAAATTTTATATTTACACGGATCACAAACCATTATCTTGGCTTTTCAGTCTAAAGGAGCCAATACAAACACAATACAAACGCAGACTGTTTATCTCGCATTACAATTAACGCATTAGAAGATGAATCAATAGTAAATAATCCTGGAGACGTAGACGAAGATATTTTAAAATACCTCAAAAACCGATATAACTCATGAAACTTATCAAAACCATAAAATAATTAAAGTCAAAATTCCTGAAACTGACAATGAAAAATATATTTTTGAATTTCTTATGGCATACACAGATCTTAACAATACATTTTATTTATATTTCAGTAAAGACAACCTGTATAATGATTTTAATAAGTATTACCTAAAACATTTTTCTGAAAATGGTCCGAAATTAATTAAATGCACTAGATTAATTAATACAGTAGCAAACGAAGAAGAACAAATCATTTTATTAAAAAATTACCACGAAGGGAAAACTAACCATAGAGGAAATAATGAAACTTTCGAAAAATTACGTCAAAATTATTATTGGAAAAATATGAAGACATCTATTACTAATTACATTAACGAATGTTCTATTTGTCAGAAAAATAAATACGGTAGACACACCCCCTATGTCCCGCTAATGCTTACGGAAACCGCCAGCAAACCTTTTCAAGTTGTTCATATAGATATTTTTACATATGACGGTAACAAATATTTGACTATGACGGACGCATTTACTAAATTTGCCCAAGCTTATTCTATTCCAGGTAAAAACGCGATTCACATTGCGAAATCCTTAATAAAATACTTCACTTCTTTCGGCATTCCCCAATTAATAATAGCAGACAAAGGTAGAGAATTTAATAACGAAGTAATAAAAGATTTATTAGCAATACACAAAATCAAAGTTCACTTTACTACTCCTGGCCACCATGAATCAAATTCAATAGCTGAACGAATACACTCTACTTTAATCGAACATTTAAGACTTCTAAAACAGACATATCCTAACGAAGATGACTTAATGGACTATGCTCTTATAGCCTACAATAATTCTATTCATAGTTCCACAAAATTTACCCCATTTGAATTGACTTTCGGACATACAGACTCTAGAAACCCCAACGAACTATTTCTTTCTCAAAATTTCTATTCCGAATATATAATCATAAAGACAAATTAAAACACGTTTACCAAAAAGTACATGAAACTCTAACAGAAAATAAAACTAAAGTAATTAATAAAAGAAACGATCAAGGAGAAATAAATTCAGAATTCAAAATTGGACAAGTAGTTTATAAAGTTAATACCCAAAAACGTAACAAAAAACATCAACCATACTTAGGTCCCTACAAAATAACTAAAATTCTTAACAGAAACCGAGTAGAACTTGTACGACAAAGACTTAAATATAAAAAAGACATTAACCAGACAGAAATTATACATATCAAAGAACTAAACAAACCTCCCGTTGCAGGTTCATCCTCTGGACAACAAACGTCGACGCAAGACGAGACACATCCAAATTCCATAACTTAAACGACAATCCCGGACTTTTACCCCTTCATTTAGGCACAGCCCGAATTCAGACAGATGTTTGGACTTTTATACATATCTATGACATTACAAATATTACTACAAATTTCCTAACTCTACAAAATCAATATAATTCCATGATAAATACCCTTTCAAATACTTCTCAAATTCTAAGCTTTAATAAAGAATTTCAAGACTCCTATCATTTAATTCAAATGTTGAAAAACAAAATTTATCTTGACTTAAAACAATTAAATCCCTTTTGGAATACCAGATCTAAAAGATTTCTATTTGATGGTGTAGGTTCTGCAATCAAATTTATAACCGGAAACCTAGACCAAAACGATGCAAAACGTTACGACGACGCTATATCAACTCTAACAAATAATCAAAATGATATTAAAACTATAGTTAAAAATCAAATCACCTTATTAAGATCTTCAATAAAGAATTTTGAAAATAATACAAAAATCTTAGCCCATAACCAGTTAATTTTAAGCTCACGAATAACAGAAGTTCAAAACTTAATTAAAGATATAAAGATAGAAAAAGTTGAGACATTTCATTATTTTGCACTAGAAAGACTTGTATCGCAATTTTACACTAGTTTCCAAATTATTTACGACCTATTAGAAAAAATCGAAGTTGCTATCAGCTTTTCAAAACTAAATACCTTTCATAATTCAATAGCCGACCCAAATGAACTATTTCTAGAAATTTTAAACGTTAGTAAACTTCTTAAAAATAACAAACTCCCTTTTGAATTATCTTTGCAAAATATTTTGTTGTTCGAAAAAATAATTAAGATAAAAAGTTATAGTAAAGCAAATAAAATAATTTTTGTACTTGAATTGCCTAGTGTTGAGATCAATGACTATGATTATTATCATCTTTATTCCTTTCCGACTAGATACCAAACTCATTTTAGAACAATTATTCCAAAATCCAAATTCCTACTTTCCAATCGATACCAATATGCACTTGCCAACGTTCAATGTCAAAAATTGGTAGAAGAAGAATATTTATGCCACGATGTCCAGTCAATTGAAGTAACACCAATAGCCCTTTGCGAAGTTCAACTCATACAGTACTCAAAGTTTGTAAATCAATGTCAATCAGTGCCAACAGAAATTAATAATATAAAAATTCAAAAACTAGAAAACAATAAGTGGATCGTAATAACGCTAAACAAAGTGATCAGTATTCAAAAATGCGATAAGAATTCGGACAATATTCCATTAAACGGTAGTTACCTAATCGAACTCAATGGTGCGTGCGAAATATATATAGACAATTACGTTTTAAAAACATTTGAACTAAAAACTCCAAATTTTGTTAAAATGGAACTGCCAAATTTAGAAGTATTACTAAAAATGCCGGTCAGTGACCTAAACTTTAAACCAATAAAAATAGACTCGATAAAATTAGATGAATTAAATAATGTGCAAAGTGCTTTAGCAGATCAAGAAAACAAAATAGACAATCTAGACACAGTTCCTGTTCATTTTCAACATGTCAGTTTTTATACCATAATTTTATATGTCTTAGCAATCATTTTCCTTGCCTACACCATTTGGCGAATATACACAAAAAGGACAAATCCAGAATCACCAAAAGAATCCACAGTACAAGAAAAAAAGATACCAGATAATTTTCCATTTCTTCGAACTATGCCACCCCATAGTTCTCATCTAGCCCCGGAGGAGTTAAGAAACCAGAACTGCTAATTCAACTATAATAAAAGGACAGCGTCAGCATGCCACACCTCGGCGTCACCGAGCTTATAAATTTACTTTTGCATTGTATAGCGTCACTCTTATTTTGCATTTTACTGTAGTAAGTAGTCCCTTGTAAATAAAGTTCTTTTTAAAAATATCATTCTTGGACTTAGAAACATCATTTATATATATATATATATATATATATATATATATATATATATATATATATATATATATATATATATATATATATATATATATATATATATATATATACGGTAGACTCCCTCTATAACGAGAACTGAAATGGCAGACTAATTACCTCGTTATAAGCGGATCTCGTTATGTCCAACATCAATAATATTGTGCATACATATGAATATGTAGTTTCTATAGTGAAGCCATTCGGAGCAATATAAGATGGTAATAAATATTGTTTGAATGGCGTTTTTAAAACAAAGTTGTTTACTTTTATTGTCAATGAAATGCATTAAAACAAAAAAGAGTTGTTTACTTTTACTATCAATGATATATGTTAAAACAAAAAATCTGTATTCTGTAAATATGTATAAAGCGTATAAAGTTATTTTGTCATTTTTGACTGCTTTAAATTGTCCAGTATTCTATCTATCATATTTTCTAAAGATGTGAAACAGTTTTATGCTTCTTCATTTGCGTTTTGTCATTGGATAAAGTTTCTGACAACCTTTAAAACACTTTCCACATCTTGTCTATTAGGACCCATATTATTAGGTGTGAATGGTCAACCCAATACAATGACACTTGTGAATCATAAATTTTACATTTCCGACTAAGAATCATAAATTGTAAGAAGTTTATTGCGGGCGACCCGCAGTTAAAAAGGGTATTTATGTATAGCTACGGCCGGGCCAAAACGTAAAAAACACGTTTTGCAATCTTATCTTCTCTCGTTATAAGCAAATTTACCTCGCTATAAAGGGTTATAGTTCAATAGAAATTTCACGGGACATCTAATGTACCTCGTTATAAGCGAAACCTCGTAATAACCGTGTTCGTTATAAAGGGAGTATACTGTATATATATATATATATATATATATATATATATATATATATATATATATATATATATATATTATATATATATATATGATATGTATATATATATGTATATATATATATATGTATATGTATATGTATATATATACACATATGTCCAAAAGTTTGGAATATTGGAATATTTCATCTTTTTATCGATTTTTATATATAAACTCTTCTGAATAGTTAAACATCATTTTGTTTTAATTCTCAAGAATACTAAATAAATCTTAAAACCAGATAACCGATAAGCAAAAAAATTATTTATTCTCTTGGAGTGAAAAACTTACAATGTACAACTTACATTTAAAAATAAATTAGTATAGAAAAAAATAATTTTTAAAAAAACTAATAATCAGTATTTCCTCTATTGGCCTGTATTCATGCCTGTAGGCGATTTGACATGCTGCAGATTAACTGGTCGAGCTGGGCTTGCGGAATTCTCTCCCATTCTTCACGAGCAGTATCTTTTAGTTCTCGAAGTGTAATAGGGGGATTCTTAATGCGTGTTTTGAGAATGTTCCAAGCATATTCAATAACTTTCATGTCGGGGGAATTCGAAGGCCACTGTAATGTAGATATTCCTTCTTCTTCCAGAAAATTTTGTAGTGCTGCTGTTCGATGAGGAGGTGCGTTGTCATGCATAAACACAAATTCATCACCTACTGCCCCTCGGAATAGACGTACGACATGATTTAAAACTTCCTCGATGTACACAGCACCAGTGGCTCTTCTCTTCAGAACCAGCAGTGGCGTCAGTGTACCACTCATAATACCACCCCAAACCATAATACTGCCACCTTCAAATGGGACACGCGGTTGGGCTGTTTCTAGTCGGCTTGTCTTTCTGGGGCTCTCCAAACCAGTGTTCTTCGTGAATCAGATAGCAAGACAATTTTTGACCCGTCAGAGAACATCACGTTATTTCAGTTAGGACCATGATACACCATTTCTATAGCTCATTGCAACCTTACTATTTTGTGTTGGTAGGTTAGTTTAGGAACACGTAGCGGTCTTCTACGATACAAATTTACCGCATTTAGTCTGCGTGTTATTGTTTGCCGTGAAATATTCGGTCTTTGAAGCCTAGAAAGTTCTATGGATATAGGTATCACTTGTAGATTCCAGACGATTTCTGCAAACTATCAATATCATTTGCCCGTCTTGAGATGATGTTGTACATCGACTTCTACCACTTCTGGAACGATCCTTGACGTCATTTGTATCTTGGATTTTTTTTTAATTTTCGATAAAGCACTCTGAATAACATCAACAATATTCGCGATATAACTTTGACTGAAGCCCTGTTGTAATAAAGCAATGACTCTAGATCTGTCAAAATGAGATATCACGTTTCTAGGCATTTTTAAAAGGCTCAATTTAAATTTAAACAAAGACTGAAATAATGCGTAAATACGCTAATCAGTTAAATGTGACCAAAATCATACAAAAGGGATTCAAATTTTTTATCATTTTCATTTAAAAACGCTCTAGAATGAATATCAACAACAGTTTTAAAACCACCATAGGCGTAGATACATTATTTGTACGTATTCCAAACTTTTGGACATGTGTATATATATATATATATATATATATATATATTCCTTATATGCCTTCCTATATATATATATATATATATATATATATATATATATATATAGTTTTATTCCTTTTTCAAGACACTGTAATAAGAAGAATATGTAAATATTTATAAAATATCACAATTCTTCAGTGCAACTTACTAGTCGTTAAGATTATTTGTAATAGCATTGGCACTCAACATTAATAATATATTATATAAAATATAAAATAATGGACAAAATACATTCTAAAATTTTTAAAATTTTGGTACAGATAGTAAAACTTAGTTTGTCATCTTTTACTGGTGTATTTTAACTCTGACACATAGAGAAAAAAAAATAAAAACCCTATGATTAAAAAGTAATTAGGTGTACTTAATATTGTATTTCTTTTTAAGAAATACTAGAGGCCCATCTTAGGTGATTTTAATTTTTAAACGTGTCTTAATGGTATGCAACATGTTATGCATATAAGTGTAATTTATGTGGGTACAGGTAGATATTAATTTTATTTTGGATGTTTTTCCAGTAAGTAACAATAAATGTTGCTCAGTTTATTTATGTCAGACTTTTTATTGATGCAAGATGTACTAGATTTTATGGAACACGTTTCCAAGAAAACACGTTTTGAATGGGAAAAGAACCATTCAAAACGTGTTTTTTTTTGTCCCTGAGGAAGCAAAATAAAACTCGGGTGCTTCGTTAGATGTGCTTTTTAATAAATAGTCTAAGCTTTCGTCAATGATTATTGACATCATCAGAGTAAACTACAAACAAATAAGAGAAACAAACAATGAACAGGTGGACACTAAGTATAAATATAATTTGGGTAAGTGTTTGATTATTTTTACACTTAGTGTCCACCTGTTCATTGTTTGTTTCTCTTATTTGTTTGTAGTTTACTCTGATGATGTCAATAATCATTGACGAAAGCTTAGACTATTAATTAAAAAGCACATCTAACGAAGCACCCGAGTTTTATTTTGCTTCCTCAGGGATAAAAGGGTATCTCCCAGCATTATCTCCTTTTCACTATATGTATATATATCATCATCATCATCATGTGCAGCTTTATCAACCGTTTCCAATTACGGTGCAGCCTCCCTTATTTCAATGTTATTCTATGTTCTTATTATTATTCGACGATGTCCTAGTTATTCGTTGTTCTAATAATTTGCGCTCATTTGCGCCCATATTTTTCTCTCTTGTGCTATTCGAGACCACGTTGTTCCTGTTAATTTTCTTATATCATAATCCCATCTGAGATTCGGGCGCCTCTTTGGTCTCTTAGCGTTCCTGGGGTACCACATAGTTGTTCTAGTGGTCTATCTGTTATCTGTATATATATATATCCATCTGTATATGTCCATCTGTATATATATATATATATATATATATATATAAAATCGAAAATCCCGAAAATCGAAAGGATTCTACAAATTAGATTTTACCTCAAAAAATTACGAAAATTTTCATTTACGGAAATTTTTTTGGAAAATTTTGAGGAAAACTCTACTTGACGCTTTTCAGAATAGTAACAGAAGTGAGCATACAAATTTTCAAATCAATCGGTATAAAAATATCATAATAAAATCAGTTTGAAAATTGTTACCGAGACCTAAAATGCGCAGGCAAGTGGTACATTTGATCCCGTTTTATGGCTCCCTGTAACAACCCAGCTGTCCGCTCTTTTCGATTTAGAGTCTTTAGGGGCTAAATAATGAGCCATGAAAATGGCGGACATATTACTTATCGTTAATTTTTCCCCAAAAAATTGCAATTTCACCCCTGTCCGCCACCTCTTATGTATCCACTCTCGCGTCCGCCCTTTGGGATTTCGTCTAGTTATACCAAGATCTTATATATATATATATATATAGTTCAGCTCAACAGGCCTCAAAGGCCCAAGGCTTCAACGGTTTTCTTCCATTTCTTTCTATCTTGTGCTAAGTTTTTCCAATCTTGTACCCGCAGCGACTTCAGATCTTCTTTTGCCGACTCCAGCCATTTTCTTCGGGGGCGGCCTCTTTTTCTTTTTGTACCAGCCTCCGTGTTTATTAATTCATTGGGAACTCTTCCTTCCTTCATTCTTGCTATATGTCCGAGCCATCTTAATCTTTGAATTTTAGCAAGTCTTGTTATTTTTGGTTGCCCATATATTTGCATTATTTCTTCATTCGTTCTTCTTCGCCAGATGTTCCCCTCTTTTACACCTCCGTATATCCTTCTAAGAATTTTTCGTTCCCATCTATCTAATTTTACTTCCATATCTTTATTTAGTGTCCAGGTCTCGCTAGCATAGAGTACTGTAGGTCGGATAACTGTTGTATATATTCGTTTTTTTGCTGTTCTGGATATTATATTCGACCTCAGTATCTTAGTCAGGCTCCCAGCACTCTTACTACCTTTGGCCATTCTTTTTATGATTTCTTGGTTCTCTTCGTTCCTATTTGTTAGTGTCACTCCCAAGTAATCGAATTGGCTAACAACTTCAAAGTTATATTCTTTACTTGGGCTTTGTATCTTAAAGAACTGTCCTTGATGATTTTCGTTTCCCCTCATCACCATATATTTTGTTTTTTCTTCGTTTATTCCTAAACCATATTCCCTGGCCATTCTCTCTATTCTAGTAAAGATTTCTCTTAATTCTGCAGGTCTCCTTGTTATTAAGGTAACATCATCTGCATATGCTACGCATTGATGCCTGTGATGATATATTGTGCCTCTAGTGTAGATGTTACACTCTCGTAAAATCTTCTCTAAGATCAAATTGAAAAAATCTGTTGATAACGGGTCACCTTGTCGCAGACCTCTATTAGTGATAAAGCTATCCGAAACCCGTCCTTCTAACATGACTTTACTTTTAGTATCATTGAGTATGCATTTAGTCAGTCTTACTATTTTTGGTGGAAATTTAAAATATTCCAGTGCTTCGAATACTCTATTTCTTTTTATAGTATCATATGCCTGTCTAAAATCAATAAACAGCATGTGTAATGTTAGGTTGAATTCATATGAGCTAGCTAAAATTTGTTTCATTGTAAAAATTTGGTCTATTACCGATCTGTTTGCTCTGAAACCTGCTTGATATTCACCTAGACAATTTTCAACTTTTGTTTTAATTTTATTTCTAATTGATATGGCCAGAATCTTATACACTGTATCTTGTAGAGCTATTCCCCTGTAATTTTTACATTCTGTAACGTCTCCTTTTTTATGCACTGGACATAAGATTGCTTCTTTCCACTGATTGGGTATTTTTTCTCTGATCCACACTTCGCGTATTAACTCAGCGATTTCTTTTTGCACCATTTCGCCACCTTCTTTTAGAAACTCAGCAATGATACCATTTTCACCAGGTGCTTTGTTATTTTTTAAGTTTTTTATGATCTCTATAATTTCTTCCTTGGTAGGTACTTCTTCATTTACATCTGGGTCCCTTACTTCTTCATGTTGTAGTTGCGTTTGTTCTCTTTCATCTTGGTCGTCCGTACATAATATGTTCTCGAAATAATTGGCCCACCTTCTTAATTTTTCATCTGTTCCACCTAACAGTTTCCCCTCTTCATCTTTATAATATCTTGATGTGGTTTTGTATTGGGTTCGGTCTCGTTTTATTTCTTGGTAGAAATTCCTGACTTGTTTATGTAAAAAATCTTCTTCAATACGAACTAGTTTCTGCTCTAAACTTGACCGCTTCTTCCTTCTACAAATCTTCTTTGCTTCCCGTCTTTTTGCGGCATAAGCTTTTTTACTCTCTTCATTATTTCTTATTATACTATTTATTCTAGCTTTATTTCGGTCATTAATGGCTTTCTTACAGTCCTCATCATACCAATCCGTTTGTTTACATTGTCTGTTTCCTGTTAATACTGAGTCGGCTGCTTCTTGAATTTTTTCTTCTAGTTGTACCCATCTGCTTTCTATATCATTTACTGTTGTCTGGCTTTTCAGTTTCTCTTCAATTTGCTGCCTGAATTTTTTCTTAACTTCTCCCTCCTGAAGTAGTGCACCGTTATATCTTTTTATTTTTTTACAGCTAGTGTTATTAATTGTGGGTATTATTTGCTCCATTTTAACTTTGACCAAAAAGTGGTCCGAATTTGCATCAGCACCTCTGTAACTTCGGCTATCTTTTATGGCTCTCATATGTTTGGCTTCTATTAGTAAATGATCTATTTGGTTTACTGTTTGTCCATCTGGTGATACCCAGGTACCTTTATGAATTTCTTTGTGATCAAAATAAGTGCTCATAATTCGCATATTATGTTCGAAAGCAAATTCTATTACTCTTTTTCCATTCAGATTACTGTCTCTATGATTACTTTTTCCTCCTGTTATTTGTTTGTATATATCCTCCCTGCCAATCTTGGCATTCAAATCTCCTACAATTATTTTTATGTCATATGATGGTATTTTGTAAAACATATGTTCTAATTGTTCATAAAAGCTATCTTTAACGTCTTCATCTGTATTTTCTGTTGGTGCATGCACATTTATAAGGGTTACTTTTCTATATTTTCCTCTTATTCTTATTTTACATAATCTGCTTGTGACTGCCTCAAAATCTATCACCAGACTGGCAAATGTTTTCTTTATAAAAAATCCCACCCCAAATACACGTTCATTGTCTCCACTGTTGAAAAACACGTAGTTTCCCACATCCATGGTAAAATTTCCTTTTTGTTTAGTTTCTTGTATAGCTGCAATATCTATCTCATATTTCTCTAACGTATCTGATAAGTTCTTTAGTGCTCCTACTTCAAAAGTCCCTCTAACATTCCATTGTCCTATCATCATCCTATTCCGCGCTTTATTCGTTTCCATATTTTCCTGACCACTGTGCCTGTGTAGACTCAGTTTTTTTTCATTTTCTCTAGTTTTTCGGTACTATGGTTCCATTTCCACCATTCATCGTTTATACATATTTTCTGATAGCCGACTTTTGTTTCATTACCTTTTCCTTTTTCTTCTTTCGCCATATCTCTTAGCTCTTTCTGTAGTTTGGCTTCGGCTTGGGTTAGATCGTTTTCAATGAAATACCGCGTTCCTCTTAATTTACTCTTATTCTTCATAATAAGTTCTTTATCCTTCATTGTATCTACTTTTACTATCGCCACTGGTGGTTTCCCTTGAGAGGTTCTTATTTTCTGCACATCTTTTATTTTCACATTCAAATTCAATTGATTTGCTATAAAGTTGGTGGCATCTTCCAGTTCCTCATTTTCTTTGAAATCGTGTCCTTTGATCACAATGTTTTGTTTCCGAATTTGTTTATCCATCTTTTCGATCCTGCTTTCCAGGAAATTTACCTTTCCCTTCAACTCACGATTTTCTTTTTTTAAATTGGAAATTTCTTCTTGAAAGATCTGCTGGTCTTTTCGTACTCCTTTAACTTCGTTCATAAGAGCGATCATCATTTCTTTCAATTCGGTGTTATCACAATCTTTCTTAGGTGGAGACCTAGTTAACTTTCTGCTTTTCATGAAAGGGTTTTCATCTTGGTCGTCTTCTTTTTTTTCCTCCCTCTTTCTCTTACCATCGTCAGATTCTTCACTATCCCATTGATTTAATCCTCTTCTCGCGGCCATATTGTTAAAAATATTATAAATCTCTTACCTTATTCCGAACAGTGTTTTGACGTTATAATTCTCACTTACACGCCAATGTATTGTTTTGTAAATAATCACTAATTATTGTCCTTATCGTGATGGTTCCCCGCACCACGCTACTCGCCTCTTCAACCGATCGGAGCTTGTAGCACTGATTGTTTATTTAGTTTATTCGTTATGATTTTTTAAAAAACTCGATTTAGTTCACAATTTTCTAATGACACTCGATTCACACAGACACTATTTCACAGGAAAAACACTTTGTGGATAAATAAACTCGATATTACCCGCATTTTCGAATTAAATATCGGAGCCGTTTTAACCACGTCTTTCGCGTTCGTGTACCAGTGACGGAGTCCCATATACCAAGATCTTACTCTGGGCAAATTTTCAGCCATATTATCGATCGTTAATTTTTCCGAAAAAAATGATAACTTCATCCCTGTATAGCCACCCCCTGTACCACGAGGGGCGTCCGCCTGTAAGGCAAAGTCTTAACCCAGTTACAATGAATATATTCCAATAGAGAAATGTCTTATTACTGATCAGTTCAAAATTTCGGCTCTATCTCTCCGACTATTAGGCAAGCTCCTCTTTCCTTTAAAGGAGACAGATAGTTGAACGATATTTTATACAATGTCAATCACCGGGTATGGATTTATTTTTGTCCAAGTTTTATATTGGTCCACTATTTCAAATGCAGTTCAAACAGACATATATTAAATTGTATGTTCCGTTTTAAATTCGTTCAATCTGTATATACATAATATATATATATATATATATATATATATATATATATATATATATATATATATATATATATATATATATATATGTAAATACTTTTTTCTTTTTGGGTGTGGTAGTCAATAAAAAATAGAGCTTTGCTAAGGCGTACTATTTATTCTGAATCCAAGCTTTCGGTGGTATTTTGCCACCTTTATCAAGGTCTACAAAGAAAATTACTATGTTGTAACAATTTGAATGGTGCAAAAAAACTATAAAAAACTTACCGAATGTAAGATTCGTGGCATAAACAACAACGTTAAATAACATGATAATACTGAAATTGCAACTAAACTTAAAAATGTTACTGTTAAAAAGACACTTTAAAAATTAATAAATACGTTAAAAAGTTAAAAAACAAAATGAAAGACGACATGTTAAATAGTCGTCGTTGCAAGCTTGATTTCAGTCACATTTCAGGAGCAGAAAGAGAAAGTGGGATGACAATTATTGTTTAAATAGTTTGAAGAAAATACAAAAAACATATTTAAAACTAATGTCTCACAAAATACTGTTTATGAATTTTGAGTACTACCAACTTGAAATTGAGCGGGAAATTAAAAATATTATTTGTAACATAAGCAATAGAAAGAAAATAGTATTTAGTAAATAGGTTTAGAAAAAACATCTCAAACAAAACAAAACTAAATTAATAACTGAAGTTTGATCAAAAATATTCAATTAATAAAGAAATTTAAAAAAAAAGAGAAAAGAAAACTCTCAGATGCAAAATAGCTCAGTCAAAAGTCAATATAAAATTGTAAATTTTGCTAAGATTCTGGATCTCAGATCTTTTATTCAGATTGCTCTGAATGCAGATCACTCTTGCTGATATGTACCATCTCTAAGAAAGTTCTCTTAAATTTATTTTTCTCTCTGGCTAATATTTTTATATTGTTGAAATCTATCTTATGGTCTAGATCGATAGTGGGTATGTATGTGGGTATATCGTTGTGGGTATTATTTGCTCCATTTTAACTTTGACCAAAAAGTGGTCCGAATTTGCATCAGCACCTCTGTAACTTCGGCTATCTTTTATGGCTCTCATATGTTTGGCTTCTATTAGTAAATGATCTATTTGGTTTACTGTTTGTCCATCTGGTGATACCCAGGTACCTTTATGAATTTCTTTGTGATCAAAATAAGTGCTCATAATTCGCATATTATGTTCGAAAGCAAATTCTATTACTCTTTTTCCATTCAGATTACTGTCTCTATGATTACTTTTTCCTCCTGTTATTTGTTTGTATATATCCTCCCTGCCAATCTTGGCATTCAAATCTCCTACAATTATTTTTATGTCATATGATGGTATTTTGTAAAACATATGTTCTAATTGTTCATAAAAGCTATCTTTAACGTCTTCATCTGTATTTTCTGTTGGTGCATGCACATTTATAAGGGTTACTTTTCTATATTTTCCTCTTATTCTTATTTTACATAATCTGCTTGTGACTGCCTCAAAATCTATCACCAGACTGGCAAATGTTTTCTTTATAAAAAATCCCACCCCAAATACACGTTCATTGTCTCCACTGTTGAAAAACACGTAGTTTCCCACATCCATGGTAAAATTTCCTTTTTGTTTAGTTTCTTGTATAGCTGCAATATCTATCTCATATTTCTCTAACGTATCTGATAAGTTCTTTAGTGCTCCTACTTCAAAAGTCCCTCTAACATTCCATTGTCCTATCATCATCCTATTCCGCGCTTTATTCGTTTCCATATTTTCCTGACCACTGTGCCTGTGTAGACTCAGTTTTTTTTCATTTTCTCTAGTTTTTCGGTACTATGGTTCCATTTCCACCATTCATCGTTTATACATATTTTCTGATAGCCGACTTTTGTTTCATTACCTTTTCCTTTTTCTTCTTTCGCCATATCTCTTAGCTCTTTCTGTAGTTTGGCTTCGGCTTGGGTTAGATCGTTTTCAATGAAATACCGCGTTCCTCTTAATTTACTCTTATTCTTCATAATAAGTTCTTTATCCTTCATTGTATCTACTTTTACTATCGCCACTGGTGGTTTCCCTTGAGAGGTTCTTATTTTCTGCACATCTTTTATTTTCACATTCAAATTCAATTGATTTGCTATAAAGTTGGTGGCATCTTCCAGTTCCTCATTTTCTTTGAAATCGTGTCCTTTGATCACAATGTTTTGTTTCCGAATTTGTTTATCCATCTTTTCGATCCTGCTTTCCAGGAAATTTACCTTTCCCTTCAACTCACGATTTTCTTTTTTTAAATTGGAAATTTCTTCTTGAAAGATCTGCTGGTCTTTTCGTACTCCTTTAACTTCGTTCATAAGAGCGATCATCATTTCTTTCAATTCGGTGTTATCACAATCTTTCTTAGGTGGAGACCTAGTTAACTTTCTGCTTTTCATGAAAGGGTTTTCATCTTGGTCGTCTTCTTTTTTTTCCTCCCTCTTTCTCTTACCATCGTCAGATTCTTCACTATCCCATTGATTTAATCCTCTTCTCGCGGCCATATTGTTAAAAATATTATAAATCTCTTACCTTATTCCGAACAGTGTTTTGACGTTATAATTCTCACTTACACGCCAATGTATTGTTTTGTAAATAATCACTAATTATTGTCCTTATCGTGATGGTTCCCCGCACCACGCTACTCGCCTCTTCAACCGATCGGAGCTTGTAGCACTGATTGTTTATTTAGTTTATTCGTTATGATTTTTTAAAAAACTCGATTTAGTTCACAATTTTCTAATGACACTCGATTCACACAGACACTATTTCACAGGAAAAACACTTTGTGGATAAATAAACTCGATATTACCCGCATTTTCGAATTAAATATCGGAGCCGTTTTAACCACGTCTTTCGCGTTCGTGTACCAGTGACGGAGTCCCATATACCAAGATCTTACTCTGGGCAAATTTTCAGCCATATTATCGATCGTTAATTTTTCCGAAAAAAATGATAACTTCATCCCTGTATAGCCACCCCCTGTACCACGAGGGGCGTCCGCCTGTAAGGCAAAGTCTTAACCCAGTTACAATGAATATATTCCAATAGAGAAATGTCTTATTACTGATCAGTTCAAAATTTCGGCTCTATCTCTCCGACTATTAGGCAAGCTCCTCTTTCCTTTAAAGGAGACAGATAGTTGAACGATATTTTATACAATGTCAATCACCGGGTATGGATTTATTTTTGTCCAAGTTTTATATTGGTCCACTATTTCAAATGCAGTTCAAACAGACATATATTAAATTGTATGTTCCGTTTTAAATTCGTTCAATCTGTATATACATAATATATATATATATATATATATATATATATATATATATATATATATATATATATATATATATATATGTAAATACTTTTTTCTTTTTGGGTGTGGTAGTCAATAAAAAATAGAGCTTTGCTAAGGCGTACTATTTATTCTGAATCCAAGCTTTCGGTGGTATTTTGCCACCTTTATCAAGGTCTACAAAGAAAATTACTATGTTGTAACAATTTGAATGGTGCAAAAAAACTATAAAAAACTTACCGAATGTAAGATTCGTGGCATAAACAACAACGTTAAATAACATGATAATACTGAAATTGCAACTAAACTTAAAAATGTTACTGTTAAAAAGACACTTTAAAAATTAATAAATACGTTAAAAAGTTAAAAAACAAAATGAAAGACGACATGTTAAATAGTCGTCGTTGCAAGCTTGATTTCAGTCACATTTCAGGAGCAGAAAGAGAAAGTGGGATGACAATTATTGTTTAAATAGTTTGAAGAAAATACAAAAAACATATTTAAAACTAATGTCTCACAAAATACTGTTTATGAATTTTGAGTACTACCAACTTGAAATTGAGCGGGAAATTAAAAATATTATTTGTAACATAAGCAATAGAAAGAAAATAGTATTTAGTAAATAGGTTTAGAAAAAACATCTCAAACAAAACAAAACTAAATTAATAACTGAAGTTTGATCAAAAATATTCAATTAATAAAGAAATTTAAAAAAAAAGAGAAAAGAAAACTCTCAGATGCAAAATAGCTCAGTCAAAAGTCAATATAAAATTGTAAATTTTGCTAAGATTCTGGATCTCAGATCTTTTATTCAGATTGCTCTGAATGCAGATCACTCTTGCTGATATGTACCATCTCTAAGAAAGTTCTCTTAAATTTATTTTTCTCTCTGGCTAATATTTTTATATTGTTGAAATCTATCTTATGGTCTAGATCGATAGTATGCTCTGCCAAAGCACAAGTAGGTTTGTTTAATCTACAATCACTCTTATGAGAAATGATACGGCTAGACAGATTCCTTCCAGTTTCACCAATGTACGTGGATGGACATTCAGTACATTGAATGCAATAAACAACATCTGTAGTCTCTAAAGTGGTAAGGGGTTGTTTTATTTTGTTATACAGCTGACGTATGGTTTCGATGTTCTTGTTAGCTATTTTGATATTCTTAAATTCTTTGAAAATCTTAGTGAGTTCAACGGTTAGTTTCGGAATATATGGAAGGGCATAAAAATACACACTTGTTGGAGCAGAATTATTTTGTGCTGAGGGCACTGATTGTGACATAGTAAGAATTTAATTTCTATTAACAAAAGGAACATTAAATTAATTTATTAATCAGTCTTGGAGGATATGAATTTTCAACAAAAATATTACGTAAGAGGTTGAGATCATGTTGGAGATAATCCGGATGTGATAACCTTTTGACACGTTCTTTCATCGCTAGGACTAAATTAGTTTTCATCCTAGGAGGATGGTAAGAAAGGTAGCTTATGAATCTATTGCTACATATGGTTGTGTAACACCATTGTGTTTTCACAACATTATCCTCACATCTATGCAATCTCATGTCAAGGAAAGGCAAAGATCCCTCCCGCTTCTCTTCGCACGTGAATTGCAAGTCATCCACGTATCTCTTTATGAACGGTATTTCAAAATTGATTTGTTGCAAAATTGAATTGATTTGAACAGTCTTCAATCAAGTGGTCCAAGACATAATTGCACAGTATTGGTGAAATAGTAGAACCCATTGGAGTACCAAAGACTTGTTTGTAGTAACAATCATTAAAAATAAAAACATTAGAGTCAAAAACAAAAGAAATGAGTTTTTTGGTATTGGCTAAGTTAAGGGTTGCATTGATATGTCATCCCAGTGTTTCTCAACACTAACTAATATTGTGTGTAATGGTAAATTAGTGAACAAAGACACTACATCAAAACTAACGAGCTTATAGTCGATAGGTAATTTTAAGTTATTAATAAAAGAACTGAAACCGAAAGAGTCCTGAATGTAAAACTCATTGTTATTACTGTACGTTTCTGTGAGAATATTAGTTAAAAAACTTGCTATGGGGCCATTAGGTGTACCTATTGAGGACACTATTGGTCTCATAGACAGAGTAGGTTTATGAATTTTTGGGAGAGCATAAAATCTAGGAGCAATTGCATTGTAAATTTTCAAAGTTTTACCAACTGATTGATCTATTTGATTCTCCATCATGAATCAGTTGGTAAAACTTTATAATATTGCGGAACAATTAATTGAAAAAACTAAGATCATTGAATTTTTTTTTATTAGCACTCGACGAATCCACTGATATTAGTTCCACAGCACAACTTCTCATATTCATACGAGGTGTTACTCAAGATTTTGAAGTCTTAGAAGAGTTATTAGGAATGTGTTCATTGAAAGGTCAAACCAAAGGAGTTGATATACTCAATGTTCTTTTGGATGAGTGTTCAAAAACTGGTGCAGACACTGTGGCGGAGACCACCACCATATGTTGCATTATGAAAAAGGAAACACAAGCAACAAAAGAAACTCCAATGAAACGAAAGGAGAACAAACACAAGAAAGAAATGGAAGAGATTCGAACAATAGAAGAAACGGGTACCAAGCTGATAGGTACAGAGGAGGAAATAATAATCCATACAACGCCAGAGAACAAAATAACGGAAGGCGAGAAAATACACAAGATACCAATGGGCATAGGAATAGCAACGACCAACAAAGAGGGCAGAATTCAGTAAACTGTGCAAGCCATAAGGAAGGTGAAGCATTACTAGCGACAGCTGTGGTACGCATAAGAGATGCGAAAGGAGATTCACACATAATGAGAGCACTAATCGACCAAGGGTCACAATGCGCATTTATAACGGAACAAGCTGCGACGACGCTAGGAACAACAAGGAAGCCCATACAGGCGACCATATCCGGGATAGGCTCGTCAGGAGAAAAAACAGCCAACTGGAGTATGGAACTTTTAATCGAAACTCATTACGAAAGTGACTTCGAGATGGAAATAGAAGCACTAGTACTACCGAAGATAACAAGGAATTTACCGGAACAGGATATAATTCTACGGGACTATAACGAGAAAAATGCAATACTGGCAGATCCAAGATATTACAAGGTAGGGAAGATAGACTTACTACTAGGAGTAAAAGAATACAGTTACATATTGACAGAAGGGATGCACAGAATAAGTAATGGACTCCTAAGTCAAAACACCAAACTAGGATGGATAGTTTCGGAATAGCACGAGAAAGGGAGAATATAAAAGCAGAAGTATGCTGTATGATATCAAGACAAGAAATGGACGTACAAATAAAGAACTTCTCCGAATTAGAAGAAGTAAATCAGGACACAAGTTTCTGAGTGGAAGAACAAGAATGTGAAGAACTGTATCGACAGACTGTAAAAAGGAATGAAGAAGGGAGATACGAAGTAAAAATTCCGTTTAGGGAAGACGTAGCAAAGTTAGGAGAATCTAAACAGCAAGCATTCGCCAGATTGATGCAACTAGAAAGGAAGTTTGCAAAAGACAAACAGTTAGAAGCGAATTACAGACGATGCATGGAAGATTATGAAAACCAAGGTCATATGGTAATAGTAGAAAACCAGGGAGATGGGTACTACTTACCTCATCATCCAGTGAGAAAAGAGGACAGTACTACAACGAAAATAAGAGCCGTGTTTGATGCATCAAGCAAAAGCTCATCGACAGTAAGCCTGAATGATATTATGCACACAGGGCCGAAATTACAACAAGATTTGACAAATATACTATTACGATGGAGATCCAATAAGATAGCATACTCAGCGGATCTGGAAAAAATGTTTAGACAAATCAGAATGGCAGAAGAAGACCAAAAATATCAAAAAATTTTGTGGAGAAAGGACACAAAGGACCACATACAAGAGTATAACTTAACGACGGTGACATACGGCACGGCCGCAGCACCCTTTTTAGCGTTAAGAACAATACAACAATTACAAGAAGACGAAGGAGCGAGGTTCCCGTTGGCATCGAAAATTGTAAAAGAAAACATGTATGTAGACGATATACTAGGAGGAGCTGAGTCAGTGCAGGAAGCAGAAACAGCCCAAAAGGAATTAATACAACTGTTCAGAAAAGGAGGTTTCATTCTTAGAAAATGGTTGAGCAACGAAAAAAGAATAATGGAGAACGTACCGGAGGATATGAGGAACGTAGACTCATAGGCATTCAAACAAGAAGAAGTACGGAAAACGTTAGGAATACACTGGTCACCTAAAGAGGATATAATCACATTCAAAATAGGGATAACAACGGCAAAGAATATAACGAAAAGACACGTACTGTCAGAAGTAGCAAAACTATACGACCCACTGGGATGGATAGCACCTGTAGTAATTCAGGCGAAAATGTTCATACAGGAATTATGGGAGCAAAAGACCAGTTGGGATAAAGAATTAACTAGCAACCAACAAAGCAGGTGGAATACATACCAGGCGCAATTAGTAAATCTGGAGAAAATAACATTGCCCAGGTGGAACAACTTAAGCAAGATAAACAGAGTAGAACTACATGGATTTGCAGATGCGTCTATGAAAGGATATGGAGGTAATCTACTCAAGGGTATTAGGCCCAATCATAACAAATCATATCGAAATCAAAACGAATCTAATGATAGCAAAATCGATAGTCGCACCATTGAAAGGGAAAACGACGTTACCGAGGCTCGAGCTGTGTGCCGCGGTACACACAAGAATGCTAAGACTGTAAGGAATTTGTTTTCTAAAACTAAAACACCTCTGTCCCTTCTGGAACAAGTTAATGTAATATATCATATACCTTGTGCTGAGTGTGACTCATGTTACATCGGTCAGACAGGGAGGTCACTGAGAGGGCGTCTTACGACACACCGCAGTGATATTAACTTATCTAAGCATACTTGTGCTCTTGCCCAGCATGCTATTAACTCTAAGCACGAAGTGAACTTTAATGAAGTTAAAATTCTTGGCACTGAACGCAATCTCATTAAAAGACAGTTTTTAGAAATGTGTTCAATATTAAAACATCCAAATACTCTTAATAAGAGAACCGACATTAGTAACTTGAGCCAAATTTATCATGCATTAATTTTGCAGAATTAGGCTTAATATGTTGTTTACTTTAAATTATCCCTTAAGGTGTTTTTATCACATTTTCATATTTAATAAATTCAAATAAAAATAAAATAAAACAAATTATTCGTTTCTTATTAACTTAGATTTATCAACTTACATTTTATTAACTATTTGGTCAATATCACTTTTACATACTTAAAGTAATCTCACAGAATCTTTTTCATTCACAGTTCCAAATGCTATGAACCTTGGACTGTGGAAATTGAATTAATCTTCACCTGTTGGCTCGCTAACCAGCGACATCAAAAATATTATAATATATGATATTTTGGATTGACCTCGCATGCTTTGTTCTTTGTTAACAAATCAATCACTGGGGAGAAAATGGTCATCTTAACCATTTTTTCCTTTCATTTTTTTGGCTTTTTAACGACAAGTTGTCAACCAAATTTATCACATTCTATGAATGTACCGCTCTATCGTATTAGAGGTTGGTATTTTGTCTTGATGTTCTGTGATTTTGACCTCAAGGCCATATCTATTCACGTTGTTTGCGTGGGTGTTTAACCTGTAAATTCATTTACCTGCGAGATTCAGTAAGCTTAAGACTGGTAACTACATTTTTTATCTTGTGTGTGTGTGATTGTGCATTATTGGCTTCGGAGTCTCTGTCCATTCGCCATCTTACCTTTATGGGATTATTTTGTATTTTTTATTCGGAAGCTATAAAGGAGTGACCCTTGCTTTCTTCTCGTTTGCTATACAATCATAGTCCTGTTCTAATTTTACAAAGAAATATTTCCTATATATCTAATTTTACAATTATACCTTAGATTTTTATTTCTCTTATAACATATTCAGCTTGTTTTGAATTATTTCCTTTTGTTGTGTTTTTTTTTTTTTTTTTTTTTTTTTTTTTTTTTTTTTTTTTTTATTTTTTTTCTTTTTTTATATATACATATATATACACACATATATTTATTTATTTGTTTTTTTTTCCTATCTTTTTATCTTATATAATTTGGGATTTAGACTAGGATACAATTTGACGCTCAGGGGTCGATCAGAGCATTTAGACGAGACAGGTGGACCTCGGATAGACTTAAGGCTTTGCACAAAGGGAAAAAAACATAGGCTATAAACTTAATCTAATACATAAAATATGTTTATACAAAATTTGATAAATATTACAATCTTCTAAACTAAATAATTGGGTTAGGTTATATGGTTTGGTGATTTTGGGTATTTTGGTTATTTCTTCATTTAATACTTTTACTTCATTACTTATTTTAGAACAGCCTAATATCATGTGCTCTGTTGTACCTTCTTCTCCGCATGTACAATTAGGAGAATCACTTAATTTTATTTTATATTTATACTGCGGAGTTAAAACATGGTTGAACCTTAATCTGCACAATACAGAGAAAAACCGCTTACTTCCCGACAGTCTTGAGAACCAAGAATGGCTAGGAGGCTCGGTAACTATGTTTTTATAAAATTTTCCTTTTGGACTGCTTCTATACATTTCTCTCCATTCTGTTAGTAATATGGGCTTTACGTGGCAAGCAATTTCATTGTGAGGACATTTATACTTTAAATATTCTCCTGTTCTACTTCCTATTTTAGCTTCTTCGTCTACTTCTTCATTTTCTTTTATCCCACAATGCCCTTTAATCCAAACAAGTGATACATTAACCTTTTGAGCTTGTAGTTCATGAAGTTTAGTAATTATTTTGGTAAAAATATAATTACTATTGACCTGGTGGATATTTTTTATTTTGATAACAGCACTTTTACTATCTGAACAAATTGCAAATGATTCTTCTGTAACTTTCATATTACTTATATATAGAAGAGCTTCTAATATAGCGATTAATTCTGCCGTATATATTGTTAGTTTTTCATTTAATTTATAAGATTTTTTAATGTTATTATGTGAATCAAATATAGCGCAACCTACTTTATTGTTACTCTTTGATGCATCGGTGAATATATAGCGACGCCTGGGAAGATACTTTTCTAAATCTTGCTTAAATATGTATTGTCTAATTCTTGGGTGAAATTTTGAATAATCTTGGAGAAAAACACAGTTAATTGGATGGATGTTGTAAATATTTATACTATATAATGGATCTATATCTGAAGAGTATATTTCTTCTATTACGTTATGTATTACATAATATGACTCTGTAATAGTTAAACTTTTTTTCGACTTCCAATAACTGTGGGTAAGATCCGATGTCAACAGTATATTAATTTTTTGGACTAAGTCGCTTTTTTTGGAGCTTAATTTAGCTATAAAATTGGAAGCTAAAATCTTTCGGCGATATTTTAGTGGAGTTTCCGCTACTTCTGCAAATAAACAATCAATTGGTGTACTTTTTAAAGCCCCTAGGCATAGTCTTAGACACTTATTTACTACGTGGTCTATTTTTTCTAGTTGACTTTTTGAAGCTTGGTCGTAGAAGAAACAACCATAATCCAGTATTGACCTAATGTAGGATTTGTACAGAAGGATTGCTACATTTGGATCTGATCCCCATTTTGTTCCACATACTGACCGTAAGATGTTAATTCCTTTTTCTGTTTTCTTGATTAGATAATCTATGTGATTTTTCCATGTCATTTTTTTATCTAAATGCATTCCTAGGTATTTTACTGATGCACGTACGCTATACTTTGTTGTATCCAATGTTAATTCGGTTGGAATGTTTTTTCTTTTTCTCGTGAAAATGCAAACTTCTGTTTTTTTCCTGGAAATTTTTAGTCCATTTTCATTACACCATTTATTGAGGTTCTTATAAGCTATATTTAATTTTTTGCACCCTTCTTCAATATATTGACATGGTGAATATATACAAATATCATCGGCAAATTGTAGTATAGAAATGTTCTCAGATTTAATTTTACATTCCAGATCTCCTGTGTATATTAAGTATAGTACAGGGCTTAGTATACTTCCTTGTGGTAACCCAATATTGGTCGTTTTAGGGCCCAATATTTCATCATTTATATTTATTGAAACTGTTCTATCGGAATATAGTAATCTGATACGTGAGGTCAAAGCTTGAGAAATTCCCATTTTTTCCATTTTTTCATAGAGAATGTCTAATATCACATTATCATATGCTGATTCTATATCTACAAAAATTGCTGTAAGTGATTTGTTGTTAGTAAAAGCGATATTTATATCACTTACTAGGTTACCTACATTTTCAATGGTTGAACATCCTCTTCTGAAGCCAAACTGTAATTTAGGTAATTTTTTATTGTTTTCAAGCCAATGAACTAGTCTGACTTTGATCATTCTTTCTAAAGTTTTTAAGACACAAGAAGCTAGAGAAATTGCTCTATATGAATCTGGATCTTCCGCATCTCGATTTGGCTTTAGAATTGGGATTGCTGAATATTCCTTCCAGCTTGTTGGAAATTCTGCCCGATTCCATGTAGTATTTATTATTTTGCGAAAAATTTCTATACTTGATTCTGACAAACTAGCGAGCATTTTATAATAAATGTTATCAACTCCGGGCGCTGTATTATTGTTAGTTTTGAGGCTTTGTTTTATTTCCATACTTGAGAATTCCCTATCTATATCATCCATGCTCAGTAAACTAATCGGCCGAATATTTGTTTCCACCCAACTTGGAGCAATTTTATTGAAGAACATTTCTACCCACTCCCCTTCCTGGGTCCTATTTTTTGGAGGATTAAATGTATTTTTTATTTTCTTTATATATTTCCATATATCTTTTATAGGTGTGTTTCTGTTAAGTTGTTTACAAAAATTTTGCCAAGAATCTTTTTTGCTTTGTAATATTATTTTTTTTGCGACTGCTACTGAATTTTTATATTTTAAATAGTTAGTTAAATTTGACTGCCTTTTGTAAAGCAAAAAAGCTTCTTGTTGACATTTAATGGCATTTGCACATCTCTGATTCCACCAAACTTTGCTAAATTCTGATTTGATCTCTGTTCTCTTCTGTGGGATTGCTAGTTTTGTAGCATGATTTAGTGACTCTATAAAACTTTTATAAGATCTTTCGTTATTACTTTCATCTAATTGTTCATCTACTATCTGAGAGAAAAGGGACCAGTCAGCTTTATTTAAATTAACTTTGTTTTTACACTTAAAGGCAGGGGCGGCTCGTGATAGTACAAGATGGTGAGGCACACTACACTTAAGGAAAATTATTATTATTATGGTTAGCTTCTCTTTGCTCCAGTCATACCTGGCTAAGGAGGCATTGCTCGCGCCAGCAAACAATGACTTGGCGTGAGAAGGACTTCTGACGATACGCGCGCGGATCAACAAAAGTCATCCTCACCTCAAAGCTCTCCTAAGCCCTCCTCCACCCTCCCTTATGTGCACTGAAGGTGCAACGTAAGGGCTGACTGCTTTTTGAAAAAGTCCGCGATTGAGCTGTATTTATGAGCACCATGTGTAATAGGGTGCTCATAAATGTAACTTAAATGATACCCAAGGTGTCGTTAAGCGACTTACTCCGGTTTATCATGAAATCTCGTATCGTTAGATAAAAGCGAACGAAAAACGAGGGAGCTCTAATCCTCGAGCCTGCACCTTGGTTAGCGGCCAAGTTGTAGCCTCAAGGATCTAGGTGGCATCTCCCGTGGCCTTTTTTTATTTTTATAATTTTTTTGTGAATTTTTTATTATTTTATATTTTTTTTGAATCTTTATATTTTTTATTAATTTTTTTGGGATTTTTATATTTTTTGGGGGTTAGTAGGTATTTTTTATCTGGGAGATTTGTTAGTAAGTGTTATAAATGGCGACTGCTAATCTAGTGCCATCTTCTTCACGCTCTCACATATCCCTTCAGTTGAAGCTTCGGTTTAGCATATCTCCATTGATCTTTCTCGTCGTAAGATGTTAGTCGGAAGGTCGATTTTGCGACATCATAAAGTGAGGCCGTTTACGTTAAATAAACTTAAACAAAGGGTTAAATTTTGTTTTTTGGTTTTTTATTTCACGATTTTTAAAAATTATAATTATTTTAGAAAAACTTCAAAAAATATAAATTCTAAAAGGAAAACTGAGTTCTAAAATTTAAAGTTTTTTATAAATTAAAGGAATACTGCGAGACTTCTGTTCTGCAAAATGATCTATTACATCGTCTATAAAAACGTTCTCATCCTGTGATTTTATAAATGATTTTTCAATTGAGATTTTTGCCATATTACTCAATCGTGTCTGTCCAGTTGTATTTCTGATGTAATTTTTAATCCTTTTTAGCGCGGAGAAACTTCTTTCTGCAGAAGCACTTGTCACTGGCAAAACAACACAAATGCATAATAATTTAAAAACTTCTGGCATACAAAGTTTTAAATCATAATCGTGAAAAAAAGTTAACATTTCATAAGGGCTTGCGCAATTTTCTATTATATCATTCCCGTACATAGCGGATAACTCACTTTTTAGTTGATTTATATCAAAAATATTATACTGCGTTGTCAAGTTTTTTAATAGATCGTGAGGAAATTCTTTAGAAAAAATGGGAAATTTTGATATATTCAACAGATCAAAGAAATGTAATTTTTCAACGTCGCAAAACCTAACCTCTATTTGGGTTGCTATAATGTCAAGAATTTCAAAAAAAATTTGCCTTAATTGTTGAGTTTTATCAGTCATTTCAACTCCCTTACGACGACGTTTCGAGTGTAACGCAGCGGTATCCAGTTTTTCATAAATTGTATCAAAATAAGTACTGTTACTCCTAAATTCACGTATTTTACTTAGGGTATTTTGAAGTAAATTTCTGGCCTTAACAATGTCTGTATTTCTATTTTGTAGAATGGAAAAAACAGTATCAGTTTGATGAAAAATCAACGAAAATATTTCTAAAAAAAATATGTTCTGAGGATCTTCTAAAAAAGCTTTTAAACCTACTGCTTCTCTTATTGTTTTGTCATCAAAATCGCGACTATTAATAATAAAATCAAAGGTCTCAAGTAATTTATCCTTATTATTATTAACTGTGAGAACTGCGCGTGAAGTAAAATTCCAGCGAGTTGCTACATTAGAAGGTATACGATTTCCTCCAATGTGTTCTAACACTTGGGTACGCTTTGTAGATTTAGAAAAATATGAAGAAAAACCGGATAAGGTTGAGAAAAAAACTTTAACTTGTTGAATTGAACTGCATGCGTTACTTAAAACTAAATTAAATACATGTGCATAGCAATGAATGAACATGGCTTGAGGCGCTATAGATTTAATTTTTGCCTGTAGACCATTCACTTCTCCCGACATTACAGAAGCTCCATCGTATGTCTGAGCCACTAATTTACTATGCAAGTTGAACTTTCGAAATTTGGTAGATAAAAATTCAAATAAATCTTGAGCAGAACGCCCGGAACTTACATCGTAAAATCCCATGAATCGTTCGACTGGTTTATCGTTTATTACGTATCGAAAAATAACGGATAGTTGTGAATGGCAGCTTATATCAGTAGTCTCATCCACCTGCCAGGAAAAGAATAATGATTTTGAAATTTCTTCCTCAATTTTTTTATTTATAACAAAAGCAATTGAATCGATTAATTCATTTTGTATGGTTTTAGATGTCCCAGAAAAAACTGATCTAGAGTCATTATCATGTTCTAAAAATGTTTTTAAATTAGTGTCAAATTTACTAACAAGAACAACTAGCTCTTTGAAATTCCCGCGATTTAAAGATTCATTAGATTCATCATGCCCCCTAAACGGTAACTCTTGCATACAGAGGTGTAACGTAATATCTATAAGGCTTTTTAAAATTTGCCGATTTTCTTTAACCCTAGCATTGAAATTTTCAATATCTATTTTACGCGAATTGTCTAGTGCTGTGGCGATATTTTGCTTTTGTTTTCTCATAAGAGTAAGCTTGCAATTCGATGTAATATGTTGAGAACTTTTATTGTGTAACAATAGACTCCGAGACAAATTTTTCAAATCAGTATAACCACTTTTGAACCAAACTTTGTCGCTAGTATTAGCTGTGGCAAATAAAATGCATGGCCAACAAAACAATTTATTTAATGTTATACTACCCGTAAGCCAGTCAAACTTTTCGTACCATGCATTTTGAAATCCCCGATTTGGTTTTCCGACGCCACCGATAGAAACAAGATGTTTACTTAAATCTGGAATAGGTCGTTTTACGACTTTAACTATATATAATTTATCTTCATATGAATGACTTGAAAAATTCTGCTGATTGACTAAAAAATTTACGAGATCACAAGTATTACGAATATTTACATTTACCTGGGAAAGTTGTGACGAAGTGCTCGGTGCTAAATCCATTTTTCACTAAAACCGAAAATCCTGCAGACAAAAACAAACAACAAACCCACCAAAATTATTAAAAAAACTTAATTAGAATTGCACTTATTATATAACATGTAATCTTACTGTTTTTTTAATGAAAAACAACACGAGATACGTCAAACGTGATCCTGCCGCACAAAGAGGTCAACAGGAAGTAATTTAACTACTACTTACTCTTACTACAACAATTTTGCAGAAATGTTCCAAAATGTACCAATGTTGCCAATCTGGTAAATGCATAGAAAAAAAATATTTTTTGTTAAATCGGAAAACAATAGAACAATATGTATAGTACCATCTACTAAAGGAAAATACTCTACTACAACATAACAATGTTGTTACAATTTTCAAATAAAAATCTATGTTTTATTTAAAATGTACTTTTATACCCCGAGGGAAAAAATGTAGCGAATTGGGTACCTTTGTACCCAAACGGCAACGCTGCTAGTTAAAATGACTACACCAAACCAGAGCGGCCGGCATGCGGCATGCCTCTCTTGTTCGGTGAAATCGTGGGCAGAAAATAAATAAATCATGTTGAATTTCGCTAGATAATGTGATGTCTAATATGTCAGACAGAGCAATGCCGTGAGGCTTGCCTCGGCGGCTATAATTTTTAAAGAGAGAATGAGATGCACAGATGATATATTAGAAGCTGGCGCGGAAAATTGAGCCGTTGTTTATTTAATATTTTGTGGTTTAAGCTTGTCCCTTGTCCGGCCCGTAGATTATGAAGAAATATACAAAGATAAGACATCAGGGGTGTACATATTTTAATTTTTTATCATAATGAAAATAAAGTTATTTAGAAAATTCCAAAAAGTTAAATTGTGGTTAAAGAACGTAAATAGTCGATTGATACTGGTGAGGCACTGCCTCACCTGCCTCATAGGACCAGCCGCCCCTGCTTAAAGGATACTTGAGTAGTATTAAAATGTGTTTTAATTAGAACAGGAAAATGATTGGAAGTACCTAATGGTATAATATCAGTTTTCCAATCACAATTTAAAGTTATATCTCTAGAACATATTGTTATATCTACAGCAGATTTATTATTACTTCCAAATCTAGGTATTAATGTTTCGCTTCCTGTATTTAAATAATTTAAGTTACACTCCTCTATAGCACCGAGAAGCCTTGAACCCGATATATCTGAATAACTATTTCCCCATGCAGTATGATGACAATTGAAATCGCCTCCTACCAAAAATGGCTTTTCTAGGCTATCAAAAAAGGCAACCCAATCTGTTTCTCTAATGTTTAGTTTTGGTTTGGCGTATATAGAGTATAGGTGGATTTTGATATTTTTATTTATTGACACTGATACCGACACACATTCTACGAACTTTATTGGAGTAAATTTTGGCTTAGGAAAAAATGTAAGGAATTTTTTTAATAAGATTGCAACTCCTCCATAACCGTCATTACGGTCGTGTCTAAATATATTAAAATTATTAATAAAAAAATGTGAAGATTCCTTTAACCAGGTTTCCGAAAGCAACACTACATTAATCTTATTATCGAAAATGTATTTTTCAAAATGACCTTTATTACACAGAATTGATCTAGCATTCCATTGCAGTATATTTAAGTTACTCATAGTCTGATAGAATTTGCGTTATACTGTCTTTTATATTTTCAATAAGTGTACTATTTTTAATTTCTATATTTGAAAAAGTTAAAACATCTTTGATAAGATTTAATATTGATTCGCGAGTTTTTATCTGTTTACTTAAAGTGCTATTATCATCACAACTATTATTATAATTTGGTATATTTTTAAATTTATTGAAAACAGGTTCTGTTAAAATTTTTGGATTTGAAATTATTTCTTTGTGTTTTTCGAATGTTTCATCGATCTCTGGGGTTATAGCTAACCTCTTTCTTTTTAAAGTAACAGTATACCGGTTTGAATTTGTGTCAGTTTTTGCTACACTTGAAAAACTTTTTTCGTGCTTAGAAGAAGCCTCAGCGTATGATAAGTTTTCATATACCATAGTTTTTTTTATACTCTTTTGTCTACTAAATTCTAAACAATTTTTTTTATCAGTGGCGCAATGCTTTTCTTTACAATAAATGCATATTGGTTCATTTTTTTGGCAATTTTCTACTTTATGGTCTTCTCCACAATTTTGACAGCGTTCTTTTGATCTACACTGTGTACTAATATGGCCGTATCTTAGACATTTAAGACACTGCATTACTCTTGGCACGTATTTTTCGACTTCATACACCATTTTTTCTATTATTACCCTAGTAGGTAAAAGTTGACCTCTAAATGTAACTATAATTGTAGTTGTTGGAACAATTTCATTTTTGTCATTTTTACGTGAAATTCTTTTTACGTGACTTACTTCTAAATTATATCCTAATTTCGGTTTAATAATTTCTTTTATTTCCTGTTCTGATAATTCTAAATCTATTTGCCTTATGACTCCCTTTACGTGAGTAAAAAACATTGGAATGTATGTATCGTATTGTTTATCCTTTAATGACTGTGCTGTTAGGGGAACGACGGGTAATAGCGAACAGCGGGTGATTGCGAACATCACAGAATACATGCGTACGTCATCTGTATCATTCCGTTGTAAACTTCATTTCGTGCTTCCTACTAGTCTGCACGTGGTGGCATAGATACACAGTTGCCCGGAATTTGTGGAATTTTTTACAGCGATTTATTTGTTTTTGGTGCTTGCACTACAATTTTAGCAATTCAGAAAATAAGGTATGTACCTAAACACTTGATGGTTTCATTTAAATTGTTAGAGTTAGTTAACTTACTATTATTTAACCTATAAAATTGTCCTATTACGGAGAAGTTAAATGCATTTATATTATGATTGTTTCGTTTCTTCATATTCATTTCCAAATCGGGTAATCACGAACAGATGTTCGCGATTACCCGCCAAGTGTTCGCGTTTACTCTTTTAATAATTTGGCTTAGATTCTTTACATTTTTGCTTTACTTTTGCTAATTTAACAATTTGTATCTTTTTCAGATGCCTTTTAAACGGAAACGAAGTACCAACAAATTTTCATGGACTGATGATCAAATGCAAGCTGCTCTAAAGGCAATTGAAGAAAGACGTTATGGCCTAACGGAAGCTGCACGCCAATTTAATATACCTGTTACAACATTACAAAACAGAGTCTCTAGAGGCTTTTACAAAGGCAGGCTGGGTGCAAACACACTCTTTTCAAATGAACAGGAAGAAGAAATGAGTCGTCATTTACTAACGTTATCTAAAATATTTTATGGATTAACCCCAATTCAGTTGCGAAAAGAGGCCTTCGCCTATGCAGAAAAATTAAACTTAAAACATAGTTTCAACAGAGAAAAACAAGAAGCCAGTAAAGACTGGTTATATGGATTCATGTCAAGGCATCCTGAGTTAGGTTTCCGTAAACCTGAAGCAACAAGTCTTAATCGCATTCAAGGTTTCAATAAGGATCAAGTCTCAAGGTTTTATGATAATTTGGGTAAGCTGTACGATGAATACAAGTTTCCACCTACTCGAATATTTAATGTCGATGAGACTGGCATTACAAACGTAAATAGGCCTAATCGGATCATTGGACCTAGAGGCCAAAAACAAGTTGGAGCCGTTACAAGTGTAGAAAGGGGCAAGAACGTGACGGTATGCTGTTGTATGAGTGCCAGCGGATCTTTTACACCTCCAATGACTATTCATTTATCCAAGACTGAGAAGAAATCCTGCTTTAGAAAAGGATGGGCCTCTAGGTTCTTTGTACTCCTGTTCAAAAAGCGGTTGGATGAACTAAGAAGTGTTCCTGTTTTGGATTCAACATTTTGCGAAAACCAATAAACCTACAAGAGATGATCCCATTTTACTGGTGCTGGACAATCACTCCAGTCATTGCTCTATTGCAATTTATAATTTTTGCAAAGAAAATGGTATCATTACGCTGTCAATACCTCCACATACCTCGCATCGTCTGCAACCACTAGACGTTAGCTTTTCTCATCATTGAAGCGAGCATATGCCGTTGAATGTGATTCGTTTTTAAAATCTCAACCCTATGAGAAAATTTAAATGTGCCATATAAGCACTTTATTCTCAAAGGCGTATACTAGAGTTGCAAGCATAGACAAAGCTGCAAACGATTTTGAGAAGACCGGAATTTTTCCATTCAACCGAAACACATGAAGAAGACTTTTACAGTTCAAACGATAATCAAACTCAGCAAAATAATAGCCAAGAAGGTCTTTCACAAACTATTCAAGAAGATTTACTGGAACCCCAACCAGGCCATTCCAAAGAAAACCAGATATGTGAAAATACCGAAAATGTTTCATTCAGCGATATCTTGCCTTTACCGAAAGAAAAACAAAAGATATCTGTTCCGAAGAAGGGTGGAAGAAAAAAACAAAGATCCGAAATATTAACCTCAACGCCTTTAAAATTAGAACTCGAACAAAAGGAGCTTAGAAGGAAACAAAAAATGGAAAAAGAAATTGAAAAACAAAAATTTTTACAAAAGAAAAATAAAACTGCAAAGACAAAAGTACTACAATCTTCAAGCGAAGAGGAAGATTCGACATCATATAAAGATGATGAATCTGATGACAATGACGATATTAATACCGACGATTGTAATGAAGGAGAATCTTGTTTAATTTGTGGTGAGTTCGGGAAAAGCGAACTTTGGTTCCGTTGCATTATATGTGGTGGATGGGTGCATAAATTATGCAGCGGCTCGGACACACCGGACAACTATAAATGTGATTTTTGTTAATAGGTAATACTGTTCGCCATTAACCTTCTCATGTTTATTATTACCCGACATTTCGGGTAACAGCGAACATTTCGTGAAAATTTTTAATTGAGTTTTTTTATTATTAAAATTTTTATTTTTGATTATCCAATAACAAAAATTAATAGCTGTATTACT
Source organism: Diabrotica undecimpunctata (assembly GCF_040954645.1). Classification (NCBI taxonomy): domain Eukaryota; kingdom Metazoa; phylum Arthropoda; class Insecta; order Coleoptera; family Chrysomelidae; genus Diabrotica; species Diabrotica undecimpunctata. The sequence continues at coordinate 93,043,352 of NC_092804.1, forward strand.
GTTAGCCACTCTGTAGTGGTTTCCGAGTTTTCAACATTTTTATATTTCAAATAAATAATTATTTTCCTTAAGTGTTCGTAATTACCCGTCGTTCCCCTAATAATTTATTTGCGCTTGCATAAGAAGTTAATTCAACCTTTATTTTATTAGCTCCTATTACCGATATGTTAACTATATCATGTTTAATTTCTGGTATCGCATTAATTATTAGTCTAGCCGTAGCTATTTTATGTAAATTGCCTATTTTACCTGTTTTACTTTGAATATAAACAAAAAATGGCCCATTATCTTTTGAAGAATATTGATTTATTGTGTTAATGACCGTGTTTACGTTTAAATTTTTTCCGGAAACAATTTCAGAAACATGATCAGTACTTATCTGTGAAATAGGGTTGATATTTTGAAATCCTCTAAATTCCTCCACTGGAGAAGGTGGAAGATCCGGATGGGACACATCCATATCACCTTCCAACTCATCTTTTTCGGGGGGTTTTCTACCCCCGCTACTAACACTCATGATCTTTAAACCACTTAAATTTTACTTTTTTTTTAAATCGATATGTGTAATTTTTATATGAATACACTAGTTTTTTTTAATTACAAGGTGATAACACCGATTTCGTTAATTAGATTTTAAGTATCGCACGTCTATTCGCTTTGACGAACCGAATCCAACCCCATTTTTTATCTTTATTACTATATTAATCTTAAATAATTCAATAATGTTACCTAAAGTCAAAATTAAAATTTAACTGATTATAAATAAATTGTTGGAAGTGCATTCTCATGATCTTTCTAGTTCTTTACACATCACAAAAAAAACCTTAATGTTTTTTTACATAAGTTTTTATAATAACTTTTTTATATACATGTATGATTATCACATGTTCTTTTGCTGTGCTAATTTTGTTAATTTGTAAACTATACCTAGTTTCAATTAATTGTTTTATACAACTTTAACTCTAAATGTCCAGTTTCGTAAGCTTTTTCATATCTTTAACATCATTGACTGCTACATGCCTTTGTAAGGTAACACACATTTTTAATTTCTCTATGGATGTTTGGTTTCATATTGTTCTTTTTAGATGAACTGATGATGCTTTCTGAGCAGAAAGCGAAACGTCTTCAACGAATAGATGAAGTAGCCACCTTCTTTGTCTTTTATTTCTCCACTTTGACCGAAAAACCCACCACTCTCCTGTTATGTATTATAATACTCAGACTGGTTACAACTTAACGTTTATTCCAATACAATAACTAAACATGGACATTCTCTAAAATCGACCTAAACTAAGGACTACTAAGAACTGTCACAACTACTTGGCCCTGTCTCTAGTTCCGTTCACGGTTACTAGTGACAGGGTGCTTACACATATATAATATTTCTCCCCCTTTTAACTACAACTTACAATAGATTTACTTAGTCTAAAAACCTAGCCCGTTTTCTCTTTACTCGCTCTGATCTACGTACAATATTTAATTGCGGTGTTTCCGCAATGTTATCCTTATTCACGTCACTATCTTTTATTTCCTCATATTCCTTAGATAACGTTGGTGTATTAATTGCACTATTGTCCGTATCATACGACTCACTAACGTCAGGAGCACTAAACTCGCGAATTACACCAGGTTCCTTCATAGATAACTTGTCACTGTTTATCGAACTATCTATTTCAGGAATTGCACAAACATCAGAGGTAGAGTCATTCCCCCCTTATAAATTTTCCTCATATGATCTACATGTACAAAACGAACATGATCATTTACCATCAAAATATAAGTAACAGGACTGACTCTTACCTTAACAATGCCTTTGGACCATTTATCCTTTTCCCCTCTTACATTTTTAACAAAAATCTCTTCCCCAATCTCAAATTCTTTAAATTTCAAAGGATCACTACCATTTCTAGTCAACCGTATAGTTTGTTCATCTTCAATTTTCTTATTTAAATTTGGTTTTAAAAGTGAAAATTTAGTTTTAGGTTTTTGTCGCAACATGATTTCTGCTGGAGACATTTGTGTGGTGCTATGTGGAATATTTCTACAATAAAATAAAAAATTGTCTAGTTTTTCTTGATTGGACAGAACATTAGACTTATCATCGTAAATTTGTTTTACAAAATTATTTTTAAAAGTTTGGATGCAGCGTTCTACTGTACCATTCCAGGCTGGGTGTAAAGGTGGAGATTTTGATACTTTAATTCCATTATTCACACAAAATATTACAAATTCTTTCGAATTAAATGGCGGACCATTATCTGTATGAATTTCATCAGGCAATCCAAAAACCGCAAATGATTTTCTCAGACATGATATAACATTAGATGCATTAGTGGATTTAAGTATCCATGCATCAATCCATTTACTATGCGAATCTATTAAAATAAGAAAATTTTTATCATTTTTCTTAGCCAGATCTATATGAAGTCGCTGCCATTTTTTCCAGCACCAGGACCATGATGTCAAGGGAGCATTGGGTACATAATTAACATTTACTTGACAACATTCACATTCTTTTACAATTTTTTCAATATCCCTATTGATGTTATCCCAATAGACATATTGTCTAGCCAACATTTTCATCTTAACAATTCCGGGATGTTGGTCATGTAAAAGTCTTAAAACTTTTGCCTGCAATAGCCTAGGTATAACAACCCTGTTATTATACATGATACAATTTTGATCAACATCTAAACATTCTTTTACCCGACAATATCCCAAGAATTCCTCTGAAACAACCTTAGGCCAACCTTGCCTAATAAACTCCCCAATTTTGTTTAAGACTTTATCTTTATTAGTTTCCCTAGCTATGTCTTTATATGACAAAGGTAACTCTTGAACCATTGAAAAATATTTTACTGTTTCCCCAGATTCTTGACTTGCTAGGGGTAACCGGGATAGTGTATCAGCATTTGCTAGCTTTCTACCTTCTCTATAATGCAATTTATAATCATACATTGATAATTGTACTGCCCAGCGTTGTACCCTTGCTGCAGCTAAGGGAGGAAATGCTTTTGACGGCGATAAAATGGACTGCAATGGCTGATGATCATTGTACAAAGTAAAATGCGTTCCATATATATAATTATGAAACTTTTTTAATGCAAAAACAATGCTTAACGCTTCCTTCTCTAACTGACTATAATTAACCTCAGTTTTAGACAATGTGGCTGATACAAACATAACTGGTATTTCGGTCCCATCAGGTAACTGATGAACTAACACAGCACCCAGTCCATAATGGGATGCATCAGATGACACTATAATGGGTAATTTAGGATTAAAAGGCATAAGAACATTTGAACTAGTCAAAAATCGTTTACTATTTTCAAATGCTTTGTTTGCTTCTTTGGTCCATACCCAGTCTTTATTCTTCTCTAATAATTCATATAAAGGTTTCATTTTTTCAGCCAATTCTGGGATGAATTTTGAATAATAATGTAATAGGCCAAGATAAGATTGTAATTGTTGTTTATTAATTGGTTTTGGTGCATTTAATATTGCTTCAACTTTGTTATTACAGGGTTCAATTCCTTTTTCTGATATTAAATGGCCTAAAAATGTTACATTTTTAACAAAAAATTTACTTTTATCTAAATTGACTCTAACATTAAATTCTTTAAAACTATTCAATATTAAGTTAAATGTGTCGATAGCAATTAAAGTAAATTGTATACTCACGCTTAATCAAGACATTAAGAGCGATGCTGGGAATATTTATATTCCACTAAGCATCAACAATTTACCCATGTAAATTACTATCTTTCTTGTACTCATTGCGTCGAGTAAGGACGATAAATATGCGAAAATGGTTGCGTTTCGATTTAATTTACTAGTAATTTACATGGGTAAATTGTTGATGCTTAGTGGAATATAAATATTCCCAGCATCGCTCTTAATGGCTTGATTAAGCGTGAGTATACAATTTACTTTAATTGCTATCGACACATTTAACTTCATCTTTCATCACTAGATGTCTCTAGTAGCATACTCTGGTAATTATTTTGTCTATAATTGCCGAGTAGCCGGTGCGTTCTGGTTTAGTTTGAGTTTTCTTACAAGCTCTCTCTGATGACGGGAAGACCCAGAAACACGTGTCAGGGAGTGGTAAGAAGCTCAAATTAAATCGAAACGCAACCATTTTCGCATATTCAATATTACCTTCAACTTACCATATATTTCATGCTCTGATTTAGCGGATACTAGACAATCATCTAAATAACATTGTACCCCCTTTATACCTTTTAGTATTTGATCAATTACAGACTGAAATATGTGAGGTGAAGTTTTGACTCCAAATGCTAACCTCTTATATCTAAACAGACGAATAGGTGTGTTGACTGTTAAGTAACGTTTACTATCTTCACTTATTTTTAACTGAAAATATGCATTCTTTAAATCAATTACCGAAAATACACAACCTTCTGAAATAGAAGCAAATATTTCATCCACTGTGAGTAAAGGATAATAATTATTTTCTACAACAGGATTTATGGTATTTTTAAAATCTCCACATATACGTATTTCCCCATTTGTTTTTGGTACTATAACAATAGGACTAGCCCACTCAGATGTTTCCACTGATTCTAAAATATCACTTTTGACCAACTCATTTATTTCCATTTCCACCTTATCTTTCAATGCAAAGGGAATTCTATATGGTTTACTAAACTTTGGTACTGACCCTTCTATTATTTTAATATTTGCAACAAAATCTTGTATACAATGATTTTTATTAAATACTTCATTATAATCTTTTAATAACTCCTCCAATAGAATGTTAGTTTCAATATTTACTTTATGTACTTTAAATACTTTATCAGGTTTAAAATAGGATTTCCATTCTGGTAATAATACATTTAACTATGACCTACCTAGTAAACAAACTTAAGATTTAACTTCTACTACTTTTAAATTTAATTTTGTTGCAATACTACCAAATTGTACATTTACATTAGCATGTAAAACATTGTCCTGTACTTGACCAAACAAAGTTTTTAATTTAATATTCGATTTACCTAATTCTACATTGGGGAATAGTTTTTTAAAAGTTTCAAATGATATTATAGTGCTATCAGACCCTGTATCTACTTCAAAAGGCATTACCTTATTTTCTATAATTAATTCCAACATAATAGGCTCACATCTTGGACTGCCTACTAATTGGTTAACTGTTTCCACTACCTGGGTTGTCCACTTAACTTCAAATTCCTCTCTTTCCAGGGTGTCTTCTTCTTCTTCCATAAAATGAACTCTTCCTCTACACAAGGGTGATTTTGCTGTGTGACCCATCACATTACATGTGAAACACCTCCAAGACTTTGCTGGACATTTTGTTGGGTCATTATGAAATCTAAGACATCTCTGACATGGACTTTTTCCCATTTGGTGTGATTTTAATTGCTGTCTTTCTGACTGGTTATTTCGGAATTTATTATGAGGGACGCTTGAGGATGCCTCTGGATACTTGTTAATTTTACCTTTATAACTAGAGACTTTATTTATGACTTCTGAACTACTTATAGCCTTTGCCTGGCCTTCAGCTAACTCCATACTTAGTGCAATTTTGACAGCTTTCCCATATGTTAAATCTTCCTCTGATAAAAGTTTCCTTCTAATCGCCTCCGATTTCAAACCACAGACAAACTTGTCCCTAAGCGCCTCTGTCAGGAATGTACCAAACTCCGCATATTTTGACAATTTCTTTAGTTTTTCCATAAAAGAAGTTAGATCTTCTGAATTATCTTGCGAACAATTGTAAAGTTTATATCTCTCCGCAATAACTAATCTTTTCGGACTATAATGATCTTTTAATGTTTTCTCCAGTTCGGCATATTTTTTTGTACTAGGTATTTCAGGTGACAACAAAGCTTTTATCACCGCATATGCTTCTCCACCAATTAACGTCAAAAATAAGGGCACTTTTTTATTTTCCCCGATTTCGTTGCACACAAATAACTGTTCCATTCTCTCCAAATAACTAGTAATATCATCTTCCTTGGGCTTAAATGCCTCAATTGAACCAATTAGCGCCATTTTGTTTCACTTGTGGATTGTGCACGTGCACACAGACGGTTGTACAGACTTGTTTACTATTTTGACAAAAAAAAAACACTTTGGGATTATCCTCCTTTTTATCCCATGCTCGTCGCCAATATGTTATGTATTAATAATACTCAGACTGGTTACAACTTAACGTTTATTCCAATACAATAACCAAACATGGCCATTCCCTAAAATCGACCAAAACTAAGGACTACTGAATGACAACTGTCACAACTACTTGGCCCTGTCTCTAGTTCCGTTCACGGTTACTAGTGACAGGGTGCTTACACACATGAGCAATGAGTATTTTTAATAATATAATATATAGGGTTTTTATCGCCGTTCTCAAAGAATTAGTTTGTAAGTACTTTTTTAAATTATCTTTATTATATCTATTATGAAACACACATATATATCTAACCTAGCCAATGTAAATTTAAATAAACTATCTTTAAATTGAAATTCTTATGAAACTAATTAAATTCTATAGACAATGTAAAATTTAAACAAACTATCTTCAAAATTGAAATTGTTATGACACTAACTAAATTATATTAACAAAATTTTGTACCTTTCTGTCACTGAATGCCTAAATGAACTGTTTTCCACTATATAGATTCTAATCACCACTCAATGTCTTCGTGCTTCGGTTATCCTTGTTTTTGTGAAATTACTTTTTACAATTATCAGCTTCCACCAATTTAAAATATATTTCTTCTTAAGCATTTATAAACCACCAAGCAAACCAGCAAACAGCATTTATATTTATTCTTCTTTTCAATATACCAATATCCAATCACCAAATATATTATGTAATTTTAATATTCAATTAATACTTCTTCCATTATACAATCACCATTTATACATAACATAATTTTTAATCTTCAATAATATTTTCTTTATACTGTTTCTTAATCTTCATTTAACTCACTATATTGAACAATTGGAACTTCTGACTTACTGATTGACTGACTCTAACTAACTTTCATACTAAAACTGGCCATCTTGAATCCAAATCACTGGGTATTTATACCTTTTCAATGTTCCAGAACCATCTGGTAAGAAATCATATTCCATTTGTTCTATTAAATACATGTCTGAATTTTCTGGAACAATCCATTTCGCAAACAAGGCCATCTCCGGTGATCTAGAGAATTCCTTACTTTTCTATCGAGAATTTTGTCGACATTTAGGCTTTTCAGATCAGAATATACACTTAAATCAGTAACTTAACATTCTAATTTAATAAACTACACATTTTAAACAACATATTATTATAACCACACTTTATATTCGCAACCATTACTTAAACGTCACTTCATAGTATGTATATCTGGTTGCCTAGTCACATGGCTCACTTAAATATATCTACAACATCATAATTACTAAAACAAAACTTTTTTTACACTTATTACATGCTAATTTCTTAAAAAATGCCCTCACATAAATAATTTTTCTTAAATTCTCTAGTATATAACTTATTAAAATAACCAAATACTTTTTATATCTAATATTATCTAGTATATAAATTATAAAAGTAGATAGTCTATGTATGTCTGAGCGCAACCCCTAAATCGCATCCCCTAAAATCGCAACCCCCGGTCGTAAGTTCCAAACGGCTTAACGTAGGATGACGTACGAGGGCTCGTTGGAAAGGGGATGAAAAATGGGGTTGAACGCAGTATGTGCCGTGCGCATCGGAGCATGCCAAAAGGTCATTACGTCATATCTTTGTTTCTATTGGTCCGATCGGGGCGTACGAGGGCTCGTTGGAACGGGGAGGAGACGGGGACACAAAAAACAAAGATGGCGACGTTGCCAAATGGGCGCTAAAACGTATCTTCGTTGCTATTGGCCTGATTTTGACGCATGAGGTGTCAAATGAAAGCGTAGGTGACACACAGAAGCCATGTCAACGATCAGTATGAACATTATTCTTCTTCTTCTTGTCCATACAGTGCCTAATAGAACGTGTCATTCGAGACAGGACGTGACATTTGACGTAGAACGTGAAATGCCACGTGACATTCGACGCAGGACGTGACATTCGACGTAGAACGTGACAGTTATGTGACATTCAACGCAGGACGTTGCTTAACATACATACAGAGTAATGGAATTTAAATAAAAACAACATCAGCATAAACGGAGCATTTTTATTCGTATATAGTTACAATTTTGTTTAACAAAGTTCTTAATTGTTTTAATAGCCCGTCGTTGGGGCAGGGTATCCCAAAAAGTTCCCAGCTAAACGTTCCTGCTGCTACAACTTTACGTGTGTATTCGCTGTACTTATAATAGGTGTTGTTCTGAAAAAAGTAAATAAACCCATCAGTATAGCGGAATGCTGATGTTATTGTATCTGGTAGTCCGGGTAAAAGATAATTCATGGGTCCACGGTTTAAGACATCTCCAGCTTCATTAAATTCAATATAAGAATCATCATTGTATAATAAATACGTTTGACCGCTGTTTGTTTGAAATAATGCATTTATTTTGGTTCTCGCAGGTATAGAAGGAAACATAAAACGTTTTTGAAGTTTTAAATTGGGGAAAGATGCAGCGTAATACTGATTATTGCGTATAGTTACTAAGTGTCCCTCGGAATTCTGAAAAACATGTGAAACGTGCGTAGACCTCAACTCTTTAGGGAGATAATCGGTAATTAATTCGGGATGTTTTGGAAGGCGCATTTCATTTAAATCAAACTTCCATATATACGGACCATATCCAACGTACATTCTATAATTTGGAAACTGAGGAGAAGTAGCTAGAAACATGAAATCTGGATACGGAATTAGACATAATATGTTTTGTATTGCAGGTGTGGTCGTTGTTGTTGTTGGCAAAGAGGTCCTGTGTTTGATGGTAGATGTTTTCGACATATGGTTCTTGTTGTGCGAAAGTGGTGTTTGTGCTAGCGTAACTGGTGTTGTTGTTGGTATGTAAGAGGGTGTTGTTTTTGGTCCATATAGATTACTCATTGCCTTTTTATCATCATCACCAAAAGGTGGTACATCTTGTTGATACCAAGGATACATAATAGACGAATCAATAGTACTGTGTGCTAGTCCGAGAGAATGACCAATTTCATGCATTAGGACAGCCAAAAAATTGACTTCACCATTGGGAGCGCTGCCATTTCCTACATACCATCGTTCACTAACATCAAGATGAATTTCGGTACACTCTCCGTGTGCGCTTGGAAAGTATGCGTGAGCCAATACTTTTCCAGGACCATCGAAATTAAATGAACATTTAGAGGTTCCTTGACAACTTGCTCGAAAATTATGAGTATCTGGTACCACAGTTATAGTAATATCAGGCCTCGGAGAAGGTATTATTACTTGTTTAAACTTTAAATTAGATATTGTCTCCCATCTAGCGAAAGCTTCTGCAGCAAGATTTATATAATCAGGATTACTAATAGCCTGAGGGAAATACCAGCGTAAAGTCGTTTTATTCCACTTCGAACGAATGGCATAGTTATTGTCACCAACAGAACATCGAGGCTTATTCATCATCATATTTATAGTATCATTATTTAATGTTCCAGTCACAGGGAGATTGTATTTTTCCTGAAAGGCAACTAGAACCATATCTATACTAGAAAGAGCATTATTTGATGTATTTAGATATCCGAAACGTTTAAGAAAAGAACTAGCATACTCCAGAGTGCTATTCTGTGCACACACAGATACAGAGAGCAACAATAAGACATGTAAACAGACCAGCATCTTGATTTATACTAATTTCCAAAAATTGGTACTATAGTTATTTATACAAAATTCACAAAAACAGAATTATATACTGAAATATTTAAAATATAATAATAATATGTTAAAATAGTGCATTTGTTAGCAAACAGGATGAAGCCTCGTGATAACGCGGTACCGCATAATTCAAAACACGTAAACAAGTGTGATAACAAATTTTATTTTAATCATTGGAAAAACAAGTACACCGGAAAGAAAACCGCAGTTGCTACATTTTGTAAAATATATGATGATAACAGCAACCACATTAACAAAATTCTAAATTGATAACAACGATTCGCTTACCGCAATATCTATTTATTGTATACCATAAAAATTAGTTGAAGAAATAAAAATAAATATATAAATATGAGCATTTCTAGAACACAAGGTGTTGCTTATCAATGAAACGAATCAGTTGATGGTACCGTAGGCGCATTAGGTTGGCGCAACTTGGGCTCGCGTGGGGCGATATGCTGCTCTGTTCTTTAAAAGACCGAGGAGCGCATACGGTGTCACAGTTCGCATCGCAAACATACAACAACAACAACAAGTTCGCAGTAGTCAATACGGTGTGCAGTGACTTACATATATCTGATAAAGGTAAGCGGTTTTTGTCTTTTGTATATTTCTATGTATTTATTATGTCCTTTTTATCATTGTATTTTATGTGAATTGTACATCTCTCTGGTCGTTTTTCATGCAGTATTTATTATGTCTTTTTTATCTATTTGGGTGTTGTAAAACATTTCACGTCTGCTATTTTTTATAAGAAGTATTCTCCGCTATTCGTATTTCGATTTCTTGTAGTATATGGTTCTTCTCTATTGCCGAGTATGTAATGCATCTCTCCATTCACGTTAAGCGGAAAAACTATAGTTTGTTCTATTGCTGTTGTAGATGGATCTATCAAAACTAAATAATTCATCCTTGGTTGCAGAACGTAAGCCAATAAAAAAACTTAAAGATCTGCAAATTGGAGAAAAATTTACCATTCACAGTGCAAAGGTGGTAACAACACAATTTGGGGATACAGTTCTGCTGGATTTGGGCGCTGAAGTTGTTTTCTTACCACAGCGGGTAACCAAAGCCTACCAAGCAGCAATAACGGACCTCAACAGCGGAAACTATTCGCTGATATACGAAGGGGAAGTTGATATTGGAAAAAGCAGACTCCTAGCATCCTTTAAGATAGTTGAATAAGGTAAGTGATTTTTTCTTCTTATTTTGTGTGTGAGTAGCCATAGCCATGCATATAAAACAAGTGATTAAACAGTCTGATGATTTGATGCACATTATTAAAAAGCTTAGTAAAATAATTTTCGATAAATTCACTGAAAGAGATCGTAAAGTTTGGACAAGACGGTTAAATAGTCAAATTTTTAGATGTAGTAAAGTAATTAAAAACAATAGACTATCCGTAGGAACAGTTAGAAAATTGCAAACTTACATAGGACATTTTAAGCATTTTAGGCAAATTATTTTAAATTTCAATAATAAGTACGTTGGGTTGGGGCTTAATTCAAAATTACACAATAGAGTTAAATGGGAAAATGTTATTTCGTGTTTTGCTAGTCGAATTAAAACTGGAGTTATAGTTAATTTAGTGCATAAGGACTTAACACAGTTCCTAAATGATTGTTATATTATTTTTAGCAGAAAAATTAAAATTATTTTAAAAACAAATAGAATTCTTAAAGTCAATACTACATTTTGCGGCGAATTCATTAAAAAATCAAGTGATACCGAAAGTTTAGATTTAAAATATTTTAACACTAAAAATGCTATTATAGACACATCGACCGATTTACATCTTTGGTTTAGTGAAAATGTTAAGGATAAAATTTTTACAAAGCTGTCTGAATTTGCAGAAAAAGATTCGGGTGCTGCTCTGTCTAAAGTAATTTCATTAGAAGTTAATATTAATAAAGTAGAAATAGGAAACGGTTCATCGTTCATTGACTTGCCAATAGAGATTCAGAAAAAACGAGCGTGCATTAATGTGCATAACGTTGATCAGGCTTGTTTTTATTGGTCAATAGTTAGCGCTTTGTGTCCTGTTACTAAGGATCCACAGAGAGTTTCGAAATATCCACATTATTCTACTGTTTTGCAAACAGACAAATTAGAAAGCCCAATGCCATTAAGTCAAATTTCAAAATTTGAAAAATCAAACGCCATATCTGTCAATGTGTTTGCATTAGAATTAAACGTAGTGAAGGACAAACAATTTTATGAAGTAATACCTGCCAGACTGACACCGCAAAAGATGGAAAAGCATGTTAATTTGCTGCTAGTACAAGATAAATATTTCCCAAAATTAAACGATTACGATGCTCCTCCAGAAGATGATGATGATCAGACTGAAATACGCCTTCATTATTGTTGGATTAAAGATTTAGGAAAATTAGTAAAATCGCAATTGAACAAAAACACACGTAAAAAATATATTTGCGATCGTTGTTTAAACTATTTTCACAGCGAAAGCAAACTAGCAGAGCACGAAGAAATGTGTTCAGATGTGAATAAATGCAAAATGACTGTTCCCAAATATGACCATGTGGCTTTTCGCAATTTTACATACAAACAAACAACTCCGTTTATAGTTTATGCTGATTTTGAATGCCAATTACATAATTTTACAGATTCCAATGTCACAGTGAGTAAAACAGCAAAATATCAGAAACATGTACCTTTTAGTGCAGGTTATTATTTGAAATGTGCTTACGATGATAGTTTATCTTATTTTAATAGCTATAGAGGTGAAAATTGCATGGAGTGGTTCGCAAAAGAAATGACTGAAATTTCCAAATTTGTAAATTCCAAAATAAAGACAATTGTACCTATGGTCGAAAAGCCCAACACAAATAAAGCAACTTTGTGCCATATTTGCGAGAAACGCTTTTTGGCTACAGATACAATTGTTGTAGATCACGATCATTTTACGGGACAAGTACGAGGATTTGCGCACCAAGCATGTAATTTGAACTTTAAAAAATTGTTTGTCGTCCCAATCGTATTTCATAATTTTAGTGGCTACGACTCGCATTTTATGATTATAGATCTTTGCAAGCATGGGCACTTGAGCTTACTTCCCATTAATAAAGAAAAATATATTTCATTTACATTACAATCTGACGAACATCAAATTAAATTACGATTTATTGATTCACTTAGATTTATGGGAGCTTCACTCGATGAATTGGCATCTCTTTTAGATATATCAGAAAAGAAGATTTTAAAACGAGAATTTAGTCAATTAGATAATGATACATTTAATTTGTTAACTTGTAAAGGAGTATTTTGTTACGATTATATTGATAGTTTGGAAAAATTGGATGAAACTTCTTTACCCACAATTAACCATTTTTATAGTAAGTTAAATAATGAATACATTAGTGAAGAGAAGTATGCTCATGCGCAAAATGTTTGGCAGAAATTTAATTGTAAAAATTTGGGAGAATACAGCGATTTGTATTTAAAAACAGATATTCTGCTGTTGGCTGATGTGTTTGAGCAGTTTCGACAAAAATGTCGAGACACATATAAATTAGATCCAGCATGGTATTATACTATGCCAGGATACACTTGGGATTGTATGTTGAGATACACACAATGTAAATTAGAATTGCTAAAAGATGTGGATATGATCTTGTTTATGGAAAAAGCCATAAGAGGTGGGATATCTGTTTGTAGCAACAGATATTCGGAGGCCAACAACAAATACATTTCGTCGTATGATCCCACACGGCCCTCTAAGTACATCCTCTATTTAGATGTAAATAATCTGTATGGCTGGGCCATGAGTGAAGCTTTACCAATAGGAGGATTCAAGTGGATCGAAGACGTAACCAAATTTGGTGTTGGTAATCTTCCCGAAGGCCATATAGATATTATGTCAATACAGGATGATGCAAAGGAGGGCTATTTTTTCCAAGTTGACTTGGAGTATCCACGCGAATTACACGACAAACATAAAGATTTTCCATTTGCTGCCGAACACCGCATTCCGCCCGGTTCAAAATTAGCAAAGTTAATACCAACCTTATATCACAAAACCAAATATATTATGCATTATAGAAATCTTAAACAGGCATTAGCCAACGGGTTAATTTTAACAAAAATACATAAAGTTTTGAAATTTAATCAATCTGCGTGGCTGCGACCGTATATCGAGTTAAATACAAATTTACGGGCGGCAGCCACCAACAGTTTTGAGAAAAATTTGTTCAAATTAATGAATAATGCTGTGTTCGGCAAGACCATGGAGAATCAAAGACGTCATCGTATTGTAAAATTATGTAAAAAGTGGCATGGAAGGTACGGAGCCAAAAATTTGATTGCGAGTAGTCGATTTCACAGTCGTACGATCTTTAGCGAAAATTTGGTAGCTATCGAACTTAAGAAATCAGAAGTATGTTTTAATAAACCCCTGTATATAGGCGCAGCAATCCTAGATATATCAAAAGTATGTATGTATGATTTTCACTACAACTTTATGCTTCCAACGATGGGAGAGAAAAACTGTTCATTGCTGTACATGGATACAGATAGCTTTATTTATGAATTGCAATGTTCAGATGCATATAGAGAGGTTTTAAAGGCGCATCCAAGTAAATTTGATACCTCAGACTATGCCGAACACAACCCATACGAAATAGAAAGGTTAAATAAAAAAATCCCAGGATTAATGAAGGACGAGGCAAATGGGAAAATAATTACACATTTTATTGGATTACGATCAAAAATGTACACATTTAAACTGCAAATAACTGACGAGGAGAGGGAAAACGAGAGACAGCGTCTAGAAAGAAAACAACTAAACAAAGAGAGAATTGAATGTGACATAGGAAATTTGGGAATAACGAAAAAAGCAAAAGGAGTGAAATATAACGTCGTTCGAAATAAAATTACGTACGAAGACTATGAAAAATGTCTTAAAGAATTCAAACTTCAAACCGCGAGCCAAAGATGTATTCGGTCGTACCAACACTCAGTATTCAGCATCGAGCAATCCAAAACGGCTCTAAGTCCTTATGACGATAAGAGGTACTTAATACCAAAATCATTTAATACGCTTCCGTGGGGACATTATCTTGTTGAATAACATGTATTTGTTGTTGCAGAAAAACAGATAATTGGTGTCAAAATTCGTTTGATCATGTCTTGTTTGATACTACTTGGTTCTTTCAATGTAGATGCACTATGCATAAATAATTATCTTCTTTTAGTATATGGCTACTCATAAGATCACAAAAATAAGAAAAGATCACTTATCGCAAAGTTTTTTTTGTAAATTGTAGTTTTTGTAAATATAAAAAATAGTATTAATTTTATAATGTAAGTTTTAATAATAAATTTGTGTAATCTTACATTTTTTGGTTTTATTTATGTTAGATTACAAATAAAAGACAACATATTTATATTAATATTATTTATTCAGTTAAATCATTTACAACTTTAATTTTATAATAATATACAAATTCCTTTAAAGCTAAACTTAACAAAGTGTTTGGACAAATATTGCAATATGCTGCGAAGGCTTCAACTGGTCCATGTAAAGAGTCTATAGCACCAAAATTGTTCTTGATGAAAGTTGAAATGTTTATATAGTATTCGTGAAATTGTAAACTCTTTAACAGCACCACTCTATGCGACATCATGCTCTGGTCTGCTTCTATAATTTGGTTGACGTCATCTTCCCACAAATAAAATGCGGCTCCAAATTTCTCGATTGTCAGCAACTTTACATTTTCCATCACCAATTGTCTTAGTTTGCAAAAATCACCACACATAAATTCGATGGGATCATACTCATCTGCATAAGTCGGTAGATCTGCTTGGAAAAAATCACTCATTTTTTCTTTAAACCACTCAATTATGGCTTTCCACTCGAATGTGCTTAAACTGATTCTGTTAAAATTACCATGTTTACACAGAATGATGGATGGTGAAAAATCTCGAGCTGGAGATAGACCAATTTTTATATGGAGAGAGCTCATTGGATATGTAGTTTCCAATAAACAATATACTTCATTTGTGGCTGCTGCTTCAAATTTTGCCAATACTCGATCTAATTCGGCGCCAGGACTAGGTGGTTGACCATCTTCATCGTAGCCAAATTCTATACTAAATTCACTGCTATCATCATCGAAATTAACAGGTTGACTGTCATAACCACTATCTTGAGAGCTCATCATCATCATCTTCTTGTTTCGAATACCGTTGACGAAATGGGTGTAAACTGAACATCGTAGTTTGTCTTAAATTTATACTTTTGTCATTCCCCACTCCTTGTGGTTAATTGTAAGCCTTTTTTAGAAAAGTGTATGTCTACGCGGCGAATCGAAATATAGATCCTCAAACTATATTCGATTTATTTATCCAGCTGTTGTGTTTGCTATCCATTCCTAACCATTTCACATACATCTTATTGCCTTTTCGTCTGAGTACTTTTTCGACCAGATATATGTCAGGGTTTGATGTTTTCTGCAATTCTTCTTCGTAAAAACCGCCACTAATCGGCGCACCTTGCATGTCTTCGAGCAAATACGTTATAGGATTTGTTATCTTAACTTGTACAATTTTAAATAATTCAGTAGTCCAATTGGGCGTGTATGCCTTTTCGAAGAAATGTTTTGCCTTTGATACACGTACAATGTCGCCAACTTTAAACTTTCGTGGACCGGCAATCTTTAAATGAGTATAACTTTTGTTTAAAATGGCTTTTTCGTTGGATTTGTTAACCTGAGACGGTTTGTATCCTGTTTTACTGTGTTTTGTGTTGTTGTATTCCTCGGTGATTATGGGTAGAGCATCTAACCATTTGTACGATCCATGTAAACTGAAATATTTGTACAATTTTGCTTTCAACGTTCTAATAACTCTTTCGCAAATAGCAGCTTTTTTGATCGTGTAGGTGCTGTAATGATTAATTTCATGTTTTTTCATTAAATTTTGAAATTTTCTGTTGTAAAATTCGGTTCCCTGATCAGATTGTAAGTTTTTTGGGACTCGTCGAGTATGAGCGAGAATATCCGAAAATGCCCGAGTAATTTCCTCACCAGTCTTCGTTTTTAGAGGACTTGTCCACACAAATTTTGAAAAACAATCAATTACCACTAGTATTAGTTTATAATTTTTATTTTGATGTGCATAAGGACGCATTTCAGCCAAATCCATTTGCCACAAGTCATCGATTCCTTTGATTATTGTTCGACGACGAGGATAGTTTTTTCGTGCTGGTTTATGCAATTCGTTCACCACCTCTTTCTTTTCTTTAGACATTATTTTTTCATCACACCTTCCACTACCTTAAGACGTTTGTCTATATCCCATGAATGAACGCTATCTACTATGCTTTTTAATGATTGTTCCACTTGTTTTATCCTCTGTTCCAGCTTTATATCGTACATCGTATGCTTTGCAACTGTTTCTGCAGCAGATTTTAGATTGTTCTCCATATCCTTTTTCAGTGTATTCAAATCATCTTGGATTATTTTTTTCAACATATTTATACTGTTCTTCGCATCATTTTTTAGTGTATTCTGACCATCTTTGATTATTTTTTGTAACTTTTGCTCAAGAGCATCCTCTATATCCTTTTTCGTATTCAAATCATCTTGGATTATTTTTTTTTTCAACATATTTATACTGTTGTCCGTATCATTTTTTAGTGTGTTCAGACCATCTTTGATTATTTTTTGCAACTTTTGCTCGAGAGCAGATTTTAGATTGTTCTCCATATCCTTCTTCAGTGTATTCAAATCATCTTGGATTAGTTTGTTCAACATATTTATATTGTTCTCCGTATCCTTTTGTAGAGTATTCAAATCATTTTTCATTATTTCCTGCCACTTTTGTTCGAGAAGGGGAAGTGCGGTGTTATGTATATCATCCAGTTCTTTTTCTAAATCACGTATATCATCTGCAATTAATTTTGTGGCAGTGTCTAGAGTTTCCTCCATTTCCCTTTTAAATGTATTTAGGTCATCTTTGATTCTGGTCTCACACTCGAGAAGTGGAAGTGTGGTTTTACGTATCTCATTGATTTGTTCATCAACGTATTTTTTCGTTGCAGCATCGTCATTGACTGATGGATCCTTGACATTGCAAATTTTCACATTTTCGGCATTAATATTTCCGTCAGACGTATGTGGAAATGTAACTCGTGCCACCTTTTGGGCATTACTACTACTACTGTTACGAGAGTGATGACCGAATTTGTCGACACTCATAGTGGAAATGATACTGACATTCCCAGTTACTCTATTATATTAGCTTCTTTTAGTTCATTGATGATTGCTACGATTTCGTTGTCGAGAGATGTGTTGCCGGCGTCTTTCGAAGCCACCAATAGTTTAAGACGTTCAACTAACTCATTTGGATCATCCCAATAAATATACTCCATGGGAGCAGTGTTGTATGTTAAACGAGAGTCATCCAATCCCGTTCCTTTGGCCGTAGATGAAGATGATCGTGTTGTTGTTGTTTTCGTTCTGTGTTCGAGTTCTTTTTTGGATCGAGTTGCATGCTTTTTCATTGCTGCATCAGATGGTTTGAATAGAGGTTTAATAATAGAATGGTATTTTTCTCCACTAGAACCTTTAAGACGTCCTAAGGTATCCAGATGAATCTCTGTGTTTTTCAACAGTGTTTTATACTTTTGTAAATCCTCATCATTATACTGTTCAGGGTTGGCATAAAATAAAAGTTGATATAGACCTGGCGTACCACCTAACCTACGTTCTTCTAAATCACGTTCTCGAATTATTATTATGTCTCCATTGCGTTTGTCAAAGTTTATTCGACGTTTTCCCATTATCCAGCCACTAATAGAATCGTAAAATGGTCCATAGTTTTTATCAATTTTATCGTCTTTTATTAAATATTCTTTTATGTACTTGTGACTTATTGAAGGATATTGATCGATATATTCGTCTGTGGCATCCATCGGAATCTCGATTGGTTCTTGAATAATGTTTTCATTAGGTACCGCTAGATCGGGCGCATCAAGAAATACATCATCATCATCATCACCATTCTCCTCCTCCTCTTCCTTTTTCACTTCTTCTTCTTTTTTAACTTGTTCAAACTTGTTAGTGATAGTATGATGTAACGTTTTTGATGATTGTGCAATATCTTTGAGAGGTTTCGAGAGTGGTTTAAACAGTTTATTTAGGGACTCATCTTGTTCTGTTCGGCCTAATTTTAATGCCAAATATTTTTTGCGAATTGATCTAGCCAATTCGGCGACTTTCTTCTTGCGAAGCGCAATGGCAACCGTATCATCTGACATTGTGATGACAACTAAACAATTATCTTACAATTTTATATATTTATCAAATCCTTTGCGATATCGGCCATTATTGAGAGCAAAATCTTTTATAATTACCAGAGTACCATACCTATCACACCAACATTCAGAACAAATTTTTTTAAATTCATCAAATGACATGTCTGGTGATACATGCTCATCAAATACATGCTTTAAATTTATCTCATCTTGCTTGAATAGTACAATCATGTTACAGTTGTCTCTAATTAACTGCTTCGGTATTTTTGAATATGTTTGGCATAAATAAGCGGCATCGATATCTTTATGTCTGCACATGGAATAATACTCGCGAATCTTTTGCTGACCATCGCATGCAACATCGTCAAATAAAAACACAGAGTGAGGTTTAGCTTCGCTGGGACTAATAATTTCTTCGTTGTCTTTAAATGGGTAATATCCTACACCTTTAACTTGCGCTATTACATCTTGCAGTAGTTGGTATTTGGGTTGAAAGAGGGATTTCGAATAAACATAGACATTTTTAAACTTGACGCCATTCGGATTGAATAGAAGAGATAGCATAACATTCGTTTTGCCGCACCCACTTGGACCGCAAATAATCGCTCTGAATGAATTCGGTAGTAATTTACCATGTTTACTGTTGGTTGTTTTTTGGACAATGTCCAAATTATCAATTGGTAGCGTCTGCTCTTGTTGAACAACCTTCATCATGTGGCAAGTGTAGTACATAAGTACGGTAATATATATATTATAGATGTCACCACTTGCATGGTATCAGTCCAATGTTGGTCGTTGAAGGAGGAGGTCTCGTGAACTCTCTAATTAATAAACTTCCAGTTGAACTACATATTCCTGGTTATCAGTATTGTGGACCCGGAACAAAACTAAAAAAACGTCTTGCACGTGGAGATCCAGGAATTAATCCATTAGACGCAGCTTGCAAACGACACGATATCGCTTATTCGCAGCATTCATCTCTCGAAGAACGCCACAAGGCCGATAAAGAATTGGAAGATAGAGCTTGGGAGCGCTTCAAGTCGAAAGACGCTAGCTTTGGTGAAAAAAGTGCTGCTTTAATTGTAACTGGCGGAATGAAAACGAAAAGAAAGTTGGGGATGGGATGCTCTCGTCGTCGTGGAAGACGGGGACGTTACTCTTTCAATCGAGATGTTGTCTCAAAAATTGCAAAGTCCATGAAAAGAGGAGCATCGTTAACAGATACTGCTTTGACGGCTGTACGAATAGCAAAATCCATAATCAAAAGGCTTGGTGGTCGTAAAGAAGTTGATGTTCCACGAGTGCTACCATTAAAATCCGGAGGTTTTCTACCCCTCATACCTCTATTTGCGGGCCTTTCTGCTTTGGGGGCTTTAGCGGGGGGTGCAGCTGGGGTGGCGAAGACAGTAGTCGACGCTAAGAATGCTCAAAAGAAATTGGAAGAGGATATTCGCCATAACAGGGCAATGGAACACATCGGTTCGGGTCTGTACCTACGTAAGAAACCCAGAGGTGGATTCGGCTTATATTTGAAAAAAAACTTCCAATAAAGCTACCCAATCGTCCGCTATATGATGTGGAGATTGCACATTATGCGAAGAAGATCCTTAAAATACCACATTTTCGAGGTGTTTTCATGAATGACGCTCTGCCTAGAGACGGTCCTCGACAACGAGAATGTGCAATAGTAAACTTGGATGTGTCCACACATAACGGAACACATTGGGTAGCATACAGAAAGATAAACAACAACGTAGAGTATTTCGATTCATTTGGTAATTTGAAGCCGACCAAAGAACTTGTTAAGTATCTGGGTGGTGCACGTGCCAACATTTCCTATAATAACCATCAGTATCAAACATACAATCAAATTATTTGTGGACATTTATGCTTAAAGTTTTTATATAATGGAGCCTACTAAAAGTACAGAACTGCTTATGGGCCATATGTTTTACAAAAAATGTTTTACAGAATTCAGTGAAGAAGAACTAAAATACATACCGCTAGATTATATTAAACGAACTGTACGACCTTACGAATTGTTACAAATATGGCATAAATTGCCTGAAGAATATCGAAGAGAATTTAACCTACAGATACTACTTCCTTGCTTCGTACATTATAACAGACCGGATTGGAGGACTCACTGGGATGGCCCACCTGATTCTCAAGCTTCATGTTATTTTTGTAAACTTGCTTTGGAACAAGTAAAACTATTAAAGTAAATATTGTTGTTTTTTTTTCTAATATAATAACCTATTAATACATTGACGTGAGTCAGTCATCATGTCGCAGTTGTTGAGAGTAGACAGCACCAATTACATATTCTCATTTCAACCTCCCACACCGATCGTGTTGGATCCGAACAAAGATTATGAGATAGCTCTTCGATTTTTCCATTCCTACAACAGTATACCAAACATTGAAAATAACAAGTTTTATTACTACAATGACAAAAACAAATTGCAACAATTTGATATCCCCGATGGATGTTATGAAATTGCCGATATTGAAGAATACATACAACAGAAATTGGGTGCTGATAATGTGCTTAAACCCGAAACGATATTTAGTCTAAAACCTAACCATAACACGTTGCAGTGTCAAATTTTCAGCAAATATAAGATTTCGTTTAAGCAACCTGACAGTCTTGGTATAGTATTGGGATTTTCTCCTGCACTACTAAATCCAGGACAGACGCATTCTTCAGATCGACCTGTTAGGATTATTAAAGTATCTAGCATACGCTTTGAATGCAACATTAGTACCGGAGCCTTCGATGGTAACAGACCTGCTCACACGATCTACGAATTTGTCATACAATCAAATCCTGGGTACGCAATTGACGAAACTCCACACAATTTGTTGTATTTACCTGTTGTACCACAACGAGAAATTACCAATATCACAGTGTTGGCTGTCGATCAAGAAGGACGACCTGTAAACTTTAGAGGAGAACAGAGCACATTGGTGCTGGAACTTAGATCAAGAGGGAAATGGGATTATTAATAAGGCAATCTACTGCCCATAGTACACCATTAGTTGAGCAACCGTCTAAGCGGCAACATCTTACGTCCTCATCTAAGCGGCCACATCTTACGTTTGCAAACAAATTATTTTTGCAATCACTTGGTTTTAAACTGAAAAGATGACAACTATGTATGGAAAACGATCACGTTCAAACAGCATAATGCCTCCAATATTTGATATTTATCGTAAGCCGATGTTTGACGAATCGATTCGAAAAGCCGAATACCGAACATATGCACCATTCATCAAATCATTCAATTGCAATGACATTGTGGAATTTAGCATCAATCAAGTCGACTCGTTCTTTGCAATGAGCGAAACCTTGTTATGCATTAAAGGATCGCTCGCAATTAACGGAACTGGTGACGTTAAACTAGCAAATAATGTTGGTGCTTTTCTTTTCGATTCGTGTACGTACAGCGAAAGCGCAAGGGAGATGGAAACAGTGCGGGATCCTGGTATCGTAAGCGCTGTACGTGCTATGACATGTTATACTCAAGAAGATTCCGGTCATATGGCAATGGCAGGCTGGAATTACCCTAGGGATCCAATTCTACACGCTGCTGATCATTCATTCAACATACAGATGCCTCTTAAGCATGTGTTCAACATTTTCAATGATTATCCTTTGATTACGTGTGGCCGTCAAACAATAAGACTAGTTCGAGCTCGAAACGACAACGATTGCATAATTGTCAAAGAAAAAACTCAAGGCCAAGTTACAACTGTTAAGATTAACATTACCAATATTGAGCTCAGAGTCAAGCACATATTTCCCAATGATGATATTAAATTGGAACTTATGAAATCCATTCAACAAGATCAACCTATAGTTATTCCGTTTAGAAAATGGGAATTGCATGAATTACCAGCACTTACCAAAGGCGCTAGACGTGAAGTTTGGGCTGTAAAAACTAGCAATGCAGTGGAAAGACCCCGTTATGTCATTGTTTTCTTTCAAACCAACAAACGTGACAAGAATTCAGCTGATCCCACCTTATTTGACAATGTCGATATTCAAAGTATCAGATTATCTTTAAATGGTGAATATTGGCCAAACGAGAGAATGCAGTTGGATTTTAGCAAAACTGACTACAATGAGGCCTATTTCAACTATACCGAATTTTATCCTAGCTACATACATTCCCAACAAAAGCGACCTCTACTCGATTTCTCAGCTTTCAAGAATCACGCATTGTTTGTCATCGATTGTTCGAAACAAGAAGAAAGCATGAAAGCATCCACTGTTGACGTAAAACTCGATATTGAAGCGAATAATGGTTTTCCCGAAAATACCAAGGCTTATTGCATTATAATTCATGATTGTGTAATGGAGTACTTCCCTCTCACCGAAATTGTAAAAAGTCTAAATTAGATGCATAAATTGTCAGTAGTGAACGAGCAGTCATCATGAGAGTAGCATTCGTAGACATTCAGGGATTCGATGTGGACGGATGGTTTGTTCCCAAAGAACTTACCATTGAAATAGGTTTTAAACGAAGTCATTACATCTTTTTGCCTCAGAAACCATTTAATGCGCTAAGTAATGGGGATAAGAAGACTGCCTCATACGTGGAGAAAAAACTGCTTGGAATTCGATACTCTGATGGGCAAGTAGAATTGTCCAAAATCAATGAAATACTAGAAACCAAGTTGTTGTATGCAGCAGATTACATCTACGTTCGAGGAGAACAAAAAGCAGAATATTTGGATAAGAAACGTCACGTTTTTGGAGTTTTTCCCATTATTATTGATGTTTGCAAGTTTGATGGTACGCCTCGTGCTACTGGAAACGTTGGCCCTACTGCAAACCCATGTCATGCCGCTGGATTATTTTCATGCACCGAAAGAAATGTGGATCGTCTACGTCACTGGTTTGCCAATAACATAATACCATTGTAATTTTTGTATATGTATAAATAAATATATTAGAAATTAAACGCTTTTTTTTTTATTTAAAACATCTTTATTGATTGAGTCTTATATTACATGAAGATTCAAATTTTCTTCTTACAATTTCAAAAATAATTTTTAAAATTAAGATAAATACAGATGCTAATATTACACAGGACATTGTAAAGACATTATCTATTTCACTTTTCATATACTCGCTGGTTGTGTTGTTGTTGTTGCTGCTGATACCTGTGGTGTTGTTGTTGTTGTTGTTGCTGACAAACATGGTATTGGTTGAATACGTCTTAATGGATATGTAGCTGGTGGCAGTTTTCTACAGGCCCAGGTGTCTTGCTGCTGCTGCTGTAGATTCAACTCTTCGGGTTTCCACGTTTTGTTGTCAAAATGCAGGTTATCTAATTGTCTTGTAATATGTTTAAAATCCTCATATGATTTAATGTCGATCTTTAACCGATCAAGTTTTCTTTGAAATTCTATTACTCTATGTATGTACTCGATGGGATTCATACTACTACTAACTATATCCTATGTAGAATGTCACATTTTATGTCTAGCAACATCTTGACTAACACATAACTGCCACGTTCTGCGTCGAATGTCACGTCCTGCGTTGAATGTTACGTCCTGCGTTGAATGTCACGTGACATTTCACGTTCTACGTCGAATGTCACGTCCTGCGTCAAATGTCACGTCGTTTCACGCGACATTTCACGTTCTGCGTCGAATGTCACGTCCTGCGTCGAATGTCACGTTCTACGTCGAATGTCGCGTGACATTTCACGTTCTGCGTCGAATGTCACGTCCTGCGTCGAATGTCACGTTCTACGTCGAATGTCACGATCTGCGTTGAATGTCACATAGCTGTCACGTTCTACGTCGAATGTCACGTCCTGCGTCGAATGTCACGTTCTACGTCGAATGTCACGTTCTGCGTTGAATGTCACATAGCTGTCACGTTCTACGTCGAATGTCACGTGACATTTCACGTTCTGCGTCGAATGTCACGTGACATTTCACGTTCTGCGTCGAATGTCACGTCCTGCGTTGCATGTCACATAACTGTCACGTTCTACGTCGAATGTCACGTCCTGCGTCGAATGTCACGTGGCATTTCACGTTCTACGTCAAATGTCACGTCCTGTCTCGAATGTCACGTTCTACGTCGGATGTCACGTTCTCTTAGGCACTGTACGGACAAGAAGAAGAAGAATAATGTTCATACTGATCGTTGACATGGCTTCTGTGTGTCACCTACGCTTTCATTTGACACCTCATGCGTCAAAATCAGGCCAATAGCAACGAAGATACGTTTTAGCGCCCATTTGGCAACGTCGCCATCTTTGTTTTTTGTGTCCCCGTCTCCTCCCCGTTCCAACGAGCCCTCGTACGCCCCGATCGGACCAATAGAAACAAAGATATGACGTAATGACCTTTTGGCATGCTCCGATGCGCACGGCACATACTGCGTTCAACCCCATTTTTCATCCCCTTTCCAACGAGCCCTCGTACGTCATCCTACGTTAAGCCGTTTGGAACTTACGACCGGGGGTTGCGATTTTAGGGGATGCGATTTAGGGGTTGCGCTCAGACATACATAGACTATCTACTTATAAATTATTTTCTTTAAACACCAATCATCTCAATACCCCAAAATTAAATTTAATTTTCTTATCCACATATTTTAGTAAATATAATAAATTAACTAATTTAATTTCTTATTTAAAAATTGTTCTATTAAGTACGCCTATGTTTCCATGTCTACGTCAAACTGTCATGTCAAATGGAAGTTTGTATATTTATTTATAGACAAAATCTAGGAATTATTTCCATTCAAAAGCTTTCATCCATATGACTTGGTAAGTTTTACACTTTATCATTATTTTTAGAAAGACAATAATTATAGAATCCATTTTGTATCTAACCCCAAAATATGATTTTTAGGGCGCCAACAATTTCCATATGTATAAGACAATAAACATGATGTCAAATTAATTCACAACAATGAAATCTACCATCTATTTAACAAATCAAGTCTATTGAATAAAATGGATATATCAGTGAACTGTTAGTGTTTTTATATTAGTGTTAAAAGTATAGAAAACATTATTCAATCTCTTCATAATATTTAAAAATGTCATTAATATGAAAAATTCCTCTAGGTCTATTATCTGTATCTCTTAACACATAACTATTTAGTCCATTCTGATTTTCAATTCTGTATGGACCTTCAAACATTGGTTGTAATTTCTTACAACGGTTTTCTTTAACATTACTTTTTCTAACTGAACTAATTAACACTTGGTCTCCTTTTTGAAATGTGATTGGTTTTTTTATTTTTTGATTTTGTCTTCTGATATATTTTTCAGCTTTCCTCCTAATTCGGTTATTCACTTTCTGCATTACTTGTTCTAATATATCCTGATTATATTCACTAATCCACTTTCTGTTTCCTATATGGCCAAACATTAAATATTCTGGTACTTCCTCTGTATTTAAATTATGTGTATTATTTAAAAAATATTCTACTTGTGGTATATGTTGCTGCCATGTTTCATGTTGATCTTGACATATTATCCTTAAATATTTTATAACTTCTTTAATATATGTTTCTGCAGGATTTGCCTGAGGATGTCTGATACTTGTAAAATGAATGTTGATTCCCTTTTTCTGACAAAATTCCCGAAATTTTTGGTTGTTTAAATATGTAGCGTTATCTATTATGCAATTTCTAAATGGTCCTATTTCTTCGAAAAATTGATTAATATATAATTTCAATGTTTTAACATTTGTTCTTGAGCAGGGATATAGTTTAATAAATTTTGTATATAAATCAACTATCACTAGTATATGCTTTTTTTCTTTTGGACTTGGAACTAAATTTGAGATAAAATCCATGGACACTGTATTTAGTTTTTCATATACAACATTAGATCTATATGTGTGCTGGTTTTTGAAATTATTTTCTTTGTTTATTTGACATATTTGGCATTGGGTGGTAATTTCTTTTGCTATACTTATGTCATTCTTTGCAAAATAATTGTCCCTAAATAGCATCCATAGCTTTCTTGAACCAATATGCATGTAAATTTTTCAATATTTTCTTTGCTAAAGTTCTAGTTATTACATATACTTATATGCCATTTATTATTTTATAATAAACTCCATCTTTCTTAAGGACTTTTTGTTTTTCACTCAAATTGATCTGATCTCTTATAATTTCTTCTTTAGAATATAATCCAGTACTTTCTACTAATTGATTTAATCCAATTTTTATTGTTCGCTGCCCTTTTTGTGATGTATTTTCTAACCTTGATAAAGCATCTGCCACCATGTTGGATTTTCCAGAAATGTATTTGATTTCAAAGGAGTATTCACTCAATATTAGACTCCACCGATGTATTCTACTGTTTCCATATTTGTTATTTAATATAGATGTTAAAGCTTGGTGATCTGTTTCTATGGTAAATTCATTACCCAACAAATAAAATCTTAATTTTGTGACACAGTGTATAATACTTGCTAGTTCTAATTCTGAAACTGAGTAACCCTTTTCATGTGGCTTTGTAATTCTTGAAATGAATTGTATTGGGTATTCGACCCCATCATGTATTTGTAATAATACCCTTGAAAATCTCTCTATTGATGCATCTGTTCTTAATATGAATGGCTTTGTGTAGTCTGGGTGATATATTTTTAAATTTGACAGAAAAATGTTTTTGATTTCTTGGAATGCTAGTTCTCTTCTCTGATACCATCTCCATTTTACACCTTTTTTCAGTAGTTCAAGTAATGGAATTTCTTTTATACTTAGATCTGGTATCATTCTTTTATAATAATTAATTATTCCCATAAATCCTCTTAAAGTTCTTAAATTGTGTGGTGTTTTATATTCCTGAATGACTTGTGTCCGTTCTGGATACATTTCGATTCCCTTAGTATTAAGTTTATAACCTAGATATATTACTTCTTTTTGAAAAAATGTACATTTTTCTTGATTTATTTTTAGTCCAACTTTGTCTAATCTGTTGATTATAATTTTTAGGTGTTTCTCATGATCTTCAGCCGTTTTAGAAAAAATTAATATATCATCAATGTAGTGAATTACAAAATGTTCATATTGATCCAGAATATCATGAAGACATCTACATAGAGCACTACAAGATGATTGAAGTCCAAATGGTACTACTTTGAATTGATATAGTACTCCATCTATCTGAAATCCTGTATACTGTCTACTTTTTCTTTCTAGAGGTATTAACCAAAAGCTATGCTGTAAATCAATTTTAGTGAAAAATGACATTCCTGTAATTCTTCCTAGTATTCCATCTATACTCATTGGTGCTTCAAATTGCTTTTCAGTGATCTTGTTAATATTCCTTGCATCCAAACATAACCTGATTTCACCTGATCTTTTACGCACTACTACTATAGGGTTTATAAAACGTGTATCTGCCTTCTCAATGATTCCATCTTCTAACATATTATTAATCGTTCTGTTTACTTCTTCTCTGTATTTATATGGTATTGGGTATGATTTTGTTTTAAAATCTTTTTCTTCTTTAACTTTTATACTATGGATATAATTTTGTGCAATTCTATTTTCTTTATTGACAAGTCCCTTGTGTTGCTGCAATATGGAAACGACTATTGATTTATATTCTTCAGGGCAATTTAAAACTTTTATCATATCTTCTTCTTTACAAATAAAATTATTCTTCATTATGTACTCATTATTCCTTGCTTCCAATTTTACGCACTCCACCTCGTAGGCATCCATCTGCTTAAAATTTCCATTCCTTTAATATTCACTACAATAATTATTCTTTACATTCTTTTGGGACATTTCCCTATCATCAAAATACATTTCTTCTTCATAAACATCATTATTTTCTTTTAATAATATCCTATCAACTCTTATTCCTTCTTCCACCTCATCTTTCTGCATAAATTTAATTATTTGCCCTTCCAAAGTTACCATCTTTTCTTCAAAATCTATCTTTACTTTCTTCTTTTCCAATTCATCATTTCCCATTAACCTTCGGAGTACCAAGATTATTTGACTTACTTAGATTACCATGATGGGTCAAGCGTGACCCATTCTCATTTTATTTATAAGGATGTTTTAAATAGTCAGTATTGTTATACAGTATCTTTAATTTAACAAAAAACAAAGAAACAAAATAATTATAATACTAAATTTTTGTATTTAAATTTTTAAGATGGTTCACTATCCTGGTCTTTTTGGCAGTAGTTGCATTTAATTTTGACAATATGTACTTCTTCGCGTTTTGAATGAGTATTACAAATAAATCTTTTACACATGTCACACCGTTTTGAATATTTATTGTCACTACCCCTACAAGAATAACAACGACCTCGTTTAGCACGCAATATCCAGAAGTTGAAAAATATACGTAAGGGCCATCTTCTTGTTGCTCTTTTACATGTGTACTCTCGAATCAATTTATCTAAAATATCGACTCCACTTTTGGTTTTGTTGTAATCCAAAATAATCCTTGGTTTAAACTTTTGGTTTTCATCAGAAATTTCATGTTCATTGTGTAAGGTCGATAACAATACAACAAACTTGTTAGGCTTGGTTACATATGAAACTAAGGTAATGTTTTTAGTGAACAAAAATTTTGAAGAATACAGTGAGCGATCTGTCATTTCAAGCAATGATTTGGGTAAACTCTTCCTATTTTTTCTGATAGTACCCAAAAGAGTTAAATTTTTGGATAAGAGTTCTTCAGATAAAGAAATGTCGGTAAAAAAATTATCAGTTGTAATATTTCGACCAGACCTATACCAATGTTCTGCAAGTGTTTTGACAACTCTTGGGCCTTGGTTACGTTCACATTGATCACAAATCTTTCCAGTATATATCTCAAAGTTACAGCAATAAAAATTTTCAGCGTCACATAGGGTCCAAGCCTTTATACCATATTTCTTCGGTTTACTTGGTATATAAATCCGAAATAGACAACGTCCCCTAAAATCAATAAGCTGCTCGTCGATAGTACCAAAAGCAGATGGTTCATATGATTCCCTACAATTTTGGGCAAATAGATCAGCGATTTCTCGAATAGGAGCTAATTTATCTCGTTCTCTTCTTTCTGCTCTCGTATCCAAATTATCAAAGCGAATATACTTCAAAATACTTAAAAATCTATTCCGGCTTAGAGATGCTTTATAAATAGGACGCGTAAATGCATTATTTGTATTGGACCATAAATTCTGCACTTTCTCATGGGACTCTCTGAACCTTCCACATAATATAAGTATACCAAAGAAAGCACGCAGTTCGACTAGATCAACTTCAATCCAATCCTTCATGTTTTCCTCGTTCTTACTGTTATACGCAGCTATGAACTCAATAGCTCTCTTATTGGTATACTCGAGAATCATTGACATAATACTATCAGAAAAAAATAAATTAAAGGCATCCATGCATGTCTCAATATTTTGACTTTTCTTGGTTAGACCTACGTTTTTCTGTAATAAATTACATGCCAATGTCTTACCCTTTTTTGGAGCTAAATAACGCCATGTTCGTCCTTCGCACAAAACATCAGATACGTTAGATCTTTCACTATCTATATTTTCAGAAGTTGTCGCTAAAACTTCCTCGTTCTCGAGTTCAGTAATTGATAAAGTACCTTCATGTGCTTCTGGCTCACAACCGTCATTATCACTCGCTTCACTATTGCTTTCATCAAGCTCTGCAAGGCCATCTTCATCACTATCTGATAGGAGTAAGGCATACAACTCAGCTTCACCCAAAGGTTTATTCTTTTTCCACATTTTGATATAATACTGCACACTTCAAGATCGATGCTTGATTTAAATTTATAAACAAACGTGAAATACCGCTTTACACCAAAGTTGGACCTCTCGTCTCGGACTTTCTTGTAGAATATGCCTATTAGACACTACATTTACTCCCAAGGTTAACTTCTATCGACTAATATTTCTACAAACATAATCATTTGGCCTTGAATACGTTCACTGGTAAACAGAGACGGCTGCGTTTTACGTGTACCTACAAACATATTGAAAAATCCTTCGAAATCCCAAGAACGGGTCAGGACTGACCCGGCATCATAGATTTTACGTAGAGGAAAAACTGTAATTTGCATGTTCACGAATGATACACGAAAAAAAAGATTGAAACAGATAAGGAGCACTTACGATCAATAGGATTTGTAAAAAAATTATTTCAGGAAATATTAAGAAATAAGTGAATTTCGGGTCACGCTTGACCCAGTCTTGGTACTCCGAAGGTTAATATATCAACACATAAATCCTTGACAATAAACCCTTGCATATTAATTTCTTTATTAAGAATATTAATTTTAAAATTGGCTAGTTTATCAATTTCACCCAACTTCTTATTATTTGCACCAACAATTTTAATTTTTGGAATCTTTATTATATCTGATAGTTTTAATGTATTAAAAATAAAATTCTCCGAGACTAAAGTACTTTCTGAACCAGTATCTATCTAAATCATTTTCAATACTAGCAAACCAAGTTGCTGCATTGTCATTTAATGTCATTCTAATATAATCTTTAATATCATTAATATTATTCACTAATCTTAATTTATGTTTTAAACTGTTTATGTATACTCTAGGATGCAAATTTTTTATATTACCAGAGAATTTAATCCCAGTCTCATTTGTTAAATTTAAGTAAGGTCTCCCTATGTCTCTCATTTGTGAAATATCATCTATTCTCTGTTCCACATTTCTTAGTTGATTACTATTTATTTGGATATTTTGTTGTATATCGTCTAATTTTTCTTCTGTGTTTCTCCTGTCTTCGTTAATTTTTACTTCTAAGTTACATTTCTGCAACTCTATTTTCTGTTCTATATCTATCTTATTATCTTGAATAATCCTCTTTACTTCTGTCCTTTCATTTTCTATCCTTTTCTTGTAGTCATGCCGTATATTTTTTATTTCATTTGCTACTTTTTTCTCTGCAGCTTCAAGTTTTTTATCCATTTGTTTTTCCATTTGTTTTACAATTTTATTATTATTATCTTCTATTTTCTTTTCTAATTTTCTATAATTCTCTTCCAATTTCTGTTCCATTTTTTTCATGTCTTTGACTTCTTTTGAATTCTGTTCCATTTTTTGTTCTATTTTTTTCATGTCTTCTTTGACTTCTTTTGAATTCTCTTCCATTTTTTTCGTATTCTCTTCTATTGTCTTGTTCATCTGCATCATTAATGACATCAAAGCTGCCATATTGACATTTTCCTCTCTTTCTGGATTCATTTCTGCAGTATCTTGTGGAACTTGAACTAAACTCTCCTCTTGTATAGGTTGTGTTTCTACTTCCAAATCTTCTTCATTCTTTTTGCTTCTTGTACCTTTCTTTCCTTGAGACATTTTGAGACTTTACTTGTTCAAATATAATTAAAAATAAAATCTATAATTTTTTCTTTCTAATGATAATTAATTTAATTATATGAGAGCACTTATCTTCCCAAACTAATTCTTTTAAATAGAGAGCCCCGCGGTGGGCGCGAAATTGTTATGATGTATTGTTTGTGAATGATGAGCAATGAGTATTTTTAATAATATAATATATAGAGTTTTTATCGCGGTTCTCAAAGAATTAGTTTGTAAGTACTTTTTTAAATTATCTTTATTATATCTATTATGAAACACACATACATATCTAACCTAGCCAATGTAAATTTAAATAAACTATCTTTAAATTGAAATTCTTATGAAACTAATTAAATTCTATAGACAATGTAAAATTTAAACAAACTATCTTCAAAATTGAAATTGTTATGACACTAACTAAATTATATTAACAAAATTTTGTACCTTTCTGTTACTGAATGCCTAAATGAACTGTTTTCCACTATATAGATTCTAATCACCACTCAATGTCTTCGTGCTTCGGTTATCTTTGTTTTTGTGAAATTACTTTTTCCAATTATCAGCTTCCACCAATTTAAAATATATTTCTTCTTAAGCATTTATAAACCACCAAGCAAACAGCATTTATATTTATTCTTCTTTTCAATATACCAATATCCAATCACCAAATATATTATATATTTATTCTTCTTTTCAATATACCAATATCCAATCACCAAATATATTATATAATTTTAATATTCAATTAATACTTGTTCCATTATACAATCACCATTTATACATAACATAATTTTTAATCTTCAATAATATTTTCTTTATACTGTTTCTTAATCTTCATTTAACTCACTATATTGAACAATTGGAACTTCTGACTTACTGATTGACTGACTCTAACTAACTTTCATACTAAAACTGGCCATCTTGAATCCAAATCACTGGGTATTTATACCTTTTCAATGTTCCAGAACCATCTGGTAAGAAATCATATTCCATTTGTTCTATTAAATACATGTCTGAATTTTCTGGAACAATCCATTTCGCAAACAAGGCCATCTCCGGTGATCTAGAGAATTCCTTACTTTTCTATCGAGAATTTTGTCGACATTTAGGCTTTTCAGATCAGAATATACACTTAAATCAGTAACTTAACATTCTAATTTAATAAACTACACATTTTAAACAACATATTATTATAACCACACTTTATATTCGCAACCATTACTTAAACGTCACTTCATAGTATGTATATCTGGTTGCCTAGTCACATGGCTCACTTAAATATATCTACAACATCATAATTAGTAAAACAAAACTTTTTTTACACTTATTACATGCTAATTTCTTAAAAAATGCCCTCACATACATAATTTTTCTTAAATTCTCTAGTATATAACTTATTAAAATAACCAAATACTTTTTATATCTAATATTATCTAGTATATAAATTATAAAATATTTTCTTTAAACACCAATCATCTCAATATATATATATATATATATATATATATATATATATATATATATATATATATCTCAATATATATATATATATATATATATATATATATATATATATATATCTCAATATATATATATATATATATATATATATATATATATATATATATATAAAGTATTCAACTAGTGAATTCAGAGGTTTAATCGGTCATTCAGATTGGCAAATAAAAAAGTCAACTACTTCATAAGTTTATCGAAGACGTATCGCTTTATATTTCTAAAGCTTCATCAGTTTTCTAAAATATAACAGGTGACATAGCGTTTATAAGATATACGGATGTTAATAATTAATAACTTACAACTCAATAAGTATGTAGTATATTACCGATGTTATTATATATGTACTGTAAACTTTACTCAGAGATGCAGATATATAAATCAAAATCATGTACATTTGTGCAATCGATTTGGAAAGGCTTTTGACAAAGTCCGACATAACAAAATGCTAGAAATATTGGAAACAGCTGGATTAGACGATAAAGATCTACGAATAATTACAAATCTATACTGCATCAAGTAGCAAGAATAAAGGTTGAACAAGAACTGTCGGATGAAATGAATATAAAAAGAGGAGTAAGACAAGGCTGTATATTGTCGCCTTAATTTTTAACTTATATTCGGAGAAAATATTTAAGGAAGCCTTCATGGAGACAACCGAAGGTATTATTGTGAATGGAGTAACCGTCAACAATATTAGATATGCCGACGATACCTTAGTA
Source organism: Diabrotica undecimpunctata (assembly GCF_040954645.1). Taxonomy (NCBI): domain Eukaryota; kingdom Metazoa; phylum Arthropoda; class Insecta; order Coleoptera; family Chrysomelidae; genus Diabrotica; species Diabrotica undecimpunctata. The sequence continues at coordinate 93,078,030 of NC_092804.1, forward strand.
CTTGCTAATTGCGGAGAAGACCTTTAAAATCTACTACTACTACTACTAAGGATTTCCACAGTTTCACTGTCTTCCTTCACTCAACCGTTTTCTCCAATTTTCCCTGTCATTCCAGTCTCCATCTCGCAGGGTTCTTTTCTCCATAGCCTCGTCGATTTCATCTCTGAATGACCTTCGGGGTCTTCCTCTCTTTCTTCTTCCAATCGGGCTCCATTCTGTGATTTTGTTTATCCAGCGTCCTCTGTCCGCTCTTCTGACGTGGCCGTACCAGGATAGTCTCTTCTCCTCTATATAGTCGATTATGTTTGATTGCACTCCCATTCTCCGCTTAATCTCTGCGTTTTCAATTCTGTCTCTTTTTGTAAGTCTACAGCTTCTCCTCAGGAATTCCATTTCTACTGCTCTTATTCTACCTCTATTTCTCTTGTTTATTGTCCAGTTTTCGGACCCATATGTCAGGATACTTCTTGTCAGGGTGTTATATATTCTCTTTTTTGTCTTTATCGTAATGTTCTTATCCCACAACACTGAGTTTAGTTGTCTTATACAGTTTCTTGTTTGTCTCAGTCTGTTGTTTATATCTTCTTCTGTTGTTCCCTGGTTCGATATTATGGTTCCTAAATACTTGAATTTATCTGTTCCATTTATTTGTCTTCCCTCGTCTATCTCTAGGTTTCTCATATCCTTGTTTTCTGTTGTTAGGTATTCGGTTTTCTCTAAGTTTATTTCCATTCCGTTGTTTTTATATTCTTCTTCTAGTTTTCTGAGCATAAAGCTGAGATCTTCTTCATCTTGTGCGATGACTACTTGATCGTCGGCAAAACTTAAGGTGTATAGGTATTCGTCTCTTACTGGTATGCCCATTCCTTCGCACTTTCTCCTCCATGGTTTGAGTGTCTTTTCCAAGAATATTTTAAACAGAGTAGGGGACGTAGCACAGCCTTGTAGAAGTCCTTTTGTCGTCTTAAATGGATTGTATGCTTTATTTCCACATTTAATAGCTACTTTGTTTTCTTTGTATAGTGCTTTAACTGCTTTTATTAGTGTTTGTCGGATTCCGAGATCATTCATTGCTTCTCATAATTTGACTCTAGGTATTGAGTCATATGCTTTCTTTAGATCAACAAAGGCCAGATGGACAGGTCTACCTTTTGCCATTTTCTTCTCTATCAGTTGTTCTAATGTGTACGTATGATCTAGGCAATGTTTTCCTACTGTGAACCCTGCTTGGTCTTCTCCAATTTTTCCTATTATTTCAGTTTCTAGTTTTTCTTTAATAATTTTCCCGTAAAGTCTACCTACCGACGATATTATACTAATTCCTCTATAGTTTTCACATTTTTTCCTGTTTCCTTTCTTATGTATGGATGTGATGTATGCTTGTGTCCATTCCGCAGGTATTTCTTCTCCATTTAGTCCTCTTTCGAACATTCTATGTAGCATGCGGAATAACTTTTCCGTTCCGTTTTTAATTAGTTCGTTTGGTATTCCTCCGGGTCCTTTGGCTTTTTTGTTCTTCAATGTCTTGATTGCTCTCTTAACTTCTGCCAGGCTTATTTCTATCTGGTCGTATGACCCATTTCCTGCATGTTCTATATTCTCTTCCTGAAATTGGGGACGATTTTCTGTAAGTAGTTCTACGTAGTATTCTTGCCACTCGTTTTCACTAATTTTGCCGATCTGGGTTTTCTCTGTCTTATTTCGTTGAAGTGCTTTTAATATTCGCCATGATTCTGAATTTCTCGTTCCTCCGATATGTCGTTCTATCTCTGTGCATGCTTGTTCCCATCGTTCGTTCTTTTCATTTGTTACTCTTTTCTTTACCTCTCTGTTTTTCGCTCTATGTAGGTCTAAGTCTTCCTGTTTTTTGGTGTTTAGGTATTTTATGTGTAGTTTTTTCTTTTCTTTTATGCATTTCAATGTGTCTTCCCTTAATTTGATATTCTGATGGGTGTTCCTTTGGTCGTCTTCTCCAAGAGCTTCTAAGGCCGCTGAAATCAGGCAGGTTTTTATGTGTTCATGCATTTCATCTAACGTGTCATATCTGAATTCTTCTAGTTTTTGGTCTAGTCTTCTTTTGTATAAATCTTTTATTGATTCTTCCTGCAATAGATGTAATTTGAGCCTCTTTTCGTTTATTGTCGTTCCCGTTGTAACAATCGATGTATGTTTTTGTTTTGTCCAGATATAGGGGAATTCCATCCATGCCACCACAAGTTTGTGATCTGTTCCACACTCTGCCCCTCTTTTCACTCTGGTGTCTTTCACTTTGATGGAGCTTTTGTGGTTCATGATAATGTAGTCAATAATGGATCCATTATCCACCTTCAAAATCTAATGAACAAAATAAAACAGACTTGTGATCAGTATGGATTCAAACTCAACGAAAACTAAATATATGATAGTTAGCAAACAAAATTATATACAGGATGACGGTATAAAAGTCGGAGATGCCACACTGGACAGAGTGGAGAAACACGTGTATCTCGGCAGTAATATCAATGAGAGCTGGGATCCAACCGCAGAAATTAAAAGCCGAATAGAACAAGCCCGAGCTGCCTTTGTAAAAATGAGAAACGTACTTTGCAGTCACGATCTTAGCATTGGCCTTAGAGTTCGAATGACACCTTGCTACATTTTTCCTGTCCTGCTGTATGGAGTGGAAGCGTGGACTGAGGCTATCCTTAGACGCTTGACAGCCTTTGAGATGTGGGTACACAGACGACTACTGAAAATAAGCTGGGTCGACAGAGTTAGAAGCGAGGAGGTCCTTAGACGGCTGAATCAAGCAACACAACTGGTCAACATAATAAAGAAACGCAAGCTGGAATACTCCGGTTATATTATGAGACACTCTAAAAAATATGATCTTTTACATCTGATCATTCAGGAAAAGATCCAAGGTAATCGTGGTCCTGGTAGAAGAAGATCATGGCTGAAAAATCTAAGGCAATGGTATGGAAAATCAACTACATCGTTATTTAGAGCTGCTGTCAATAAAGTCACGATAGCGAATATGGTAGCCAACATGATATACAACGATCGATAGCGGTCATGGAACTAAAAGAAGAAGAAGAAACTTTACTCATTACTTAAAACTAACTTAACAAAAAACACAAACTCTGCAGAAAATAATGTTCATATTCGAGAATTCATTTAGAGATGGTTCTCCACTGAAGACAAACAAAGCACTGATTTATTGTAATCTATGCAAACAACGTGACGCGATACCGAAAATTTTTTAAGGGCCCTTTTATATATATATATATATATATATATATATATATATATATATATATATATATATATATATATATATATATATATATATATATATATATATATATATATAGAAAAGAAATTTAATCTTTGCAGATTAGTTAAATAGTAAACTCTTAAATATTGGGGAAATCTGCAAGAAATACTCTAATGTGTATCAATTGTTTCGCCGAACGTTTTCGCCAAAGAGAATTAATTTGGCTTCTTCAGGGCTAAAAGAGAATAAATTATAATTAGCTACCATATATTATCTATTAAAACATTATTGATCTTACCGTAACTTAGAATTGTAGAGTTAGAATATTAAAAAACTTTGCTAGTAACATAGTGGTGTTTTTTGTTACTATGTGCAAAAAAAGTTTTTTTATAAGGATTGAAATGTATGGTAGCTTCGAACTTGACACGTAAAGGCTTACCCAAGGTTAATCGAAAAACCCAATGCAACTACATTTAAAAGGAGGTAATTCTTTGAATTGTCGGCAATAACTAAATTTTTGATTTTTAGATAGTTAAAAGTGAGGTTCTGTTTAAGCCAGAACGCAAGCGCTGACAACTTCAGTAGGTCGTATGAATCTTTATGTCGTTAAGGTTCATTGGTAAAAAACGAATGAATTTAAGTCCCAGTAAAGGGAAATATTATTTTGATTTTCTTTATTTAATTATATTATATTGTTCATGTATTATTGAATCTTATTGAGACGTATCTAAGAAAAGCAAGGGAATGTTATATATTTTTTGTTAATGAAAATTAATTATAAAGGTATGTTAGTTGTTAATGGATATATCAGTCAAGTTAGTTATCTGTGATATAGTATTGTTCTTGGTATCTGATTTAAGTAACAGGTGGTATATATCGCTTAGATTCTTGATGTCACTCTTAACATTAATGGAGAAATCGTTAAGGAAAATATAAGACATTTCAATGAACTCTCTTTTAGATTTATTGTTCTCACGGTGGAGAATTGTGGTGTTAGTATAGTCCATGAGATGACCAGTGGAATGGACATGTTTGGCTAATGCACAACGGTCAGGGTGAAGTCGAGAATCACTTTTGTGTAGTGTAATACGTGATTTCAATAATTGAGATGTTTGACCGATGTAGGAATTGTTGCAAGAGAGACATGGAATGTTGTAGACAATATTACTAAGCCTATCTATGGGAGTCTTATCTTTTATATTAGAATAAAGATTATTAATTGTTAGGGCTGATCTACAAGCCACATTAAGTTTAATGTTATTATTATTGCCAAAGCTATTTTCAACACTTTTCAGAATCCTTGTTAACCCCGGAGTGATATCTCTGAAATATGGTAATGAAAAATATTTGTTTATAGGAGTATCCGAGACTGGGTTCCCACTTAAGACATCAGGATCAGCATTGTTAGTCGCGAAGGAAGGTGAAATATCTTCGTCATGGATAGTATTAAACAAAATCTTATTAACTAATGGTGTTGGATAAGCGTTTGAAATAAAAAGTTTCTGTAGGATTTGTAGGTTTTTTGTATGAAAAGAAGGATCTGATAGTTTTGTTACTCTATTTTTCATCTGTTTGATTAAGTTGACTTTGGTAGAATTATTATGGTATGAGTTGTAGTTAAGGTATCTACCAGAATGGGTCGGTTTTTGATACCAATCTATTTTGATGTTGTTGGTTTCCCTGATCATCCTTATGTCGAGAAAGGGGACGGACCTAAGGATTACCTCCTTTTAAATGTAGTTGCATTGTGTTTTTCGATTAACCTTGGGTAAGCCTTTACGTGTCAAGTTCGAAGCTACCATACATTTCAATCCTTATAAAAAAACTTTTTTTGCACATAGTAACAAAAAACACCACTATGTTACTAGCAAAGTTTTTTAATATTCTAACTCTACAATTCTAAGTTACGGTAAGATCAATAATGTTTTAATAGATAATATATGGTAGCTAATTATAATTTATTCTCTTTCAGCCCTGAAGAAGCCAAATTAATTCTCTTTGGCGAAAACGTTCGGCGAAACAATTGATACACATTAGAGTATTTCTTGCAGATTTCCCCAATATTTAAGAGTTTACTATATATATATATATATATATATATATATATATATATATATATATATATATATATATATATATATATATGTATGTATATATATATATATATATATGTATGTGTATATATATATATATATATATATATATATATATATATATATATATATATATATATATATATGAAAGACTGCATTTCATTTCAGTTGAACTTCCACAAGTGCTCCTGATGATGAGTTGAATAACTCGAAACACGTGTAGAGCAATGGTGGAGTTCCGATTGAAATGAAATGCAATCTTTTACTTTCATTTAAACGTCTTTCTCTACGTAAAGAGCGAAAAAGATAGTAATTTTCAAAGGTGAATCGTAGATGCATGTTGAAGTAAAAGGACTTCTGGCGTCGTTAAAAGTCTCTCGTAAGAGGCTTTTAATTTGCGGTTCACCTAATTTACTATCAGAGACAGGTCTCTGGACTTCTTGTTACTTCGTATATATATATATATATATATATATATATATATATATATATATATATATATATATATATATATATATATATATATATATATATATATATATAGTGTATATAACGACGCTAAGAATACAATTTTTACAACACAATGTCTTGTGTTGTATGTTTTTATTGAAAATTTTAAATGTATTTTTTAATATTTTTAACGTATTTATGAAAGTGTTCTTCACCACTAGGACCAACTGAACATTTCCAATGTAGGTTTTTAAATGTTAACTTCCACCATTTGTACTAAATAAGTTTTTCATTTAGGTGCTGATGAAGGTGACAGCCTATCACCGAAAATTTCACATTTAGAATAAAGTTCTACACCAAACTGGCTTATACCATCTCTAGCCGATCCTTGATTTGACGCTTTCCCGAAAGTTACCTACCAAAAAATTGTATATATATATATATATATATATATATATATATATATATATATATATATATATATATATATATATATATATATATATATATATATATATATATATATTAATGTGATATTAAAAGTCAGAGGTGCGCCAAGCAATTAATTAGCTAATTAATTAATTAATTAAACTTATTTAAATGATGCAATTATGATTTTATCACACTATTTAATTCTCTTATCTCAGGGTTATATTCGTGCTACAATATCTATGCTTTACATATGATATGTAAGGTCTAAGGAATACCGGAATAATAAACATATATGATACAAAATTATATATTGAAATAAAATTCACAATCAAATATCTTCAACAAAAAATGATTATCAAAATTTTGTTCTACGTACGTGAACCTTCAAAAATTAATGTTATATACTATATAAATTAAAATTTCAAATCAAAATTGTTGTTCTATATCTCCTGATAAATATTTCTATCTTTTTTGAAGCAATCAAAAAAAAACTTTGTTGATAAAGAAAAACTGACGAATGGTAAAAAAAACTATCTCTCTGATGATGAGTTGTCCAAATCCTTGTTCCTTGTAGCCTACACTATCTATTCTTAGCAGTTCCCTAGGTAATCAGCAATCTTACAACGAATTATTGCGAGCCTCTCGGCGTCAATGATCTCATTCAGATGCACGTATCGTTCAAAAAATGCTAGCCTCTTCTCCTCTCGATAAACTGAATCTCTCGTTCCGGCCTGAACAGTGACTCTTGGAATATATAAGTAGAAAAGTATAACTTACAATATTTTTCTGGATCAGCTTCCGTCAAATACACTAACTCCAAGAAAACTCACAAACATTCACTTCTAATGCTTACTATCACTTCGGAACCAACAGAAAACAACGACTGTTCGCCTTGCACCTTTGGAAAAAAACTCATTATCTTTTCTCCTTCAAAAATCTAGCTAAACTCTCATTCCTACATAAATATCCCACTTTTTCCAATCACAATTATAACTTTCCTAAAAACTATTAACATGCTAATCGTTTCTACAAATTCTTAAAAACTAACGGAGAATTATACATTTTAAATATTTCGATTCTATTGTCTTATTCACCGTATCGGCGTACAAGTCTATTTGGAAAATCCACTCGCATTGTTCCATTATTTCACTACGTTCACCCAAATATATTTTACAAAGAAAATAATTTATGCATATCTTTAAATTTTGTTTACTACAGGTAATCCAAAGATAATGGACTTTCATTTCTTCGAAATATCTTTTATAGTTTATCAGTTGAAATATTTTGAATTATTATATTTTATACTTTGAAATATATTAAGAGCAAACCAATATTATTTTCAATTTTACATAGCATAACAACTCTCCAGGATATCTTGAAAATTTATTTAAATGGTCTATTTAGTAATTTTAATTTTATCTTTGGCTGATAAAATGAATCATAACAATATATATATATATATATATATATATATATATATATATATATATATATTGAGATGATATTAAACATAGGAGAAAGAAAAATAGTATTTAAAAAAAATAATTTATAAGTTATACACTAGATAATATTAGATATAAAAAGTATTTGGTTGTTTTAATAAGTTATATACTACAGAATATTATAGAATATATATATATATGAGGGCATTCTTAAGTTTAAAAAATGTTTAAGTTGCAATGTATTGGGTAATTTTAATAATTATAATATTGTAAATATATTTAAGTGAGCCATGTGCATAGGCAACCAAATATACTCTGAAAGTGACAGTTAAGTGATGGTTGCGAATGTAGAAGTGGGGTTATTTTTAATTTAAGATGTTTAGTTTACATATAGTTACGGATTTGAAATAGTGTAATTTATTGATTTGGGGTGTTTAATTTACATACATATAAGTTTATATTCTTATCTGAAAAGCCTACATGTCAATAAAATTCTCGATAGAAAAGAAAAGAATTCTCTAGAACACGGAAGTTAACCCTGTTTGCGAGATAGACTATTCGAGAAAATTCATATATTTAGGAAATAGAATAATTCGAAGATGATTTCTTGCCAGATGATTCTGGAACATGGAAAAAGATATAAATACCCGGTGATTTGGAAAGAAAGTAGGACAGTTACTATGAAGTCAGTATAAGGTCAGTCAGCCAGTAAGCAGTCAGTATATAGTTAGTCAGTTGGGGAGATTTTCAAGATAGTAAAGTCAGTATAAAGTGGAATACTAGGAAGAATTACAGGAATGCCAGTTTTCACTAAAATCGATTTACAGCATAGTTTCTGGTTAATACCTCTAGAAAGAAAAAGCAGACAGTATACAGGATTTCAGATAGATGGAGTAGTATATCAATTCAAAGTAGTACCATTTGGACTTCAATCATCTTGCAGTGCTCTATGTAGATGTCTTCATGATATTCTGGATCAATATAAACATTTTGTAATTAACTACATTGATGATATATTAATTTTTTCTAAAACGGCTGAAGATCATGAGAAACACCTAAAAATTATAATCAACAGATTAGACAAAGTTGGACTAAAAATAAATCAAGAAAAATGTACATTTTTTCAAAAAGAAGTAATATATCTAGGTTATACACTTAACAATAAGGGAATCGAAGTGCATCCAGAACGAACACAGGTCATTCAGGAATATAAAACACCACACAATTTAAGAACTTTAAGAGGATTTATTGGAATAATTAATTATTATAAAAGGATGATACCAGATCTAAGTATAAAAGAAATTCCATTACTTGAACTACTGAGAAAAGGTGTAAAATGGAGATGGAGTCAGAGAAGAGAACTAGCATTCCAAGAAATCAAAAACATTTTTCTGTCAAATTTAAAAATATATCACCCAGACTACACAAAGCCATTCATATTAAGAACAGATGCACCAATAGAGAGATTTTCAGGGGTATTATTACAAATACATGATGGGGTCGAATACCCAATACAATTCATTTCAAGAATTACAAAGCCACATGAAAAGGGTTACTCAGTTTCAGAATTAGAACTAGCAAGTATCATACACTGTGTCACAAAATTAAGATTTTATTTGTTGGGTAATGAATTTACTATAGAAACAGATCACCAAGCTTTAACATCTATATTAAATAACAAATATGGAAACAGTAGAGTTCACCGGTGGAGTCTAATACTGAGTGAATGTAGCTTTGAAATGAAATACATTTCTGGAAAATCCAACATAGTGGCAGATGCTTTATCAAGGTTAGAAAATACATCACAAAAAGGGCAGCGAACAATAAAAATTGGATTAAATCAGTTAGTAGAAAGCACTGGATTATATTCTAAAGAAGAAATCATAAGAGATCAGATCAATTTGAGTGAAAAGCAAAAAGTCCTTAGGAAAGATGGGGTTTATTATAAAATAATAAATGGCATAGAAGTATATGTAATAACTAGAACTTTGGCAAGGAAAATATTGAAAAATTTACATAACAATTACATGCATATTGGTTCAAGAAAGCTATGGATGCTATTTAGGGACAATTATTTTGCAAAGAATGACATAAGTATAGCAAAAGAAATTACTACTCAATGCCAAATATGGCAAACAAACAAAGAAAAGAATTTCAAAAACCAGAACACATATAGATCTAATGTTGTATATGAAAAACTAAATACAGTTCCATGGATTTCATTTCAAATTTAGTTCCAAGTCCAACAGGAAAAAAACATATACTAGTGATAGTTGATTTATATACAAAATTCATTAAACTATATCCCTGCTCCAGAACAAATGTTAAAACATTGAAATTATATATTAATCAATTTTTCGAAGAAATAGGACCATTTAGAAATTGCATAATAGATAACGCTACATATTTTAACAACCAAAAATTTCGGGCATTTTGTAAGAAAAAGGAAATCAACATTCATTTTACAAGTATCAGACATCCTCAGGCAAATCCTGCAAAAAGATATATTAAAGAAATTATAAAATATTTAAGGATAGTATGTCAGGATCAACATGAGACATGGCAGCAACATATACCACAAGTAGAATATTTTTTAAATAATACACATAATTTAAATACAGAGGAAGTACCAGAATATTTAATGTTTGGCCATATAGGAAACAGAAAATGAATTAGTGAATATAATCAGCATATGTTAGAACAAGTAATGCAGAAAGTGAATAACCGAATTAGGAGGAAAGCTGAAAAATATATCAGAAAACACAATCGAAAAATAAAAAAACCAATCACATTTCAAAAAGGAGACAAAGTGTTAATTTGTTCACTTAGAAAGAGTAATGTTAGAGGAAACCGTTGTAAGAAATTGCAACCAATGTTTGAAGGTCCATACAGAATCGAAAATCAGAATGGACTAAATAGTTATGTGTTGATAGATGCAGATAATAGACCTAGAGGCATATTTCATATAAATGATATCTTTAAATATTATGAAAAAATTGAATAATGTTTTCTATACTTTTAACACTAATAATAACAACACTAACAGCTTACTGATAGATCCATTTGATTAATTTAGGGTTAGATACAGAATTGATTCTATAAATGTCTTTCTAAAAATAATATGAAAAGTGTAAAACTTACCATTCATATTGATGAGAGTCTTTTGAACGGAAAGATGGAAAATAAATTGAAGGAATTCCTAGATTTTGTCTAAATAAACATAACACAATATAGACGCTTAGATTATCTTTATTCATTGTAAAATGTAAACACAAAAACTTCCATTTGACATGACAGTTTGATATAGACAGACAACAGGGATGCATTTAATAGTTTAATTAGTAATTATAGTTATAATAATAATTTAATTAGTAATAATTTATTATATTTACTAAGGTATCTGGATAAGAAAATTAATATTTAAAACAAATAATATGTGAATTATTTATTTTAAAATTAATTTTGGGGTATTGAGATGATATTAAACATAGGAAAAAGAAAAATAGTGTTTAAAAAAATAATTTATAAGTTATACACTAGATAATATTAGATATAAAAAGTATTTGGTTATTTTGTAGCGTTTTAAATTTGGTGGAATATTTTCGTTTTTCTGTTTGCAAATGAATTTTAAAACGATCAATATATTGTGGCATTTTAAGTTGAGATCCTAAATATCAAGTTTTGGTATTCAGCTGTTTTTGTCTTTCGTCGTTAAAACGCAATAAACTGGAATATTTAAAAGTTGTTTCGAGTCCCCTAATATAATATTGCAAGTCAGGTATACGGTTTTTCTAAGACGTATTAACTCAGAATATTTTTTTTTGTCTTTGTTTACATTAGATTTATGCAAGTAACCCCTTGTTTTCATATTTTGGTAGTTACCCCAATCTCAACTCCCTTGCCATTCACTTATCCACGACCCCAGCTCTCCAACAACCTCCTGAGTGCCGTTCGCAACAGTAACGATTGTTTTGCTTGCCCTATCTTCGCCCCCATAGTTTCTGTCCCCTATTTCTACCGTATATTCTTACCCTGAGGTAGGCAAAATATATTTTCGTTACAAAATAGCGCCCAACGTGGCTGGCATGTTTTAGATTTGCGCTATTTGTACTTCGTTACAAAATAGCGCCCAACGTGGCTGGCATGTGTTAGATTTGCGCTATTTGTATCTTCGTTACAATTTTAATAAGTTATATACTACAGAATATTATAGAATATATTTATATGAGGGCATTCTTAAGTTTAAAAAATGTTTAAGTTGCATTGTATTTGGTTATTTTAATAATTATAATATTGTAAATATATTTAAGTGAGCCATGTGCATAGGCAACCAAATATACTCTGAAAGTGACAGTTAAGTGATGGTTGCGAATGTAGAAGTGGGGTTATTTTTAATTTAAGATGTTTAGTTTACATATAGTTACGGATTTGAAATAGTGTAATTTATTGATTTGGGGTGTTTAATTTACATATAAGTTTATATTCTGATCTGAAAAGCCTAAATGTCAATAAAATTCTCGATAGAAAAGAAAAGAATTCTCTAGAACACGGAAGTTAACCCTGTTTGCGAGATAGACTATTCGAGAAAATTCATATATTTAGGAAATAGAACAATTCGAAGATGATTTCTTGCCAGATGATTCTGGAACATGGAAAAAGATATAAATACCCGGTGATTTGGAAAGAAAGTAGGACAGTTACTATGAAGTCAGTATAAGGTCAGTCAGTTAGTAAGCAGTCAGTATATATTTAGTCAGTTGGGGAGATTTTCAAGATAGTAAAGTCAGTATAAAGTTGGAGACACACACAGTTAGTAAGCAGTCAGTATGAAGTCAGTAAAAAGTCATTAGTCAGTCAGGATTGGGAAGAAAGTATAAAGTATGCAATAATCAGTGATTTAGTATTAAAATTTGATAGTATTGGAAAGTATATTAGAAGAATATTGGTTGGAGATTAGAAGAAATTAAAAATTATATTATAAGAAATTATATAGGGTTTTTATCGCGGTTCTCAAAGAATTAGTTTGTAAGCACTTTTTGAAATTATCTTTATTATATCTATTATGAAACACACATATAGACCTAATATAACCAATGTAAAATTTAAAATAAACTATCTTTAAATTGAAATTCTTATGACACTAATTAAATTATATAGACAATGTAAATTTAAAACAAACTATCTTTAAATTGGAATTCTTATGACACTAATTAAATTATATTAACAAAATTTGGTACCTTTCTGTCACTGAATGCCTAAATGAAACTGTTTTCCAAAATAAAGATTTTAATCACCACTCAATGTCTTCGTTGTCAGCCTCAGTTATCCTTCTTTTTGTAAACTTGCATTGCCAAATACACCAAAATGTTTATTATCATCTTCCACCATTTTAAAATATTTTTCTTCTTAATAGTATTTATAAATCGGTAAAATATTCTTCTTTCTTATTTATTCATCTTTCTAATAATCTTTTTTTTTTCTTCCAATCTCCAATCCCCATATACATAATATAATTTTTAATCTTCAACTAATACTCTCTTCCAATCTCCAATCACCATATTATACATAATGTAATTTTTATTCTTCAACTAATTCTCTCTTCCAATCACCATATACATAATATAATTTTTAATCTTCAATTAATACTCTCTTCCAATCTCCAATCACCATATACATAATATAATTTTTAATCTTCAATTAATACTCTCTTAATTTTATTTGTTAATCTTCATCTAATATACTGAGTATCTTGACTGAACTGACTGAACATTTTGAATCCAAATCACATCATATTTATATCATTTTTAATGTTCACGAATATTCTTGAAAGAAAATATATTCGAATCCTTCTATTTCATAGACATTACAATGTTCGCGAAGATTCTACTGCAAACAAAGATTAAATTCTTTCTATTGACATCTTGTTTTTATATTTCTAGATAATTCTTTCCTATCCTATCTAGAAGATTACTATTCTAACTAAAATTCTATCGAGAATTTTATGGAAATTTAGGCTTTTCAGATCAGAATATAAACTTATATGTAAATTAAACACCCCAAATCAATAAATTACACTATTTCAAATCCGTAACTATATGTAAACTAAACATCTTAAATTAAAAATAACCCCACTTCTACATTCGCAACCATCACTTAACTGTCACTTTCAGAGTATATTTGGTTGCCTATGCACATGGCTCACTTAAATATATTTACATTATTATAATTATTAAAATAACCAAATACATTGAAACTTAAACATTTTTTAAACTTAAGAATGCCCTCATATAAATATATTCTATAATATTCTGTAGTATATAACTTATTAAAACAACCAAATACTTTTTATATCTAATATTATCTAGTGTATAACTTATAAATTATTTTTTTTAAACACTATTTTTCTTTCTCCTATGTTTAATATCATCTCAATATATATATATATATATATATATATATATATATATATATACATACATACAGTATACTCCCTTTATAACGAACACGGTTATTACGAGGTTTCGCTTATAACGAGGTACATTAGATGTCCCGTGAAATTTCTATTGAACTATAACCCTTTATAGCGAGGTAAATTTGCTTATAACGAGAGAAAATAAGATTGCAAAACGTGTTTTTTACGTTTTGGCCCGGCCGTAGCTATAAATAAATACCCTTTTTAACTGCGGGCCGCCCGCAATAAACTTCCTACAATTTATGATTCTTAGTCGGAAATGTAAAATTTATGATTCACAAGTGTCATTGTATTGGGTTGACCATTCACACCTAATAATATGGGTCCTAATAGACAAGATGTGGAAAGTGTTTTAAAGGTTGTCAGAAACTTTATCCAAGGACAAAACGCAAATGAAGAAGCATAAAATTGTTTCACATCTTTAGAAAATATGATAGATAGAATACTGGACAATTTAAAGCAGTCAAAAATGACAAAATAACTTTATACGCTTTATACATTTACAGAATACAGATTTTTTGTTTTAACATATATCATTGACAGTAAAAGTAAACAACTCTTTTTTGTTTTAATGCATTTCATTGACAATAAAAGTAAACAACTTTGTTTTAAAAAACGCCATTCAAACAATATTTATTAGCATCTTATATTGCTCCGAATGGCTTCACTATAGAAAGTTAATGTTTTAGAAAACTACATATTCATATGTATGCACAATATTATTGTTGTTGGATATAACGAGATCCGCTTATAACGAGGTAATTAGTCTGCCATTTAAGTTCTCGTTATAAAGGGAGTCTACTGTATATATATATATATATATATATATATATATATATACATATATATCTATATATATATATATATATATATATATATATATATATATATATATATATATATATATTTTAAACAAATATAACATTTTAAATTAATAAATGACACTATTTTGAATTCATATTCATACACTAAAGTTCCTACCACTAAATTCACTTCAGTGTATACTTGGTTGCCTACAAAGGTGGCGTATTCAAATATATTTGTAATATCATAATTATTAAAATAACCAAATACATTGCAAAATAAAAACTTTTTAAACTTATTATTATGTTAATTTCTTAAGAATGCCCTCATATAAATAGTTTTTATAATATTCTCTAGTATATAACTTATAAATTATTTCTTTAAGCACTACCGTTGCTTCTCCTATATTTAATATCATCTCAATATATATATATATATATATATATATATATATATATATATATATATATATATATATATATATATATATATAGGAAATACCGGATATATACCGAATATTAATGACTGTCGATATAAACAAACAACCAGTTTATTAGGGCGGCATTGCTAAAGTGCGTGCCCTCCAAGTACAAAGACCTAGCAGAACCCTGGGCTACCTATCTCGCGACATACGCCCATAGTGAAAGTTCTGCCCATACGAGTCCGACACAAAAGTGAAGTTGCCACGCAGCGTGTGCAAGTCACACCACGTGGGGGCTTTACCCTCCCCGTAGTATCTGTGTTGCGAGTACCTCACCTACCCGTTATTCCCACACCACGATCGGATAGGCTCGGCAGGCGGAGGAATTTCCACCTCGCACGTAGACAGGTCGCCGCCGAGGATCTCTCCTCTACCACTCTTGAATCTCCCGGTGGGTACGTGCCGGGGCACCTACACCACGCCTGACACAAGGTACGGGCCCAGCTCGTTCAACCTCACCAGGCTCTTTTGGAATGGGAGTAGAGTGGTCCCACGAGAGTCTCGTCCCGGATACTAGGAATGTAGACCGGTGACCGTGTCGCCGGAGCGACCGTGTGCGTTTCTACCAACCCGACACCTCAAGCGACGGCTCTCCACCTCCCTATTCCTACCCATTAGTCGCCTCTTACGACAGGCAGGGCTTTCTGACCCCGGCCGTATTCTTATCTCCGCGAGCCGGACGGAGTATAGAAGGTTGGTCGGGATGTTAAAGAAACACTCTTTTGGCTTTTTGTCTAGCTTTCGGAATTGTTTTATTCCTTTTTCAAGACGCTGTAATATACATAAAAAGAATATGTAAATATTCTTCAAAATATCAAAATTCGTCAGTGCAATTTACTAGTTGTTAAGATTATTTATAATAAGCTTTGACCCTCAACATTAATAACACAAACATAAAGTATGGACAAAATACATTCTAAAATTTTGGTAAAGATAGTAAAACTTTGTTTATTATATGACATCTTTTGATGGTGTGTTTTAACTCTGATACATAGAGAACAGAAAGAAAAAACAATAGTATTAAAATGTAATTAGGTGTTCTTGATATTGTATTTCTGTTCAAAAACCAAGAGGCTCATACTGGGTAATTTTTAATTTTTAAACCTGTCTTAATGGTATGCTACCTGTTATGCACGCAGGTGTATTGTGAAGTGTATATGTATAAGTAAATATTTATTTTATTTTTGTTGTTTTTCCAGTAAATAACGTTGCTCAGTTTATGTATGTCAGACTTTTTATTTATGCAAGACGTACTAGATTTTATCCAAGAAAACACGTTTTGAATGGTTTTTTTCTTTTGCCAAAATACAGGGATCTTCGAAATTAAACTCATGGTTCAAAGTTAATGCATGTTCTGTAAGTGCACATGCATTTATTTTATTGGTTTTTATGTCACTACGATGTGAGATCACCTTACTGTGGAAATTGCGAGATGATTCTCCGATGTTTACGTTGTTACAATTGGTACACGGTATAGAATAAACAACATTCAATGACTCCTGTATTATGAAGGGATCCTTTGTTTTTGTGTATAACTTAGATACCGTTTTCACATTCACATAGTTGTAATTTTTAAGCCATTAACATTTTTGAAAATGTTATTTGAATGTAGGGTAAGGAACCAAAAGTTATTTTACAACACATCAGTAATATCATCTAAAATAACTTTTGGCTCCTTACCCTACATTTATATGATATCCCTAATATCAAAACCATCTTTACTACTCACTCCAAATTGTCCAATCTCGTCAGATCAGTAAAAGATCAAATCCCCAATGAAGACCATGGTGTCTACGAGATACCTTGTTCCAGTTGACAACGTACATACAGACAGGACAGACAAACCGACGAATCCATAACCGTATTTACGAACATTCTCTATCAGTCAAACATTCCGATACCACTTCAGCCCTAGCCCAACATCATATTCAGACAGGCCACAAAATAGATTTCGGAAAAACAAAAACTATCGCTCCTTAAAATCAAGAATCATTCGTGAAACCATCGAGATCGAAAAACGGCCTAACAGTTTAAACATGCGTGATTACGCTAAACGATTGCCGGCAACATGGCGACCGTTGCTTCAGCGACCCCTCATCCCAACCCACGCCGCTCAGGCCACGTCAGGTCAGGCCACGTCAGCGCATACCGTTCCCGCGCATACGGATGGTATAAAAGCAGCCTCACAGGGTAAGACCGGTTGTGCCGTTTGACGGTTCTTGTATTTATACAGAACAAGATACTGGTACGTCACGAGTGAGGGAAGTAGGCAGATTAAGACCCCAAACTCGAACGGAACCGTATCCTTCTTGAAAATGGCTCCAAAATGGGTGCCGAAACGTCGAGTTTTAAATTCTTAACGCGGTTCTTCCCGAGAACTCAGTAAGTAATGCATTCATTATATAACCAGGTAACTGAAAATGGCTAATTTACCAAATACGAGTAATTTTATGACAAGGTGAAATGTTTTATAATGCATTTATCTTATGAGATGAATGCCATTAGAAGTATCTTTTGTGAAAATTATAATATAATTCATTCTCGGTTTAAATTCTAATATTATTTTATTATATTCGTTGCATCATTATTAGATATTCTAGACATTTTACATCAAAAGACAAAAAGAAATAGTTCAAGTTACTAGAAAATACTTTATTTCTACGAAAAAACAGGTGAGATTTATGACAAAAATAATAAAAAATACATCAGCAATATTAAAGTTTAACTCCGTCTTCTTCGTCAGTCTCTGGAAGGACATCATTTACACTATTACCTCTAGGTAGATTTGAATATTCGTTATGACATTGCAAGGGTATTACATTCGAATGGCACAATTTAGTAAGATCGTTATATTTTTGTTTGGAAATTGACAAAGGGTTGGATATACCTAAGTTTGGATACAATTTGGTGGATTCTTTACTTTACCGCTGAAGTGTATGATCTCCTCTTGAGCACCTGAAGCCATCGAAAACTTTGCATACCTCTTAGTTGGTTCAGACTTCTTGAATGTAGCGACTCTAATTTTACATATTTTTTCTGCAAGATTTCCTTTAAAATATTTGTCTGATATGTCATCGAAAGTGAAATCTTTATGAAGCAAGGGGTGAACTGCATAAGGTTCAGAAATGTTACGAGCTAATTCAAAAACAGTTGGCCATTGTGAAGGTGCCCAAATAATATGCTTAGCTATACTTTTTTCTATAAAAGAATGCATGCTGTCAACTGGCATATAAGAGTAACCTGGCAGAAGAATTAATCTGGATCACATTTATATTATTACAGGACATCAAGTTGTAGTGGAGAGAGGCCAAAGCAGTACGATTCTTATTTTGACCTGTCACAATAAAGCAGTAGCTTCGTGATTGTCCCAAGGTCAACAATTTTTTTCATAAACGATACTAGACATGTGACAATTTCATTAGCTCCTCTCTTTCCTAGGCTTTCATTCCAACAATATCAGTGGCCTTCCCTTGTTGTACTTTCATAAAAAGTAAGGTTATACAATGCCAATTTTCTAGAGTAATAAAGAAGCATACTTTCCCCGTATGACGTATTTAAAACTTTCTGTAAGTCGAACGAGATACACATACTTCTATTTTTCTCTTTTTTGATGATATTCAAATCTCTTTTTGATTTAAACTTTTTTTATATCATGTTCATGCTTTTCTTGCACTTGACACATTTGTCTTTCTTGGGAATATGAATTCCGATATTGAATTCTTTTGTAAATATGTTTCTAAATAACCTCTCTGACACAACATTTATACCTTTTTCTATTTGTCTTTTTTTATATAGATTATAAAGATTTGTAATGTTCTTAAAATCATTGGGCAAATAAAGTTTGGTGGAGTCTTTTCTTCCATAGTGTGACGGTACTGCTGGCAAACTTGTAATGTAGTTTCTTACAGAGTTCAAGACTTCATACTTTATTTTATTCGAAGGGATAGTTTTTCCTCGCATATCCTCTTTTCCCAAACCATAACAAGCATTAGAGAGTGTATAATAAATTCGTACTCTAAAATTCTTTCTTCTTCATTTAAAAAGTCTGTATGGGCCGATTTTAAAACACTTTTACGGCTACGAAAGTTAGCTCTGGACCTTGCTAGGTCCAGATGTGATATCATCAGCTGAAACGTCTCCGGAATTACCACTACACACTTCTGTTTCACTGTGGATATAATTTCACTTGTTTTATCCATCCGACGTAGAACCTCAATGTTTGTTATTCGGTTCACCCAGGAGATCCTCAGTATTCTCAAACGCCTCGAGTTTTCCCATGGATGCCTCGGTTAGTGTTTATGATTCATCCCCATAGAGCAGCACTGTAAACACGTAGCATCTCAATAAACGGATTTTCCTTTTTAAGGGTAATATGCTTCTTACTAATGACCATGTACTTTGTTTTCTTGATGTTAAAATCAAGCCCGTATTCTTGACTGATTCTCCACAATTGCGTTACTAGTGTCTGTAAACCTTCTAAACTCTCTCCAAAGAGGATGGTGTCGTCTGCATATCTGATGTTATTCAGGCGCTCACCATTTTTGAAAATACACTCTTCGATATGCTCTAAGGCCTGGCTCATGACGTGTTCCGAATAGACGTTAAATAATAGGGGAGAGAGTATGCAGCCCTGTCGTACTCCTCTCTTTATTGCAACTTCTTTTAGTTGGTCTTTTACCCGAATGTTTGCTGAAGGTTGTAGTATATGTTCTTGATTACTCGAAGGTCTTTGTTATCCAGATCAGTTGCCTTTAGTATATCCATGAGCTTATCGTGCTTGATTCTGTCGAAAGCTTTCTGGTAGTCGATAAAGCATACATAAATATCGTAGTTGACGTCTTTGCACCTTTGAAATAATACCTGAACCGCGAACAAGACTTCTCTTGTACCTAACGCATCCCTGAATCCAAACTGCGTTCGTGAGATCTGTGACTCGAATTTCTAATTAATTCTTCTGTGTATTATCTTTAAGAAGGTCTTAAGAATGTGGCTCATTAGACTGATAATACGATGCACTTCGGATTTTTTGCATTAGGTTTTTTAGGTATAGCAATAAATGTAGATTTTAACCAGCTCTCTGAGATTTTTCCCGAGTCATAGATTTTATTGAACGTTGTCGTAAGCCATTTTACTCCTTCGTCTCCCATGATTTTTAGAAATTTTGAATGAAAGTTGTCGGGCCCTGGTGCTTTGCCTGCTTTGGTTGCTTTAATTGCGGCTTTGACTTCGTCTTTAGTGATTTATGGTCCTGTGTCGTATTCCATAATTATCTGGTTGTTATCTCTGTCGTCATCGAATGTCTTTTCAACGTGTCTCTTCCATATATTCTTTGTTTGTTCAATGTCTATTACCGGGTCGCCATGATCATCAGTCATATGTCCTGATCTCTTGAGTTTGTACATTATTGCTGCCTCTTTTACCTTCTTGTGGAGATTAAACGAGTCGTGTCTACTTTCCAATGATTCTATTTCTCTGCATTGATCTTCCAACCATTTGTTTTTGGTTTCTCTAATAGTTTTTCTTATTTCTTTTTCAATTCGTTTATACTCCCACATGTCTCTGTTTTTAGCTCTTCTATTCTCCAACATATCTAGGATTTTATCAGTAATCCACTTTCTTTTTAACCGTTGTTGGGCGAAGATATTTATCTAGGATTGTCTGGTTAATTTGTTGTAGTTTTCCATTTTGTTATCTGGTTCATTAGCTTTCTCTGTATTTTTTAATTCTTTTTC
This sequence comes from Diabrotica undecimpunctata, assembly GCF_040954645.1. NCBI lineage: Eukaryota > Metazoa > Arthropoda > Insecta > Coleoptera > Chrysomelidae > Diabrotica > Diabrotica undecimpunctata. Next base: position 93,099,192 of record NC_092804.1, read on the forward strand.
TATATAGGTTTGTATCTGATGCCTGGTGTCTTCATTTTTTGATGGTCCTAAATCGTATTTTCTTGCTTTTGCACTCTCTATTTTCTTCAGCTTTAGTTTGATGTTAACTACCAGTGGGTTATGGTCCGACCCGATATCAGCACCAGGATATGTTTTGGCTGATGTTATTGAGTTTTTGAATCTTTTATTCACCATAATGTAATTAATTTGGTTTCTGATGATGTGATCTGGGGGGTCTTGAGGTGATCTCCACGAATATAATTTCCTAGCCGGTAGTTTAAGTTTAGAAAGTGTTGGTGATTACCAGTTGTTCTTCCACAGCGAAGGTGATCAGGCGATCTCCGCGTTCGTTTCGTTCCCCCAGTCCAAAGGGTCCAACGGTTTCTTCACTTCTACTTTTTCCCACTTGGGCATTTAAGTCTCCTATAAGCATTTTTATTTCGTTTTAATAAACTCTTTAAATGTAAGTTTATAAAGTAAGTTATTAGCTGCAAACTGTGTATAATTTGTTCATAAATCTTATCTGCTATACGAGACGATACCCTTATATTGAGTCTGGTTTCAAATCCGCTCAATTTAAATTATTCTTTGAGGTTTCTTTGAAAAGTGTAAAGATATGCAATCAGGCCCAGATAGCCCACAATGATTTCTACCAGCTCTTATGAGATTTTAGGCTGGCGGCTCCAGTTACCCCTGTTAATTGAGGTAACTGGACCCACCGTATGTGCAATTTGATTATTTATTTTATTATTACTGTAATACTTTCAATTAAATTAAGGTTCCATACATTTAAATAGTTCCACATCCCCGATAAACTGATAAGATTGGTTAAGGCTACAATGCGTAAAGTTGTTTGCAAAGTCAAAATACAGGGCGAACAATCACAGGCATTTGAAACGCATGTTGGGCTGCGACAGGGAGATGCGCTGGCCTGTCTCCTTTTCAACATAGCTCTGGAAAAGGCGGCCAGGGATGCCCAAATAGACAACAGAGGAAACATTTTTAATAAATCATCCGAAATTTTGGCATATGCAGATGGTGTCGACCTAGTTGCCCGCACATCACGCAAGCTAGAAGAAATGTATACCACCTTGTCAAACGCCTCAAAAAATATGGGCCTGCAAGTAAATGAAGATAAAACTAAGATAATGGCATCAACACCCAACAATAGAGCCAGAAACATCGGCCACCAATTCACGGTTGATAATTCTACCTTTGAAGTGGTGGACAAATTCACATACTTAGGCTCCCTGATCACCAAGGAGAACGTCATGACGGAAGAAATCAAGCGAAGTATAATCCTAGCAAACAAATGCTATTTTGGACTGAGTAGACATATGAGAAGCAGAAACTTAAGCCAAAAAACAAAAATAACCGTATACAAAACCCTTATACAACCAGTGTTGACATATGGGTCGGAGACATGGACCATTTCCAAGGCAGATGAAAATCTCCTGCTTATATTTGAACGAAGGATCCTGAGAAGAATATTCGGTGGCATCTGTGAAAATGGTGTTTGGAGAAGGAGGTACAATTACGAGATATATCACAGATATAAACATATATTTGGTGGTAAAGACGTAGTATCCTTTATAAAAATAGAAAGACTGAGATGGGCAGGACATCTGGCAAGATCACAGCAGAACAACCCTCCTAGAAGAATCCTTTGCCGCAACCTGTGGGAAGTAGAAGTAGGGGTAGGCCAAAACTCAGATGGAGGGATGGTGTAGATGAGGATGGTAGACAAATAGGCGCAGCAAACTGGCAACAGTTGGCAATGGATAGAACTGACTAGCATAATAGACTTGGGAAGGTCGAGGCTCTTTTATAGGGCTGTAGCACCAATGATGATGATGATGACATTTAAATAGTATTAAATAAAGGTCATGTTTTTATACAAATAATTTAAAATTTACTTACACTTTGATCATTAGGTAAATAAAAATCTGAGCCGAAAGCAGATTTGTTGTAAAATCATGATCCATTTACCCCTCCTTACCCTACTATCTGTAAATGAATGTTACTATTTTTTTTTATTCTTAATACAAATTAATACCTACTGTCACAAATTTCACTTTTAGTATCAAAAATTCAGAGGATTGGCTCTGGACAGAGTAATGACAAGAAACTTAAATAAATGATAGAGCATTTTTATATCTTTTATGACACTATCTAAAATATTGAAAAATCTTTCAATATTTTAAACTTTGAGTTTAGTATGAAAATACTATGTATACAAATTAAATGTTTCATTGCCAAGACTGAAATTCTCTATTATTATTTCTCTCTCTAATTACATTGTTTTCAATTAGATTTCGAATGAAATGATATTTTGTGTCGATATGCTTAGAGCTTTTTCCTTTAAATGAATTTTTAGCAATACATATAGCTCCCTGGTTATCTATATATAATATACTACCAGTTATTTTCTCATTCAACAATTCTTCTGCTAGGTTTTTTGTGAACAGTAATTCACAACATGTAACAGTTGATGAAACATATTCCGCCTCAGTGCTACTCAATGAAACAGTGCTCTGTTTCCTTGAATACCATGAAACTGGATTGTCTAGAAAATATATTATGCCTTCTGACATGCTTTTTCTATCATTGACATTAGCTGCCCAGTCTGAATCTGAATATGCAAATATTAAAGGTTTTCTTGATATACTTTTGCTGTATATAAGACAGAAATTAATTGTATCTTTTAAATATCTAACAACACGTTTGGCTGCTATCCATAATATATCATTAGGACAATCTAGGAATTGACTTAAATAAGAAATTGAAAACATTATGTCAGGGCGACTACCTAACGCAATGTACATTAGGCTTCCAATTAATTGCCTGTAAGGTATATTGTCAGAAATTTGATTATTAGTATTAGTTTTTTCAACTTGAAAACCTGTTTCCATTGGTGTTTTGCTAATATTGCAATTCGTCATATTAAATTAATCTATTATTTTATTGATTAAGGGTTTTTGTGAAATATACATTTTTGCATTATTTTCATCTTCAGAAAATTCAAAATCAATACCTAAAAAATTATTTACAAAACCAAGATTTTTTGCATTGAACTCACTTTTTAAACTTTCTATAACTTTTTGAATCGAATTGCTATCTTCACCACATAATAGGATATCATCGACCCATATACACATACACACATTTTTCTTTGTGTAAACACAACAGTCACTTTCGGCACTTCTAAACCCAATTTTGATTGCCCATTTGTCGAATCGTTGGTTCCAGCATTTAGGCGATTCCCTCAGTCCATACAAAGCCTTTTGCAGTTTCAGAACTTTGCTTTGTCCTGTGTATCCCTTAGGACAATGAATATAAACTTCATGTTGTAGCACTCCGTTAATGAATGCTGAAGGAATGTCTAACTGGTATACCTTCCAGTCGTTATTGAGAGCTAGCGACAATAAAATTCTAACACTTGCCATTTTTCACCTACAGGTGAATATATATCTAAAAATACTTCTTCTTCATATCCCTTAGCGACTAAGCGAGCTTTTTTCGTGCCATCACTTTTTGTTTTAAATACCCATTTTGTATTCATGATTTGTTGATTATTAGGTACCTTTGTGGCTTCAGTCCAGGTGTCCATTTTTTCGAGACATTCAAGTTCTGTTTCGATTGCCTGCTTCCATTCATCACTCTCCACTGCTTCTTCATAAGTTACTGGGGTTGATGTAACTAAACAATATGCATAATAAAGTTCATAGTCTTTGAGCTTCGAAGGTGGTTTTATTTCTCTATTAGAGAAACTAGTTTTGGTATTTTGTACATTTACTGGTTCTTCATCTTGTGAATTACTTTCAGTGATATTTCTTAATGTTTTGACTCTACTATCTTCATAATTTGTCTCTTCCAATATTTCCAATTCATCTTGGCTTGGTAAACTTTCCTCAGTATTTTGATTATTAGACAATATTTCTGGAGAATATTTATATTGTGATTCATCGAAAACCACATCTCTTGAAATTTTAATTTGATTAGTCAGTGGATTCCAGATTCTATAGCCAGTGCCACTGTAGCCGACCATTACACCTTTACTTGCCCTTGGTTCTAATTTACTTTTCTTTGGTAGGTTGTAGTACCATACTTTTGAACCAAAAACTCTGAGTTTAGACAAGTCAAGCCTGTTCAAGTATATTTCTGCTGGTACTTGAAGTTCAATTGCTCGTGATGGGGTTCGGTTGAGCTGATAAACAGCTGTTCTAACTGCTTCTCCCCACAGACTCTTAGGAAGATTTGTTTCAACAAACATGGCTCTTACCTTGTCTAAAATAGTACGATTAAATCGTTCTGCTATACTATTCTGCTGAGGTGTGTACCCAGCTGTAAATTCTTGCACTATACCATGTTGTACACAATAGTTTTTAAAAATTTTAGAAGACATCTCTCCTCCCATATCCATTCTTATTCTAGATACTCTCCTTCCTTCTGCTGCTAATTTTTCAATGTGATTAATAAGATGCGACTCACTCTCGCATTTTCTTGTCATTAAATATATAACACTAAAATGTGAAAAATCATCAATAATACAACAACAATAATCATCAATAATACAACAACAATATTAACAAGTAATACTTCTCACCAGACAATGTTGGATCTTTGGACGGACCCCAGGTGTCAACATCGCCAACTCTAGAAGATTTTTTGTACAAAACTTCTTTAAAAGGTTGCCTTGTGGCTTTTCCTTGTAGACATGAATCACACAGCTCATAAGAATAGGGTAGTCCCAACAATTGAAGTCCCCTTCTATTTACATGTCCTAACCGTAAGTGCCGTAAGTTTTTATTACTATGCTTTGCTACTAAACTGGATTGCACTTTATTTAAATGAAAATTTGCAACAAATAAATTACTTTTGTTTTTACAACAAATAAGTCTTGAAGTTCTTTTTTATTATTTCAGCCTTATTTTCTTTAAACACAACTGTGAAACCCAAATTGTTTAGTTTACTAACTGATAATTGATTATATTCTAGGTTATTTAATATGAGTACATCAATGTTGATAGGAATTTCATTGTAATAAACTTTTAACATGCCTTTTTTACAAGAATTCATTACCCTTCCATCTGCTATTTTAATGCCAACAGGCTCAATTTCAACAATGTTACTTATAAATTGTTCATAGTTACCACTGCACATATTTTGTGATGCTCCGGAATCTATTATAAATGAAATTAGGTTGTCATCATTCTTGAGATCTTCAGTTGATAGGGCTGTGATAAAACTTACTTCATCTTCAGCTACTTTGGCATGGACATTATGCTTACTTTGTGTATTATTACCAGTTCTTCTGCCACGGGAATAGTTATTTCCACGAAAAAATCTACCTCCACTGCTGTTACCTCTATAATTATTGTTTTTTCTGAAACAATTGGACACTAAATGGCCTTCAAGTCCACAAAATGAGCAACGGGGTTTTTTATTACCTTGCTTTGTATAAAACGAGGATTCTTCACTAACTTTTTCATTATTTTTCAACTTCAGTTCTGCATCAAGTAATTTTGCTTTAACAAAGTCAACAGTTAACTTGTCATTTGACGTTTCTAATACAGTAATTACAGTGTCGAACGTATCTGTCAACAACTTGTTAACAACAAGTGACAAACCTTATCATCTTCTTCTATTGTGGTTCCAGTGGATTCGAGGTCACGCATTCGCGAACTCAATCGCCTATAGGGTTCAGTGCAGTTGTATCAATATGGCGGATATAATTGGGATATCGTTTGTGGATATAATTAATATTGTAGGTGATTCAAAAAGACCTTTAATTGAAGGACAAGCAGTGCTCGATGCCAATCACGTAATAATGTGCGGGGTAATTTCAAAAAATGAATTTCAGGTTAAACTTGAGGCATTATGTTTGCAAACCAGCAATCTGAAAGGATTGCCCCATCAAATACAAATCGAAATAAAGTCGTCAACCGATTCGAAAAAGACCTTCATTTGCAAGTGCACCTGTAAAGCTGGAGCCTCTGGGAAATGCAAACACATTGTCGCTGTTTTGCTCTTTGTTTTTCGGTAAAAATACATATTAATTTTTTGTAAGAATTGACAATACATGTTATTTTTGTTGTAGATGCTCCATTCAGAACTTGGAAGACTTAAGTAGTACAGATACGACGCAGCAATGGGGAAAATTAAAAAAAGAGTATATAGTTTATGAAAAAACCGTTCCTATAAATGGTTTCTGCCACATGGGGAAAACTGATTCTCAAGCAGCACTAGAAAGTCGCCTTGATAATAATGCCGAGACCAGTGTTTTAGACATTCTACTTTCTGGTGCAGAAGGATCGGAACTGCAATTAAGTTTGCATGAAAGTGATAACATTAACTCAGTGGAAGTGTCTGAAGGTGATAATTTAGTACAATTAGCAATGTATCATGACATTTTTACTAACAATAAGTTATTACCTATGTTTGATAGTATTTTAAATGTTACAATAGAACTGAGTGATGATTTGGTACAGTTCTATAACAAAGAAATATTTGTTGCTCATGAAAATGGCATAAATTTATGTAGGGCAACTATTTCTCAGTCTGGTGAAATGTGGCGGAATGCTCGAAGAATGAGGATTACTGGAACTACTTGCTACAGTGTTTACACTTATTACAAAAATAAAAATCAAAACTTGGCTTCGAAAGTAAAATCACTATTTGACACTCACTTCAAGGGTAACGTTGCAACTCGCCATGGAAAAAAAATTGAAGGAGATGCTTTAAATGCCTATCAACAAAAATCAGGCAACAAAGTTGAACGTATTGGCATTATTGTACCATCAAGTGTTTCATGGTTGGGTGTGAGTATTGATGGGCTAGTAGACAACAAATGTTGTGTAGAGGTAAAGTGTCCTTTAGCAGGCAAAACCAGAACTTGCTGTGATGTAATAAAAGAATTAAAATACCTGAATGGGACTTTACACCAAAGAACATTAAGTTTAAAGACCAATCACCAATATTATGGCCAAGTGCAATTGCAGATGTTATTAAGTGGATTGGACCTCTGTCACTTTGTTATATACTGCTCGTATGACAAATCCAGTATTATAATTGAAGTACCATTTGACCCCCACTTCACAGGAGAGATGTTATCCATAATTAAAAATGCATATTTTTATAAAATGTTACCTGTTTTGTGTAATAATATGTCTTCTTCTTCTTCTAATGGCGCTACAACCCGTTGTGAGTCTTTGCCTGCTTAGTAATGTTCTTCCATTCTGCCCTGTTGGATAATTTTCTTCGTCACTGCCTGATGTTGATGGTTTTAAGATCTTCCTGTACGTTGTCTATCATCTTTTACTGGACCTTCCTCTTGTTCTACTTCCTTGGGGCTCCCATCTCTGGATTATTTTTACAGCTTGATTATGTGGCATTCTTTCTAAGTGACCAAGCCAGTTTAGTCTTTGTGACTTTACAAATCTAACAATATCTACGCTTTGCGTTAGTTCACTTTAAATCTCCACTAACCATTGCGGCAATGGGTTGGTCCAAATAACTTTCTTAGTATTTTGCCCTCAAATATTCTCAGTTGATTTTCATCAGTGGTGGAGAGGGTCCACGTTCCACGCTTAGATTCACGATTCAATAACTTACTTTTCATTAAGTCTTTGTTGCATAAAAGCACTTATTACCGCTAAGAATCTGTGCTTGTATTCCTTGACTGACATTGTTGTTGTCATTTATTATTGAGCCTAGGTAGGGAAAAGTGGAGGCATATTCGTAGGTATAGTTGTCTACCTTCAGGTTCTCATGTAGCTCAAATGTAACAGCTTCCAGTTTCAGCTCTATAACTTTTTCGCTGAATTCCCTTTTGTTGTGACTTATTATGGCAACATCATACACATATGCACATATTTTTATGGATATTGTATTAATATATCCGTTCATATCCAATTTTCTAATAGCTTCTGGGTTTAAGAGCTCTTGATAATGCTCCTTCCACCTTTTCATTAGTTCCTGTTTCGCACTGATAATTGCTCATTTTTGTTCTTTGTTTTAATATGTATGATTAGTATAAATTTTAGTTTTATTATATTTTATTTTTTTAGTGTTTTTATTAGAGTAGGTATAAACAATAAATGTTAACAAACAATTCAAAATGTAAAATATATTTTTAAAACAACCTAATTTGTATATTTATCAACAGTAAGTATTGGAGTAGAAAGATTTACAATTCCTGCAATTATATTCACAATTGAGTCCATATATGGAACCATATATAAATTTATTCGTCCTTTAAGAATTTTAAAGATTTTCATTCTTTGAATTGTCCTTTCAACATGAACACGAGCTGCAGCTATCTCAGCAGTTGATAGTGCATCTTCTGCTGAGAATTGCTTCGTTTTCCCTAAAAATGGTGGACGTATTAGTCTTATTTTATTTTGTAAACATTCGTCTTCAATTAAAAACCCTTTGTCCACCATTATTGCGTCTACATTAGGGATTAACTTGTTTATTAAATTTGATTGCACAAAAATTTCCTTGTCCGAAGTTCTACCCCCATATACTTGGCTTATAAATGTGATCAAACCTGAAGGTGCAATCCCAATAAGTACCTTCAGTGTGTGATCACCTTTATAATAACTATAGGACATTATGCGGCACTTTAAACACCTATTTTTTCCACAGGAATTTCTGTGCAATCAAGTATTATTCGGGTATCAGGATACTTTTCGACACAAGTTGGCATTCGTTTCGAAACTCTTTCTTGTGACAGCCATGGTACAGCAGGTTGTAGTACCTTATGTAGTACTTCAACTGTCACATGAAAGTAATTTTTGCAAGTATTTGCTGATACTCTGAATAATACAGATAAACATCTAAATGAAAGGTTAGTTTTTAACTTTACAAATACCAGTATTATACGCTGCCGTAATGATAAATGTAATGGTTTTGCATCTTTCTTTTCCAGCATACTGGCAGCTAAACATATTTTGTCAAGTAGACCCACTGACTGAATTCCTGTGAATGCGTTCACATCTCTGTTGGTTTTTAGCATATCTTCCAATGTGGATTTTCTAGATTGATTTAGCATAGTTTCCGTAACCTGTACACCTTTATCAGTTAAATATGTTTTAAATCCAGGATCATCTTCTGCAGCTGTCAAAATTTCCTCCATTACATTTATCTCTTCATCTTGTGCAGGTGGAGGTGATGTAGATGTATCGTTAACACCAGAGGAGGAGCAGCAACTTTCATGTTTAAGTGCCCGTCTTCGAGCTAGTCTTGCAGCTCTTTCATGCTTAAGCACTTGTATTCTAGCTAGTCTTGCAGCTCTAGACTGCTGTTGAGATGAAGATGATGGTCTATCCAAACTCCTTGTTGGTAGGTTCTATGATGGAATACTACCTTTTTTTAAAAATCTTTTGTGAGTGGTTACATCTGAAAATAAAACCACTATTAGGCTCACAGAAGTGAACAAAAAAAAATGTTACGCCTTGTATTAAAATAACATGCAAGATTGAATATGCAATGCCCATTATTTAAATATTTACTTACTTGGTAGAAAATAATCATTCTCCGTAAAATGCAAACTGCATACATTCATGTATTTGGATATTTTCTTTCCAATGAGAAGTACACGACCCCATTCCTTCTTCTCCATTTCATTTCGAGGAAAGTAATGCAAGGAGATATCTTTCGTTGCTCTCGCAGAACACTGCGGAACTGAGCACATTCTGTTACTACGCTTTTTGGTCTCCATAATTATAAATAAATCGTTAAATGAACAAAATAACACAATCGACAAGCACTCAAATGACGTTTATACATAGGATGACTTAGGTTAACAGATGATTTGTTTACATTTTTATCCCAATTCCTCTAGTTCCAAATAAGCGGTAGCACCGTCGTTTGAGTTCGCGAATTAAACAATCGAACTCAACGAAAAACTTTTGTGACTCTGTTCCTTGTTTATATTACAAGGTTAATAACTTTTTTCGCACATATAAACGAGAAAGAATACTTTTTCTTTCAAAAACTTTTTCTAAATTTTTTATCATTTCGAAAGCTGACTTACAATCACGAATATATTCTAAATGTTCATCTGTAATGCATGTGACAATAATAGATCTCGCTGTTGCATCATGCTTTTTATGTTGAGATTGCTCGTCTCTTGATAAAGCTGCTAGTTGCGTTGCAGTTACTTCTGTGGTAATCAAATCTTTAACACCTCTGGCATCTAGAAGATTGCCTAATCTAAATTTCCAGGACGAAAAATTCGTAGATGTTAATTGCGGATACAAACTCACGGTTGAATTCGCACTACTTAAACTTTGGGCTGCCATTTTTAATTTTATTGCCGGTCACTAACACTTTTTGTCGGTTTCCACAAATTGGGAACACTAAACAAAAACTTTACTTGTTATGGAATGTACTCTGGGCCCATAACCTTTTGAATAAACTTTCAGACTTGCAGAGTATAATTAAATGAGTGTAATTAATTATTTGAGAAAATAAAACACCGCTTCATGTGCAGAACAGAATGACAACATATCATGGTAGCCAACCTGATTTACAATATGTTTGGGGATCAGGATAGGCAACATTTCAATAATAATAATGTTACGAACATGCTTTCGGCATGGCTCATATAACGTAACGATGTTATGATTTAACATCGTTATAAGAGAGTACCGAACTGTAAACTTATAAATAAATATATTTATATAAATTCGAACCGCCCGTTTTATTTAATCTCGCTACAATAAGATTAATAACAAAAATCTAACTACAGAATATTTGTAATTAAAACGAAACACTTACCTACATGAATGTAAAAAATGGAATTATTACACAATACATACACTCACTGATAAACACTTCTTGTTTACAAGCCGAAAAATGCAAGACTGGCCAAAAGTATCCGATAGAACGTTAACCATCTAACCGGTAAGTCGTCCCTTAGAATGACATTCCATGGATTCAAATAATTTAATAAGTAACATGTGTCGATCAAACCGTTTAGGCGTCTTTTAGCATTTTTCAAAGTAATAGTAATACATTGTTGCCCGTTTGAAAATTGTACGATGCGTGATTCTAAATTTATTACCTACCAGTCGAGTAGAAAAAGTAGCGTAAGGGAGGAATGGTGGCCGCTGGGGTAATGGTAGCCATGAAATATTTACATTTACGGCCTAATATTATTTCGCGTTTAATACCTATTGCGCCATCTAACAGTGTTTCGTTCAAACTGTACCTAAAACAATGACGATGTTTTGCCGGCAAAGAAGGAATTTTTGAAAATGACATATTTTGTTTTAGTTGATGTATTAGTGCCAGATTTTTAAAGGTAGGTATGTAGAAGTATGTAATTAAGTTTATTTAGCTGCATAATTGGTACCAATTTGTTAAATTTTTAACGTTGTTTAAGATTATATAAAAAGTTCTTGCTCTAATTTAAGTGATTAATAATTGTGAGTCGATCAGTATAAATATGTATTTTGGGGTTATAATAGCCACGCACTTGGAGGTAATGCTGGCCGGCTGTTCTTTATAAATTCTTATATTTCAGATGCCTCGAGTTTACAAGAGAAAAAGTGACAAATCACGATGGAATGCTGAGCAACTTAGTGCAGCAAATAATGGCAGAAGCGTCCGTTTAGTTGCAAGAAGTTTTGCAATTCCCAGATCTACACTTCAACTACGACTAAAGCGAAGTGATACAACAGGTGCTTCTTTAGATCGTAATTCTGTATTTACCAAAGAAGGAGAAGTTTTGAAAAAGAAGGTAATAAAGTTATCAAAACATTTTTATGTGATAACTCCCACAGAAATAAAAAAAATGTGATTATAAATACGCTGAAGAAAAAAATTTACATCATTCATTTTCCAAAAAAAAGGAATTGCTGGAAGAGACTGGCTTGACGGCTTCCTTAGAAGAAATCCAACTATTCGATTAAGAAAACCGGAGGCGACAAATATTAACCACCGCATATCTGCTTGTAACAAAACTGAAGTTAACCTATTTTTCTCTAATTTAAAATCCATATTGGATAAATATAAATTTTCGGCAGCCATTCGACACCAGCAGAAGTCTAAAAAACCGTTTTAATTTTTTCTTGTTCTGTTTAAAAATTTTTCGTAAATAGAGTTTGAAGTACTAAGGTTTGAAGTTTTATTTACGTTAACAGTATAATTTTTATAGGTATGTAGCAGTATAAATTAACAAAATCCTTAGGCGGTCACTATTCCTCCCTTTCCCCTAAGTGAGTAGACACGTATTTATTATTGCTCCGTATTGCGAACAAATAAAAAATTGTAACAGATATTTCTAAGTATCGGATTGCACTAGAAATTTTTGTGGTGAGTATATAAATACATATATTTTCCTAATTTATTGTTCATTTTTGACATTATTGTGCAATATGCAGTTTGTTCTCTACTATAAAAACAAAGAGATATATTAAAATTAATTTATTTTTCGTTTTCACAAATATTGGTTTGAATCTTATGTGACAGACTGTACTTCTTGTCTCAAAATATTTGTGTCATACATACCTTATAAGGGCCTTGGGTTGTAACCATTGACGCCGGCATGTCGACACTTTTAGATAAAAATTCAAGTCAAAAACTATCGCAGATGTGATTTGTATGTCTCAAGTTGCTTACCGAATGTCAGCTGTGTGCGGGACTCGGTACGCTAATGCAATCTCTTACTCTTAAAAATGCAGTGAAATGTGCATTATAGTGATGTAACGAATGTCAGTTTTTGAACATTCGCGAATGCGAATGCTAATATATGCCACCGACATTCGCGAATACTAATGCGAATATTTAGTTTTTTTTTTTTTTTAATTTGGCAATTTTAATTGTCTCCGGCACTGCCGGCAGTCTCATTTGCGTGAGGTGGGCAGTTAGATAAGTTCAGATAAATTTAGTAATTCAGCAATTTTCAGAACAATTATACAAATCATTCATTGTATAACATTACAGTGTAGTGTACATTATAATATGTATCTTGTTCCGAAAGTTGCTGAATTAATAAATTTGTCTGAACTTATCTAACTGAAGTCGAACTGTTTATGTTTGTTTGTTTAAACTCTTTACATAAAAACACAGACTATTTTTAATTTGTAGTTTAATAATTCTTAGACTTTTTCAAGATGATTGTCTAAAATTAAAAACTTTTGGATAATAAAACTTTCAGAGAATAATTTGTTTTTGTTTGTTTACACTGCATCATTAATTTTTTGTTTTCTAATTTTATGGTTTTCTAAGCTTGACAAATAAAGTGACTTTTCTTAATAAAAAAATTGAAGAGTGAATGGATTTTTATTTTATTAACCTAATCTTCAAATTATTTTTTTTTCTTATACATATTTATATTCGCAAAACATTCGCACAAATTTCGCGAATGCGAATATTCGCGAATGCGAATGCGAATATTCGTTACATCACTAGTGCATTAGTTTCCGCTATATTCGCGCTCGATTATTACGCTTATATGCTATAAGCGATTGATTACGATTTATTTCCCGTGAAGTCAGCTTACATGTATCGAAGGAAACTTTTTAAAAATGGTCTATGGTCCTAAAATATTTGGTACTGTACACGCTGGGGAAAGGAATTTAATACGCTTTCCCCCAACAATTGGTGGAGATCAGACAAAGTTCCATCACTGTTTTTGGTCCTTACCTCGCCGAATATTGTGTTTTGGTTTCGCGTTGTTTATACTTTACTCTCAGTTTCGCATATTTATAGGAATGTGGTTAAAAAACTCTCGAAAAGACTCTGGTGTGTCGCGATAACTCTAAAACAAAAGGACAGAAGTGAAGTTTATCTGGTGTTTGTGCCTGTTGCTGTAAACTACTGGACAAATTGGGTGAGATTTTTCCATATTATAACTTCGCTTATGCACAGGGTGAACCGCTTTTCATAAAGACTATCTTTTTAAAAATTTATTTATAGACATTTGTAGACACTTACCGGGTGTGCGAAAAAAATTGATTGTAAAATAAACTTTCAGTGTGATTTAAGACTTTTACCGCGTTATAATAAACTATAAACTGTCTCGCTGTGTGCTACACATATGTTATTATATAATATAAATATTATTTACTCTATTCTCGCCGTGTGCTAGACATGTTATTATATAATACTAACATTATTTACTCTATTTTCGCCGTGTGATACAGCTATTAGTATATAATATAAACAATATTGACTATATTTTCGCCGTGTGATACAGATATTAGTATGTAACATAAACATTAATTTGCCTAAAGAATTCGATGTTTGCACGGCCTTGCGCAGTTATTTTTGGAGCAGCACTTTTTGTTAAAATTGAAATGGAAGATCTCAAGAAGAAGAGGAAGCCACTGAAGGCAAAGATTACCAGAATAGCAAACTGGCTGCTAGAAAACGCAGATGCAGAAACTGACGGTCTCCAGTTTCAACTCAGACACACCGAATTAAAAACATGTTATCTGAAGTATAAGGAGGTGATGGATCAGATTGAAGAATTCGATGAAACCGGTTCCGAAACAGAAGACAGGGTGCTCATGGAGAAAAAATACTTTTCTAGACTAGCTGAACTGCAGCATAAGATGGAAACTTTAAAGTTACCCTCCCACTCGCTCAGCTGAAACGCTACTCCGCCAACTGTAGCCACTGCTAAGGTTAGGTTGCCGAAAATTACAATGCAGGTATTTTCAGGAAACTTCGCTGAATGGGACGCGTTTTATCAGCTATTTGAAACGCTATAATATTCAATAATGTGGAGCTAAACTTCTTCTTCTTCCTATGCCGTCCCCATTAATGGAGGTTGGCGACCACATTTTTAAAAGCTTCTCTGTCTTTTGCAACGTGGAATAATTCGTCTACAGTCATGTTTGTCCAGTCTCGAATATTTCGCAGCCATGACTTCCTCTTTCTACCTATTCCCTTTTTGCCATCGACTCTACCCTGCATGATGACCTGCAGAAGACTATATTTATTATTTCTTAGTATGTGTCCAAGGTATGCAGTCTTGCGTACTTTTATCGTTCTCAACAATTTTTTGTCTCGACCCATCCTTCTCAGCACTTCCTCATTGGTGACCCTGGCAGTCCATGGGATTCTCAACATTCTCCGGTATATCCAAAGTTCAAAGGCTTCAATCTTTTTAACTATTTGCGCTTTTAGTGTCCATGTTTCTACCCCGTACAATAGTTGCGACCAGACGTAACATTCAACAAACCTCAGTGTCAGCGCAGTATTCAGATTTTTGTCACAGAACAATTGTTTTAATTTTTAAGGGCGCTGCCCTTGCCATTTCTATTCGTACCCGGATCTCTTGGTCTGGATCTAATTCTGTGTTGATGTAAGCTCCCAGATATTTATATTTTGTCACTCTCTCTATTTGCTGTTCACCAAGAGTTAGTTGTTCATTATTTATTGGACTCCTTGATACTATCATAAATTTGGTCTTATCTGTGTTGATGTCAAGTCCCATTTGAATGCATTCACTATTTATTGCATCTAGTAAAGTTTGTAGTTCTTCTATACTCTCAGCCATAATTACAGTGTCATCTGCAAATCTCATGGTGTTTATGATTTCTCCACCAATTCTTATTCCCTCTTTTCTTTCCCATAAGGCTTTTCTGAATATGACCTGTGAGTACACGTTGAAAAGCGTCGGAGACAAGACGCATCCTTGCCTAACCCCTCTCGCAATCGGTATATTATTTGTTTCTATATCGTTCACCTTTACTATTGCTTTCTGGTTCCAGTATATAGCCTTAATAAACTCAATGTCTTTTTTGTCTAAATTGATGTTTTTTAATTCATCAATTAACTTCATATGCTGCACTCGGTCAAAGGCCTTCCTAAAGTCTATGAAGCATACATATGCACTCTTTTTATATTCCCGACATTTCTGCAAGAGTACCGTCAACGCAAATAATGCCTCTCTTGTACCCATGCCTCCTCTGAAGCCAAACTAAGTTTCATCTATCTGCTCCTCACATTTCTTATAAATTCGGTTTTGAACAATTTTCAAGAGAATCTTTAAAGGGTGGCACATTAGGCTTATCAATCTATAGTCATTACATGATTTGGGATTGTTGTTTTTTGGTAGAGGTAAAAATATCGATTTAAGCCATTCTTCCGGGATGTTGCCCTCTACATATATGTGGTTGAGCATTCGGGTGAGTCTCTTTATATTACCGTCATCTAAGGCTTTTAACAGTTCAACTGGAATTTGATCAGAACCCGGAGCTTTTCCTTGTTTTGCATTCTGTAGGGCATTCTTTACTTCTGAGGGTAAAATTTAGGTATTGTTTTTCTTCACCTATATCTTGTTCATTTTCTCTCTCGTCATGGAACAGATGGATTATATATTGTTCCCATACTTCCTGAACAAATCCCCTTCGTTGGCTCAGTGAAGATGTTCGTTCAGTTGTAATGGAAACACCAAATAATAGTAGCAGAGTTTATTGTAGAGACGTACACTATGGGTGTAGACCCGGGATTACTTTGAGTAGAGACTGATGAAGTTGATCGTTGAAGACTATCAAGCTCGTTGAGTGAATATTGATTGAATGCTTCTCTAGGCAAGAGATCTTAGTTTTATATAAACTTTAATTGGGTCAATATTTTCGCGGACCTCGCGTGACATGTGTATTTAATTTATGTACATAGTTTAACTTTGTCAGCACTTTTGACTGATGTACAAATTATATTATTGATAATTGACCAAATGTGTATGTAACCTAATTAACTACGTGTGTGTATTTAATAACAAATAGATTCATTCGGTCTACTGGGTGATAAAATTATACTGTCCAATTTCGGATATGAATTCTAAAGATTTGATATTGGACATACTGCGGAATCGGGCAATCTGGCCCAAGTGTCAATACTCAAAGTTTACATATAAGTATTACATAACATAGTAAAATTCAAACATGATAAATTATAAATAGTTTAAGAATAATCAACAATCTTCCAACCGTACCCTAGCTATCAATGTCCGACTCTATCTCTAGATTAAAATTAGGGCAATTGGATGAAAATGTGGAAAGTGGGATGTCAACTTGGGAAGTCGACGGTACATTGTTGTGCCGATTACTAACTAATACAGGTACTTCCTGTTCGTTAGTCTGAGTTTGTGGATTCCCTGAACGACATAGTCGTGCAACAGGACGGTACTTCCATAACGTGAGTATCCCAATTATTACCATTATAGTAATGATCCCGGTGGCCACAAAATAATGCCAATTAGATTCGTGAATAGATCGCCACTGCGTATGCGTCATTTCTTGTTCCAGACTCTCCTCCTCAAGTAACACATGACGTAGCTCTCCTCCTGGTATGTCAAGGTAGGTGTTTAGAGGCGTGTTAAACTTGCGGGGTGTCCTCGCCACCAGTTGGGCCACGGGAGTGATTGGCGACTTCAGGTAACTCGTCACTGCTCTGTCCACCCCACTGCTAGTGGGGAGTAATGTAATATTTTTCGTTTGGGCGATACATTTGGGTGAAAGCTTCAGGAATGTGACTCGTTCCAGTACTCTTTCGTTCCGATTTCCATCGCAAATAATGGATATGTGTATCGTGACTGGCGTGATAACTAGCCAGAGGTTGGGAGTACCCATCTTACTCCATTGAGCTGTCTGTATTGTCCTGGCTACCACTGGACATGTGCTATTCTTAGATCGCTCATAAATTTCTTCAAGTATGCAGTTTGGTTGGGTATCCATGTTTCTCTATCTTCCGCGGTCAATTCGAAGTAGTGCAGTGTGTTATAATCTACGACCAGTAGATTCCTTGGGGCGACAAATGTGCGCAACACCGACCCCTCAACGTTAAGTGGTATGGCCGTGACTTTGAGCATGCTGTACTTATTTTTCCCTGTCACTATGAAGTAGCCGATGACTGTTATATATCTGTCGTCATGACTGACTTCTGTTTCTATAATGGGTTGTCGTCGTATTTCGACCCCTTGAGGCAGTATCTGCCCTGCTTTCCCTATTAATTTGGTTATTTCACCCGGTTTCACTATATCAATGAAGTGTCCGTGGTTATAGTGAAGGTTTAATATTCCCTCGTAAAATTGAGTATATTCGTTTATGAAGTCCATAACTTGTAATGCTATCGTTTGTATTCGTAACGTGCTATATTCGGTTTCTAGTTTTTGTGCTTTGTCTTCTACTTCGTTAAGTCCTTTAGATATTTCTTGTAGACCTGTGATTAGTGCTTTGTTAAACTTGTTCATTTGCTTGTTTATCCTGTTCTCTGTGTGATTGATTGATGTTATTGTTTCTAACATTATCTTCGCCTGGTGCTGTGATCCCTTTATTAGCTCCTTTTGGTTATTATCTAATGCTTCAATGTTACTGTAGGCTTCGTCATTGACTCCAAATACTGAGGTTAATATTGTTCCTAATATTCCTCTTCTTTCCCTTCCTTTTATTTCTACTGTCAACCCCTCGCTTACTGACTCCGCCTTTCTTTGTCCTTCCTCTAACTTCTCTATTATATCCTTACAATTCACGATTTTTATCTCATGACACAGTTCTCGTACGCCTTGTATCATATTTCCTATTAGTTGGTGCTCTGTTCGAATTCTTCCTTTTTCGAGAAACACCTTTATTCGAAATGTTCCCCGGTCTATGACGACCTCTCCAAGGTCTTCTGTGAAAAATCCTGGTACCGGATTATATATTTTATACGGTTCTGCCTTTATGGGTTTTAACATCGTTAAAAACATTATAGCTACTAGTATTTTCTTCCATCTTAGTGCTGCTGCCTTCTTCGGCTTTTCCTGTTTCTCTTCTTCCAGTCGTATTAGCTTAAGTATGGGTCTTTTAGTCAGTTTCCCGTTTGCCTTTCTCACTGTTACTACTGTGGTTAATCCCTCCGCTCCAGGGTGTGTTTCTGTTACCCTTGCTAATGGCCATCTGCCTGGAGGTGTATCCTCTTCTTTAATTATAACTATTTCTTCTTCTTTTATGTTAGGGTGCGCCTTATGCCATCTATTTCTCTGTTGTAATTGGTGCAGGTATTCCTGTTTCCAAATTTTCCAGAAGTCTCTTTTTATTTTCTCCACTAATCTCCACCTCGTCGGCATCTTCAAATAAGTCGTAAGCTCTTCTTCCCGATTTGGTGATATAATTTCTTTCCCTATAAGGAAGTGAGCTGGTGTCAGGGCTATTTTCCCTTCAGGGTCTTCTGATGACCCACATAATGGTCTCGTGTTCATACATGCTTCTATTTGTGCCAGCACCGTACTCAATTCTTCATATGTTAGAACTGTTTCCCCGATGATTCTTTTCAAGTGATATTTCATTATTCGCACTGCGCTCTCCCATAATCCTCCGAAATGTGGTGCATATGCAGGTATGACATGCCACTGGGTACCTAGTGCCAGTAATCCTTGTTTTATCTCGTCATCTATTTTTTGATTTTCTTTTTTCAACAAATTTGCTGTTCCTACGAATGTGGTTCCGTTATCGCTGTATACGTTGTTGCACTGTCCTCTGCGTGCCGTAAATCTCTTGAACGCTGCGATGAATGCATCCGTAGACATATCGCTTACTACCTCAAGGTGTACTGCCTTCGTTGACAGACACACAAATACTGAGATGTAGCCCTTATAGCTCCTCTGTCCTCTGCCTCTCGTGGTACTTATTTTTATTGGCCCGGCATAATCTATCCCTGTGTTAGTAAAGGGATGACTCGGGTTCACTCTGTCTTTCGGTAGATCTCGCATTAATTGTTGTGCTGCTTGGCTTTTATACCTCCTGCACCTTAAACATTTTGCTAGATGATCTTTCACGGTTCTTCTGCCGTTGATTATCCAGTATTTCCTTTTTATGTACTGTAGTGTTTGTTGTAATCCGCTATGTAGATTTCTTGCGTGACTATCTGTTATAAGTAACTTTGTTAATGCACTATCCTTTGGCAAAATTATCGGATGTTTTTCTCCGTACTTTAGATTCGTGTGTCTCAGTCTTCCGGTGACTCTTAGAATTCCTTGTCTATCCAGGAATGGTACCAATGACGCTAATTTATTTTTCTTGTCTAATTGCTGTTTCTTCTCCAGCTTATTTATTTCTTGTTTGAAGTAGGCGTGCTGTGTGTGCTTTATCACCTTTAATAGCGTTTCCTCTAATTCTTGGACTGTAAGCTGACTTTGTCCATTGTCTTTCTTTTTTCTGCATTTGTCTGCAAATCTCCTACAATATGAAAGTACTCTTCTCATTCTTTCTAAATTTGAGAATCTCTCGCATATGTCCTCCTTTATCGTTGTCGTGTGCACCGTTATTTTCGTTTTGACTTCCTCCTCATTTGTCTCTGGTATTTCTTCTGATTCCTGCGTTAAAGTTTTGTTACTAGTCAGCCAAGTTGGTCCCTTCCACCATAGCTCTGCTTCTAATAATTCTGATGCGGTACTTCCACGTGAGAGGATGTCCGCTGGATTTTCCTTTGTATCTACCTTATGCCAATTTTTCGGTCCTATAACGCCTCTTATTTCCTCTACTCTGTTGGCGATGAACATTTTCCACCTTTTTGATGATCCCTTTATCCAAGCCAGGGTTATCGTTGAGTCCGACCATGCATATACCTCAATGTTTTCCCTGTTCAATGCTTGTAGGGTTTTCTTCATTAAATTTGCTAGTAGTACCGCGGCACACAGCTCGAGCCTCGGTAACGTCGTTTTCCCTTTCAATGGTGCGACTTTCGATTTTGCTATCATTAGATTCGTTTTAATTTCTGGGCCTAATACCCTTGAGTAGATTACCGCTCCATATCCTTTCATAGACGCATCTGCAAATCCATGTAGTTCTACTCTGTTTATCTTGCTTAAGTTGTTCCACCTGGGCAATGTTATTTTCTCCAGATTTACTAATTGCGCCTGGTATGTATTCCACCTGCTTTGTTGGTTGCTAGTTAATTCTTTATCCCAACTGGTCTTTTGCTCCCATAATTCCTGTATGAACATTTTCGCCTGAATTACTACAGGTGCTATTCATCCCAGTGGGTCGTATAGTTTTGCTACTTCTGACAGTACGTGTCTTTTCGTTATTTTCTTTGCCGTCGTTATCCCTATTTTGAATGTGATTATATCCTCTTTAGGTGACCAGTGTATTCCTAACGTTTTCCGTACTTCTTCTTGTTTGACTGCCTTGGAGTCTACGTTCCTCATATCCTCCGGTACGTTCTCCATTATTTTTTCTTCGTTGCTCAACCATTTTCTAAGAATGAAACCTCCTTTTCTGAACAGTTGTATTAATTCCTTTTGGGCTGTTTCTGCTTCCTGCACTGTCTCAGCTCCTCCTAGTATATCGTCTACATACATGTTTTCTTTTACAATTTTCGATGCCAACGGGTACCTCGCTCCTTCGTCTTCTTGTAATTGTTGTATTGTTCTTAACGCTAAAAAGGGTGCTGCGGCCGTGCCGTATGTCACCGTCGTTAAGTTATACTCTTGTATGTGGTCCTTTGTGTCCTTTCTCCACAAAATTTTTTGATATTTTTGGTCTTCTTCTGCCATTCTGATTTGTCTAAACATTTTTTCCAGATCCGCTGAGTATGCTACCTTATTGGATCTCCATCGTAATAGTATATTTGTCAAATCTTGTTGTAATTTCGGCCCTGTGTGCATAATATCATTCAGGCTTACTGCCGATGAGCTTTTGCTTGATGCATCAAACACGGCTCTTATTTTCGTTATAGTACTGTCCTCTTTTCTCACTGGATGATGAGGTAAGTAGTACCCATCTCCCTGGTTTTCTGCTATTACCATATGACCTTGGTTTTTATAATCTTCCATGATTTGTCTGTAATTCGCTTCTAACTGTTTGTCTTTTGCAAACTTCCTTTCTAGTTGCATCAATCTGGCGAATGCTTACTGTTTAGATTCTCCTAACTTTGCGACGTCTTCCCTAAACGAAATTTTTAGTTCGTATCTCCCTTCTTCATTCCTTTTTACAGTCTGTCGATACAGTTCTTCACATTCTTGTTCTTCCACTGAGAAACTTGTGTCCTGATTTACTTCTTCTAATTCCCAGAAGTTCTTTATTTGTACGTCCATTTCTTGTCTTGATATCATACAGCATACTTCTGCTTCTATATTCTCCCTTTCTCGTGCTATTCCCGAAACTATCCATCCTAGTTTGGTGTTTTGACTCAGGAGTCCATTACTTATTCTGTGCATCCCTTCTGTCAATATGTAACTGTATTCTTTTACTCCTAGTAGTAAGTCTATCTTCCCTACCTTGTAATATCTTGGATCTGCCAGTATTGCATTTTTCTCGTTATAGTCCGGTAGAATTATATCCTGTTCCGGTAAATTCCTTGTTATCTTCGGTAGTACTAGTGCTTCTATTTCCATCTCGAAGTCACTTTCGTAATGAGCTTCGATTATAAGTTTCATACTCCAGTTGGCTGTTTTTTCTCCTGACGAGCCTATCCCGGATATGGTCGCCTGTATGGGCTTCCTTGTTGTTCCTAGCGTCGTCGCAGCTTGTTCCGTTATAAATGCGCATTGTGACCCTTGGTCGATTAGTGCTCTCATTATGTGTGAATCTCCTTTCGCATCTCTTATGCGTACCACAGCTGTCGCTAGTAATGCTTTACCTTCCTTATGGCTTGCACAGTTTACTGAATTCTGCCCTCTTTGTTGGTCGTTGCTATTCCTAGGCCCATTGGTATCTTGTGTATTTTCTCGCCTTCCGTTATTTTGTTCTCTGGCGTTGTATGGATTATTATTTCTTCCTCTGTACCTATCAGCTTGGTACCCGTTTCTTCTATTGTTTGAATCTCTTCCATTTCTTTCTTGTGTTTGTTCTCCTTTCGTTCCATTGGAGTTTCTTTTGTTGCTTGTGTTTCCTTTTTCATAATGCAACATATGGTGGTGGTCTCCGCCACAGTGTCTGCACCTATATTGTGAATAACATTGTTTTTCTTTTTTATGTGCTAGGCAGCTTGTACACAATCCTTTTTCTTTTATCATCCTGTTCCGGTCTCTTACATTGAGTTCCTGAAATTCTCTGCAGTTCGGTACTCCGTGATCTCCGTTGCATATCACGCAATGTGTTCTTGGTTTCCTAAGAGATCCTCCTTGCTTCTCTTGTCTTTTTTCTGACTCCAGCAGTTCCAGTGTCTGAAATCTTCGCTGTAAGAATGTTTGTGTCGATTTGTACGTCGGTATCTCTCTACTGTCTCCAATGTGGTTTTCGTACAGCCTCTTAGTTTCATTGTCCCATTTCGTTATGATAATTCGGGCTATCAATGGGCTCCACGCTTCCGTGTCTGTTCCTAACCCTCCTATGGCTTCCAGACTTTCGTGGAAGGTGTCATGTAGTGATTTCAATGCTCTAGCAGAAGATTCCTTTACTTCCTGCGCTAGTAGCATCCTGTCTATTAATTTAAACAATATCATCCTTGGATTCTCATACCTATCTTTTAGCATGTTCCAGGCCACTTCGTAGTTGGCCTCGGATATGTTTAAGTGTTGTATCATTCTGTTGGCTTCCCCTCTTACTTGAGTTTTTAGGTACTGCATTTTTTCTGCGTTTGATAACTGATTGTTTTCATGTATTACTTTAGTAAACAGATCGTGGAAAGTTCTCCACGTTTCATATCTGCCTTCATACACAGGGATTTTTACCTGCGGCAATGTCACACCGTCCCTCCTCTGTGTGCTTTCTGGCCGTTGCATTCCTGGCCTTATTTTCTTTAAAACATCCCTGACTTTCCTCTTTAGATGATTTATTCTCTCTACTTCTCCATTATCTGTAGCGTCTAGTTCCTCATTTACTGCTGCTTCAATCATAGGGGATTTTAACCTTTTCCATGTATTCTCTTAACTCTGACTGCAATTCTTCATCCTCCTGCAAGTCTTGTTCATTTTCTGGCCGTAATAATTCCTCGATTCTTTGTTTTCTTATCTGTATCTCCTTTACTCTCGGTGCTTTTCAGCACCCTTCCGTATTCTTCCAACAGGGTTTTCCCCTCAATGTATATCTTAAATACCTGATCATAGTATTTTGTTTCAAAATATTTTTCTTTCGCTATACCCCCTTCTAGCAGCTTTTCGTGGTTATTTAAAAATTTTGCCCAATATTCTTCTAATTTTTCCTGTCTATCCCGGATGTATTGTTGATTTTTCCGAGATTGGGATTTTGTATTTGAAACGAGTTTCGTTATTTCTGTTCCTAATTCCGCTTGCTTAACGTATATGCTTTCCATGATTATTCTTATAAATTTTTACATTCAGCGGTAAATATATTAGACAATACGAAATGTACGTTATTTATTAAATAAGTATACCTGTATTATAACACTTTCTTTTCTATCGGAATGTGCAATTTAGCGAAATATGAGTTTGACCTTGCCTGCTGTGCTATTCTTTGTACTGAGGTAGGTCAAGATGTAATCCACACACTCTTATAATGATATATATACATATATATATTGTTATCAAAATAAATGAAATTATTTGCTACGTAATTATTTTAATTTTTCGAAATAAAGTATTTGTAAAGTTTGTCGAAATAAAGTAATTGAAATTAAAAGCAAGCTATATGTATGAACGTTTCTTTTTTCAAATTGTCATACAAAATTACTGTTTAGTAAGTTATAGTTGTGAATGACGTTTATTTTTTGTTTTATCAATTCTCTGTATTATTTAAATGGTATACATTCTAAAGTACATTATTATACGATTGATAGAGTGGAGATTGTTGTTCTAAATTGTTAAATTGTAATAAAAAAAAAACTTGTTAAATTGTAAGATTGTAAAAGTTGGAAGATTTTGTAATTATTCAAAAACTTACGGTTTTTTGTGTTCTTAGACGTTGAGGATCCCTCGCTTCTGGTGGGTTCTGCAATCGGTCCTGTCCTTTGGCTGCTCTGCGGCTCTAGTATGGCTCTCGGCTTTGGTACTGCTCTCGGCACTAGTATGGCTCTCGGCTTTGGTACTGCTCTCGGCTCTAGTATGGCTCTCGGCTTTGGTACTGCCTCGGCTCTAGTATGGCTCTCGGCTTTGGTACTGCTCTCGGCTCTAGTGTGGCTCTCGGCTTTGGTACTGCTCTCGGCTCTAGTATGGCTCTCGGCTTTGGTACTGCTCTCGGCTCTAGTGTGGCTCTCGGCTTTGGTACTGCTCTCGGCTCTAGTGTGGCTCTCGGCTTTGGTACTGCTCTCGGCTCTAGTGTGGCTCTCGGCTTTGGTACTGCTCTCGGCTCTAGTGTGGCTCTCGGCTTTGGTATGGCTCTCGTTCTCCCGGGTCTAGTGGTCTCTCTCTGCTACTGAGGGTGTTGCTGGCGTGGACTGTATAGGCTCTCTCAAACTTCCTTGAAGTATTCTGTTTCTCGATAGGACCATGAACAATTCCCCTTCGTTGGCTCAGTGAAGATGTTCGTTCAGTTGTAATGGAAACACCAAATAATAGTAGCAGAGTTTATTGTAGAGACGTACACTATGGGTGTAGACCCGGGATTACTTTGAGTAGAGACTGATGAAGTTGATCGTTGAAGACTATCAAGCTCGTTGAGTGAATATTGATTGAATGCTTCTCTAGGCAAGAGATCTTAGTTTTATATAAACTTTAATTGGGTCAATATTTTCGCGGACCTCGCGTGACATGTGTATTTAATTTATGTACATAGTTTAACTTTGTCAGCACTTTTGACTGATGTACAAATTATATTATTGATAATTGACCAAATGTGTATGTAACCTAATTAACTACGTGTGTGTATTTAATAACAAATAGATTCATTCGGTCTACTGGGTGATAAAATTATACTGTCCAATTTCGGATATGAATTCTAAAGATTTGATATTGGACACTTCCTTTATTTTGCTCTCTTCAGTAACTATTTCTCCATTATTATCTCTTGTTATGAGTGTTCTTCTTTGTCTGGTGTTGCCTGTAAGTTCTTTCATTTTTTTATGTAAGTTTGAGGTGTCATGTTTGTTGCTGAGTTCTTCCAATTCCTGGCATTCTTTGTTCATCCATTCCTCCTTAGCCTTTCTGATTTCATATTTGATTTTATTCTTGATGGTTTTATATTTATTTTCATCTTTATTTTTGTATTTTCTTTTTTCAGTTATTAGCTCAACTATTTCCGGTGTCATCCAGTCTTTTTTAGTGGTTTTCTCTTCTTCGCCTAGGACCTCCTTTCCCGCTTTTAGTATGGCTTTTTTCATATCTGCCCATTCAACGCTTCCTTCAGTTAATTTATTTATCTCTGCGTTTAGTTGCTGTTGGCAGTTGTCGTCTTTTAGGTTTTTGATGTTAATTTTGGTGGTTTTAACTTTTTTCTCCGGTTTCCTGAGTTTAATGTTGACGTTTGCTAGTAATAGATTATGATCCGTATCTGCATCTGCGCTTGGATAGGTTTTTGCACTTTGTACTCCATTACGAAACCTTTTGTTAATCGTTATAAAATCTATTTGGTTTCTGATTACATTGTTGGTGTTATCTTTTGGAGAAGTCCACGTGTATAATCTTCGCAAGGGTAGGTCGTAGTATGTATTTGTTATGACTAATTCTTTCTCCTGGGAGTACTGGACTAGTCTGTCTCCTCTTTCGTTTCTTTTACCTAACCCAAAATTTCCTACTATATTTCCAGTTTTTCCTCGACCGACTTTAGCATTAAAGTCGCCCATAATTATTTTTACCTCCTGCTTCTTTATGTTTTTTGTTACCAGTTCTAAGTCCGCGTAGAATTTTTCGACCTCAGCATCATTGCTATCAGATGTTGGAGCATACACTTGGATTAGATTTATGTTTAGAGGTTTGGCTTTCAGCTGAAGTAACATCATACGTTCGTTAAAGGGAATGAAATTTGTCACAAACTCTTTTAAGTTATTGTTGATAATAATACCAACACCATGGCTGTGTTCTCAAGTACTTTTGCCTGAGTAGAAAATAGTATTATTATCCTTGGTGTAGTTTCCAGACTTTGGCCATCGGATTTCTGAAAGGCCCAATACTTGTATGTCTAATCTCTCCATTTCTAGCATGACTGTTGTTAATTTTCCTGCTTCATAAAGTGTTCTTATATTCCACGTTGCTATGCGTTTTAAATCGCTTACACTAAATTTTTTTCTCCACCCGGGGATTCTTCGCACCCCTGTCCCATTAAAGGGACGCAGGGCACTCGGGGCCACTGTTTGATTTACGTCCATTTGTGGTTGTTCTTGAGAATCCTTAGGGATCTTTAATGCAGTGGTTTCTCCTTGCCTTCTGCATCCTTATGCCTTTGATCTTGGTTCATCCGCCTTTGAGATCGATTTCTCAAACTCAGGACAAAAGAGTGCCCTTCCACTTACCAACTCATCCGCCCGAAGCCGTTGGTCAGTAAGTGGGGGTTTGCTTATACCGGCAAACATTCGGTGATTTCGCAGTGTCACAACCGGTTAAATCATAATTACCGCCTGTGATTATTCAGTATCAGACCGGTAAAGAGATTTTCTCTACCGCTCCGATCCTGTAATGACATAGCAGCTGCCCTATGCCATGTTCTCAGTTGATCCGCGGGTGTTTATTTGGCAGAGCCTTATTCACACCTGTCCCACATATCTGTAGGACGTTCCCTATCAGCCATTGGGACGCGCCGTGTTGAGGTTGAGAACTACCCCCCTCCGAGTGTGTTTTCCAAGAAGTACTGAAGAGCCCATACTCAATTCAGAACTCCTCCTTCTTGGAAACTACACCGGCACGGAGTTAAACAATGTGCAAAAATTTATATCACAAATCTTTCTTAAAAAGGGAACCATTGCACTTAATTGAAAACATAGAAGTTGTAGAAGAAAATTTCATGATCACTTTAGACACGCTCAAGAATCGATATGAAAATTAATCGCGTGTGATTAGTTTACATATCCAAAAATTGTTAAAGGCTCCATCTTTAGCTAAAAGTAACGCAAAATCATTACGAGAATTTTTAACTCTATGTAAACAAACTTTACTTGCTCTTAAAAATATGTCTACATATCGAACATTGGGATTTATTATTGATCGAGGTATTTTTACAAAAATTAGATTTCGCGACGCATAGGTCATTTGAGTGTGAAATAGATTCAAAAGTTTTACCTACTGTCTCACAGTTTTTTTAGTTTTCTTTAGAAAAAATGTGATATACAATCGAAAGAAAAATTAAACGTTTCTAATAATGATAAAAAATTTAATAAACCTCAATTGAAAACATTTTTGTTTTCATCAGTTGACTTACAAACAAACTCTTTTTCAAGTACTAGTTGTTTATGTTGTAAAAGTAATTTTCATAATATTTATCAGTGTAATGATTTTAAGTGCCTCTCTTTACAGAAAAGTTTTAATTTTTTAAAAGGTAAGAAACTTTGTTGGAATTGTTTGGGTAATAAACATTTTTCTCAAGACTGCAGCTCTTCACGCTTATGTAATATATGTAAGAAAAGACATCACTCGCTCTTGTATAGTACCTCTGAAAATATCTCTTCCTCTAGGAACACGAATAGGCAAACTTTCCCGATTGATCGCAACGCTTACGCTCCAAAACATTCTCAAGGTTCTTCCAGTCGTGCTGCTCACATATCTACTCCGCCTTCTTATAATGCTCATACCCAAAATGAAGCTTCTATCAGTTCGTTCAAACCTCATTTAGAAGTACAGAACACTGCAGATTCTCATACAGCTACTTCTCTCTCTGCTTTATCAGTTAAAACTGATGTATTGTTGGCTACCGCTTTAGTGACAGTGTATTCTAAAGATGGCAGACCTATGCATGCCACAGCGCTTCTAAATAATGGAAGTCAACATTCATTCATTTCTCGTGATTCGGCTGAGAAGTTAAACCTTACCCCTTATTTTAAACAGTTACAGATATCAACCATATCCGAAAACACATCACTGTCAAATCAAATGATTAATATGGAATTTTTTCTCTATAATGTGAAGGATAGAAGTTTCAAATCTTCTTTTGCTGTACTTGATAGTATAAACTGTAGGCTTCCTAAAGCCCTAGATAGAAGCAAAATAAATGTTCCACCTAATCTCACTCTCTCAGATCCCTCGTATTCTGTTCTCGGTAAAATTGATTTGCTTCTAGCTGATGACATCTATAGCGAATTATTAACTGATGGATTTATTCATACGTTTAGGAAAGAATCTTCCCATTCTTCAGAATACCCACTTAGGTTATGTTATTTTTGGTACTCTTCCCCCTCATGTCTTTCATCGGAGTTCAAACTTGGCTATTTCTCAGTCAAATGTTTCTCTTTTTGTTCAGTCCGAATCCGAAGAGAATAATTTAGATAAATTGATTCAACAATTCTTCGATATTGAAGAAGTTCCGCGCATTAGTAAATTAACCCCCGATGAGGAACTGACTGAACTAATATTTAATAAAACCACTCGTATTTTACCTTCGGGTCGTTTTCAAGTATATCTTCCACTTGTCTGCGACATGTTTTCTCGAACATGCTAGAATAGTCCCTCTATTTCTTACTAATGTAAATTTAGAAAATAAATATTTTCTCCCGCATTATTGTGTATTAAAGGAACAACCCTTAACAACAAAACTTAGGGTTGTTTTCGTTGGTTCAATGAAACGCTCTAGTAGTTACCTGCTCGATGATATCCTACTCAAAGGTCCTACTCTTCAACCGGAACTTTTTGACATTTTGCTGCGCTTTTGATTATATTCCTTTGTTTTCACAACTGATATACAAAATGTGTACAGACAGGTTAAAATCAATCCTGATTAAAACTTTCTGTTAAACATACTTTGGCGTGACTCCCCGGAAAAAAATATTGAGTGCTTGGAACTACAAACAGTTACATATGGAACTAAATGCGCCAGTTTTCAGAGTACTCGCTGTTTAATGGGACTGGAAAATACTGATGAAACTGAGTATCCCTTGACCAGTGATGCTATTCAAAATAGTTGCTATATCGATGACATTCTCTATGGTGCTAATGATGAGCAAACTCTCCTCAAAGCTCACAAGGAAATAACTAGTTTGCTTCCTTCGATTGGGGCTGCACGACCTTGACGTAGGTTCGGAGGCTTAAGCTGACTGTTCAGATAGGGCTGTAGACTGGGGTAGGAAGTGGAACTAGTATGTGTGTGTGAATGGTAGAACAGGGAGCGGAACCTCCGTTAAATGAAGGTACCCCCTATAAATGGGCTAGGCCTGATGAATGGGAAGTATAGAAAGATGTGAAACGACCACGCTAGAACAGTTCCTGTCACCACATAGTTCTCTGGGGTATCTGGGAATCTCTCCCAGGTATTCGAGAGACTAGGAATGGAAGAACTGCTTCAGCGACCAAGAAGCAGCCTATCCAAGCTAAGGTGTGAGTTAATCGTGCCGATGGGCGTATGGTCACAGGGTTTTATGTGGTCGTGAACGATCCCTATGGGGAACCAGGCAAACCTCATTGTATAAAGCCTTCCCCTGGTAATTCGGGGCTATACCAGGGGCGACCAACCTTTATTATGAACGAGAAATAGTCGTAGAGAAGATTCGACCAATCGTAGTCTCAGTAGTAGATTGTTGTGTTTTGTGTTTTCCTTTCTTGTATCTGAATGACCACAAGTTTAATATTTGTGATCAGGAGATGCTGTTTAGTTTTGTCTAGCAGTCTCATTTAGTTTTCGGAACAAGAGCAGGTTATTTCATGTACCCTTTTGAGGTAAGGGAAACGGTAGCCCTTGCCGGTATTAGATTGAAGTCGAGGGGAATTCAAGTCAGGTTGAGAAGGGTAACGAAACCATGCAGACGTAGTAGAATATAAGCCACCCAAACCAGACAGACACACTGCGCATGCGACGTCACAGACCCAGACACAGCGCCAATGTCGGTAAGCATTGGATCTGCATTACCGGCCAACGCGGAACTTAGCATGGTTCCGAACCTTTAGTCGTGACCGAAACCAAATGCAATAACGTTATTGCGTAACTTGTAATCTTTTAATTTCAATTCTATTTTAACTTTAATATTTAATTTTCTATTAACCATTTATTCTCACAATATTATTTTTAATTAATTAACTTTTTAAATTAAAGGAAAAAGTCTTCTAGAGGTAGGATTTGAACCCATATGAAATATTTACCAGACCGGCATACTACACGCGACACCACGGCCGATTAATGTTATGCGCTCAAAAGAGTATAATATAAATGCGGTTAGCGCTAGGAATTTAAAATATAGATACTCCTCGTTTTGATTGCTGACAAAATAAGTGACTAAGATAAATTATATTAAGATATAGAAAATAATTAGCAGGTTAGGTTCGCGAAATAAATCAGTGCAGTAACAACTCATTTATATTTTTTCAATAAAAAATTATCTATTATAAAAGAAAGTTATTAATTAGTACTAATAAACGAAAACTATCATTGACTTGGCAATATTAAATTGATATATTATATTGGTAAATCACTGTACAGGATTTTAAATGGATAACTTAAAGAAATATCAGTCTCTAGCTGTTGGATATTTAACGAGATGACAACATTGGTTGACTTTAAACGAATATTAATATAGATACTACCCCTACGATTCCACTTAAGGTCTGCTGCTTGGCAAAGGCGTACATTGACCTTTAATGAACACTGGTTGACACAGTTCTCTCATGCATATATCTCGTATACTGCTCAATATAGACATACAATTTTCGTCACACACTCCCAATAAAACAACCAGTTCGAATGTTAACAATAAGTTTTAGGAATTTATTCACAACAGGGTGCTCAGAAACTTCATTTGCCTAATACACTTTTTGCTATTCTAAACCATTGTCCGTTTAAATGCAATACAGATGAATGTCGTTTCAT
Source organism: Diabrotica undecimpunctata (assembly GCF_040954645.1). Taxonomy (NCBI): domain Eukaryota; kingdom Metazoa; phylum Arthropoda; class Insecta; order Coleoptera; family Chrysomelidae; genus Diabrotica; species Diabrotica undecimpunctata. Next base: position 93,130,967 of record NC_092804.1, read on the forward strand.
CCTGTCAATAAAACATCTTACTTTCATCCTCTCTTAATTTAACTTGATTGATTTAAAAACTTTTAAATATTCGGAATTTAATAACATTTATTCAATCTAACTATTGGAATGATACCAAAAATAAATTTTATGCACAGGGTTTTCAAAACTTTCATTTGCCTTTGCTATTTTAAACCATTGTCATTTTAAACACAGCACACACAAACATGTGCGCGCGCGCGACGACCATCGCATCAATCTTTTAATGAAAGATTTTTACTCTATTACTTAATCGTGTTACCAATAAAAATCGCCCGTGCAAGACGGAATAACAACAGAGATGGTCAAAATATTTGGATAACTCTAGAATCAATAAAAATCCTTAACAGATGTCCAACAAATTCCATAGTCATAGCACAACACACAAGAAGAGCGATCGAATTAACATGAACCGACCAATTAGTTGAATTAAGCGAACAATTGAAATAAAGAGCAGAGTTGAACAAGCCAGAAATGCTTTTTGAGGCTTCGTAAGTTTCTGACTGATCGCAAATTGGACTTCAACCTCCGATACAAGATGCTTAAGTGTTACGTGTGGCCTGTTCTCCTGTACGGAATGGAAGCATGGACGTTAAAGGCCAGTTCCATTAACAAACTTGAAGTGTTCGAAATGTGGTGCCTGCGTCGAATGCTCAGAATATCATGGACGGACAGGGTCAGAAAGGAGGAAGTACTCAGAAGAGCGGGCTTACAGGATAGGGAACTTTTTAATTATGTAAAAAGTAAGAAGACTGCATACTTGGGGCACATTATACGAGGAGAACGATACACTTTTCAGCAACTGATACTCGAAGGGAAAATAGAGGGTAGGAGAGGTCTCGGACGTAAAAAAATGTCATGGCTGCGCAATATTCGACAATGGACAGGAATCCACAGCTATGAAATGCTTCGCAATGCTGCTAAAAACAGAATTATTTAATCCAAAATATTTAACATCTCACCTGACAAGACGATGTACGGTGGACGCCTACGCAGAAATGCATGGCACCTTAAGAAGAAGAAGACCAATTAGTCTTTTACCACACCTATGTAAATGATTAACAAAGGTTATAACAAAATAAATTAAACTTATACCAAAGACGGATTCCATAAATTGTAGAGTACAAAAAATGATCATCACACACACTCGGAAAAATGCGAAAATTCCACTCAAGTTGGCATTTTTTAATAAAGCTTGCGATTCCATAGAACAATGGGGGAATGGGTGGTGGTTCGTGCATTAGATAACGGCTGAATAGACCCCCAATATAAAAAGCTTTTAGAAAACATTTACAGGAAAGCAACATTTACAGTTAAAATCTGTGAAAGCTCAATAATGAAATATTAATGAGGAGAGGAGTCAGACAAGGGGATACGATATCACTTAAGTTATTTACACTTGCTTTGGTGGATATTAAAAAAAAACTGGAATTGGAACAAAAAAGGTATTAAAATCGATGGACGCTACTTAAATCACTTGCGATTTTCAAATGACATTGTACTAATTAGCACTTGTACACAGGAATTACAAAAAATGTTAACAGACTTAAGCATCAGACATAGTACGACTAACACATTGAAGAAAACTAAGATTATGTTGGCTAAAATAAAAAAGTAGATATTACTCTTGACAATAGGAAGATTGAAAATGTAGAAGACTATGTGTACTAACAATGTGTAACAGATAATTATATATCCTACTAACACTAACTATACCTGCTGTTGGTAGGCACGTAATTCTTTATAAAAAGGTATATAGATACAAAAGGACTTGGGCTTATTATTTAATGGAATTTTGACTTAGATAGAAAATTTGATATTCTCTGTATTTTTAAAAATATTAAAATTTTAAAAAAATGTTATTTTTTTTTTGTTTATTTTCTAGTCTCATTTGTTTGCTACATATGATGTCTGCATAGAAGATTATCTCAAAACAAATATAATTAAGTGGTAAAATAGATATTTGTGTTTAAATGGGTAGTAGTGCTTATGCAAAAAAAGAAAGAATGGTTAATTTATCTAACAAAAAATATACCACTTTCACCAATATTGTATACTGATAAATGTTTTATCTCCTATTTAGGGGTAATAAGTAATCAATATAAGAAATGTCAAATTTGCAATTATCTTTATTAGCAATAGCTTGCTGACTATACTCTACATGTTGAGTCCAAATAATTAAACCTCGTCCATTCAGAAAAGAGCGCTTTAAATTGCAAAGTCAATTGCGTGCAGGAGATCGTTCTAGCCTATGACAACTAAGAAAGTGTGATGAATCTTGCACCACGCTCACATTCATATAGTTTATCGGTGTATGCGGACAAGAATCATCCAGGCAGAATAAGGAAGATAACTAGCAGAAGGAAGTTCCTCTTGACGGTTCAGATGGCAAGGATCAGCTTCTTTTTTGGCATGACGAGTTTTTCTGGTATATCTTACAGTGTTTTCTCGATTTGAGTCGTCATACAATGGAACTGGTTTTCGTGGAATGGATCTTAGGCCATAGTAGTGGTCTTGGCCAAAATTTCGTAATTAGCTTTGTGCTCATATCCTCAATGTTGGGAACCCTATTATTTTTCATTATATATGTAGATGGTTAATGCAAGCTCAAAATCGTTAAAAGGTACCCTCAACTGACTGGTCTTGTCCTCTCTCACATTAAGTTTTTCTTTGTTTCTTTGCCAGCAGAGAGACCACTTCCATATTTACCATGTGGTTTTCAGCGATAAGCTTAATACCAAATACCCTAGGTTTAACGTAGTTCAGTCGTCTATGTGTTGCTCGCACTAGAAATACGTCACATTTTTATTTAGTGCATATGTATGATAAGATCAAGTAAAGTTTTTTATCTCTATATATACTCTCAATATTTATAGACATAATTAGAATAGTTGGTCCTAAAAAGGACCGATTTGACAAAATCATATTAGGGTGATTGAAAAATTAGGCTATTAATTAATTAATCGATACCCAGGGTACGCCTGACTTCGCTGGTCATATTAGTACTTTAATCTTCGTAAAGGCTCCTTCTTTGAACCCCATAAGCAATGGCCAATCTTTTACTTTTAATTAAAAATTTAAAATTTTACATACTGACTTTTATTTTTCAACGATATTTTCGAATCAAATTTTGTATAATAAATACCTACCTGGTAGGTATTAAAGGTATTAGGGTATTAAAGAGTCTCTTTTGTGAAAAGTTAATAACTTTGTAACATTGGTCAAAACCTGTATATATATATATATATATATATATATATATATATATATATATATATATATATATATATATATATAATAAGCAAATCAACAGTTACGTCCAATGTATGGGGAAAAGACACGTTTATGCTTTTATTTTTTTAAACATTTTTCTACTACGTTCTTTCTACCGCTCCGCCTTTTTTAAACGAGTTTTTTTTTAGGGCTATTTTAAACACTATGTCCTCTGCTATTACATTAATATGACTGGTTCATTATTTTTTTTCTTTCTTGCAGCCAATAATGAATGTTGTTTATCCTGTGTATCTTCCATATATCATTATTTCTTATGTCTACCTATTAGGATTTTTAATTTTGATTATTATTAAGATTCCCATGTTAAGTGTATCTAAATGTCATCTCAACGTGTTTATTACTTGTCTTGTTTCTGCGTTACGAATATCCATCTATTATTATAGGTTGTAATGCGTAGTTTATACTCTTTGCTTTTTCAAATTGCTTTCTCACTTTCTCAGCGATAGGTTTTTTTTCCCTCATTAATACGCTTCTCGCTCGATACAGTTATTCTAAGATATGTAGATTTCACTATTAGGCTCTATTATTTGGTTTTTATCTCAAATTTACACCTATGACGATTTTTTTATAATATCTGATGTACTGATATTAAACTGGAGTAGAATAGTTTCTAGATAATAGAAACTTGTTAGATGATAGAAACTACTTGTTTTACAACCTAGTACACAAAAGATTAAATGTTTGTGTGTTCAATGTTTTCTAAGACTGCAAAACATAAACAGACTTACATAATAAATTACACAGGGTGATTTTATTAAAAATGCCCAATCTCTGAATTGAAGATTTTATACTTCAAAATATGACTGTGTCCTACATGTCTAAAAATATTACTCCTTCCTGAGATACCAGAAATATAAATATGGATTTCGAATTTTGCAATGCATTTTTATTATTAGTTTTTTAAATTATTTTCTTGTGTCGTTATGTAACTTTTGGAGGATAATGCTGGGAATAAAGTTCAATGTGTTTTTATATTTTATTTGTCGTTTTAATCTTCAAATTGGAGTTCATTTTTCGAAAAACTATAAAATTGTGACATCAAATTGCCATATAAAAGTATTGTATTGTCATGCTGTGAGCCTATGCTGCTCTGCTTCTTTTATAAATGTCTCTCCTATTTATATTCACTTAATGCTTAAGCCATGACTATGTTTAAGGATAGTGCATTTAATTGCATGAAATTGACTTTAAATATGATAGTTTTTATTTGATGAGTAACTGATGGTATATGACGAGCATATATTGGTACTACATATTAAGTTCAACATCTGGGAGTAAGAGCACACTTCTGTTAGTAATTTCAGGGTAAATTACGACGAATCCAGAAATAACCCATAATATTCTCCCCTTGACTTTAAATATTTTACACTGAAAACTTATCGCTGAGGAAGTGAGAAAGCAATTTGAGAAAGAAAAGAATATAAACTACGCATTACAACCTATCATAATAGATAGACATTCGTAACGCAGAAACAAGACATGTAATAAACTCGTTGAGATGACATTTAGATACACTTAACATGAGAATCTTAATAATAACCAAAATTAAAAATCCTAATAGGTACACATAAGAAATATAGCCCAGTCTGGTTAAAAAAAAAAGGTGGAAAAATGTTTCGCAGATATCTGAAGCTTTTAAGACATAGGTGGGGGATACTAGATGATGAATAGATGAAAAGATACTCCTAGTTTTACCTTGCGTTTTTTTTAAGCAATAATTTATGGTCTCAATTTGATTTTTTGTCTATAAATTTTTTTTCTTATACTTTAAATAAACAACATTTATGTCATTTATTTATGTCAAGAATATCTTTATTTTCCCGTTTTTTTTTATTAAAATTGATAAATAATTTACAGAGATATTTGCAAAAAAGCAGTTTTTTTGCACTAATTTATAAATTTTATTAATTTTTTTATTAAAATAAAATGGTATTAATACATTTAAACATCAAGGAATTACCATCTTTTAGATTTGTGCGAAATTTCCCCCCGATCAGTCAAATATTTTATAAGTTATTTAATTTGTTTATCCCTGAGGCTAATTATTTAAACTATTGAGCTTGCCCTATGCATGATGCTAGACATATTCAGCAAATTTCATAGGATTCTTTAAGACTTAGACTATCTCAGAAGTTAAATGCATATTGAGTTTTCATCGAAATTATTTACAAAATAAACGTTTGAAAAAGGGGTATGTTTTTTACTTATTGTGTTGTATTACTTATTGTTATAACAATTGCAATAACTTCTATATTTTTCAAGCTACAGACTTGTACGTACAACCATTGGATAGCTGGTAAAAAAGCTCACATTAAAAAATAAAAAATCTTCTATGACCAATAGGAACGAAGTTAGTGACTATTTTTAAAAAAATCATATCTCCATTGTTTATAAACATTAAGAAGTAAAATTTGCACAAATTTTGAATGAAAATCTAAACTTTATATTGAAACTTATAGCTATAAAATTTATCTAATTTTTCGAAACGATGGTACTTTCGAAAGATCGACATAGGAAAGTGGAGAGGAAATCTGTTTCAGCTCCGTTTTTTTTTCGGCACCGGAATTTCAAATTGCAACACGTAGGAAAAATTTACATTATCTCGGCTTCCTTTGCAGCTGCAAGCGTCTTTTTTTTATTCTGGGGTAGCTCGTCGAAATATGAATAACTACATAGTTTTCACTGGCCGGAAAATATGGGAAACTCGGAAAAATTGAGTCCATTTAAAATTCACCCTAAATACTTACTTTTTTTTTTAATTTGCTCGAATAGTCTGTCGAAGTATTAATAATGATGACATAATTTTCACCCCCCATAAATCTCGGAAAATCCCGGAAAATCAACATATGTTTTTTCATTTTATATCAATGATGTAATACTTATATATTTTATATATTTTATAAATTAAATTTCAGGTAATTTTTTACACATTATATTATTATATTCCTTATATTAATTATAATTGTTTGTATTTTTATAATTAACAATATTGATTTTTATTCTATTTTTCTTACAAATATGATATACAATATTAATCTAATCTGCCTTACTGCTTTGATAAAATAAGTCGATTTTTTCATCACTTGCCTTATTAAATTTTGCAATGTTTATTGAACTTTACTTTTTTTATTTTCTTTGCATACATTGGTTTAAAAGTTAAAATTTGGTTCATTTCTTCGACTTCACTGTCAGGTCTAAACCCTTTTGTTACAGGTTGTTTGTCTTCACTTATTAAGTCAGTCTTTCCATACATTAACATATTAATGGGCAATCTTAATGCCAAGGTGAGTCAAGGTAAGGTAGGAGAACAAGTAGGAAAATATGGGCTTGGAAACAGAAATGACAGAGAAGATCGATTGATTCATTTTTGCCAAAGTGAAGACTTCGTAATAACAAATAACTTTTTCAAATTACCTCCTCGACGGTTATATACATGGAAATCTCCACAACATACCAAAGAAAAAATAGTGAGAAATCAAATAGACTACATTATGATAGCAAGGAGGTATCATAATGCTGTTAAATGTACTAAGACGTACCCAGGAGCTGATATAGGCTCAGATCATAACCCGGTAGTTACTGTGATAGAGGCGAGACCAAAAAAGATTAGAAGACCACACAGAAAGGCACTATATTTCAATAAACTTAGAAACAAAAATATACGACAAGAAACAGGAGAAGAGATAAATGAAAACCTCCGTTCAGTGTAGCAACAAATTAACGATACAAACAACGTTAACCAAAAATTAAAGTACATAAATACAGCTATACAAACAGCAGGAAAGAAACATCTTACAAAAACAACAACAAAGAATAAGAGGTAGACTTGATGGAACAAAGAAGAAAGATGAAGAATTACCCAGACAAATACAAAGAAATAAATAAACACATAAAAAAGAGAATAAAAGAAGCCAAAGAGAAGTGGATTAAAGAACAATGTGAAGAAATGGAAACCTACGAGAAAAAGTACGATGCGTTCAATATCCACAAAAAAGTAAAAGAGATAACAGAAGGCATAAAGAAATGCCAAATAGGTAAACTTAATGACAAAGATGGAAATCTTATTGTAGATCTAGAGAATAAAATAAAAATATGGACAGAATACCTGAATGAATTATTTGAAGACGATAGAAACAACTTAACTCAGATAATCAATGCAACTGGGCCAGACATATTGAAAGAAGAAGTAGAGTACGCAATAAGAAACGCTAAAAATGGAAACGCAAATGGACCTGATGAAATTCCTACAGAACTTTTGAAGCGTTTGAATGATAAATCCGTAACCATAATATTAAATTTTGCAGCGAGGAGCTAAAACAGTTTCCCCTCCACTTTCCTATGTCGATCTTTCGAAAGTAACTTCGTTTCGAAAGGGTTTAAGTTTCGAAAAATTGGATGAATTTTATAGCTATAAAATTCAATATAAAGTTTAGATTTTCATTCAAAATTTGTGCAAATTTTACTTCTTAATGTTTATAAACAATGGAGATATAATTACCAAAAAAATTGTCGCTAACTTCGTTCCTATTGTTCATGGAAGGTTTATTTTTTTTGGTAAATGTGAGTTTTTTTACCAGCTATCTAATAGTTTTACCTACAAGTCTGTAGCTTGAAAAATATAGAAGTTATTACAATTGTTTATACGTAAAAAACATACCCCTTTTTCAAACGTTTATTTTGTAAATAATTTCGATGAACACTCAATATTCATTTAACTTCTGAGATAGTATGAGTCTTAAAGAATCCTATGAAATTTGTTAAATGTGTCTAACATCATTCATAGGGCAAGTTCAATTGTTTAAATAATTAGTCCCAGGGATAAACAAATTGAATAACTTTTAAACTATTTGACCGATCGGGGGGAAATTTCTCACAAATTTAAAGGACGGTAATTCCTCAATGTTGAAATGTATTAATAACATTTTATTTTGTTAATAAAAAAATTAATTAAATTTATAAATTAGTCCAAAAAAACTGCTTTTTTGCAAATATCTCCGTAAATTATTTATCAATTTTATTTGAAAAAACGGGAAAATAAATATATTCTTGATATAAAAAAATGGTGTAAATATTGTTTATCTAAATTCTAAGGGAAAAAACTTATAGATAAAAAATCAAATTCTGACCATAAATTATTGTTTAAAAAAAACGCAAGATAAAAATAGGAGTATCTTTTTATCTATTCGTCATCTATGTATTATAGTAACCCCCACCTATGTTTTAAAAGCTTCAGATATCTGCGAAACATTTTGCCGTGAAATCGATGATTTTTGTATAACCAGACTGGGCTAATAATGATATACGGAAGATAAACAGGATAAACAACATTCATTAATGGCTGCAAGAAAGAAAAAAAATAATGAACCAGCCATATTAATGTAATAGCAGAGGACAGTGTGTTTAAAATAGCCCTGAAAAAAAAGCTCGTTTAAAAAAGGCGGAGAGGTAGAAAGTTTTAAATATTTGCTCTTTGCTGGGCCCATAACCTTTTGAATATTTGCTCTTGTGATTATCTCTTTATTATTCAATAACCTCAATATGAATGTATCACAGATACATTCATATTATACCTTTTTTATTGTTCCTAAAAACTAACCATAATAAAAAGAGACTCTTTAATGCCCTAATACCTTAATACCTTTAATACCTACCAGGTAGGTATTTATTATACAAAATTTGATTCGAAAATATCGTCGAAAAATAAAAGTCAGTACGTAAAATTTTAAATTTTTAATTAAAAGTAAAAGATTAGCCATTGCTTATGGGGTTCAAAGATGGAACCTTTATGAAGATTAAAGTACTAATATGACCACCAAACTTAGGCGTACCCTGGGTATCGATTAATTAATTAATCGCCCAATTTTTCAATCACCCTAATATGATTTTGTCAAATCGGTCCTTTTTAGGACTAACTATTCTAATTATGTCTATAAATATTGAGAGTATATATAGAGATAAAAAACTTTACTTGATCTTATCATACATATGCACTAAGTAAAAATGTGACGTATTTCTAGTACAACACATAGACGGCTGAACTACGTTAAACCTAGGGTATTTGGTATTAAGCTTATCGCTGAAAACCACATGGTAAATATGGAAGTGCTCCCTCTGCTGGCAAAGAAACAAAGAAAAACTTAATGTGAGAGAGGACAAGACCAGTCAGTTGAAGGAACCTTTTAACGATTTTGAGCTGATTACGAAATTTTGACCAAGACCACTACAATGGCTTCTCCGGCATCGGATGATGTACAGCTGTATCTCGCCAAAGTTGTTGCCTTGCTTAAACTCCAATGACCACAATAACTATCGGCCAATATCTTTATTTTGTCAGCTATTTAAAATATACGGGCCACTACAGCAAAGTGGCTATAGACAGGAAAGATTATGTACGTCACAAATACTAAATCTTACCCAACACAACGAAGACGGGTACGAAAGATATCAGATATCTGGGGTGATATTTGTCAATTTTGATACCGCTTACGTCACCATAAATTAGAGGACAAAAAACTATATGATATCCCCTTAGATAATAAAAATCACTTAATTATTCGCGTATGTCTACAGAAGAATTTCAGTATCACTTAATGATAAGAATACCAGATGGGGAATGCAGAACAGTCTCGCTTGAAGTAGCGTAAGGCCATCTACAATATATTACATATACAAAAACAATCAATCCATACCAGTAGATACCAGGACGATATGTAGACGATACATCTATTGTTGCACAACCAAAAACTTTTGTGGCTGAAGTGGAGAAAAATCTAAATGATACCTTAAATACTATAAAAATACAATACGAATTAATTTTAAGCCAAAGTTCGGAAAAACTCAGGTGTTCTCCTTAAATTTCCGTAATACGGACGCTTTCACAAAAACTCTACATTCAATAGTGTAATCTAATTCTTGAACTCTAGATTTACTATAAATACTTTGAAGATAGTTTATATCGCACGCTCTCATTCACAGAAATAAAGTCTAGATTCGTAAGATCCATTCCACGAAAACCAGTTTCATTGTATGACGACTCAAATCGAGAAAAAACTGTAAGATATACCAGAAAAACTCGTCATGCCAAAAAAAGAAGCTGATCCTTGCCATCTGAACCCTCAAGGGGATCTTCCTTCTGCTAGTTAACTTCCTTATTCTGCCTGAATGATTCTTGTCCGCATACACCGATAAACTATTTGAATGTGAGAGTGGTTTAAGAGTTATCACACCTTCTTAGTTGTCATAGGCTAGAACGATCTCCTGCACACAATTGACTTTACAATTTAAAGCGCTCTTTTCTGAATGGACGAGGTTTAATTATTTGGACTCAACATGTAGAGTATAGTCAGCAAGCTATTGCTAATAAAGATAATTGCAAATTTGATATTTCTTATATTGATTACTTATTACCCCTAAATAGGAGATAAAACATTTATCAGTATACAATATTGGTGAAAGTGGTATATTTTTTGTTAGATAAATTAACCATTCTTTCTTTTTTTGCATAAGCACTACTACCCATTTAAACACAAATATCTATTTTACCACTTAATTATATTTGTTTTGAGATAATCTTCTATGCAGACATCATATGTAGCAAACAAATGAGACTAGAAAATAAACAAAAAAAAATAACATTTTTTTTAAATTTTAATATTTTTAAAAATACAGAGAATATCAAATTTTCTATCTAAGTCAAAATTCCATTAAATAATAAGCCCAAGTCCTTTTGTATCTATATACCTTTTTATAAAGAAGTACGTGCCTACCAACAGCAGGTATAGTTTGTGTTAGTAGGATATATAATTATCTGTTACACATTGTTAGTACACATAGTCTTCTACATTTTCAATCTTCCTATTGTCAAGAGTAATATTTACTTTTTTATTTTAGCCAACATAATCTTAGTTTTCTTCAATGTGTTAGTCGTACTATGTCTGATGCTTAAGTCTGTTAACATTTTTTGTAACTCCTGTGTACAAGTGCTAATTAGTACAATGTCATTTGAAAATCGCAAGTGATTTAAGTAGCGTCCATCGATGTTAATACCTTTTTTGTTCCAATTCCAGTTTTTTTTAATATCCTCCAAAGCAAGTGTAAATAACAAAGGTGATATCGTATCCCCTTGTCTGACTCCTCTCCTCATTAATGTTTTCTAAAAGATTTTTATATTGGGGGTCTATTCTGCCGTTATCTAATGCATGAACCACCCATTCCCCATTGTTCTATGGAATCGCAAGCTTTATTAAAAAATGCCAACTTGAATGGAATTTTCGCATTTAACCGAGTGTATGCGATGATCATTTTTTGTACTCTACCCTTTGTGGAATCCGTCTTTGGTATAAGTTTAATTTATTTTGTTATAACCTTTGTTAATCATTTACATGGGTGTGGTAAAAGACTAATTGGTCGGTTCATGTTTATTCGATCTCTTTTCTTGTGTGTTGTGCCATGACTATGGACTTTGTTGGGCATCTGTTACGGATTTTTATTAATTCTAGAGTTATCCACCTATTTTGACCATCTCTGTCGTTATTCCGTCTTGCACCGGCGATTTTTATTGGTAACACGATTAAGTAATAGAGTAAGAATCGTTCCTTAAAAGGTTGATGCGATGGTCATCGCGCGCGCGCACATGTTTGTGTTTGCCGTGTTTAAAATGACAATGGTTTAAAATAGCAAAGGCAAAAGAAAGTTTTTTAAAAACCCTGTACATAAAAATTAATTTTGGTATCGTTCCAATAGCTGGATTGAATATGTTATTAAATTCCGAATATTTAAAAGTTTTTCCAACAATAAAGTTAAAGTATAAGAGGGTGAAAGTAAGATATTTTATTGACAGGATGAAACAACATTCATCTGTATTGCATTTAAAAGGACAATGGTTTAGAATAGCAAAAAGTGTATCAGGCAAATGAAGTTTCTGAGTACCCTGTTGTGAATAAATTCCTAAAATTTATTATTAACATTCGAACTGCTTGTTTGATTGGGAGTGTGTGACGAAAATTGTATGTCTATATTGAGCAGTGTACGAGATATTGAGATATTGAAAGAAGCTGAAAAGAAATACTGTCCTCGTCCTGAAAACAATAACAAAAAATTAAGCCATAACACAAAACATCTTCTAGAGGAAAGAAGAAAACTTAGGGAAAATCGGGATCATAACCAAAATGAACTAAGAATTTTGAATAAGAAAATTAAAAAGGAATTAATTACTATTTAAATGGGAATAAGCCACAATTAAAGGTTAAAATACGTTTATTGACGTTTTAATTTCCACTTCGGAAATCGTTCTCAAAATACAAACATTAGAAAATTAAACAAATTTTGTTTTTTGTTACTTAGTGAAAAATTCTTCTAATAATTTAATTTTATCTGACTCATCTATATTGACAATTCAGACATACATTATACATTTTAAAGTAGACGACTTTAAAATGATATTGCCAATATTGTTGAGTTGCGTTCCTGGGACGACTTTACTTATAAGATAGTTCATTCGATTACATGAAATCAACTTTAACTTGAGAATATCCGTCAGAAAAGATCCTAACATGTAATTCGTCTTTAAAAAGACAAATACATGCCATGATGACAGTAAAATTCTCCTGTTAGTGATTTCATAGTAAATTATGAGTTATTTTTAAATAACAAACATATAAAATCGGAATTTGGTGTTTATTGAAGGTAAACTAAATGCACGATCAATACCTACCATGTCGGGATAGTATTATGAGGTTTTTTCCTGGTTTTTTTCCCTCATAATTTACTATGGAATCACTAACAGGAGAATTTTACTGTCATCATGGCATGTATTTGTCTTTTTAAAGACGAATTACATGTTATGATCTTTTCTGACGGATATTCTCAAGTTAAAGTTGATTTCATGTAATCGAATGAACTATCTTATAAGTAAAGTCGTCCCAGGAACGCAACTCAACAATATTGGCAATATCATTTTAAAGTCGTCTACTTTAAAATGTATAATGTATGTCTGAATTGTCAATATAGATGAGTCAGATAAAATTAAATTATTAGAAGAATTTTTCACTAAGTAACAAAAAACAAAATTTGTTTAATTTTCTAATGTTTGTATTTTGAGAACGATTTCCGAAGTGGAAATTGAAACGTCAATAAACGTATTTTAACCTTTAATTGTGGCTTATTTCCATTTAAATAGTAATTAATTTAAAATGCCACAAGAAAATAGCTTCAGAACAACATTAAAAAGGAAGTTAGAAAAGATCTGAGACGATACAATACGATGGCAATAACTAGAGTAATAGAAGAAAACAAAAGCTTGAAAGTACTCAGACAGAACATGTCCATTGGAAGAAAGAACGTCCACAAATTAAGAAATGAACAGGGGCAAACCATTGAGGATAGAGTTCAAATTATGAACACGATAGAGAGTTTTTATAGACAACTATACAAAGAACAGCAATGTAACCGGAGTGGATCATTACCAAAGATAATCAATCAGGGATCTGAAATTTTACCAGACGTAACACCCAATGAAGTTCGAAGGTCAGTGCAAGAAATGGAAAACAATAAGTCTCCCGGAGGCGATGAAATAGTGGTAGATGCCTTGAAAGTGGCTGGAAAAAGATTATGGCAGGTCCTTGCCAAACTATTCACTACATGTTTGCAGGAAGCAATAACACCAACCCAATGGTATAACGCAGAAATTATCATACTTCATAAAAAAGGGGATGCTACCGACCTCAGGAATTACAGGCCCATAAGTCTACTTTCACATATTTATAAACTATTTACAAAAATAATTACGAAACGACTAGAAAATAAATTGGAATTTTATCAGCCCATAGAACAGGCGGGTTTTAGAAAAGGCTACGGAACAAACGATCACCTACTGGTAATAAAAAATCTTATAGAAAAATGCACTGAATATAATAAACTTTATTATTTGTCGACTATGAAAAGGCATTCGACACCGTAAATCAACAAAAAATGTTGGAAGCCTTAACAGAATGCCGAATTGACTATCGGTATATAAATATAATTAAACACATATACCAAAACGCAACAGCCAGTGTTAGAGTGGGTGATCATCAAACCCAGAAATTCCCGATACAACGTGGAGTACGCCAGGGGGACACCATATCGCCGAAACTGTTCACTACGCTTTTGGAATATATATGTAAAAGGGCAAAACTGACCGACAAGGGCATAAACATAAACGGAGAAAAGCTTAGCCATCTAAGGTTTGCAGATGATCAGATGATGCAGAGCTCGGCAAGCTGAACCATATATTCAAATCGTCTGATATACCAATATGCCTTAAAAAAAACGTTTAATCAGTGTGTTTTGCCAGTGTTAACTTACGGTGCGAAAACGTTGACCATGACAAGGAGAACAGTTCAAAAAATCCGTGTGTGTCAAAGGGCGATGGAGCGTGCTATGTTGGGCGTTTCACTACGAGACAAGATCCCAAATCGCCAGCTACGACAAAGAACAGGAGTGGCTGATGCAGTAGAGAGAGTAGCAACACTGAAATGGAACTGGGCAGGTCACGTGGCTCGAATGACAGATAATAGATGGACAAAGCGGATACTGGAATAGAGACCAAGAGATGATGCCTACCGAAGCAGAGGTCGTCCACCAACACGTTGGACTGACGATCTAAAACGTTGTCATAGGAATTGGATGCAAGAGGCACAGGATCGAGATAGATGGAGAACTATGAGGGAGATCTATGTCCAGCAGTGGATAAGCGAAGATTGAATGATGACGAAATATATATGCATGAGAGAACTGTGTCAACCAGTGTTCATTAAAGGTCAATGTACGCTTTTGCCAAGCAGCAGACCTTAAGTGAAATCGTAGGGGTAGTATCTATATTAATATTCGTTTAAAGTCAACCAGTGGGATCATCTCGTTAAATATCCAACAGCTAGAGACTGATATTTCTTTAAGTTATCCATTTAAAATCCTGTACCGTGGTTTACCACTATAATATATCAATTTAATATTGCGAGGTCAACGATAGTTTTCGTTTATTAGTACTAATTAATAACTTTCTTTTATAATAGATAATTTTTTATTGAAAAAATATAAATGAGTTGTTACTGCACTGATTTATTTCGCTAGCCTAACCTGCTAATTATTTTCTATATCTTAGTAGAGTTTATCTTAGTCACTTATTTTCTCAGCAATCAAAACGAAGAGTATCTATATTTTAAATTCCTAGCGCTAACTGCATTTATATTATACTCTTTTGAGCGCATAACATTAATCGGCCGTGGTGTCGCGTGTAGTATGCCGGTCTGGTAAATATTTCATATGGGTTCAAATCCTACCTCTGGAAGACTTTTTCCTTCAATTTAAAAAGTTAATTAATTAAAAATAATATTGTGAGAATAAATGGTTAATAGAAAATTAAATATTAAAGTTAAAATAGAATTGAAATTAAAAGATTACAAGTTGGCGCAATAACGTTATTGCATTTGGTTTCGGTCACGACTAAAGGTTCGAAACCATGCTAAGTTCCGCGTTGGCCGGTAACGCAGATCCAATGCTTACCGACATTGGCGCTGTGTCTGGGTCTGTGACGTCGCATGCGCAGTGTGTCTGTCTGGTTTGGGTGGCCCATATTCTACTACGTCTGCATAGTTTCGTTACCCTTCTCAACCTGACTTGAATTCCCCTCGACTTCAATCTAATACCGGCAAGGGCTACCGTTTCCCTTACCTCAAAAGGGTACATGAAATAACCTGCTCTTGTTCCGAAAACTAAATGAGACTGCTAGACAAAACTAAACAGCATCTCCTGATCACAAATATTAAACTTGTGGTCATTCAGATACAAGAAAGGAAAACACAAAACACAACAATCTACTACTGAGACTACGATTGGTCGAATCTTCTCTACGACTATTTCTCGTTCATAACCTCTAACTAATCCGTGGCATAAAATACACCATCTTCTTCTTCTTTAGGTACCGTCTCCTCTAAGGAGGTTGGTAATGATCACAGCTATTTTCACTTTTGAGATTGCAGCTCTGAACAAGTCGACGGAACTGCAATTATACCACTTTCTCAGATTGTTGAGCCAGGAGATGCGTCTTCTCCCAATACTTCATTTTCCCTGTATTTTTCCCTGCATTATGGTTTGTAGCAACACATATTTATCCCCTCTCATAACGTGGCCGAGATCACCATCAGAGATGGTTAATTACGCACATAGGACAAAACACAACTATACTCATCAGCTCAAACAAAAGTCACTCTAAACAATACAAACATTTACTCAAAATGACCGAACAAACAATTATTCTGTAAAATCTGTGAAATCAATTAAAAATAAATACAACAATAACATTATTATTTGTTACTGTTAATAACTTTTAAAATTCATTTTAATATCAAAACATCATTTAAAATTCATATTTAAATATTCAATCTCAAATATTTGCTTTCATTACCAAATACACATAAAATTTACAATATAAACATTTCTACAGTGCATTAAATAAAAAAACATCAATACATATGTAAATATACATTACATAAATTACTGTTTGTGAGACACTGGGGCACTATTCAAAAGAGGGGTTTCATATAAATGGCAGAAAACTAGGGAACAATTGAAAAATATATGGCTTGGGGGAAAGGAATCTGTCTTACTTTGTTAAGACAACTTATAGGCAAATGAAATGAAAATTGATGACACTTTGGCATCAAATACAGGAATATTCAAAAGCTAACAAATGCCAGCCACGTTGGGCGTCAATTTGAAACGAAATATTTTACCTACCACATAGGTTAAATTATAGGGGTTTAGAAATTGGAACATAAGTTACTGGGGTGGAGATAGGGCAAGCAAAATAAACGATACTGTGCGAACGGAACTCAGGGCTTATTTGGAGAACTGGGTCGTGGACAAGTGAATGGCAAGGGGTTGGATTGGGGCAACTACAAAATGAAACAAAAAGAGGGAACTTACATAAATCTCCTGGACAAATGGGCACATAAAAACAACAAGAAAGACCTCTAGCTATTTGAAATGGGACGCCGCTTCGAGAAAACTTTAAAATTTATTAAAATCCTTTGTAAAAGGTATTATTTAAATATATACCTTTTACAAAGGATTTTAATAAATTTTTTAATATATGGTATACAGCCAACTACAGGAACGTAGATTCCTTGTGGGTTAGAAGACTTTTCTAAAATAAATAATCAAATTGGTTGGAGAAATAAATTAAACATTTATTGTTGTATCACTACAAAAAGTTACAAAAATATAGATGGCACAAAAATACTATAATAATAGTTACAAAGATTTATATCAAAAATAACAAAGAAAACTTACATGTCATCCGTTCACAAACTTTGTTTTACAAGTGGGAGTTGCGACAAAAATTACAAAAATAGTTACTGGACTATAAACATGTGGCCAAAATAATTTATTGCAAATAAAAAATTATCTTTTTAAATAATGAAAGCAATTATTATTAAAAAAAATGTCTGTCTTTACTTTGAAATTTAAAACAAAACAAAAAGATACCTCGATTTTCACTAAATTTCACTATGCATAATGTCTGGGGTCGGGAACTGGAGCTATTAAAATTCCTGTCACTCGAACAAAAACAAAAAACTACATCTCCATACTATTTTCCATACTATGAAAAATGTTCTAAAACGGCTTCTTTATTAGGACATTAAAGTTTGAGGTTGAAACTGGCACATTCTTTTATCTTGTGTAATCGCCGTGTTACAAATATCTCATAATGAGAAACGGCATACAACAAAAGCTAGTGATTACTCTTATTTAAACAGATCATTACTTTGAGTAAAAATCACTTTTCTAACAAATTTGCCGGTTTTTCTTGACCAACTCACTACAGCGTGTGCATAGTTTCGTTATCCTTCTCAACTTGACTTGAATTCCCCTCGACCTCACTCTAATACCAGCAAGGGCTACCGTTTCCCTTACCTCTCCACCAGTTCTTGTCATTAAAAAAAAAACAAAATTCTTGTTTAAAACAGGCCTCAACTATCTCGCAAAGTGACCTTGAAACGAACTACTTTTAAATTCGTAGAAATAACACGTAATATATTGATAATTTTAACGTTATAGTTATAACCGGAATTTGGAAATCTTTTCTTGTACCTCACAATGTAAACAGAGAATTGGCGGATTTGAATGTAAATAAAGACAACAAGATTTATAGATAGCCCATGAGTTATTAATTTTTATACTTGCATATCAATATTTTAAGTAATTTCAATATGCTACCAAGTAAAAGGAAAGGATGCGCCTAGAAAAATTAAACAGTATAATAAAATATGCACCTGGAACGTTAAGACCATGTACGAAGCAGGCAAAATTTATAATGCCATCCATGAAATGGAAAGACTGAATATCGATATAATGGGCATCAGTGAAATGCGATGGCCTGACGCCGGAAAATGTCAAATAAAAGAGCACCAAATATATTACTCTGGAAATACAGAAGGTCAACATAAGCATGGCGTCGGAATAATTTTAAATAAACAAATAAGTTACGAATTTTGTTCCAATATCCGAGAGAATCATGCTCATTCAATTGGATTTATTTCCAGCAAAAACCAACATAATCCAAATATACGTACCCACAGCAGACAAATCTGACGAAGTAATAGAGGCTTTTTACTACGATTTAAGGAAAGTCCTAAGTAAGTTAAAAACCAATGAAGTAACGCTAGTTATGGGTGACTTTAATGCCAAAATCGGTAAGGGTAGTTATGGTGAAGTAGTAGGTTCATGGGGTCTGGGTGAGCGAAATGAGAGAAGAGAACGCCTACTCACATTTGCTACGGGAGAAGAGTTGGTAATCACCAATACACTCTTCAAATTACCACACAGAAGTTTGTACACATGGCGCTCACCCAGTGACACGCCAAAAAACATCATAAGAAACCAGATTGACTATATTTTATTAATTAAAAGATTCAAAAACTCAATAACATCAGTGAAAATCTACCCTGGTGCAGATATTAAGTCAGACCATAACCCACTTGTCGCTAAGTTTCGTCTGAAATTTAAAAAAATCCACACCTAATCCTATAAGATACGATCTCAAACAACTAAGAGATGATGACATAAAGCAAGAAGTAAGGGAATATCTGAAGAACAGCATATCTAAGTCAAAAGTATTTAATATGTTGACACAGAAATAAACCACTTAGAAAACATTGGGAAGGAAATATTAGACCAATACCTGCGACCGAAAAAGACAGAAAAGAAAAAACCATGGATGACCGACGGTACATTACAGATGATGGACAGAAGAAGAGAATCCAAGCGAAAAGACTACGTTGCATATCAATTTCTAGACAAAGAGATAAAAAAAGCTGCCAGAGAAGCTAAAAATAAAAATCTGGAAGAACAGTGTGAAAAAATTGAGATATTGGAACGTAAACACGATTCGTTCAATCTCCACAAAGAGATCAAAGAAGCAGCAGGCATGTATAAATCAAAAAGGCCGGGACACTTAACAGACGCTCAAGGAAATCCAATAGTTGATATTGAAGAAACAAAAACAACATGGATGAACTATGTGACAACAACATTTGAAGACGATAGGAATGTCACCATCACACAAAATAAAAATGACGATACCGGACCACCTATTCTCGAAGCGGAAGTAGAAGCTGCTATAAAGAACATTAAGGAGGGAAAAGCCGCAGGACCAAACGAGTTCTACTCAGAATTTTTGAAAATTATGGATAAAGACGAAGTAAAAAGACTTACCTTGATCTTCAACAATATATACCAAAGTGGAAAAATACCTCAACAGTGGCTAAGATCAACTTTTATAACAATCCCTAAAAAACCCAATGCCAAAAAATGTGAAGATTATCGAATAATAAGCCTTATGAGCCATCTATTGAAAACCTTTTTTAAAAATTATTCATAAAAGAATATATAAAAAGTGTGAAGAACACATGACAAACACACAATTCGGCTTCAGGGATGCATTGGGTACTCGAGAGGCACTTTTCGCAATACAAGTTCTCTTTCAATGATGTAAAGACGTGAATTATGATACATATGTATGTTTTGTTGATTACCAGAAAGCGTTCGATAGAATAAAACGAACTGATGAAAATATTAAATTTAATTGGTCTAGACAGCAGAGATTGCCGTATAATAAACAATATCTATTACGAACAAACTGCAGCTGTTAGAGTTAAGGAACAGTTAACAAACGACATAAAGATAAAAAGAGGTGTGCGATAGGGATGTATATTGTCCGCATTATTGTTCAATACATATTAAGAGCACATTATGGACCTAGCGCTAACGGAGATAGACGAAGGAATACTTATAAACGGAGAACGATTGAATAACATAAGATACGTACTGTCATTTTTGCAGACAGTCTTAAAGGTCGGCAGACACTTGTCTTCAGGGTGGCAGAAGTAAGTAGCAGGTTTGGGCTTGATTTTAACATAAAAAAAACCAAATACATGGTTATAAGCAAAAATAGGATACCACCTGGTCAATTACTAGTTAACCAACAACCTATAACACAAATCACCAACCTTTGGTTATCTGGGTACAAACTTAAATGAACAGTGGGACCAATCGACGGAAATTAAGATAAGGATCGAGAGGGCAAGATTAGCTTTTGTCAAAATGAAAAAAATCTTTAACAGCCGCAATATAAAATTGGGAATAAAAGTTCGTTTACTAAAATGCTACGTCATGGACCTTAACTGAAGCATCACTTAAGAGACTCGAAGCATTTGAGATGTGGTGCTATAGACGCATGTTCAGGATTTCCTGGATAAACAGAGTTACCAACGAAGAAGTACTACATAGAATGGGTAAAGAGCGCGAACTAGTCATAACCATAAAACGTCGCAAACTAGAATACCTGGGCCATATAATGTCCAATGAACAACGATACAACCTACTTCGGACCATACTTCAAAGTAAAGTGCATGGGAAAAGAGGTCCAGGACGAAGAAGAATATCCTGGCTGCATAACCTGCGAAAATGGTTTAACTTAACCACTACCGGACTTTTCAGGGCAGCAGTCAACAAAGTCAGAATAGCCATGTTAGTGTCCAACATCCGTAACGGATAGGCATCATAAGAAGAAACATGCTACAAAGTATACCTAGATGTCTCTTTTTAAGTCAAGAAATCACTGATGTTGAGATTCACTCATTCTCAGATGCAAGTTTAAAGGCTTATGGAGCTTATATCTACTTACGTGTGATCTATAAAGCAGAACAGGTGTCTTGTTCTCTTTTAGCATCTAAAAGTCGCATTGCTCTGCTAAAACCTTGACCCTTCCAAGATTGGAACCCATGGGTGCGCTATTGTGTAGTAAACTCACAGCAAATATTTCTACCACCGCTAACGAAAAATTATCTCAATTAGACTATAAATATGTGGTCGGATTCAGAAATTGTTCTCGCTTGGCTTCGTTCACATCCTTCTCGTTGGACCCAATTTGTAGCAAATAGGGTTGCATAAATTTTAGATAATTCCCCTAATGCTCACTTGAGGCACGTACGATTCAAAGAGAATCCTGCCGACATACTCTTCCGAGGAATGCTATCCTCTGAAATATTAAACTCTTTCTTATGGTTTCATGGTCCTCCATTTTTAAATCAATTTCGGTTGGATTTATTGAAATACAATCCAAAGGGTTGTATCTCTAAGTTGCCTGAAGAAAGGGAAGTCATTCTCTACGCTCGAAATGATCAAATAGATTTTTTCACCTCACTTTCTGGTAGGTTCTTCAATTTTTCAAAGTTTTTAAGAACTTTAGCCTGCATGTTTAGACTTGTTAATAATGCTAAACCGCTTTCTCGCAAATTAACTGATACCCTTGAAGTCAGCGAACTTCAAAACGCTGAACTTAAGGTTATTAAGATGCTCCAGTATTCCAACTTCTCGAGTGAGATTTCTGAGCTTAAGAAAGGTAAAACTCTATCTAATAAGTGTCTTTCACCCCTAAATCTCTTTTTGGATGAGAATGAAATGCTCCAGATGGAAACTCAGACGTTACCTTTGATCAAAGATACCCTCTTCTTCCCTCAAAAAATCGTGTAGTTCGTCTTATTCTCCACAGAGAACATGTCAGACTCAGGTTTTCAAAATACTTTGTCCCAAATTCGTCTTAAATATTGGTCTTTAAATGGACTACGTGAAGTTAAAAAGATCATTCACCAATGTATCGTTTGTTTTAAGTTTCGTTCTAAACGCGCTACCCAGATTATGGCAGATGTACCAAAAGAACGTTTACCTTTAAGAACTAGAAACTCCTCTCGAGTATTCACTCCCTTTCAGATCCAACCTTCGCAAGGCTCCTTTAATAAAATCGTATACTGCTCTGTTTGTTTACTTGTCGAGTCGAGCTGTTCATATTGAAGTCATTTCCGGCCTCTCTACAGAGACGTCCCTTCTCGCTCTAAAAAGCTTTATTAGCCGTAGAGGTCTTCCTTAGACAATATTCATTGACAACGCTATGAACTTTCTTGGTGCTAGGAACCAGCTGTTTGAACTCATAAGTTTTTAAAGGAAAAGGAAAGCTCCCGTTCTATTAAATAGCTCCCGTTCTAGCGCAAAGCATTATATGCGTAGGCTCCTGGACAATCTTAAGCTTACGTTCGAAGAATTCACCACAGTTCTCGTTCAAATTGAAGCTGTGCTCAATTCCCGGCATCTTTGCTCCCTTTCAAATGACCCCTCTGACTTTACTTATCTTACTCCTGGACACTTCTTGATTGGACAATCTCTCACCTCATTTCCGAAAAAGATGTGATCCACATTCTCCAAAACAGAATAAATTTATAGCAACATTTGTCCAAACTCCAACAAGTGTTTTGGACAAAATGGTCTATCGACTATTTGAACAGGCTTCAAAATCGCCCTAAATGGTTTCTCCCGCATAAGAACCTAGAACCCAACGATCTCGTCTTGTTGATTGAAGACAACACTTCTCCTCTTTATTGGGTACTAGCAAGAGTGCTTAAGGTCTTTCCCGGAAAAGATGGGTGAGTAAGAATTGCCTCGGTCAAAACTAAAGATGGAGTCTTCAAACGCTCTATTACCAAATTGTATCCTCTACCCAATGACGATTTAAATTAAGTTAGTATAAGATAATAATTGTAGTATATTTTCTTTTTCTTATGCTCTCTTGTCATAATATGATCTGTTTATTTGTGTTAAAGCCAGCGCTTCAACGGGGGCGAGTGTGTTGTAAAAACAACAAGTTATATTAAATTTTTTTTTTATAATAAACACCTACTGTGTTTATACCATTGGAATCTGGTCAAAGCTGACCAATTATCAATTTTTATCTGTCTTAATTTACTAAAGGATGCATTCTAAGAGCTTACCCTATGGCGTCCTCTTATTTTATCTAACAGCTATGCACTAATACCTAACATGCAAATTCACAACACAGCACTATGCTCTGCTTTTACACTAATTACACTTTACACTAACTCAAATGGTTTTGTTCGTTTGAGTCTTCTTTCTGACCCAGTATTATCGAGGAGCTGGATGGCCTCGATGTTTATGTGTTTATGGAGCCGTTGTTCGTGACTACCTGCCATCTTCTTGATAATTTTATTTACATCTTCCATCTCAAGGTCCTTGTGGAGGTCGACATTTCTGATGTACCAAGGAGCATCAACGATGTTCCTTAGTACTTTATTCTGGAATGGATGATCTGGATATTACTACATCCATACTGTCTCAGTATTTGCTTGTATATAAGTTGTTTATTATGTGTGGACAAAACTGAATTTCTTCCCATCAGCCAATACATTTTTATGTAACGGATACCTAGTTCCCCCCTTTTCTTTTTGATATGGGCTTTCCAGCGAAGCTTTGCATCAAGTGTGATACCCAAGTATTTTGCAGTAGATGCGTGCGGTATTTGCGCATCATTTATTCTAATTGGAATGTTTTGGATTTTTTTGTTTGTAAAATTAACATGAATTGATTTAGACTCGTTTAGTTTGATTTTCCATTTTTTTGTCCACTTATGGACTTTATCTATTGACAACTGTAATTTTTCTGCTGCTTCTTCACTGGTATACCTACTGCTAGAATGGCAGTATCATCTGCAAATGTGGCTAGAGCATCATTTTCTAGTTCAGGTATGTCACATGTGTATAACAGGCAGAGGACCGGACCTAACACTTACTTGAGGGACTCCTGCTTTAATTTCTTTTAAATCTGTGTAAACGTTTTCTTGTTTGATTCTGAAGTATCTGTCAGATATGTATGACAGTAGAATTTCTGAATAATGTCTAGGCATAAAGGATTTCAGTTTATACAGTAAACCTTCATGCCATACTTTATCGAATGGCTTAGCTACGTCTAAAAATATTGTAGAGCAGGCTTTCTTTTCCTCTAACGATTTCTTAATTATTTTAATAATTCAAATTCCAAATTGGTGGTTTGGAATCAGTTTTTTCTCTTCTATTATCGGTTTCATTCTTTTTAGCAAGAGTTTCTCGAACAGCTTGACATTACTGGTAAGAGTGATATTGGCCTATAAGACGAGACTTCTGTTGGTGATTTCCCTGGTTTTGGTATCATTATTACCTCAGCTGTTTTTCATAAATTTGAGACATATCTTAATCTAAAAGCAGCATTAATTAGGTTGGTCAATTTTACTATGGCTTTGCGAGGCAGGTTTTTTAGTAATTCTCCAGTAATTAGATCGTATCCTGGGGATTTCTTCAGATTTATGTTTTCTTTTATTTCATCAACTACTTCTTTTGGGGATGTTGGTCTGATTGTCTCTTCTATCTGATTAGGCTCTATCCATAATTGATCATTAATTTGGTCTTCATGTGGTTTGAATGTATTTTCTAAATATGTGGCAAATCTCTCTGCATCTTGCTTATTACTCCTGGCCCAACTACCATCTTCCAGTTTAATGGATGGAGAATAGATTACTGGTCTTTTTAGCCTTTTCGTTGCTTTCCATAGGGAGTATTCAGTGCTGCTATCATCCGTCAATTCTCTCAGGAAAGAACTAATTGATTCATTTTTTATATTTTGAATCTTTTTTTTAAGCTTTTGAGTTGCATTGTTCAGATTCGTTTTATCTTGAGGAGCTCTGGTTTGTTGCCATCTCCTTCTTAGTTTTCTTTTCTCTTTAATTATCTTTTTAATTTCCTTCGGATAGTTGTTTCCTTTTACTTTTGATACTTGAATCGGAGTGTTTTCCCATGCTGATTTTTGTATATTTCGAACAAACAACTCTACTTCCTCATCTAGTTGTTCAGATGTTTTTAATTGTACAGATAATTCAATTTTTTTCTTCAAGGGTTGATTTAAATCTTTCCCAGTCTGTTAATTTGTTGGTTAATATTGGATAACACTCCTTTCTAATAATCGTGTCACTCAATGTGAGTATTATGGGTGAATGGTCTGAGTTCATATCCCAACAATCATCAATATCTACATAATTGGCTGAGATATTTTTAATAATGAAAAAGTCAATTAAGTCCGGTATCTTGTTCCGATCACTTGGCCAATGCGTCGGTCTACCCGTTGATATTGGTTCACATTTCTGTTCTTTCATAGCTGCCATCAACTCGTTCCCTTTTGGTGTTGTCAATCTTGATCCCCATTGAGTGTGCTTTGCATTAAAGTCACCTCCAATGATATATCTTTTTCCCATACTCTTCAGATATTCTTCATACTGTTCTTTTTTAATGGAATGCTTAGGGGGGCTATAAATTGAACTTATAGTAATTTCGCAATTAGTTTTGAGCTTGACACATACTGTGGTTGCTTGTATGTGTTCAGTTTCATATTTTAGCTCCTCATAATGCTGAATATTATTTTTTATTATTGTCCTGCATTGTCAGGATGTATAGTGTGGTCTGTCTTGTATCCTCTAAATTTTATGAAATATTGTTTAGTGAAATGTGTTTCGGATATGAGACACAAGTCAACTTCTTCTATGTCTAGGACTGCTTGTAGCTCATTTTGATGTGGTAGCAGTTCATTAGCATTCCATTCCATGATCCGTAATTGCTTAGCCATTTCTAATTTTCGGTATAGCACCTTTAGCGCTATGTTCCAATCTGGTCACTCTTACTTCTATTTGAGTTATTGTGCCCTCTATCTTAATGAGCTTTTCTAATATCATTTTTAATGCATTGTCGGTTTCTACTTCTTGATGCGACTGTTTTGTATTGTTTACTACATCACTACTCTACTTTTAATAGAGAAGGAATAACAAATTTTCACAACCTGTATTACTGGGCACATGACAATCTCCATCTACCGAAAGAAACATCTCTTCAGTAAAAATTTAGTGTCAACGTTTGGGTAGGAGTTATCGGACGAGAGTTAATAAGACTTTTTGCCAGGCAGATTAAATAGTCAAGTGTACTTAGACTTTCTAGAGAATGAATTACCACCACTCTTAGAAGATTTACCCCTCGCCCTCAGACGAAGAATGGTGTACCAACATGATGGATGCCCTGTACATTGTGCACGTGATGTTACGGCTTGGTTCAACAATCACTAGGCCAATAGGTGGATCGGACGAACTGGACCGATTTTGTGGCCAGCTAGATCGCCCGATTTAACACCGTGTGACTACCACATCTGGGGCAGATTCAAAGAACTATCAAGTTCCAATCCGAACTAGAGCTCATTTATTGGGAAGGATTATCGAAGCAGCTGAAATTATAAGGGCAGAACTGGGGTTAAAAGTAACCACATCAGAAATACGACGCAGGGCAAGAGCGTGCATTATGAAGGGTGGTTCTCATTTTGAACAACAATGAGTGTTTTCTGAAATTTATGTACATACTTAATAAGACATAATAAATTTTGCAAAAAGTATGATGTCACGTTGTTGTGTTTTACCTTTCGTACCCGTTTCATTAATGAAGGTTTTTTTAACAATGCATTAAGATTCAACGAAGGCTTTTTGCAATTTAAGCAAGTAATTCGTGAGGCATTTTGTATATATATATATATATATATATATATATATATATTTATATATATATATATATATATATATATATATATATATATATATATACATATGTCCAAAAGTTTGGAATATTGGAATATTTCATCTCTTTATTGATTTTTATATATAAAATCTTCTGAATAGTTAAACATCATTTTGTTTCAATTCTCAACAATACTAAATAAATCTCAAAACCAGATAAGCGATATGCGAAAAAAATATTTATTTTCTTGGAGTGAAAAACTTACAATGTAGAACTTACATTTAAAAATAAATTAGTATAGAAAAAAATAATTTTTAATAAAACTAATAATAAGTATTTCCTCCATTGGCCTGTATGCAAGCCTGTAGGCGATTTGAAATGCTGCCGATTAACTGGTCGAGCTGGGCTTGCGGAATTCTATCCCACTCTTCACGAGCAGCATCTTTAAGTTCTCGAAGTGTAATAGGGGGATTGTTTCGCTTCTTAATGAGCGTGTTTTGAGAATGTCTCAAGCATGTTCAATAATGTTAATGTCGGGGGAATTCGAGGGCTACTGTAATGTAGATATTCCTTCTTCTTCAAGAAAATTTTGTACTGCTGATGTTCGATGAGGAGGTGGGTTGTCATGCATAAACACAAATTCATCACCTACTGTACCTCGGAATAGACGTACGACAAAATTTAAAACTTCCTTGATGTATACAGCACCAGTGACTCTTCTCTCCAGAACCAGCAGTGACGTCCGTGTACCACTCATAATACCACCCCAAACCATAATACTGCCACCTTCAAATGGGACACGCGGTTTAGCTGTTTCTAGAGGGCCTTGTCGTCCTGGGGCCCTCCAAACCAGTGTTCTTCGCGAATCAGATACCAAGTCGATTTTTGACTCATCAGAGAACATCACGTTATTCCAGTTAGGATCATGATGCACCATTTCTCTAGCCCATTGCAACCTTAGTATTTTGTGTTGGTAGGTTAGTTTAGGAACCCGTAGCGGTCTTCTACGATACAAATTTACCGCATTTTGTCTGCGTGTTATTATTTGCCGTAATATATTCAGTCCTTGAAGCCTAGAAATTTCTCTGGATATACCACTTGTAGATTCCAGACGATTTCTACGAGCTATAAATGTTATTTGCCGGTCTTGTGCTGCTGTTGTACATCAATTTCTACCACTTGGGGACGATCCTTAACGTCATTTGTATCTTGGAATTTTTTTTTAATTTTCGATACAGCACTCTAAGTAACATTAGCAATATTCGCGATATAACTTTGACTAAAGTCCTGTTGTAACAAAGCAATTACTCTGGATCTGTCAAAATAAGATATCACGTTTTTAGGCATTTTTAAACGGCTCAATTCAAATTTAAACAAAGACTGAAATAATGTGGAAATACGCTAATCAGTTGAATGTGACCAAAATCATACAAAAAGGATTCAAATTTTTTATCATTTTCATTTAATAACCGTCTAGAATGAATATCAACAACAGTTTTAAAACCACCATAGGGGGAGATATATTATTTGTACGTATTCCAAATTTTTGGACATGTGTGTATATATGTGTATATATATATATATATATATATATATATATATATATATATATATATATATACGTATATGTATATATATATATATATATATATATATATATATATATATATATATATATATATATATATATATATATATATATATATATATATATATATATATATATATATATATATTTACTACTCTCCAACTCTCCAAAATTAACAAATTAACGCACCACCTAAAATAGACCATGATTTTAAAACTATATTTCTTCTGAACCCTTAATTGGATTTCCATGATTTATTTTTCACATTGTAGGTATATTTCTAATTAATAATTATATTAATGTTTTTTAAGAAATGTCAACGTTTTACTTACATACAGGGTGTAAAAATAAAGTTGTGTTTTTTCATCTAATTTTATCTATTAGAAACAAACGCTACATGTTATTAATATTTTAAGATCGCTTCATTCTTTCTTCACGTTTTGGTAAAAAATCATTACGATATCTTTATTATCAAAGAAGAAAAGTATGTTCA
Organism: Diabrotica undecimpunctata; assembly: GCF_040954645.1. Lineage (NCBI taxonomy): Eukaryota > Metazoa > Arthropoda > Insecta > Coleoptera > Chrysomelidae > Diabrotica > Diabrotica undecimpunctata. The sequence goes on from NC_092804.1 coordinate 93,160,323, forward strand.
AAGCATTACGTAATTTTTTACTCTCCAAAATTAACGCCCGACCTCAACTCTACCATAATTATTATTAAGCTATTTTTCTTGTGTATCCTTGAATCATCATCATCAATTAGCCTATACTTGTCCACTGCTGAACGTAGGCCTCTCGTAAAATTTTCCACCTATTTCTATCTTGAGCTTCTTGCATCCAGTTTCTGGTGATGCGCTTGGTATTATCCGTACGTCTAGTCGGTGGTCGTCCTCTGCTTCGATATACCTCTTGCCTTGGTCGCCATTCCAGAATCTTTCTGGTCCACCTATCATCCGTTAATCTGGCAACATGTCCGGCCCAAGCCCATTTAGCAATGGCTATTTTTTCAACTGCATCTGTGACTCCTGTTCTTCTTCTTATTTCTAGAATTGGTACTTTATCTCTGATGGTAATACCTAATATTGTTCTTTCCATAGCGCGTTGTGTAACTCTTATTTTGTCTATTATTCTTTTTGTCACAGTCAGTGTTTTTGCACCATATGTAAGAACTGGTAAAACGCACTGGTTAAAAACCTTTCTTTTTAAATAAACTGGGATAATAGACTTCCAAAGGCAGCCCATGTGAGTCCTATCCTTCTTTGTATTTCAGTTGTCTGATTATCTCGTCCTAAGTGAATCTCATGCCCTAGATATTTGTAAGCTATTACTTGGTCGATGCTATGGCTTTCAATCAGAATTTTACCGCTTACTACAAGGTTGGTCATAAATTTTGTCTTTAAGGTGTTAATTTTAAGACCAATTGTTTTTGACACTTTATAGAGCGTGTGCAGCATTTTTGTAGCTTTATTAACTCTATCAGATATTAAAACGATGTCATCAGCAAATCTTAGGTGGTTCAGATCTTCCCCATTTATATCCTTGATTGCATTTCAATAAATTTTGTTGTTCATTGCAGACTTATTTCTAAGTAATTACTGTATTAATGATTTCTGGGAAGTGTCAACATTTCACCTAGATACGAGGTGTAAAAATAAATTTGATACTTCATCCTATTTTGGAATACCCTGTGGAATTTACTTAAAGCAAATGCTACATCTTAATATTAATACTTTAAAAAAGTTTAAATTTTTTTTTTCACCATTTTCGTAAAAAAATCATCGATATCTTTATTATCAAAAAAGAAAAGTATGTTCAAAGCATAACGTGACTTTATTGAATTGTAAAAATTCAATATTCAATTTAAGAAATCTGAGCAGAGATGAATGTGTTCAGGCAATTACTTTAGCTGATGTAGGGTTACGTTATCGTGAAATAGGCTTGAGGTTGTCCTGTGGTCTGTGAACTGTGTTTGTCATTTGTCATCTTAGTTTTAGTTAATGTCATATGTAATTGTCATGTTATTCATTCAAACAAAACAATGCTAATTTCTTGTATATTAAAACCTAGTTTATAAAGGTTTTGCATTTCATTACAATTTAATATACAAGAAATATCAAATATGGATAAGCTACTACGACCATACAGATTCGATGCAGATCCTAACTCTCCTAGATCGTCTCAAGAATGGATGCATTGGAAAGCTACATTTAAAAACTTTATTTCCTCTGTGATTGATGTTTCAGAGGAGGAGAAATTCAAACTACTGGTAAATTACGTGAGCAACAATATCTATGAACTCATCTCTGATTGTAGAAAGTATTCTGAAGCCAAAAGTATTCTCGAAGCAGCTTTTGTTAAACCCAAAAATGAAATTTTTGCCAGACATATCCTAATGACAAAAAAACAACAAACTGGTGAAAACATAGGTCAATACGTTCAACATCTTAAAGTGCTTTCCAAAGACTGTAATTTTCTAGCCGTTTCTGCAGACCAAAATAGAGAAGATTATATAAGAGACTCTTTTATTAATGGCATTCTTTCTAATTACATAAGACAACGTTTACTAGAAAACAACACTATTACTCTGCAAGATGCCATAGTGAAAGCCCAGTCTCTGGAGTCAGCTTCAAAACACTCTGAGGCTTATACAACTCCTGTACAAATTATTAATGCAATTTCTTCCGAAACCAGAGAGCACACTAATTATACTTCTGCTGCTGTGAAAAGTTGGAAATGTTACTTTTGTGGATCAACTGAAAGGCATCCTCGTAGCCTATGCCCTGCTAGAGACAAAGTTTGTAAGAAATGCTCGAAAGTTGGACATTTTTCCAAGGTATGTATGCTTCAGATGCCCAATTCAGTATCAGCTGCTGTTTTAGCTACTACTACATCTAGTTCCAATGTTAGAAATCTTGCTGCTGCCCCTCAATGCTTATCTAAAAGTGTTACTGAGATAAAGGTGAATGGAAATACAACTGAAAGTTTAATAGACACAGGTAGTTCTGAGTCATATATCAGTAAGAATTATGCATTGTCTATAAACGTGAAAACATTTAGAAGTCATGCAAATATAATAATGGCTTCAACAGCACTCAGAACGACTATCTCAGGACACTGCTTTGTTAATTTAGAAATAAACGAACATTCCTATAAAAATGTCAAATTATCAATAATTCAAGATTTATGTGCTGATGTAGTTATAGGTCATGACTTGCTTAAACAACATTCTTCTCTAGAAATCACTTTTGCTGGCTCAAAAATGCCTTTAGTTATTGATCGTATAGATAACATTTGTAGTTTGGCATACTTAAATATAGAGCCACCCAAATTATTCTCCAATCTAGAAAATGATTGCAAACCGAGGGCAACTAAATCAAGAAAATTTTCAACTGAAGATAGAAAATTCATATCTGACGAGATACAGTATCTGCTATTGAATGGAATCATAGAAGAAAGCAACTCTCCTTGGCGTGCACAAGTACTTATTACAAAAAGTGAAACACACAAAAAGCGAATGGTGGTAGATTATTCACAAACGATTAATAAATTTACTTACTTAGATGCCTATCCTCTCCCAGATGTTGAAGATATTGTTAGAAAAGTAGCAAGATCTTCTGTCTTCAGTACTATTGATCTTAAAAATGCATACCATCAAATTCGAATCAAAAATGAAGAGAAAATATACACTGCTTTTGAAGCCAACGGCCAACTATACCAATTTTGCCTGATTACTTTTGGGGTAACCAACGGAGTGGCTTGTTTTCAAAGGGTTATCGATGGTATTATTAAATCCGAACATTTAAAAGGTGTATATGCATATCTTGATGACATTACGGTTTGTGGATTAAATCAACAACAACATAATGAAAATCTTAATAAATTTATGGAAGTAGCGAAGAAATACAATCTAACAATAAATCAAAATAAAAGTTCTTATACACTAAATTCAATCAAACTTTTGGGTTATCAAATAGAAAATCAGACCTTAAAACCTGATCCTGAAAGACTTGAACCATTAAAGAAGTTACTCTTACCAAACGATTCACAATCACTTAAGAGAGCTGTCGGAATGTTTGCACATTATTCCAAATTTATCCCACAATTTTCAGAAAAGATACAAAAACTAGTCACATGCAATACTTTTCCTTTAACAGAACAAGCAGCTGAAGCTTTCCAAATTCTTAAATCTGAAATTATTTCTTCAGCCGTTACTACGATTGATGACAAGATTCCTTTTATCGTTGAATCTGATGCTTCAGATTTTTGTATTGCTGCTTCTCTTAGCCAAGGAGGAAGACCTGTTGCTTTCTTTTCAAGAACATTATCAAAAAGTGAAAGAAATCATTCATCTGTGGCAAAAGAGGCTTATGCAATAGTGGAAGCTCTTAGAAAATGGAGACATTTCTTGATAGGTAAAGATTTTCGACTTATAACTGATCAAAAGTCTGTCTCTTTTATGTTCAATATGCGCCACACTAGTAAGATAAAAAATGAGAAGATTATCAGATGGCGCCTTGAATTATCATGCTACAGTTTCGATATTCAGTACCGACCAGGAGTTGAGAATGTGAGTGCCAGATACTTTCTCACGAGTGAGCTGTTCAATAAATCCTCGACCAAGTCTATTTGAACTACATCAATCCTTGTGTCATCCAGGAATCACCAGAATGGTCCATTGGATAAAGACACGTAACTTACCATATACTATTGATAAAGTCCGTGAAATGACCAATCGCTGTCCTATCTGTGCAGAAATAAAACCAAAGTTTTTAAAAACTCAAGGGGAGATTAATTAAAGCTACTTCGTCTTTTGAAAGATTGTCTCTGGATTTTAAAGGACCGCTTCCATCTAGATCTCATAACAAATATATCCTAACAATTGTTGACGAATATTCTCGATTCCCCTTTGTATATCCATGTCAAGATGTTTCAGCGAAAACTTTTGTGAAGTGTCTTACAAACTTATTCTCTTTATTTGGAATGCCTAGTTATATCCATTCAGATCAAGGGGGGGGCATTTATGTCTCAAGAAGTCAAAACATTTCTCCATTCACAAGGAATACCTACAAGCCGAACAACATCTTAAAATCCTGAAGGCAATGGCCAGACAGAAAGATATAATGGAAAGAATTATATGGAAAACTATTTCTCTTGATTTAAAATCTAAACATTTAAAAACTGAACAGTGGGAAGAAGTAGTTGAGATAGCTCTTCATTCAATTCGTTCTCTTTTGTGTACATCTACAAACAGTCTCCCTCATGAGCGAATGTTTCATCATTCCAGAAAAGCTATAAATGGAGCTGCGCTTCCTTCATGGTTGATAACCCCCGGAAAAGTATTTATGAAAAAAAATGTGAGGCAGTCCAAATATAAACCCCTCGTTGAAGAAGTACAGCTAATTGAAGCAAATCCAAACTATGCTGTTGTTAGACGTGAAGATGGTAAAGAAACAACAGTAGCCTAAGACAACTTCACCACGAGGAGATGCATCTCTACTGGACTGTGTTAGTGGATCGGAATCTGCGGTTTCTAATGAACAGTTTATCAAAGATCCACCAAGCCCTAGATTGAGTATATGTGAGGAAAATCCAAATATTTCTCCTGTTAACGTTCTGGAAGATCAAGGTAATATTGAAAGTGTTTTAAAGGAAGAAAATAAAGACAGTCTTATTAGAAGAGGTACCAGGGAAAGAAACACTCCTGCTTAGCTTAAAGACTTTGTTCAAAAATAAAGTTCGGGTGAATGTCCTGTGGTCTGTGAACTGTGTTTGTCATTTGTCATCTTAGTTTTAGTTAATGTCATATGTAATTGTCATGTTATTCATTCAAACAAAACAATGCTAATTTCTTGTATATTAAAACCTAGTTTATAAAGGTTTTGCATTTCATTAGAGCGGTTAGAGGTATCTCATACCACAATACCACGAGTCATTCAACGTTTTCGAGAAACAAATAACCATACGAAACGGCGTGAACAAGGAAGAGGAAAACTTACAACACCACGACAAGATCAGTTTATCAGGCTTCGTGCTATAAAAGAACGTTTTCTTACAATGAGACATTTACAAATACACGTGACAAATGTTCATAATATTCAAATTAGTAGAAACACTATACAAAGGCGTCTTGCTGAACAAGATCTGCATATAAGGATACTAGTCAGAGCTTTAAACGTTAATCATTGTAGAAGTAGATTACAATTTTCCAGAGAGCACCTTGACTGGAATGTTGATGACTGGGAGTACGTGTTGTTCACTAATGAATCGTGGTATTGCTTATATAGCTCAGTGTGAGAGTTGATCGACGGCCAAGAGAACGCTTCTTCTTCTTCACGTGCCATCTCCGCGACGGAGGTTGGCAATCATCATGGCTATTCTGATCTTAGATGCTGCTGCTCTGAATAGTTCAATTGATGTGCATCCGTACCATTCCCTCAAGTTACGCAACCATGAGATTCTTCTTCTTCCTACACTTCTCTTGCCCTGGATTTTCCCTTGTATAATCAATTGAAGTAGGTTGTATCTCTCATTACGCATAACATGCCCCAAGTATTGCAGCTTTCGTGTCTTGATGGTTTCCAATACTTCCATTCTTTTGTTGATTCTTCTCATGACTTCGTTGTTTGTTACATGCTCGGTCCATGATATCTTCAGGATTCTTCTATACACCCACATTTCAAATGCTTCCAACTTTTTAGCAGTCGACGCGTTAAGTGTCCATGCTTCTATCCCATAAAGCAGAGTCGAGAAAATATAACACCTTGCCAGCCTAACTCTCAAGTCCAATTTTAGTTCTCTTGCACAAAGTACCTTTCTCATTTTATTGAAGTTTGTACGTGCTTTCTCTATTCGAACTTTGATTTCTTTGGAGTAATCGTTTGTGTGATTAATTATTGTGCCAAGATAGTGGTAGTTTTCAACTTGTTCTAAAGCACGTAATTGTCAGGCTTTCACCATTATTTTGGGTTTTTGATATCCCCATAAATTTGGTTTTCTTGGTGTTTATTGATAATTCATATTCTTCTTCATACTCAACTATCTTGTTCATTAACTTTTGGAGGTTGTCTGTTATTATGATAGTATCGTCCGCATATCTAATGTTGTTAATTGGTGTTCCATTGACCTTGATTCCTGCTGTTTCTCCCTCAAGAGCTCTTTTCATAATTTCTTCAGAGTATGCATTGAATAGTAGTGGTGACAATACACACCCCTGTCGCACCCCTCTTTTAACTTCGAACTCTTCTGATATGTGTTCATTAATGCGTACGTGTGCCTGCTGTTTATAATATAGATTTGTTATAATTCGAAGGTCATTGTGTTGTAGTTGTTTTGCTTTGAGGATGTCCATTAGCTCTTTTTGGCGGACTTTGTCGAAAGCTTTGTTGTAGTCTATGAAACAGACGTGCATATATTGGTTCACATCTAAGCATCTCTGGATTAGTACGTTGAATGCAAATAGAGCTTCACGGGTATCTACGCCATTACGGAATCCAAATTGAGTTTCTTCAATATCCATATCAAGTGTTTTGTAAATGCGTTTATGAATGATCTTTAAAAACAATTTAAGTATGTGAGACATCAGGCTTATGGTGGTCGGTGCATTCTCTAGCATTTTTCTTTTTTGGGGGACAAATGAATGTTGAGGTCAACCATTCGTTAGGTATGACACCCGATTGATAAATTTTATTAAAAAGCTTTAAGAGGACATCAATGTCCTCATTTTCTATTATTTTAAGGATATCAATAGGCAAGAGAACGCTACGCACAGTGTAATATATGACCTATTACTTTATTCAATGGTGGATCTGTGATGGTTTGGGAAGGGATATCTCTTACAGTGCAAACAGACCTTGATGCTTTACGAAGAGGTTTCTTAACAGGTGAAAGGTATATTACAGACATTTTGTCTAACCATGTATATTTGCTCCCATAACCTACTACCCTACTGCTAACCATACCATTTGCTCCTTACGTAGGAAATAATTTTCTTTTAATGCAAGATCACGCTCGACCACATGTTGCACGCGTAGTTCGCAAATATTAGGAAGAAGTTGGAATACAAACCATGAACTGGCCACCCTGCAGCCCTGATCTCAATCCCATAGAGAATTTGTGGGATAATATTGATCGTCAACTCAGGAACCGAGAACCACCACCTGTCTCTCTTGACGACATAGAAGTTATGGAGAGAGAAGTTTGGGATGCAATTGATCAAAACCAAATACGCCGCTTGATTTTAAGTATGCCTCGCCGCTGTGAAGAAGTAATTAGATGTAGAGGTAGAAATACTCGTTATTAAGTGTTTTTGGGAACGGGGAGTTGTTAAAGAATATTTAGGTTATATTTTCTTAGGCTTTATTTGTATTAAATGTCAATAAAGTTTATGTAAGTAATGTTTCCTTTGCTTTAAATGTTGATAAAAACTTGTTACATTTAAAGTTCTGTATAATCTTTGATAATAGAGATATCGAGATAATTTTTTTACGAAAATCTTAAGAAAGAACAAGTCTATCTCAAAATATTAATAAGATGTAACGTTTATTTCAAATAAACTCCACAGGGTGTTGCAAAAAACAATGAAAAAACACAACTTTATTTTTACACCATGTATACGGGTAAAACGTTGATATTTTTTAGAAAACATTAATACATTGATTTAATAGAAATAGACCTATAATATGAAAAAAATATCATCAAAATAATCATTAGTTCAGAAGAAAAATAGCTTCAAACTTATGGTACATTTAAGTGGTGCGTTAATTTTGGACAGTAGTGTATATATGTATATATATATATATATATATATATATATATATATATATATATATATATATATATAGACAGTTGAAGGTAACTTTTGTGCAACACGTACACTTTCAATTTCCTTTTCTCTACCAATATGTAGATGATTTAATAACAGCAATACCATAAGATGAGGTACAGAATACACTTACAATTTTTAATTCATTTAATACTTATTTGCAATTCACGGTTGAGGAGGAGTCAAACTCTTTGGTACCCTTTCTTGATACAAGAGTTGTTAGAACGGAAGATAACACCAGCTGTTTAGATTGATATAGAAAAACTACTAACTCAGGTAGATATATACCCTTTAACTCATATCATCCCATGAAACAGAAAGTTAACATCGTTCTAGCAATGAAAAATAGAATATTAAAAATCTCACATCCGATTTTTACTGAAAACAATTTAAAACTGTTGTTTGGCATATTACTATGCAATTATTATCCTAAAAATTTGCTCAATAAACTTTTGTATTCACACACAGAACGTAGTGCAAGTGGCGATATGTCTGCTCATGATCGGTCAACATCTAATAGCGTCGTGCAGGTGAAGTATGGATCATTACCTTATGTAGAAGGTTTAGCACAATCTCTCACTAGACTATTTAATCAATTTAACATCAAAATAGCCAATTATAACAACAAAAAACTCAATTTGTTCTATTCTAAACTAAAAGATCCAGTTCCCCTAGATAAGAACTGTAACGTAATCTACGGTATACCCTGTGAAGATGGCAAAATATACATAGGCCACACAAGTCAACAACTCAGTAAGCGCCTAGCCTTTCACAAAAGTGACTGTAAACATAACCCCCTAGCAACAAGTTTGAGTATTTATGTTAACGACAATGACCATCGTGTCTTATATGATGAGGCTATAATTCTAAATAGAGCTGAAAAAGAAGCTCATCGTTAAACCTTAGAGATGTGTTATATTGATAGACCTATTGGTCAAAGAAGAAGAGGAAGACCCAGAACAAGATTCCTAGATAACATCGATGAAGACATGAGAAATATGGAAATACGTGCTTGGCGGAGGAAGGCGATGGATAGGGACGACTGGAGAAAAATTCTTGGGGAGGCTAGGACCCACACAGGGTTGTAAAGCCAAAATGATGATGATGATGTGTTATATTAATAATTGTTTTAATTCACTAAACCACAAAAAAGATGTTGATAACTTAAGTTCCATCTATATTTATATTTTACAACAGAAATTCACTAAAAATAAAAAACTACCACCTTCCTATATTAGATTTACATAATACTGTTGCTCCACACTTCACTGGAACGTGCTGTTATTATTTTCTGCCTGTTGTGACTCAGTTTATTGCATGCACTGCATGTGTACTTAAATTTAATTTAATCCACAAGTCAATTGTTAACTATTTTAAAATTTTTATAACTTAACTTTATGTACAAACCATGTTTTTATATATGGACATATTGTGTTTATTCCACTCACATAAATGAATGTAGAAGACAACAATGAAATATCTGTGATATACTAACATCTACACAGATGTGTTATTTCCCTTTTGAGAACAAGATTTAACTTTTATTTTATATCTATCAACATCACTAAAGTAGACTTTACACTACTTGTTTCTATGATGTTTTAAAAAACCGTGTTTACACTGCATGATAAGTTATGACTTATGATATGAGTGACAATGAGTGAGGTTTTATTGATTTTTCTTTTTGTTTATGGTCAGAGATATATGACACAGTATAGGTATCAACTATTAGATTTTGAAACCATTATAATGGAAAATAAAGCTTTGATTGCATTGGCTTCCCAACTTTTAATAATAATACGCCGGCAAAACTGCGTACAGCACTAAGAAGAAAAAGATCAGACGCCTTTGGGCTCGCAGATGGCTCTTACGAAGAAATCGTGGACAGGGTATATCAAATTTAGTATTGATATTATACCAAATTAAAAATAATTAATACAGAAACTAAACTAAAATTATGACTAAGAAGACTATAAAACACTAAACTAAGAATAAAATAAACTAAATAGGTAAATAATAAAAGAAATATATATATATATATATATATATATATATATATATATATATATATATATATATGTATATATATATATATATATATATATATATATATGTATATATATATATATATATATATATATATATATATATATATATATATATATAATAGTGCTTGTCAGCCACATGGTTATATTAAAATAATTTTAAATATTTAATAAAGGTTTATTTGTCATTGTTCCCGTCCTGTCCGTCAATAATAAAAGACACTTACTTAGAAGCACCCATCTTTTATTGATTCCTTAGTATTGGGCCGTTCCCGTTTACCTTCAACTGCCTGTTGTTTACCAGTAACCCATTACTGTCTATGACTTTCTTTATATATATATATATATATATATATATATATATATATATATATATATATATATATATATATATATATATATATATATATATATACATATATATATTAGAAGTGATTATTTCGACCAAAAAATAATTTATAAATACGTTCAAATTATCGGGTATAGTGGTCTATAATAAAAATCTTTCTTTTTTCTAAATTACTCAATATTTCGCTATTTATTTAAAAGCTTCCTCAGGAGTAAAAGAATTTAAAAGATTTCGCAAATCAAAACTGACATTGAAGTATTTGAAATATTGAAATATTTTTATTTGCGAAATCTTTTAAATTCTTTTACTCCTGAGGAAGCTTTTAAATAAATAGCGAAATATTGAGTAATTTAGAAAAAAGAAAGATTTTTATTATAGACCACTATACCCGATAATTTGAACGTATATATATATATATATATATATATATATATATATATATATATATATATATATATATATATATATAGTAAACTCTTAAATATTGGGGAAATCTGCAAGAAAGACTCTAATGAGTATCAATTGTTTCGCCGAACGTTTTCGCCAAAGAGAATTAATTTATCTTCTTTAGGGCTGAAAGAGAATAAATTATAATTAGCTACCATATATTATCTATTAAAAACATTATTGATCTTACCGTAACTTAGAATTGTAGAGTTACAATATTAAAAAACTTTGCTAGTAACAACATAATGGTGTTTTTTGTTACTATGTGCTAAAAAAAGTTTTTTTAACGTTGTAAATGTATGGTAGCTTTGAACTTAAAACGCAAAGGTTTACTCAAGGTTAATTGAAAAACCCAATGTAACTACATTTAAAAGGAGGTAATTCTTTGAATTGTCGGCAATAACTAAATTTTTGAATGTTAGAAAGTTTAAATGTGAGGTTCTGTTTTAGCCAGAACGCATGTGCTGACAAATTCAAGTAGTTCTTTTGAATCTTTATGTCGTTAAGGTTCATTGGTAAAACCGAATGAAATTAAATCCCAGTATAGGAAAATATTATTTTAGATTTTCTTTTTTAATTATATTATATTGTTCATGTATTATTATAATATCTTATTGAGACGTATCTAAGAAAAGCAAGGGAATGTTATCTTTTTTAGTTAATGAAAATTAATTATTAAAGTAGGTTAGTTGTTAATGGATATATCAGTCAAGTTAGTTATCTGTGATGTTGTATTGTTCTTGGTATCTGATTTAAGTAAGAAGTGGTATATATCGCTTAGATTGTTAATGTCACTCTTAACATTAATGGAGAAATCGTTAAGGAAAATATAAGACATTTCAATGGACTCTCTTTTAGATTTATTGTTCTCACGGTGGAGAATTGTAGTGTTAGTATAGTCCATGAGATGACCAGTGGAATGGACATGTTTAGCTAATGCACAGCGGTCAGGGTGAAGTCGAGAATCACTTTTGTGTATGTAATACTTGCTTTCAATAATTGAGATGTTTGGCCGATGTAGAAATTGCTGCAAGAGAGGCATGGAATGTTGTAGACAATGTTACTAAGCCTATCTATGGGAGTCTTATCTTTTATCTCTTAGTGTTCTTAGTGACAAAAGCAGACAAAGGTAATCTTAGAAAGAACTCACTACTTACAACTGTGTTCTTCTCTCATTGATAATGATAGATCTTACATTTCACTTACATTCAATCCCACTTCTCTACAAAGGAAATGCAATACATTAATCGCATCCTTAGCCTCTTCCAATGAGATTGACCGTAACACAAAGAAAAAAAAACGGGTGTGGCAGTCCAGTGGGACTGCCGGTGGAAGTTACACTTCTATACACGCATTCGCCGTTACAAATTTATTTGGGAGTCAATCGGCACAATCATTACATATGTAGTTTTATAGGTAAGACATAGCAGAAAGAGAAACAGAATTAATAACAACTTACTAACAATGAAGGATTGAATCAATATTTTGATGAAAATGTATATTTTTATTTTCATATATGTATGAAAGGAGTTGAATGCAAAAATTTTTTTACGCATACTCTGCAGTAAAATTCATTGTTTATTTTGTTATTAATATAATAATACAATACAAATTAAACTGCAATATTCATAAGTATTTAAAAATGACAATAATATACATAAAAAAAATACACTACAATACAGTGCAACATAATTCCATATAATAATACAATACAAATTAAAATGCAATATCCATAAGTATTTAAAAATGACAATAATGTAATAATATTAATAAAAAAGTCCTCCCCGACTGGGAATCGAACCCCGGTCTCCCGCGTGACAGGCGGGGATACTGACTACTATACTACCGAGGACATGACACAAAGGTATTTCAAAATTGACAGTTCTGGATCATACAGTGATTTATTGAGATTATTATTTTGAAATGCAAAAGACTAATATAATTATGAACATTTAATAAATAATACAAAACATATCACATAAATAATAATATTAATAAATATTTTATTATATGTATAATATTATATGTATATATATCTTTATATAATATATATAATATTAAATTATATATACAAAAGGAACATTTTTATATTCGAGAGAGGAAGAGAGAGAAAATATATCTTCTGTCTCTCTTACTCATTATCTTACATATTTAATGATTTCACAGATTCACTCCCATACAAATTTCCAACGTGGAGCGCGCGTATAGAAGTATAACATCAAAACTAACAACATATAATGGGAACATTGCAAAGTTTTATGCTTTGCCAAAAATCCACAAACAAACACTATCGGTTCGTCCCATAGTAGCTTCCATTGGAACTCCCACTGAAAATATATCAGCTTTTTTTACAGACATACTTACTAATGCATATAATTACGAAATTCAATATTACATTAAAGATTCCTTTGAGATGGTAAATAAATATAATGGTTACATATTAACATCAAATTATGTCCTCGTTAGCCTTGACGTTGTATCCTTATTCAGCAACGTTCATCTAGGAATATGTTTGACATCAATAGAGATCAACTGGGACCGTATTAGAGGTTGTTGTTCCATGTCTTATGACAGATTCATCAGCATCGTCGAATTTCTCTTTAACAACACTTACTTTTCATTTAATGGTAAATTCTATCAACAAACTTTCGGTACCCCTATGGGAGCAAAGATTTCTCCTATCATTGCAACTTACGTTATGGATTATGTATTGGACTCAGTCATTCCTTTACCATCCTTTAAAATTCCATTTATTAAAAAATATGTTGATGATATCATTTTGGCTATACCCAATGACAAGGTAGATGAACTATTAGATACTTTCAATGGTTATGACCCCTACATCCAGTTCACTATAGAGAGGGAAGATGGTAATTGGTCCGTCCCCTTTCTCGACATAAGGATGATCAGGGAAAACAACAACATTAAAATAGATTGGTATCAAAAACCGACCCATTCTGGTAGATACCTTAACTAATACTCAGATGAAAAATAGAGTAATAAAACTATCAGATCCTTCATTTCATACAAAAAAACTACAAATCCTACAGAAACTTTTTATTTCAAACGCTTATCCAACACCATTAGTGAATAAGATTTTGTTTAATACTATCCATAACGAAGATACTTCACCTTCCTTCGCGACTAACAATGCTGATCCTGATGTCTTAAGTGGGAACCCAGTCTCGGATACTCCTATCAACAAATATTTTTCATTACCATATTTCAGAGATATCACTCCGGGGTTAACAAGGATTCTGAAAAGTGTTGAAAATAGCTTTGGTAATAATAATAACAACATTAAACTTAATGTGGCTTGTAGATCAGCCCTAACAATTAATAATCTTTATTCTAAGATAAAAGATAAGACTCTCATAGATAGGTTTAGTAACATTGTCTACAACATTCCATGCCTCTATTGCAGCAATTCCTACATCGGCCAAACATCTCAATTATTGAAAGTACGTATTACACTACACAAAAGTGATTCTTGACTTCACCCTGACCGCTGTGCATTAGCTAAACATGTCCATTCCACTGGTCATCTCATGGACTATACTAACACTACAATTCTCCACCGTGAGAACAATAAATCTAAAAGAGAGTTCATTGAAATGTCTTATATTTTCCTTAACGATTTCTCCATTAATGTTACGAGTGACATTAAAAATCTAAGCGATATATACCACTTCTTACTTAAATCAGATACCAAGAACAATACAACATCACAGATAACTAACTTGACTGATATATCCATTAACAACTAACCTACTTTAATAATTATTTTCATTAACTAAAAAAGATAACATTCCCTTGCTTTTCTTAGATACATCTCAATAAGATATTATAATAATACATGAACAATATAATATAATTAAAAAAGAAAATCTAAAATAATATTTCCCTATACTGGGATTTAATTTCATTCGGTTTTACCAATGAAAATTAACGACATAAAGATTCAAAAGAACTACTTGAATTTGTCAGCACATGCATTCTGGCTAAAACAGAACCTCACATTTAAACTCTCTAACAATCAAAAATTTAGTTATTGCCGACAATTCAAAGAATTACCTCCTTTTAAATGTAGTTATATTGGGTTTTTCGATTAACCTTGGGTAAACCTTTGCGTTTTAAGTTTAAAGCTACCATACATTTCCAACGTTAAAAAAACTTTTTTTTGCACATAGTAACAAAAAACACCATTATGTTGTTACTAGCAAAGTTTTTTAATATTCTAACGCTACAATTCTAAGTTACGGTAAGATCAATAATGTTTTTAATAGATAATATATGGTAGCTAATTATAATTTATTCTCTTTCAGCCCTAAAGAAGCCAAAATAATTCTCTTTGGCGAAAACGTTCGGCGAAACAATTGATACTCATTAGAGTCTTTCTTGCAGATTTCCCCAATATTTAAGAGTTTACTATTTGCTCCCCTACTACTAAGAATCAGCAGATTCCGACGTCCGATGTTATAAAACGGAAGAAATCAATATTTTTATTATTATTGTAATTATTATGTTTCAATAGTAACTTTTAAAAATCCTTAAAAGTAGTAGTTTGTAGTATTTCTCAAAATTGTAACTTTTTATTTCGAAATAAAGTTTTTTTTTTGGGAAACGTAACGTTGAAGAGACATACAGAAACTTGGTCGTTTCCTGGTTTACATTAGTTTGATGAAATCCTGAAGAACCTGGTAGAAGAGAAAAATATATTGGAAATCAAACGCGATCATCCTTGCGTAAGTTTTTCCTCCGTTTACCATTATTTATGAGCATTTATTATTTTTATTGAATTTTTAAACATTTCCATTGAATTTATTTTATATTATTTGAAATATTTTTACTTCAACGAGTTTTTATATATTTGCATTTATATTTTTACATGTTTGCATATATTTTATAAGTACATTGAATGATATTTCCCAAAAGCCTGCTATCCTGAAATCTACAAACCTCTAAATCCAAGCCTGCATCTAAATTACATTCCAAAATGCCGATGACCAATAGCGATATTGCTAGCCTTTGTTCAACTCTGCCCGAATTCTCTTCTGGAGACAACCTCTCCACCTTTATCAAAGCAGTAGATAATTTAATTGTTTTCCTAGGCACCCAAGATTTAAATCCGTCCCAAGAGTTTATCTTAAATTCCCATATCGTATCTCGAATTAAAGGAGAACCTAGAAATCTCCTAACTTTCTAATAAAACCAATTGGAGAGGAGGTCGTTCTCTCTTCTCTTGTCCGGACCCGGTCACTAAATTGTGTGAGGCTAACGCAACGGGACAAGCTTAGGACTGCTAGGAAGCTAAGAGTGATAAGCGTGGTTCGGGACTGGAGATGGTACGGCCAGTACCTACCTACAGTCATCTACCCCGGGTGAGAGCAGCCAATTCAAGCTGCTCTGCCATACACCGTCATGGGAGAAGTGACTGTGTCTGGTATCTAGTTGCACCCATGCATGTCGGTCTTACCGGCATGCATTCGTGCGACTTCCGCTGGGAGGAGTAAACCTCATGAAAAAATTCGCAATCTTCAGGTGTTATGCGACCCGTGCCTATGGGATGAATGGCCTAGCGTCAGATGGTCTCGAACGGAGCCTTCGGGGAGAATGGCATTTTCTCGTTGTTTGGTAGACTTGGCGAGATAAGATATTTCGGAACTACTCGCGGAATGTATATATGGATATGAATAAAGGAAATGATGTTGGAGGAGTGGGAGGCGAGGGCTCGGGAGTATACGCTCGATCTGAGAAGATCGGGCGAACATCCCCGCTGCGTGTACAGCGGGGGTGCTGCGGATGAGACTTGCAAAACTCCCGTTGGCATGGTAGGTGTCAGAGTCATGAGGGTGAAAGTAGAGATTAGGCCGAGCTCTGGGTTTGAAAGTTCTCCAGAGCCGGTAGATTTAGACGACGCTGGTGATAGTTCGGGCTGGTCCCAGGTGGGGGCAACAGGCAGAGGAGTACGGAGTCGTCGAAATCGCCGGAGCATCAATCCCCCTGTAAAACTCAATAAGATTGGGAGGAAGACGTCCTGGCTGAAGGCAAAGTAGGAAGAGGTATTGAGGTTGACGAAAGTCAACGTCAACACTAAAATGAAAATTAAGTCTGACGTAATAAAAATAAAAAAATCAACAGCCCATTGAACTGTGGGTTGAAGAGGGAGATATCCCGTGCCAGGAAGCTCCTCTCTTTGGCCAGCTGATAGGGACATAATAAAAGAGAGGAACCAAGGAAGTGTGTGGCTTCGACGGAGATGCAGACGGACGCGTCTCTTGTCGGACCTAATAAAGTGAATAAAGGTGCGCCGGCTACAGTGTCTGATGACCTGCAGGTGAATGAGAATAGGGCGAACGAAATTCGAAAGAGTTGGGATGAGATTATGGATCTAGTCAAACAAGAATGGCCGGAGGCGCTTTTCGAGTGGACAAATATGTGTGAGGGTCGTTTCCTGGAATCCGCTGGTGATAAGGCCCTTGCAATAACCGCGGACACGGCAGATGCCGCCATGATCGGCAAGCTTCGGGAGAGATGTCCGGAATTGCCGGGAGTGTGCAACAGGTGTACACGGAAAAGTGCATATACAAGTTCATCCTTGGAAAAGGAGAGGATCCTGCGGCAATAAAGTTCCTGTCGGCATGTAAGCTGCTGGGGAGAAAATGGAAAAGTGTGGGAGAACGAGTGTTGGACTTGCCGCTCTGGGAACTCAGGTGTAGTGGAGCTTAAAGATCGTAGTGTTTGGAAAGTGTGGTGAAGAGGCGAGAGTGATCAAGCCCAAGGTACGAAATTGAGTGGTAATTGTAGAGAAGGCGAAGGACAAAAATAATGCCAAACTCATACAGAGGCTCAGGACGGGCCCGTGTGACAGGAGTGATATTACCATCAAGAGAGTGCGAAAGACAAGAGAACAAGGGGTAGTTCTCGAGCTGGAGGGCGGTAGTGAGGTGGTAGAAAAGGTCAGAGAAGTTGTCGCCTCGATGCCCTCCTGCGTTGCGAAAGTGACTACCAGGGGTGGTACAGCAAGGAGAAGACTTCTCTTTATAGGTATGGATGCGGCCACGACAGCTAAGGACGTTACTGACGTAATCAAAAGTGGTGCTAGCAGAAAAGCATCATGCGATGTGTTAGGACTCCGGCCTTCACGGAATGGCTTAAACGCATAAACACGTAAGGCAGAAAGTGCCCATTCTGCGATGATATAGGCATAAAGCTTATGAACATACCATTAATGAATAAAAGAAAGAAGATCGCAAGGGATGCTGGGGATGTAGCCAAGAATAGTACATTCTCAAGGAATACACGGCCTAGATAAACTGCAATGTAAAGGGTCATTTGTGTGGGTCGAGATACTGCCCTAATTTCAGACACCTGGTCTATGAAGCTAGACATTGCTTCGAAACTGGGAACTAAAGAAGCGCATATCCTCTTCTCGACATGGCAACGAATTGCGGTGCTGAGCTGAGGGTTTTGCAGACCAATGTGGGCAGGGTGAAACTGCCACACGATCTCGCCCTGACTTTCGCAGCTGAGGGGAGATATGATCTTCTCGTGGCGGCGGAACCGAACCCTATGTTGGTGAGAAATATTTCACCGAATATAGTGTTAGGTGAGTACGAGAATAGGTTAAATACAATTATGGAAGAGGTGAGGCGACTGGGTAACGAGTGCGTGGTGCTCGGCGACTTCAACGCAAAAATCTGCAGAATGGAGCAGAGCACGAGATCTAATGGTTTTAAACTTAAGTTTTGAGCCAACATTTGTGAGATGGTACATCGACGTCACCCTCGCTACGCACGGAGCTGACTGATGTGTCAAGAGCTGGGTACTACTGAAGGAGTATACCGGCATGGAACATTAATTCATCGGCTTCTCGATTGGCAAGACGTGACACGTTGGGGGTAGACCCAAACCTTGCCTGTCGAGGTGTCGGGGATATCACGTACTCTGGGGTGAAGATGATGAGAGTATTAGATGGGTGGTACATGGAGCTCAACGTGTTACACCTTCGGTGGAAGGCCTGGAGCAGGTTGTGAAAGCCCGTTGCATATGAATAAAATTGGAACTAAGCTTACAGGTAGAATGCCTTACTGGTGGTGTGTCGAGATACAGCAACTGAGGAGGGAGTGCGTCGCCCTTCGCCGGCACTTGACAAGGGCGAGAATACGTCGGAGTGCGGAAGAGGTGGAACGTGTAAATACGTCTTACCGTGCGAGAAGGGAGTTCAATAGGAGGATGAGACTCGAGAAGAGGCATAGGAGGAGACTGTGTGACAAGCTGGACGATTTTGACCTGAGATGAAGGGTATATTTCGACGCGTGTGCTCTGTATGACATCACCATGGACCAGAAGCTAGAGATAGTCACTAAACTGTTTCCACAAAGAGGGTCGCATGGTGCGCGGAGAGACGTGGAGGCTAAGCGTGGGATTCCCTTTACGTTGGATGAACTGGCTGTGATGGTGGGTTCCCTCAAATCTATCAGGGCTCAAGGTCTAGATGGAGTCCCGCCAGAGGTGGTTGTACATCTGGGGCGTTTGGAGCCCACGTGGCTTCAACAGCACATAAATGCTCTTCTTGCCGCTGAGTCATTTCCAGATCCCTGGAAAATCTCGCGACTCGAGTAATTAGGCAGCACCGGTTCTGGCTATTTTCCCATGTTAAATCCCATAAGAAATCGCTAAGGTCCATTCTGGTCATTTTTGGCTCTTTTTGTGGTGGAGGCGCGACGGCTCATCGGATCGCGACGTATGAGGTATTGTTGGAACCGTACGCGCAATGGTGCGATGGCGGTAGGGCAAAGGGGGCGAGAGGGGCCGGGCGAGGGGTGCGGGGGGATAGGGGTACTCGAGGTGTCGTCGATACATGAAAATAGCGTTAATTCTTCTTCTTTTGTGAAAAATCGTCCAAACGTGAAGATAGCGTGAATTCTTCTTCTTTTCGTATCGTTCAAACTTGAAAATAGCGTCAATTTTTTTAAAGCGTAACAGGGGCTGTTGGTAAAAGGGTGCGTTGGCTCGGCGGATCGTGACGAACAAAGGGGTCGTTGTAAATGGGGAGGAGGTAACAAATACATTGAAGCAAAAAACAAAGATGGCGGCATTATCAAAACGGCACTAAGCTGTTAACGTCTAAACGGCTCAACGTACAACAACGTGCAAGGTATCGTTGGAAAGGGGAGGGGGTAACGAATACGATGAAGAAAAAATACAAAGATGGCGGCATTGCCAAAACGGCACTAAGCTGTTAACGTCTAAACGGCTCAACGTACAACAAAGTGCAAGGTATAGATGGAAAGGTGAGGAGGTAACGAATACGTTACAGCAAAAAACAAAGATAGCGGAATTGCCAAAAGGACACTAAGCTTGTAGCGTCTAAACTGCTCAACGTATAACAATGTGTAAGGTATCGATGGAAAGGGGAGGGACAAACGAATACGTTGACACGAAAACAAAGATGACGTCATTGTCAAAAGGACACTAATCTTGTAAAGTCTAAACAGCTCAACGTACAACAACGTGCAAGGTATCGATGGAATTGGGAGATGGTAATGAATATGTTAAGACAAAAAGCAAACGCAAAGACAATGCCAAAACGGCACTATATCATATCTCCATCGTTATTTGTCAGATTACTACGCGAAAAACGTTAAATGAAAGAGGAGGGGGTATCGAATACGTTAACACAAAAACAAAGACAAATTGCCAAAAAGGCACTACACCGTATCTTCGTTTCTATTGGTTCGATCTTCGCGAATGAGGGCTCGTTGGAAAGAGGAGAAGATATCAAAATATTTTATCATAAAAACAAAGACGAAAACATTGTCAAAATGGCACTATATCGGATCTTTGTTGCGATTGATCGAATTTTAGCATAATAGACGTTAAAGGAATGGAGAGTAGTCACTGAGGCTAACAGAGAAACAAACATGACAACATTGTGAAAACGACGCTAAATCATATCTTTGCTGCTATTGGACCTATTTAGAAGGGGATTCCACGTACATTACAGTTCATCATCCCGTCTCACCACCTGTAGGTTTCATCCTTTAACTATGCCCAAACCATCTAACACCTGTCATCATAAAAAGACACTTTTTTAGTTTATCGCTTCTTCTTTCTCTCTCTCTCTCTCACGAAACAATCGACCAATAGTGGTATAGGAACATCCACAAGTAAACGCCTGAATGGTGATATGTCAACGTCCAATGATGACATGTAAACGCCCCAAACCGTGGTGTTACGTATTCTCATATCACCAGGCCCTAACCAATACGTACCCTCATGCACCACGCCCCAACATGTATCGACCAATGATGACATAGGAACGGTAAGTAAACGCCTTAATGGTAACATGTAAACGCCCCTCGACACAATGAGAATGAAGTCATGACCAAAGAGATTCCACCCCGAGGCGCGCAGTCGTGTGGGATAAAAGTCGACCTGATAGAGGTTACATGATTGAATAAAATTCTGTATGTATCAAGCCTTCTAAGAAGTAAGATGGATAAAATCAAGTTGTTCAGAGGTTCGAACGTAGTCAGAAAAATAAAACGCTTAAATTTAGATGACATACTTATTGATCAATGGATGACAAACACTGAAGTTACCTGCTATATCTTTTATATCAGCGGAGAACCAGTATCGTTTGTTCTATAATCAAATTCATGGAATAATGAAGTATACTGTAATGTTTAGATATTCATAATAAAATCGAAATAAACATATAAACAACATATCGTGTTATATTTCTTCCACACTTATTGCAGTCTACCACACTGTACTCTGTAATAACGGAATAGGTAATAGAATATAGAAAAACGTGATATTCTCAAAGGACATACGATGGGTATATCGCATCAGAATGACTAGAAAATAATTCACAGTTAACCTTTCGATGTTTGGCAATTTTAAACTTCGGACAACAACATGTAACGTACCCTAACTGTAAACGAACTGTAACAGATATCTAACGCGATCGAACATATAGCAGAAGTATACCTGACACTATCTAACGCATATGCAATGTATAGCAGACGCGTTCTAACTCATATTAGACGTATAACAGTTGTAAACTAGACTCAAGATAGGACAGAACAATCGCTAAAGAAAATCTGTCGGAAAAAAAACGAAATTTGTCAGAGTAAGAAATGAAAGAATCGTAAGAAATTATATGCGTTAATCACAGAATAACGAAGGACATCGCAACTACACTGGTATAGACACGTCCACAGAATGGGCGACAACAAAAAACTATTATATTGGACACAACAGGAAAGACGGAAATGTAGGTCATCAACTACTATACATAAATATATAAATCTCATCTGAGCAGTCATTACAAGTATCCTCCGAACAGTAACTACTATACACAACTCACAAATACGATTATTGGTATGCGATAACGTTTTATTGCATAATATATTTTATCTACAACAATTACTATTTTACAACGATATTCAGATATAATCCAATTATAACGAGGACTAAAAACGAATTTACCATTCTTCCAGTATGTTCAAACAACTAACGTATATTACTCGACATAGATATGAGTTGGATGATCACAAACCGACAAGGACCTAAACGTTCTCTACAAGCCACATCTGAACGACCACTACTATACACAAATCTCCACTGAACGTACAATTCGACAAGAGTCTCCGCTGAACACTCACTAATACATACAGATCTCATCTGAACGTATAATTAGCCAAGAGCCTTATCTACATATCCACTACTATACATAAATCTCCAAGATGACTATTTTTCGATTTGATGCATAGTATATTTTATCTACAACAATTACCATTTTACAATGATATTCAGATATAATCCAATTATGACGAAGACTAACCAACGAATGATTACCATCCATAAATTATGTTCAAACAAACTAACGTGCCGAAAGACCATTACTTTATATCTTCGTTGTTACTTATCTGATTTTGACGTACAAGGCGTTAAATGAAAGGTGAAAGGAAAGCGTAAATATGTGCATACTATAGTTTATCTACGACGAGCAAGTAATTTATTGTTTTAAAGTGGATAATGAACATTGGTCTCTGTAAGAATATATGTTGGTCACAGACGGTTCTTCAATAGCCATCAGGCAACAATTTCCCCTGATCATGTTTATAAAACATACGGAATGCACTGTATATACCTAACCCTAGTTGACAGCGCACTTTGCAGGTCCCGTCTCACGATCAACTAATAGGTTTAAGTACAACTCCCTTCGTGAAGTTACACACGCGTGAATCCGTGCAGGAAAATGTCGACCATCCTTTTTATACTCCGTAAAGGACCATCAAATATTCAACGTTAAAATATTTCAGGTGTATTAACAAAGAAAAATTAAATTAAATACATTTTTAGAGTATATATAATTATAGAGTATATATAGTTTTAGAGTATATCCTTTGGATGTGAAAATTAAAAGTAAATATATTATGTTATATAAAAGAAAAACTCAGCCATCGAGTAAATACATGACTACCACAATACGCTACGGTAACTCTAAGACTGAAATGATGTACATAAAATGATAGAAAAACATGTATAAAATATCTGATATAGAACCATGTGAGACAGAAAGCATGGACAATAATGATGGAAAATGTATAAAATATCCGACATAGAAACACGTAAAAAATAAACGCTGTACATAAAATGATAGAAAATGTGTGTAATATCTGAAATACAAACACATAAGGCAGAAAGCATGGACAATAATGATAGAAAATGTATAAAATATCTGACATAGAAACATGTAAGACAGAAAAGCTGTACATAAAATGATGGAAAATGTATAAAATATCTGACGTAGAAACACGTAAGAAAGAACTGCTGTACATAAAAATGTATGAAATACCTGACATAGAAACACATAAGGCAGAAAGCATGGACAATAATGAATGAAAATGTATAAAATATCTGACACAGAAACACGTAAGGCTGAAAGCATGGATAATAATGATAGAAAATGTATAAAATTGTATGTTTTAAATAATACATAAATTAATAAACAATATGAAAAACTTGGAAAAAAAAATAATGGATAACAGATGTGGTATAAAACCAAAATTTTAAAATATTTTTTGTATGTCTCTATTTTTTTAATCAACAATTACTTACTTTATTATTTGTGAAATGCACTGTTCCATTTTAAAAACGAGAAAATTAAACAATATATTTACAAATAATATTGCATGTTTTAAATAATGCAGAAATAAATTACATACATAATGACAAACTTAGAATGATGGTGTATAAAATCAAATACAAGCCCTCTAAAATATATAAAATAGTACTTACTTTTTTTAAATTGTTTTACTTGTAGCACAAATTTTTTTGTAACACAAAACGAACACGTTATTACAAAGGCGAACTGCAGACTGAGTATAACAGAATGGATCCGTTCATTAAATAGTCAGGCTGGTATGACGTAACTCGACTGGAAATTATCGAGAATTGCAAGCCGAATCTTGTCTGTACACACGTGCACCGGATATTGTCGACTGTGAAAACGCTGAATCGTGAGACAATGTTAAAAAGGAATGCAGTGACATCCGGTAACGTTCTCGTTAGCAGTATTTCGCATCATATTACGTCCAGCCGTATATGTATATCTATATGACTAACAAGCTGATTCTTGAAAAAAATTGTTGCACGTGTTTCCGACGACCGTGTGAGAAATGTTAAAAGGAAATGCACATCCGCTAGTTGGAATATTTATAAAGATTTATAAGTTTAATTATATAATATACGAAGTTACTCGCAAATTACTAGTAATATATAAATTAAAAAGTCAACGAATTTTTGCTATTACACTATTCGTTGTGGATGAAATATATACGAGGTTGATTAAAAATTACTTGTAAAATATAAACTGAGAAAATTTAAAAGTTCTTAGAAACACGTAAAAAAGAAATGTTGTACATAAAATGATAGAAAATGTGTGAAATATCTAAAATACAAACACGTAAGGCAGAAAGCATGGACAATAATGATAGAACATGTATTAAATATAACTGCTGTATATAAAATGATAGAAAATGTATAAAATATCTAACATGGAAACACGTAAGAAAGAAATGCTGTACATAAAAAATGTATGAAATATCTGACATAGAAACACGTAAGACAGAAAGCATGGACAATAATGATGTAAAATGTATGAAATATCGAATAAAAATTGAGAAGTACTGGAAAGGATGATAGAAAATGTATAAAATATCTAACATAGAAACACATAAGAATGAAAGCATGGACAATAATGATGTAAAATGTAGAAAATATCTGATATAGGAACACGTAAGAAAGAAATGCTGTACATAAAATGACAGAAAATGTGTAAAATAGTTGACATACAATCACGTAGGGCAGAGTGCATGGACAATAATGATAGAAAATGTATAAAATATAACTGCTGTACATAAAATGATAAAAAAAATCTGACAAAGAAACACGTAAGGCAGAAAGCATGGACAATATTGATGGAAAATGTATAAAATATCTTACATAGAAACATGTAAGACAGAAAAGCTATACATAAAATGATAGAAAAATGTATAAAATATCTGACATAGAAACACGTAAGAATGAAAGCATGGACAATAATGATGTAAAATGTATAAAATATCTGACATAGGAACACGTAAGAAAGAAAATGTCTAAAAAATATATGGCATAGAAACAAGTAAGGCAGAAAGCATGGGTAATAATGAACGATTTACATGTAAAATTTGCTGAATAGAGAATAATTATATGTCGAAACCGGCAGAGTCTAACATATTATTCAATTGCCAACAATGAGCATAGATGTAAACAACAAAAAAATCTTTATTATCCCCATCACAAACATCGCTAACACTGAATATTACCAACAGGCAAAGGTCTACTCGGATGGTGTTACGATGAAAAAAGGAGTGTCTAAAAGTAAATCGACGTCGGCATATTGTACGGTTACTCTAGAGTTCAAATACGACAAAAAAAATGGTTATTGCTGTAATACAGATGCTATGATATAAATAAAAGTAATGTTTAAAGTATTTGTTTGTTTTTGTTTATAACTCAGTTGTTGAAATGACCTATTGTAAATACGAAGAAAATGTTCTAATAGAATACCTGCGGGAACACTTTACAACAATATTTTTAACAAAATATGGTGTGTACAAAAATATTATTCAGCAAAGGAGTGAGAATTTTAAACGTAATACGAGAAAATTAAACATATTGACAAATAATATTGCATGTTTTAAATAATGCTGAAATATATAGCTTATATATATATATATATATATGCTGTATAAACTTAATTACGTTGACATTTGACGGGGGCGTGACGTGGTAAAAGCAATGAAAAAATTGTCGCTTTTCATCGTTTTACGAACTTGTTGATCCCGTATAGAGACATGTAAAATCATTGATAAATAGAAATTTTAAAAAATGTTAAAAAAGCGATGTAAAACGATGAAAAGTGATGTTTGTGATGGGGATAATAAAGATTTTTTTGTTGTTTACATCTATGCTCATTGTTGGCAATTGAATAATATGTTAGACTCTGCCGGTTTCGACATATACTTATTCTCTATTCAGCAAATTTTACATGTAAATCGTTCATTATTACCCATGCTTTCTGCCTTACTTGTTTCTATGCCATATATTTTTTAGACATTTTCTTTCTTACGTGTTCCTATGTCAGATATTTTATACATTTTACATCATTATTGTCCATGCTTTCATTCTTACGTGTTTCTATGTCAGATATTTTATACATTTTTCTCTCATTTTATGTATAGCTTTTCTGTCTTACATGTTTCTATGTAAGATATTTTATACATTTTCCATCAATATTGTCCATGCTTTCTGCCTTACGTGTTTCTTTGTCAGATTTTTTTTATCATTTTATGTACAGCAGTTATATTTTATACATTTTCTATCATTATTGTCCATGCACTCTGCCCTACGTGATTGTATGTCAACTATTTTACACATTTTCTGTCATTTTATGTACAGCATTTCTTTCTTACGTGTTCCTATATCAGATATTTTCTACATTTTACATCATTATTGTCCATGCTTTCATTCTTATGTGTTTCTATGTTAGATATTTTATACATTTTCTATCATCCTTTCCAGTACTTCTCAATTTTTATTCGATATTTCATACATTTTACATCATTATTGTCCATGCTTTCTGTCTTACGTGTTTCTATGTCAGATATTTCATACATTTTTTATGTACAGCATTTCTTTCTTACGTGTTTCCATGTTAGATATTTTATACATTTTCTATCATTTTATATACAGCAGTTATATTTAATACATGTTCTATCATTATTGTCCATGCTTTCTGCCTTACGTGTTTGTATTTTAGATATTTCACACATTTTCTATCATTTTATGTACAACATTTCTTTTTTACGTGTTTCTAAGAACTTTTAAATTTTCTCAGTTTATATTTTACAAGTAATTTTTAATCAACCTCGTATATATTTCATCCACAACGAATAGTGTAATAGCAAAAATTCGTTGACTTTTTAATTTATATATTACTAGTAATTTGCGAGTAACTTCGTATATTATATAATTAAACTTATAAATCTTTATAAATATTCCAACTAGCGGATGTGCATTTCCTTTTAACATTTCTCACACGGTCGTCGGAAACACGTGCAACAATTTTTTTCAAGAATCAGCTTGTTAGTCATATAGATATACATATACGGCTGGACGTAATATGATGCGAAATACTGCTAACGAGAACGTTACCGGATGTCACTGCATTCCTTTTTAACATTGTCTCACGATTCAGCGTTTTCACAGTCGACAATATCCGGTGCACGTGTGTACAGACAAGATTCGGCTTGCAATTCTCGATAATTTCCAGTCGAGTTACGTCATACCAGCCTGACTATTTAATGAACGGATCCATTCTGTTATACTCAGTCTGCAGTTCGCCTTTGTAATAACGTGTTCGTTTTGTGTTACAAAAAAATTTGTGCTACAAGTAAAACAATTTAAAAAAAGTAAGTACTATTTTATATATTTTAGAGGGCTTGTATTTGATTTTATACACCATCATTCTAAGTTTGTCATTATGTATGTAATTTATTTCTGCATTATTTAAAACATGCAATATTATTTGTAAATATATTGTTTAATTTTCTCGTTTTTAAAATGGAACAGTGCATTTCACAAATAATAAAGTAAGTAATTGTTGATTAAAAAAATAGAGACATACAAAAAATATTTTAAAATTTTGGTTTTATACCACATCTGTTATCCATTATTTTTTTTTCCAAGTTTTTCATATTGTTTATTAATTTATGTATTATTTAAAACATACAATTTTATACATTTTCTATCATTATTATCCATGCTTTCAGCCTTACGTGTTTCTGTGTCAGATATTTTATACATTTTCATTCATTATTGTCCATGCTTTCTGCCTTATGTGTTTCTATGTCAGGTATTTCATACATTTTTATGTACAGCAGTTCTTTCTTACGTGTTTCTACGTCAGATATTTTATACATTTTCCATCATTTTATGTACAGCTTTTCTGTCTTACATGTTTCTATGTCAGATATTTTATACATTTTCTATCATTATTGTCCATGCTTTCTGCCTTATGTGTTTGTATTTCAGATATTACACACATTTTCTATCATTTTATGTACAGCGTTTATTTTTTACGTGTTTCTATGTCGGATATTTTATACATTTTCCATCATTATTGTCCATGCTTTCTGTCTCACATGGTTCTATATCAGATATTTTATACATGTTTTTCTATCATTTTATGTACATCATTTCAGTCTTAGAGTTACCGTAGCGTATTGTGGTAGTCATGTATTTACTCGATGGCTGAGTTTTTCTTTTATATAACATAATATATTTACTTTTAATTTTCACATCCAAAGGATATACTCTAAAACTATATATACTCTATAATTATATATACTCTAAAAATGTATTTAATTTAATTTTTCTTTGTTAATACACCTGAAATATTTTAACGTTGAATATTTGATGGTCCTTTACGGAGTATAAAAAGGATGGTCGACATTTTCCTGCACGGATTCACGCGTGTGTAACTTCACGAAGGGAGTTGTACTTAAACCTATTAGTTGATCGTGAGACGGGACCTGCAAAGTGCGCTGTCAACTAGGGTTAGGTATATACAGTGCATTCCGTATGTTTTATAAACATGATCAGGGGAAATTGTTGCCTGATGGCTATTGAAGAACCGTCTGTGACCAACATATATTCTTACAGAGACCAATGTTCATTATCCACTTTAAAACAATAAATTACTTGCTCGTCGTAGATAAACTATAGTATGCACATATTTACGCTTTCCTTTCACCTTTCATTTAACGCCTTGTACGTCAAAATCAGATAAGTAACAACGAAGATATAAAGTAATGGTCTTTCGGCACGTTAGTTTGTTTGAACATAATTTATGGATGGTAATCATTCGTTGGTTAGTCTTCGTCATAATTGGATT
This sequence comes from Diabrotica undecimpunctata, assembly GCF_040954645.1. Taxonomy (NCBI): domain Eukaryota; kingdom Metazoa; phylum Arthropoda; class Insecta; order Coleoptera; family Chrysomelidae; genus Diabrotica; species Diabrotica undecimpunctata. The sequence continues at coordinate 93,189,846 of NC_092804.1, forward strand.
ATATCTGAATATCATTGTAAAATGGTAATTGTTGTAGATAAAATATACTATGCATCAAATCGAAAAATAGTCATTTTGGAGATTTATGTATAGTAGTGGATATGTAGATAAGGCTCTTGGCTAATTATACGTTCAGATGAGATCTGTATGTATTAGTGAGTGTTCAGCGGAGACTCTTGTCGAATTGTACGTTCAGTGGAGATTTGTGTATAGTAGTGGTCGTTCAGATGTGGCTTGTAGAGAACGTTTAGGTCCTTGTCGGTTTGTGATCATCCAACTCATATCTATGTCGAGTAATATACGTTAGTTGTTTGAACATACTGGAAGAATGGTAAATTCGTTTTTAGTCCTCGTTATAATTGGATTATATCTGAATATCGTTGTAAAATAGTAATTGTTGTAGATAAAATATATTATGCAATAAAACGTTATCGCATACCAATAATCGTATTTGTGAGTTGTGTATAGTAGTTACTGTTCGGAGGATACTTGTAATGACTGCTCAGATGAGATTTATATATTTATGTATAGTAGTTGATGACCTACATTTCCGTCTTTCCTGTTGTGTCCAATATAATAGTTTTTTGTTGTCGCCCATTCTGTGGACGTGTCTATACCAGTGTAGTTGCGATGTCCTTCGTTATTCTGTGATTAACGCATATAATTTCTTACGATTCTTTCATTTCTTACTCTGACAAATTTCGTTTTTTTCCGACAGATTTTCTTTAGCGATTGTTCTGTCCTATCTTGAGTCTAGTTTACAACTGTTATACGTATGATATGAGTTAGAACGCGTCTGCTATACATCGCATATGCGTTAGATAGTGTCAGGTATACGTCTGCTATATGTTCGATCGCGTTAGATATCTGTTACAGTTCGTTTACAGTTAGGGTACGTTACATGTTGTTGTCCGAAGTTTAAAATTGCCAAACATCGAAAGGTTAACTGTGAATTATTTTCTAGTCATTCTGATGCGATATACCCATCGTATGTCCTTTGAGAATATCACGTTTTTCTATATTCTATTACCTATTCCGTTATTACAGAGTACAGTGTGGTAGACTGCAATAAGTGTGGAAGAAATATAACACGATATGTTGTTTATATGTTTATTTCGATTTTATTATGAATATCTAAACATTACAGTATACTTCATTATTCCATGATTAACACATTTACATTTACCAAACAACCGTTCCGATTCTGTGTTGGAGCAAAATGCTCTGAATTTGTTATTTTTCTTTACATGTTCTATAAGTTTGCATGCGTATCCTCTTTTTCGATGATGAGGTAATGTATATACGTAATCTAATACTCTTGGTACATCATACTGTCTGAGTGGATCAAAGGCGCATTTTGATTATAGAACAAACGATACTGGTTCTCCGCTGATATAAAAGATATAGCAGGTAACTTCAGTGTTTGACATCCATTGATCAATAAGTATGTCATCTAAATTTAAGCGTTTTATTTTTCTGACTACGTTCGAACCTCTGAACAACTTGATTTTATCCATCTTACTTCTTAGAAGGCTTGATACATACAGAATTTTATTCAATCATGTAACCTCTATCAGGTCGACTTTTATCCCACACGTCTGCGCGCCTCGGGGTGGAATGTCTTTGGTCATGACTTCATTCTCATTGTGTCGAGGGGCGTTTACATGTTACCATTAAGGCGTTTACTTACCGTTCCTATGTCATCATTGGTCGATACATGTTGGGGCGTGGTGCATGAGGGTACGTATTGGTTAGGGCCTGGTGATATGAGAATACGTAACACCACGGTTTGGGGCGTTTACATGTCATCATTGGACGTTGACATATCACCATTCAGGCGTTTACTTGTGGATGTTCCTATACCACTATTGGTCGATTGTTTCGTGAGAGAGAGAGAGAGAGAAAGAAGAAGCGATAAACTAAAAAAGTGTCTTTTTATGATGACAGGTGTTAGATGGTTTGGGCATAGTTAAAGGATGAAACCTACAGGTGGTGAGACGGGATGATGAACTGTAATGTACGTGGAATCCCCTTCTAAATAGGTCCAATAGCAGCAAAGATATGATTTAGCGTCGTTTTCACAATGTTGTCATGTTTGTTTCTCTGTTAGCCTCAGTGACTACTCTCCATTCCTTTAACGTCTATTATGCTAAAATTCGATCAATCGCAACAAAGATCCGATATAGTGCCATTTTGACAATGTTTTCGTCTTTGTTTTTATGATAAAATATTTTGATATCTTCTCCTCTTTCCAACGAGCCCTCATTCGCGAAGATCGAACCAATAGAAACGAAGATACGGTGTAGTGCCTTTTTGGCAATTTGTCTTTGTTTTTGTGTTAACGTATTCGATACCCCCTCCTCTTTCATTTAACGTTTTTCGCGTAGTAATCTGACAAATAACGATGGAGATATGATATAGTGCCGTTTTGGCATTGTCTTTGCGTTTGCTTTTTGTCTTAACATATTCATTACCATCTCCCAATTCCATCGATACCTTGCACGTTGTTGTACGTTGAGCTGTTTAGACTTTACAAGATTAGTGTCCTTTTGACAATGACGTCATCTTTGTTTTCGTGTCAACGTATTCGTTACCTCCTCACCTTTCCATCTATACCTTGCACTTTGTTGTACGTTGAGCCGTTTAGACGTTAACAGCTTAGTGCCGTTTTGGCAATGCCGCCATCTTTGTATTTTTTCTTCATCGTATTCGTTACCTCCTCCCCTTTCCAACGATACCTTGCACGTTGTTGTACGTTGAGCCGTTTAGACGTTAACAGCTTAGTGCCGTTTTGATAATGCCGCCATCTTTGTTTTTTGCTTCAATGTATTTGTTACCTCCTCCCCATTTACAACGACCCCTTTGTTCGTCACGATCCGCCGAGCCAACGCACCCTTTTACCAACAGCCCCTGTTACGCTTTAAAAAAATTGACGCTATTTTCAAGTTTGAACGATACGAAAAGAAGAAGAATTCACGCTATCTTCACGTTTGGACGATTTTTCACAAAAGAAGAAGAATTAACGCTATTTTCATGTATCGACGACACCTCGAGTACCCCTATCCCCCCGCACCCCTCGCCCGGCCCCTCTCGCCCCTTCGCCCTACCGCCACCACCCCGTAGCCAAAACAGTGTTACCCATAGCTGCGCGAAACCCGTTGCGCGTACGGTTCCAACAATACCTCATACGTCGCGATCCGATGAGCCGTCGCGCCTCCACCACAAAAAGAGCCAAAAATGACCAGAATGGACCTTAGCGATTTCTTATGGGATTTAACATGGGAAAATAGCCAGAACCGGTGCTGCCTAATTACTGACTCGTGCTCCTACCTAAATTCAAGGCAGAAAAATATCGTCCCATTTGTCTTCTTTCTTGCATCGGAATGTGCACGTATCGAGCAGGTGATTGTGATGTCTGGAGGCCTGTCTCCGAGCCATATGGTTTCTGCCAGAGCAAAAGTACAGCGGATGCGGTGACCAATGAGCTTCAAAAGGCACGGGGAATTAGGGCTGTTCACCGATGTGGCCATCCTGATTCTCTTTGACGTTCGAAATGCTTTTAATACATTGCAGTGGGGCCACGTAATGAGCTCTTTAGAAGCAAGAAACTGTTCTAGGTATCCAAAGAATGAGAAGTTTGGCTGATCTATCCGATAGGAAGATTGCGGTGTGAGAATGGTGAGACGGTGGATGTACCAGCTGGAGTCCCGCAAGACTCTGTCCTGGGTCCGATGCTGTGCAACCTGGCATATGACTGGGTCTTAAACTGCGAATATGGGGAGAGTGTAACCCTCTTCGCATTCGCGGATGACCCCGCTATGTTGGTGGCGGCACGGGACAGGGAGAAACTCTTGCTTCGAATTACGCGTCTGTGTGTCCTCGTTGAGGATTGGATGAGCGAACAGGATCTTCCTCTCACGGAGGATAAGACGGAGGCTGTAGTACTCAGAGGCTACAAAAAGAGAGAAAGTGTTGTATTTGAGAACGCGGCAGCGAGAGTGACGCCCACAAAGTACGTTAAGTATCTGGAGTTACTCTCTACCAGGGTACGAGTTGGGAGGAACATTTGAGGGGAGTGATCCGCAGAGCTATTCAGAGAATGGTTGCACTGGGGAGGATAATAAACAATATCGATGGGCATATTTTTGTTTCATTTATGCTTATTTTATGTCCTGTGTTTATGACATGCTGTGCTAATGATGACGTATTCTCTTTTCTTTCGATAGCATTACGATGTTCTTCTCGTCTAACCTGTATTCTTCGATTGGCCTGTCCGATTTGTCGCAGTCCTCACAAGGGATTTTGTATACTCTTTGATTTTCCAGTGCAATTTCTGTTTTTGCGGATGGTAATATGGTCAAAATTTTCCTGTTGGTATAATATAGTATATAAATATAGTCTTTGTTTTGTTTTTCCTTAAAAATCTCTCTGATTTTGTCTGTCGTGCCCTTTATATAGGACAGGATAGCTTTTCCAATTAGATTATTTTTTTTTTGCAATGTAACTATATTAAAAGCACTATCAGAATGCAGAATAGACCACAGGTATACGAATATTTATGAAAATGTATACGTTATATTTTATAAATTAAAATTTAACTGTAAATTCTCCTGTATAATTAAGGAGATAAAAATTGGCAAAGGGGTATGGCATATATCCCAAAATCATATTGGAACCATAGTTCAAATTGATGGTCAACAGTCAGAAGTAATGAAGATCCGTAGAGGAGTTAGACAGTGATGCGATTTATCACCACTTTCGTTTAACTTATATTCTGAAGAAAAATTTTAAAACCACGCTCATAACATCAAAGCGTGAGTTACCATTAACGGAAAATTAATTAACAACTTACGATATGCAGATGACACTGTGATCAATGCAACGAGTATAGAAGATCTACAACATATAATCGAAAGCTTAGGTATGAATAGTGCTGAGATGGGAATTACTATAAACGTCAAAAAAAAATATGAAATATATACTAATTACAAAAGACTACAAAATATTCACCACATATTGATAATTATAATAACGTGGTAGAACAACTAGAAAAATATCAATACTTGGGAACTTTGATCAATGAAATCAATGATCATACTGCATAAATAAACAGCCAAATAGAGATTGTCAAATCAGCATTTACACGAATGAGCCACTCCTAACGTGTAGAAATCCTAATTTGGAAATCAGACTACGTACCATTCGATGTCACATATTTTCAATATTAATATATGGAGCTGATGAACTAATCACCTCTATACAACAATAAAACTGGAATACCTAGGCCAAGTAATGAGGGGACCAAATTATAAAATTTTGAGATTCAGGATACATGGAAAGATTCAAGGAAGAGATCTGTTGGCCGAAGGCCGAATTCTTGATAGAAGAATCAACATCGAAAATTAAAATAGCCAACCTCCTAAGAAGACAGCACTCCAGAGAAATGGGAGTAACTATTTCTCTGGTTATTACCCACCATGGTTGGAATTATTCGTGCTTAATCTGTAGGGCAGCCTCAAGTGGATTTCTGAGAAGACTGTCCGAGCTGACACTAGGAATAGCACTCATTCAATAACCCTCGCTGTACAGAGTTTATGCAGGTGTAACATCCTCGGGATTAAGGAGAGCAGTAGTGTTAGATCAAATTTCACCATTTGATGTGTGAGTTTATCAGAAAATATAGTATTTAATATGTCACAAAAAAATAATTTCACAATTTTATCATTAAAATTGGAGATTGTTCTTTATTTTATTGCGAGTTAACTTCATGGTTTTATTGTCAAAATAAATTCAACACGGAGCAAAATTTACGAAACCTAAATTTTATTTTTTTAAAAAACAAATAAAATGGATAAAACAAGGTCCATTTAAAACTTGATTTATTTATTTATGTTTTTAGTTGCTAATTCACAAATTTATTTCTTTTTTCTTTTTTTGAAATTATTTTTGTTTTTTTATCTACATTTATCATTTCGTAAACGTTCTTTTGTTCTTTGTTCTTTTTTGTATTGATTTTTGATTCACTTGTAACTTCTGCAAGCTGATCATTTATGACAATACCTCGTTCTAGAGCAACTTCTGCTTGTTTCAACTTTTTACTCTTTTTATTGTTCGAAATAATTGATGTTTGATCAATACGTTCTTGTGATAGATTTTCTAATTTTTCAGACGATTTAGTCGTCTTATTTTTCGATTTTTTTAATTGCATACTTTTCAAATTATCATGATCTGCTACCGAAGATATCTCACTTTTTGTTAACTCCTTTTTTCTTTTTATTTTCCGATTTTCTCCATTTTGTAATATACTTATTTTCTCACATTTCTCTGATTCTTCATCAAACTTCCGTATCTTCCTGTCACTTGCAGTTTTATCTAGTATATATTTTTTTTCGGTTAAAGTATCACCTGTATAATGTTTCTTCTTTTTTTGTTTATATTTCGAAATAACTTCATTCTGATTGGGATTTTTGGAACCATTACGACATTTATCGTTTTGTTCGCAATCTTCATTTATATAAACATTTTGTATGTTCTTCTTTTCTTTTTTATCTTCTGTTTTATGGACGTGGTTTTCACTAAATTCTTTATCGATTAAATTCTGCTTATATTTTCTTTGTTTCTTTAACTTCCATTTTTCGTTTTCTTGGACATGCTTTTTAAAATTAAAGATTCTAGTACTGAAAAATTGATTTTCTTCAGCTTCCTGTAATCTCTCAAAGATCGCTACGAAAAATCCATTAGTATAATCAGAATGAGGTTTTGCATACAGACAGAACTTTCCTATATCTCCATAATCGGATGAACCGAAACTATGCCATGTTTCACCAACAAATTGACTAGCTGAAATTAACTTAAAATTGTAATTTGTTTCCAATACTTGGCGCACAACATCTTCGTTTTCTTCAGACATTATTGAACATGTAGAATAAACAACTCTTTTGGCACTTGGAAATTTAGTAAGGGCATGTCGAAGAATTTTTATTTGAAATCCAGTTAGGCTTGACAACCTCGAGGGCGTGATTTCGTTTTCCTGGGGACGATCTGTCATTCCTAAAATTAAAAAAAATGTTACAGTGACATTGACTTAATGGAATATATGAATATATGATGAAAGAAAAAAAGGAAAGAATAATATATAATTATGGGATACATACAATAGAACCTAGCAAACCTATTTGGAGATGCATAAGAAGAGAACAGTTAAAATCGAGGATATAATTATTACAAAAGTAATCCAGTCACATATAGTGATGTAATTCTACATGAATAACTCAGTAACCAACACTAGTACAATAGTGAAAGAGGAAAAGGGGGAGAGGGTGAAAGGAGACAGAGAGAAGAAACCTGAAATAGAATAGTTTGTAATTATGTAATTTGGAATGTGAAGTGGTGTGTGATGTGGTATGATGTAGTGTGGTGTGGTGTGGTGTGGTGTGGTGTGTGTGTGTGTGTGTGTGTGTGTGTGTGTGTGTGTGTGTGTGTGTGTGTGTGTGTGTGTGTGTGTGTGTGTGTGTGCGTGTGCGTGTGTGCCGTGCCGTATAGGTGTGTAGGTACAATGTAGATGTAGTTGACTCCCTTTGCCAACAAAGATTTATACGAAGGGCATGTCGAAGAATTTTTATTTGAAATCCAGTTAGGCTTGACAACCTCGAGGGCGTGATTTCGTTTTTCTGGGGACGATCTGTCATTCCTAAAATTAAAAAAAATGTTACAGTGACATTGACTTAATGGAATGTATGAATATATGATGAAAGAAAAAAAGGAAAGAATAATATATAATTATGGGATACATACAATAGAACCTAGCAAACCTATTTGGAGATGCATAAGAAGAGAACAGTTAAAATCGAGGATATAATTATTACAAAAGTAATCCAGTCACATATAGTGATGTAATTCTACATGAATAACTCAGTATCCAACACTAGTACAATAGTGAAAGAGGAAAAGGGGGAGAGGGTGAAAGGAGACAGAGAGAAGAAACCTGAAATAGAATAGTTTGTAATTATGTAATTTGGAATGTGAAGTGGTGTGTGATGTGGTATGATGTAGTGTGGTGTGGTGTGGTGTGGTGTGGTGTGGTGTGGTGTGTGTGTGTGTGTGTGTGTGTGTGTGCGTGCGCGTGTGTGCCGTGCCGTATAGGTGTGTAAGTACAATGTAGATGTAGTTGACTCCCTTTGCCAACAAAGTGTTCTTCCGGATTTGTTTTGGGTCACCAACATTCGGTATTACGGTTTCCACCTGTTTACGACTAGTAATAAGCACTGCCTACGTTTTGTACTTTGCTAGTTTTAAATTAATTGTGTTCATCCACTGGCAGATTCTCTCGAAGATGATGTCCGAACGTGAGACAAGGTGCTTTGCGACGATCACAACAGCCACGTCATCGACGTATGCCACGAACCTAGCATCTCTTGATAATTCTAGTTTTAGCAACCCATCATACATAATATTCTACTAAAGAGGGCCTAGTACAGAACCATGTGGTACTCCTCCAGTGATTTTATATTCCTTCGGACCAGACTTTGTGTCATACTTGAAAAGTCGATCAGTGAAGTCTTCTTCTTCTTTGAGTGCCTCTCCTATCGGAGATTGGACATCATTAGGGCGATTCTAATTTTATTTACTGCTGTTTTGAATAATTCGTTAATGGTACAGCCAAACCACTCTCTTTAATTTCTTGGATTTTTCTGCGTCCTTGGATTTTTCCTTGCATTATATTTTGTAGGAATGTTTACTTTTGTCATCTCATCAGGTGGCCAAAGTATTCAAGTTTTCTCTTTTTTATATTCAATATAACTTCTGGATCGTTATTTATTTTCGTATTACCTCTTCATTTGTAATTTTATCCACCCAACTTATTTTTAGTATACGGCGGTAGCACCACATCTCAAAGCTTTCAAGATTTTTAACATTCTTCTGTTTAAGAGTCCATGCATCAACACCGTAAAGCAAAGTACTGAATACATAGCATTTTAACATTATAGTTCGTAGCTGAATACTCATATCACGATTACAAAATAATTTTTTCATTTTTATAAAGGTAGGTAACTTCTCCATTGACTGTTATCCCTTCGTTTGCATGTGAGAGAGCTTCTTGGCATATTTGTTCGCTGTAGATATTAGACAAGAGCGGTGACAATATACAACCCTGTCGTACTCCTCTACGTATTTCTATTTCGTCTGATGTTTGGTCTTCTATTTTTATATTAACTCGCTGATTCCAGTACAGATTTAATATTATTTGTATGTCTCTGGTGTCACTGTTCTTACCCTCCAGGATTGCTTTGAGTATATTGTGGCGTACTTGGTCAAAGGCCTTTTCAAAGTCTATAAAGCAGGCGTGTACCTCTTGGTTAACATCTAGACATCTCTGTGTTAGGACGTTTAAGGCAAAGAGAGCTTATCTTGTACCTAATTCTTTTCTGAATTCCATCTGTGTATCGTTAATATCGATATCTAACTTTTGATCAGTGAAGTAGCTAGTCACTATCCTCCTTAGATATGCCGGTACTCTCATTTCGGTTAAAGCTCGCATAATGCAGTTCCAGTTTGCGGAATTGACAGCATTTTTGATGTCCAATGTGGCCACCAGACAATTATTTTTCGTACCCCTCTTCCATCTAGTCCCTGCGATCGCCACCTTAGCTGTCTTAACGACAAGATCAATCGCATAGAGTATTGAGTGTCCTTTTCGAAAACCATACTGATTGCTGTTGAGCAAAGGTTCAACTGCTGCTTCGATTCTTTGAAGAATTATCCATTCTAATATCTTGCCAGCTGTATCTAGCATACAGAGTGGACGGTAAGATGATGGTTCCTCTGGTGGTTTCTTCCCTTTTGGGAGAAGCACCAATCTTGGATGCTTCTATATGTGCGGGAAAGTACCCTCCTTGAGGCATGACTTGTAAACCTCCAGTAACATTGCCGGTGATTCTTTGATGGCTGCTTTTAAGCGATATTTGGGATTCCATCTAAGCCTGGAGCTTTATTATTTCCTACTTTATTACACGCCTTCATCAGTTGATCTTCCGTGATCGGCGGGATTTCTTCAGCCTCGCAGTCCTCGATTGGATGATAAAAGTTTTGCTGAAGGAATAGCTCTAGTAGCAAACGGTTGCGGAGCTATAAATATGTAATAACATCGTTTAAATCCAATTTCGATACTGAGTTCCTTGAGAACAAACCATCCATCAAAACGCTATTCTAATGACAATTGCTTGTTTGCTACTAACACTTCATTCAACTTATTTATTATTTTTAAATGATATTTTTTACAAATTCTGTTAGATGAAAGAATTCGAGTAGGCTGTCGTGAACAATTAACAGTACACTCGCGTGCCTGCTGGAAAACCTTCATCTGCTTCTATTTCCAATTTAACATCAACGGTTCCTGATCTTAATGCGTATCATCCTGCTTGGAACAGTCAAAAACAAACAGTGTATATTTTTTAAATGCAGTATAATCTAAGATGGGATGTTTTGTTCTGGAATGAGCATAACTTAGTTAAAATTCGGTATAATTATAGTGAACTATGGCGTAGTTATTTTTTGCAAAATCTAATTGCATTCTCTTGTTAGGCCAATATTCTCCATTAATGACCACTCGTATGCTGGACATTCTAATGTGATCGAACGTAAGATCAGCGTGAATGTCATCTCGTTTAGAAGTTTGAATAGCTACAATGACATAGCGTGGACGTTCAACAGCTGAAGTTGTCTTTACACTCCATAACTCACGTCGAGATCCTTTTGTAGGTAAAAGTAGTTCATTGAGCTCCCATTTACGGAAAGGTATAGTTATCGACGTATAATTCTTAATCGGAGTCATTAATTCAATTTTCACATCATCATTGGGAAAGACATGTTTGACCTTAAGTTCCATGCTGGTAACATGGATACTGTTGTTATTGTTCTAACATTAGGTTCTTCTACCAAAATACAGTCCCTATTTCTACATAGAGTCTACGTGAGACTAATGGTGTAACAATTTAATTTGCCTACCTACCACATTGGGTGTCACTTGTAACAATATAAATTGCTTATAGGGGAGTGAAAGGGGGAAATGAACAATTAGTGGACTGTAGATAGGGTAAGCAAATAAACTGAAACGTTTGCGAACGGTTTTGGTTGGAGAGCTGGGTTGTGAATAAGTGTCTTTATTTGAGGAACTGGCAAACTACACCAAAAAAGAAATAAAAAAATATTTACAGAGATTTTCTGGGCAACAAACACAAGAAGATTCCTAAACTATTTAAATTAGACGCCGTTTAAATAAATCCTCTTGGATAGAAAGAAAGACTTTTCTTTCCTAAAAAAATGTTTAAGGATCAAAATCTTTTTAAAGGAAATAATTTTAAACTCCTGGTTTACAGCGAAATATTGGCGAATGGATTTAGTGTCCGCAGTCATATTAACACAAACAAACAACAACAAAAAGAAACATTACATATTTATTATTATTTCACATTATCAGTTATTACAAATAAAATTATCAAAATTTAACAATCAACCTTACATTGGCACTATTTGTAACAATTATTATAAAACAATGATTATAGATCAAAATATCCTAATGTTAATCAACATTATTTACATTGAGTTTAACCTTTAAACAAAACAGAATTTATGGTTGTGGTTATGGTTATGGAAATTTTGGTTATGTACCAATTGACAGAAAAGGATAATAGGTACTGACTGTCATATGTCGAAATGAAATATCAAACTTTTTGAAATATTAATTATATATTAAAGTTGACTTTATTTAAAAGAAGACTAATATGAAAATGAGCTGATCCATAAAACTTAAAATTGTATTTATTTATAATTTTTTAGTTTGTCATGAAAGCAAATCTTTGCATATTAATCCATTGGTGCTCAGATTATTTTTTCGCAGTTTTTAATGTGATGCTAATATTTTTTTGGGGGCAGCTTTATTAAAAAAAATTAATAAATAAAAAAATAAATGAATTTACGCATTCGGATTTATAAATCACTCAGTATATGATGTTACATGTATGTAACGCTAGGAGCTAATGGATGCAAAAAATACAAAATATATCTGTAAACAGTTCTATTTATTTAAAAACTAAAAATAATGAAAAAGAAATTTAAACATTTTGGTTTGTGTGATAGGTAACGAAACAATCAATACAGAGACCTAAGTTACATTTTTTACACATCGTGCATGTTGAACTTTTGCAAAATCTTTCAACACGTCTTCTTTTCTCGTTTGGAATTTTATCCACTAGGTGTTCCAACCTATTGTTACGATAGATGGTGACGTGTCGTATGACTCAGAACGGTAAACATGTTTATCACTAATATCCTTATTCATTCGAGTATTTTCTAGGTAATGCCTACCTGACAACACCCTTTGTTATAAAAACAACAGTTCGAAACTTCTGGAGGCCAGCCGATGTGAACACCAGTTTACCGTTACGATTTTCGCCGCTCAGTCTGGTCGAGAGGATTGTCTATTTTTCGAGATAACGGCAGTTTATGTATATAATGAAACATTTTATATGGAGAAATAGTTAGATTTGAAGATTCGCGGTCGCGATTTAAATGTGGCGTTCGGATACATAAATTATGTAATTATTAATCAAATAAATTATTGATATAAATTATCGTGCTTTTTAATAAATTAAAATAAGAACAATATAATAAATTATAAATTAAATAAAGACATAACAATTAATACATTTACTACAAATGGTGTCGGAAGTGAAATCAAAGTAAATTAGACTTATAATAAAGTCATAACAAGTGTTGTTCCGAAGAGAATATTTTTAAATTGTGAAAATGGCGACGATTTATGAGCTCACAGTGACGAATTTAAAAAGACATCTCGAGGATAGAGAATTAGCTTCTACCGGAAAAAAGGCTGAGTTAGTCCAAAGACTAAAAAACGCTTTGGAGGAAGGTTTTAATCCAGAAACTTATATATTCGAAGATGCTGTCATCTCGTATATTTCGAAACTAGAGAACCAAGTTTCTGACGATATTTCGAAAGTTTCTTCTGATGTAGCCAAAGTTTCTGGTGATGTAGCCAAAGTTTCTGGCGACATCGCGTCATTAGAAAACAAAGTTTCTAACGAGATTCCGTCTCTGGAAAGTAAAGTTTCTGCTAACATTTCTAAAGTAACTTCTGAGATCTCTGCCCTCGACGATAGAATATCTTCGTTAAAAAACCAAGTTGCTGCCGATATGTCGGCCTTCGAAGAAAAGATGAAACAGATGGAAAGGAAGATGGAAGAAACAGGGACAGCAGAGAGAGGAAACAACCCGATTACAATAGAGACAAAAGAAGACGAGACGAAATGTAAGTTGGAAATACGGCCGAAATTTGAAGGAAGTGGAGGTTCTGTCCATGTGAAAGTCCCAACTTTCGACGGAAAATCGTCATGGAACAACTACATGAAACAGTTCGAATCAGCTGCAAGAGCGAATGGATGGTCTGGAAAAAAAAGGCTGTAAACCTGACAATCGCTCTTCGAGGAGATGCCTTAGATGTGCTTCAGACCATAGCCGTAGAGGAGGCCGATGATTTCGAACAAATCAAGAAGAGGTTAAATATGCGATATGGCCACGAACATTTGGAGCATGTATATCAGTCGCGGCTTAAAAATCGTAGACAGAAGAAAGATGAGGCTCTTCAAGAATATGAGGTAGATATTGCCAGATTAGTACGATACGCTTATCCAACAGCTCCCGAAGACATGATGGAACAATTGGCCGTTCAAACGTTTATTGATGGTCTTCGTGATCATGAAATGCAGAGAACACTGCGATTAGCTCGTCACAAGACGCTGGTTGATGTCTTATCCGCCGCGCTCGAATACGAGTCAGCTACGCAGGCCTCTGGCGGGTACAGTAAAGTAAGGACTGTAAAAGAGGAAGGAGATGAAGATAAACTTGACCAGCTCGTTAATATGATAAAAAGCATGACATACAAGAAAACGAAGACCATCAGATGCTGGAATTGTGGCGAAATAGGACACGTAAGAAGCTCCTGTAAGCACCCTAGGTACGACGCAAATCAAGAAACTCACCATCAGGAAAACTAGAACGGGTCGGCCTTAGGGGGGCAGCTTCGACCCAGAACTTTTCCAAAGACCCTCTCATACTAATAGCTTCTTTGAAATGTCGTGAAGATAGTGTATATGTAGATGGAGAAATAAATGGTAAAAAGCATACGTTGTTGGTGGATACCGGAGCGACCAGAACCATTATACGCCCGACAGTTATAAACAGCCGTAAGAAACTGTTACCAACGAGGTTGCGACTTCGGACCGCTACAGGTGAAAATGCCAACATTCATGGAGAAATCCAGGTACAATTGGGAATTGGAGCAGAAAAGTTTGTCCATACTGTTATAGTTGCTGACATCGAAGAGGATGTTATATTAGGAATGGACGTAATGAATATGCATGGATTCCAATTGGATTTTAAGAATAAGGTAATCAAAGTTGGCAACGAGGAGGTATTTCTCCATCCACATAATGACAACACTGTGCAAGCAGCCATTAAAGAAGATACAGTCATGCCTGCGAGAAGCGAAACGATCATAGTAGCGCGGCTACAGGGAATTGTGGACTAAGGGAGACCTGTTATGATGGAGCCTTGGAACCACGACGATGAGGTTGGTCATGGAATCGTAATTGGAAAGGAATTGGTGACTTCGGCTAAGGAAATCCCTGTGAGACTTATCAATGTCAACGACTACCCAGTGACCACAAAGAAAGAGACAAAAGTAGGAACTTGTGTACCTGTGACATCCATAATCCGTCAGGCGACAACATCTGATAATTCCAACGACAAATTCGACCAAATGGTTGCAGTTGCAGGACAGTCTCTGAATCAGATTGAGAAAAGGAAATTAAGGGAATTTCTTCGGCAGTATCGTGATATTTTCGTACCGAAAGGAGGAAAGACGGGAAGAACTACCGTTGTTAAGCATAAAATTGATACTGGTAATGCTAAGCCAATTCGTCAAACAGCTCGACGATTACCACAGGCGAAAAGAGAGGAAGCTGAAACGATTGTTCAGGAAATGAAGAAAGACGGGGTGATAGAACCTTCTGCGAGCCCATGGGTCTCTCCGGTGGTCCTGGTTAAGAAGAAAGACGGAACGACAAGGTTCTGTGTGGATTACCGTTTGCTGAACAACGTTACCAAGAAAGATAGTTATCCTCTGCCTCGGATCGATGACACATTGGACACATTGGCTGGAAGTAAATTGTTTTCTACTTTGGATTTGAAGTCTGGATACTGGCAGGTAGAAATGGACCCAGTAGATAAAGAAAAGACAGCCTTCACCACAGGATCTAGATTGTGGCAATTCAACGTTATGCCATTTGGACTCTGTAATGCTCCTGCGACATTTGAGAGGCTTATGTAAAATGTGTTGAGAGGGTTATCTTGGAAAACATGCCTGGTTTACCTAGATGACATAATCGTCTTGGGGGAGACATTGGAAGATCATCTGAAGAATTTAGAAAACGTTTTTAATCGACTTAAAGGTGCCCAATTGATGTTAAACCCCAAGAAGTGCCAGCTATTTCAAGGTAAAGTCTATTAACTGGGTCATATTGTCAGTAAAGGAGTGGCCGTGAATAAGGGAAAAATCGATTCCATTAAGGAATGATCGGAACCAACGGACAAACATCAAGTGAAAAGTTTTCTTGGACTATGTACTTACTACCGGAGGTTTGTTAAGAAGTTTGCAGATATTTCTAAGCCATTAACGCGACTTACAGAGGAAGCAAGAGATTACCGCTTATATACAGACTGCCAAAATGCCTTTGAGACCTTGAAAAAGCATTTAATCACAGCACCAATTTTAGGATATCCACTGCCAGAAGGAGAGTTCATCTTAGATACAGATGCAAGTAATGTGGGAATTGGAGGAGTACTATCTCAGATTCAAGGAGGACAGGAACGAGTCCTTGGATATTTTAGTAAAGTTCTTTCAAAGCTTGAGCGGAATTATTGCGTCACGAGAAGAGAACTTCTAGCAGTAGTTAAATCAGTAGAGCACTTCTATCAATACCTCTATGGAGGGAAGTTTTTAATCCGAACCGACCATGCCGCCCTTAAGTGGTTGATGCAGTTTAAGAATCCAGAGGGTCAGATAGCCAGATGGATCGAACGACTCCAAGAATACGATTTCAAGATTGACCACCGGGCCGGAGTTAGCCACAGAAACGCTGATTCTCTTTCCAGAAGGCCATGTCCAGCAGAGTGTTCCCACTGCAACAAAACGGAATCCAAGGAAGCAGCAGTGCTAAGAACAACGATGGTCAACGACGACTGGACGCCTACCAAGATAAAGGAAGAACAAGAGAGAGATCCAGTTGTCCAGAAAATTCGAAAATGGAAAGAGGAAAACCGTCGACCACCTTGGCAAGAAATATCAAACCTATGCTCAGTAGTTAAGACGTATTGGGCCCAGTGGGACTCATTTATCTTGGAAGATGGCTTGCTCAAACGAGTCTGGAAAATGATGACGGTTCAGAGAAGAGAAGACAGTTGGTGATCCCAAAGAGCAGAATAGCCGAAGTACTTCGTCAGTTACACGACAGTCCATCAGGAGGGCATTTTGGTGTAAAGAAAACCCTTCAGCGAATTCGGGAACGGTTTTATTGGATGAACAGTTCCGACGACGTAAAAGACTGGTGTAAGAAATGTACTATTTGTGCTACGAGTAACGGGCCTTACCGAAAAAGGAGAGCTCATATGAGACAATATAATGTTGGAAGCCCGTTTGAAAGAATAGTTTTGGACATCGCTGGTCCATTTCCAGAAAGTGAAAATGGAGGCAAGTACATGTTGGTAGTAATGGATTACTTCACTAAGTGGGTCGAGATTTACGCACCTCCAGACCAGAAGACCGATCTCGATCTATATCAGCCGATTTGGAGTGCCTTTGGAGATCCATAGTGGCCAAAGAAGGAACTTCGAAAACAATCTATTCCAAGGAAGATGTGATAGACTAAGCATGAAGAAAACAAGAACTACCGCGTATTATCCGCAATCGGATGGTATGGTAGAACGAATGAATAGGACAGTTGGCAAGTATTTGACAAAGATGGTGTCCGATCATCGGCGAGACTGGGACCAATATCTTCCGTTCTTCACAATGGCCTACAAATCTGCTGTTAAGGAATCAACAGGCCAGACACCAGCCCGAGTCCTATTCGGACGCGAAATGCGACTACCTTGTGATCTAGAGTTTGGGTGTCGACCTGAAGAAGATGTAGCAGGTGAAGATTATGTGATCGAATTACGAAGAAGAATGGACGATGTACATGAGTTGGTCCGTTCCCACCTTCAGATCGCTGGCGACCGAATGAAGAAACGGTACGATACACAAGCCGAAAAGGATTGCTTTAAGAAGAACGACAAAGTCTGGCTCTATAATCCCTAGAAGCGAAAACGTTGTTCTCCCAAATTGCAGCAGTTTTGGGAAGGTCCATACCTCATTATGGAGAAAATCAACGATGTCATCTACCGAATAAGCAAGATTCCGAGGGGAAAGCCCATGATAGTACACCATAACCGGCTGGCGTCTTTCGAAGGTGACCAAGACGTAGATGAAGAAGTGGAAGTAAACCAAGTCCAAGATGTGTCTGACCTCACGTTAGAGGAATTCATAGGTGCCTATGGAGGTACCGGTAAAGCAAGACATGGTGTTACCACTGAAGAAAAGCAAGATCTACTAGCGCTCCCCGATGACTACTCGCTGGCCCTTACCATCCCGGCCAGTATCAAAGACGCACCAGGGTTGGCATCCGTCTTTCGAAGGAAGTTCGGTCGAGTTGCAGAACTACAATGCCAAGTGCCAGCTCCTGGGAAAGCCTTGAAACTCCAAGAAGCATCACGTTATCTTTTCTACCTGGTAACAAAAGACACTGCCCGTGACCAACCTACCTACCGAGATGTATGGGAAGCCTTACTTCAATTGAGAGAGCACGTACTACAGTCCGACGTGCAAAAGTTAGCCATGCCAAAGTTAGAGTGCCGCCAATTAGATTGGAGGGTTATCCGAAGTATGGTGGAGATCTTTAAAGACACCGAAGTCCAGGTGTTAGTCTGTTGCAATCCGCATAGTTAGTGGTGCGGAGAGAAAACCGTCCCTTGTCATTTTTATACAACTGGAAGTTGTAAAAGAGGGTCCAGTTGCCGATACCTGCATACCGTTCCAGTTCCAGTCCCGACAAGGTTCCAGGAGGAACCATCTTTTAAGAGGGGGGCAATGTTACCATAAATAATGACGTGTCATATGACTCAAAACTGTAAACATATTTATTGCTAATATATTTTCTGTTCTAGTTATTTCGGCGCTCAGTTAAACCACTTTCAGCCGTCGACCAACCTCTAGTCCCTTCGCCGAAAGACCGGTCTATTCGATGGGATCCCGTTCTAATGGAGAAGGTCATCGATCCTTCTAGATAACGGTATTTTATATATAAATGGGACATTTTATTTAAGGAGAACAGTTAGTTTCTGAAGATCGCGCCGCGTTTTTTAAAATGTAACGCCCGTAAATTGTATAATTGTTCGTGTAAGATAGATTAGTAATAAAGACTTTAATAAATTTTTAAGTGTTATAAATAGAACCTTTAATAATGAAAACAATAAATTAGAAGAATAATAAAAACATAACAATATTTTTAAATTCGTTGAGGAATTCTGTAAGTTTATTTGGAAGGTCTGAATTATTGTTGTTGTCTTCTCTAGGTACAGGAATGCTGCTTGTTATATTTTTGTTTTTCGAATTTACTAGGTCTTTATATATAGCACATCCTTTATAGTTTGCTGGATGATTGCCATTACATAAGGCACATGTTGCTGGTGTGTCGCGTGCTTTTTTTGCAGGTTTTTGTGTCATTTGATCCACCGCATTTAACACAGGCGAATGGCCTCAGGCAGTAACTTTTTGAGTGCCCGTATTTTGACACCTTGTGCATTGCACTATTGCTAGGTGGTTCTAGTGTTATTATGCAGTTTCGTAGGACTTGCAGGTTAAATATGTTTTTGTTGTTTTCATTTGGCTCTATATCGACAAAGAATAAGGGCAATGGTTCTTTGGTAACTCTAAGTCTAACATTAATTATGTTGCGAACTTTAAAACCCTTGTGATGACTAGTTAAAAAACCAACTGCCAAACGTAGATTTTTCCTGGTCAATTCCCAAGTACTTCTTTGATGTTGACTCTTCAAGGTTACTTAGTGTTACCCTGGCAAGTTTACATCCTTTCCCTTCTTCCCATCTTTTTACGGTTTGCATATGGGAGTGACATTTGACAATTTCCGCGATTGTTGTAGTTGATCAACCAAATAGATCCCCAGGTCCTAAGAGTCTTAGGCCTGCCGCCTTCCTAGATAATTGGTCAGCAATGCGGTTGCCTTTATTCCTATTGTGTCCTTTAACTCACCTCAGGATGATGGTATTACCATCCGAAGCTTGAGTTAGTGACTCGTGACACTCCATTACTAAACCTGATGTGACACGTGGTCTATTCAAGGTTAGTAGCGCTTGTCTGCTATCTGTGCAGATCATTATAGTTTTCCCTGCTATACCTTTTTGGGTTATCTCTTTTGCGGCTATGGAGATACCAGTCAGTTCTGTCTGAACTACGCTGGCATTTTTGCCCATACCCCACTTTATTCTTAGGTTCAGTGATCTGGAGTATATCCCGCATCCTGAGCTTTCTTTCATTTTGGAGCCATCGGTGTATATGCAATAGGCATTTGCCACGTTTGTCTCCATACACTGTCTTGTTTCAATTTTATAGGGTTTGTTAAAGACAAACTTTGGTTCAATTGAGTCGCAGCTTGCCTGTAGAAGTGGTAACGCATCCAGCTCTCCCCGCCAGAAACGAGTTTCGAATTGTCCCATTCCTACATCAAGGTTTGCACCAGCTGAGCGCAGTCGCATCATTATCACTAGCGCCACCTCTTTGACATATATACCTAGAGGCGTGATGCCAATGATCAACTCCATTGCAGTAGTTGGTGTTGTTTTGATGGCACCTGTTATATTTATGCAAGCCATCCGCTGAATATGGTTTAGTTTGTTAATCGCTGTTGCCTGTAGCACTTTTGGTACCCAAGCAATAGCTCCGTAAGTTAGCATTGGCCTAATAACAGCGGTGTAGACCCAGGCGATCACCCTGGGCGTGAGGCCCCAGGTGCTGCTCATAGGCAATATATGCTCTTTTAGCTCTACCATCTAAGTGTGAGTTCCATGTTAACTTCCTGACAAGGGTAATACCAAGGTACTTCACCTCGTCAGAAAAATTTAGACTGTAGTTTAGAATCCTTGGGGGTATTAAGCCCGTGATTCTTCTTTTCCTGGTAAAGAGGACCATCTCTGTTTTCTTAGGATTTATAGATAATGAGTGTTCCTTGCACCATGTTTCTATTAGTCGAAAAGCAACTTGTGATCTCTCACATAGTGTGTTCTTAAACTTACCGCTTTGCAGGACAGCAATATCGTCTGCATAGGCTATTATGTAGAAACCGTTGCTGCTGAGTTGGTCAACCAGGGTATCTAGAACTATGTTCCAGAGTAGTGGTGATAGCACCCCTCCCTGTGGACACCCCCTCGTAACCATGCCTCTAACAGAAATGTCTTCTACATTTATGCTTATTGCTCTATTAGAGAGCATACTGAATATCCATTCGCTTATGGCCAGGGGAACATTCCTGACGTTGAGCTGTTGGGTGATAGTTGGGAATGTGGTTTTATCAACCGCTCCCTCAATGTCTATGAATATACCTAGGGTGGATTCTTTATTATCCAGCGATCTTTCAATTCTTCCCACTACATAATGCAGTGCAGAATCGGTAGATCTTCCCGAAGTATATGCATGTTGATTTGGGTGAAGTGGGTTATGAACCAGAACTTCATCCCTTATGTACCTCTCGCATAGCCTTTCCATCGTTTTCAACAGAAAGGATGTTAGGCTAATTGGTCGGAAAGCCTTTGGTAGGGTGTAGTCCATCCTACCTGCTTTTGGTATGAAGACCACACGTACCTCTCTCCACTTCCCAGGAATATACCTCAGAACCAAAGAGGCTCTGAATATTTCCACGGAGGTACGGCAGAAGGATATCCAGTCCCCACCGTAGTAGGGCTGGATATATGCCGTCAGGCCCTGGTTATTTGAAAGGGGTGAAGCAGGATATGGCCCATTTTACCTTTTCCTCATTAATCATTGTTCTGGCGAGATGCCAGTCGTTTGTTGAGGGTATGATTGCTTCTTCCATCCGGTTTGGTGCTGTTGAGACACTAGAACCGGGAAAGTGTGTTTTCATCAGGACCTCAGCACTTTCGCGAAGGTTGGAAGTTTTGTTCCCATCTTCCTTCGTTAGTATGCCGACATGCCGATGTGGGTCCTTTGAGAGCGCTTTTTGTAGCCTGGAAGTATGCGGGAAATCTTTGATTTCCTCACAGAAGGTTCACCAAGCAGCTCTTTGTCTTTGTCTGCAGACTTTTTTAAACTCTCTGAGATTTGATTGATAAGAATCCCAATTATCTTTGAGTTTGGTGCGTTTCGCTCTATTAAAAGCTGTTCTTTCTATCTTTCTAAGGTGTTCCAATTCAGTGCACCACCAAGAGTTGGTTTTGCGACTTTCTTGGACCATTCTTATTTGACAGGATTTTTTATAAGCATAACTTATTTTGTTTTGGATAGATACCGTATACCTTTCCAATTCTGTATTAGTTCCTGGAGTTGAAGCCTTTTCATTCCGCAGAGCATCTTCTAAGAGTCGGTTGTAGAGTTCCACATCCGTCCTCCTAGGGTCGCGCGATTTGATAAGGCTTTTTTCCAGACTAATATTATAGGTTAGCCAGCGGTGGTCAGACATAGAAATATCCTCCGATACCTGCCAGTTTATTCGATATTTCAGCTGTTGCCAGCGTGATATCTATGACTGTTTGGCTATGAACATTAATAAAGGTACGTTCGGTGCCCTTATTTAAGATATACAAATCTTTTATAATAATATAGTCATAAAGAGACTTACCTCGAGCATTGTTGCCTCTGCTGCCCCAGCCTAAGTGGTGAGAGTTCGAATCGCAGCCGATAATAAGTTCTACCTTCTGACTGAGACAATGGTCTACCAGATCTTCCATGTCCCTTGTTGGTGGTAGGGTGGCTGCATCTGAGGGTAGGTAGACTGATGCTAGTATCAACTCTCTATTTTTGCCCTTTCCCCATGGGCACTTCACTTTAACCGCAGTTACGTCTGAGGTGCAAAACTGCGCCATGGGGGAGGCTTTGATTTTTCTGGGAACATATATTGCTGTTCTCGGTTGTTGATTGCTTGGTAAGCTGAAAATTTGACCGTTTAGGAAATTAGACCAGTTATTTTGGTCTTATTTATCCAAGGTTCTTGGATTAGTGCTATTGCATCCTCCGTTACATCCAGGCCATGGTTGGCCATTATTATCAAATCCTAATAAGTTCCCCGAAGGGAACATATTTCTTTTGTATGTTTCACCAATCACTTAGTTTTTGTTACTTTTCACTTTCATAATTTTTTCATGCTGATAAGATAATTACTAGTTAATTAGGTAGTTTTACGATAAAGAAGTTCTCTAGCGTTTTGAATGTCGGTACATGTTCGCGCTTCGAGAATCAGATTGCTACTTTATTTTACTATCAACTCATATCGAAAAAGAAGTACAACCGTAAATTGAAATACAAAATGTAGTTCACAAGGATATCTGCTTATGGGAGGGATATCGGTCACAAAATTGGAGAAGAAAACAAAGGGATCTTCTTTCTCAATCCTTTATTAAAAAGGTTTCATATGTAAATCCATACACATCATCAGTTCATTTAAAAGTAAATCGATATGCTTACAACTATAGACAAAATTACACAGAATAACTTACAAAGAATTTTCAGCTATCAATATGATGGAAATGAAGTATAAAAAAAGTTCAACTCATGAACCGTAGATGTAAACGTTCAATGTTGTTTTGAAGAAAAAACAGAAGTTTTGTGTTCTGAATTGTTTAAATCAGAGGCAATTGCAGAAACATATTTTTTTTTTATCAGAGTGCCCAAAGCAACCTGATAGATGATTATAGGAGAAACATCTTGTTCTAGACAGAGCAGAAAGGATTGTGGCAAATTCAGACAAACAGAACCGCACTTAAAGGAAGCTTTAACCAGAACAATATACAAAATGGATGCGGCTAATATTTTTTCTCATGTTCAAAAGGACATTCTCTCATGTTCAGCAACGACACTTGATGATTTCTTAAAACCCATAATTTTAAGTAGAAAACTATAGACAAGCGCCAAACACTAATGGAAAGTACTAGAATAATTTCTTTAAGAAAGTTATATAAGACAGATAACTGAGTATCGAAAAATGAAACGAAATATTGTTTATTTAGATGAGATCTGGTGTGATACTCATGACAAGACAGAGAATTATAATTTTACACTGCGGTAGAGAAAATAAATGGATCGAAGATGTATTATTAATATCTGCAAAAAAAAATTAAAGGCGCGTCTCTATATTATCATGAGGATATGGAAAGATTAATTTTTGAATCATGGTTTGAAAAATCTCTTCTTCCGAGATTACCTAAATATAGTGTGATTATCATGGAGAACGCATCATATCATTCAAGATTAATGAGAAAATTCCAAATATTACTTGAAACAAGTTACAAATTCAAGAATTTTTATTTGAGAAAGATTTGTACTTTGAGGCCATCCAGGCAGTTATTATTGTACATTGAACCCAATAGAGTTAATACGGACTCAACTTGAAGGAAATATAAGAAGAAGAAACGTGGCTCCTAAATTTTCGTCTACTGTTCTCCAGTTAATTAGAAGAGAAGTCACAAAGATCATGGCAAACAACTGGAAAAAAATCGCAGTGGAAAATGACTATGTTAAATATTTACCAGCATTAACCAAATTAAGTATAAATTTAGAAGATACGAGTGATACTAGTTATAACAGTGATTCTGAGTAGATTAGTAAGTACTTACTTCGAATTAGGTGTTAGTTGAAACCTTCATTTTTATTGTAATTGTAGATATTCTCGTTTTGCTTATACATCTTTGAAAATAGGGTACAAACACACTTCATGATAAAACAAAAACGTTCAAAGTATTTAATTTAAAATAGTCAAAGTACAGGTTAGGTTATTATAAAATACCTGCTAGATATATAAAAAAAATGTTCATAAAGTTTTAGACCTCTTACCCATTTTAAAATTGAAGGGCTTGGAAGGTGAAGGTGTTATGTTACATTTGCCTGAAAATTTAGATATCTATGTGGATGAAGGAGTTATGTGTTATTATTTCTCATAGCACTATCTCCCATTCACTTCTAGCCATAACTTAGTATTTATTCAGCTGGTGAAGGGGTTATGATAAACTAATATGCAGAATGTTTGGAAGGAGAAGGTGCCATGTGTCTTCAGCATGCACATAACACCTTCATCCACTTAGTCATTGTGCTTTGTTGACGTTGTAAAATAAAGTGCAAGATGAGAAGAAGTAGACAAATATTAGAATTGGCTCTTAAACAGGCAAAAGAAGACAGTTATGAAGGTAAGCTTAATGAAATAACTAACCTTAAATAATATACTACAGTAAATTACCATTACAAATAAATTAAAATATTGTTTTTCTCACATCAAAGATTTTAAAGTTATGTTAAAAGTTAAAGTAGACAATATTTTATCAAATAACAAAATAAACGCAATGTTATAATTATAATCTTATAGAACAATGATATAGACTACTATATTTGTTTGATTTCAGGTGAAAATGAAGATGTCAGTTGCATTTTCGATGATACATCAAGTGATGAATATGTACCGGACTCAGATATCGTTAGTGATAGTGAGGATAATGGTGATGATGATTATACAAGATGTGCTCGCATTTCCTCTTCTAGAAGGTTTCTTTCTTGTCGAGATAAAACTAGTTTTCTAGAATCCCCTTCAACAAGTACAAATTCTACAGAAAAAATATATCCACAGTCTGATGCGGAAAGTGATGTGGTAAACGTACAAATTCCCATTTCAATTACAAACAGCAGGTGTGTTGAAGATAGAGTGGTGAGTAGTCCTATTAACAGTGACCAGGCTCATTTAGCTGTAGAACCAAAAGTAAAAAAACAAAAATTGTCCAGGAAACGTCAGAAAAACAAACAACAATGGAAAAAAAATGGGGCTGCTAAAGCAAGAGAATGTGGAGAAAGTTACTTATCTCGTAAAGGTGTAGTGATTCCTGCGAAGCGCATTAATGAGGATAATATTATTTGTAATGAGAAGTGTCGATTAAAATGTTCAACTAGGATTAACCAGGATACAAGAGTATCAATTTTTAATGACTCTACAAACACGATATTAACGGGAAAAATGTAATTCTTTTTAAATCAATTTCCATAAGTAAACCTCAGCGAAAACATAAGGGTGCAAACAGACATAAAACTACATCTTTTAAGTACAGTATTACAGTATATGGAACTCATGTGCCAATTTGTAAATTAGCCCTAATGTCATTGTACCAAATGGGCAGAAAGAAAGTATTTCTTATCCAAAACCAGATAAAAAAAGGTTTGACAGCGCCGGAGTTAGACAAACGGGGCAAGCATAACAACAGGTCTACTAAACTTGATCCAGATGTAAAAAACATATGTTATGGAACATATTGCTTCGCGTCCTGCTGAGATGTCTCATTATTCTAGAGCCAACAATCCAAACAAAAAATATTTATCACCGTTGTTGTCCGTACCTAAAATGTACAAACTTTATATTGAACAATGCAGACTAGACCAAGTTTCAGACGAATTCTTAGTAAAAGAGTCCATGTACAGATTTATTTATGATTACCAGTTCAATTTATCCATTGGACAACCTAAGAGTGATACATGTAGTACATTTGAGTGTAGAGAATATTCAGAAGAACATATTGATTTTTATAAATCTGCATTTGAGGCTCAAAAAGCTGACAGGGAAAGTGCCAATGTGTTGAACGATGTTGCATATGTTACTATGGATCTGCAACAGACTATGCCATTGCCTCGTTTGTCCACATCAAAAGCTTTTTATAAAAGACAGATGTGGTTTTACAATCTCGGCCTGCATATAATTTCAAAAAATGTAGACAAAGGCCTATTTTTTACCTGAACAGAAGACGTAGCAAATCGTGGTAGTATAGAAGTTGCAAGTTCACTGTTGAGTGCGGTTGAAAGTGATAGAACACTTTGAGAAAAAAAACATTTGCAAGTGTGGTTCGACTCTTGTGTCGGACAAAATAAGAATTTCCAGATTATTTGCCTGTATCAGTGCATGATTTTGAAAGGGTACTTCAAAACTATAGACCATAAATTTCCAGAGACGGGCCACTCTTACCTAGACTCAGATCGTGACTTTGGTCGCATCGAAAAGAATCTACGGAAACAGCCTAATTTATTCTTACCAGATGAGTATCGACCTATAGTACTGCAAACAACCGAAGGAAACCAGGTTATAAATATGGAACCCCATTTTAGGAACACTGAGGTATTAGCTACATCTCTAAAACTAGTAAACCGGAAAAAGGATCTTCTTGGAGAGACTGTTCAATTTAGAGATGGCATCAAATGGATAAGGGTAGATGAATTTGGTAGTTATCTATTTAAATATAGCTACGACCCCAATATGCCGCTCAAGAAAGTGGATATTCGACGTTATAGGTCTACCAACAAGACAAAATAAAACTATGTGTGTTATATCCCCAAACTTTGTAGTTCCAATAATAAACAAGAAGATTGGCAGTTTGCCTGCAGAGAAAAAAGAAAACATCAAGCAGTTATTGCCATATGTAATATGGTATACAACCTTAAACACGGATGGTATTACGAAGCAATTTTGCAGGGCAATTAAAAAGGGTATCGTCCTACATGTTTGTATACCATTTTTGCTTTGACTAACAGAATGTTATTTTGATTTATTTTAAATAAAATATAACTCTAATTTGTGACTTTGGCTTGTCTTCTGATCTACACATAGCACCATGTACTTGTTTTCATATACCCTACATCCTAATAGGTTGGTGGACAAAGGTGCTATGTACATATTTGAATTTTTTTTAAAGGGTAAAATGTATATTTTTCGAAAAAAATTGCTCGCAAAAACTTTTGTTATCCAAAAGATTCTAGATTCAAAATTTGAGTTTTTTTAACAGGTTCTTGTAAAAATGCAACCAAAAAAACTTTAACCTGGATTATCTCATTTTCAGTTATTTGTAACATAGCACCTTAACCTTCCAAGCCCTTCAATTATTGAGGCACTAAGTCTTCTCTTACACGGTGTCAAACCAAAGTTGTGGTTCTTTAATAGAACACCCTGTATATAATTTAAAAAATGAGTTCTCTATTTTTTCCTGATTACAATAAATAAGTTATCAGGGATAAAATGTGGTCATAAGTTTTAAAACTTATGAGCAGTTGGGTTAATAAAACGTTTGTATACTAAAATACTTGTACATAAAAAATGTGTTTAATTTTATGTGATAATTACATTTATTAACAATTTTTATAGGTATTATTATTTTATAATAAGTTTTGTTCAGTCGAGTTGATTAGTGTTATCACTCCCTAGATATATCACAGAAGTTAACAACACCGATATTTTTGATTTAAACTTTATTGAAAATGAAACTTTTTGGTAAATAAAATTAAATAAAAATAAAAACTTTTATTTAATTTAAAATTAGATATCTACGCTACTGTTCAGTAGAGTACTGGTCACTCTAACATTGTTGCCAATTTGCTAATATTTTACTCGCTCTTGTTCCTATAAATTTTCCAACGAAATTACGTGCCGACTATACCAGTATCGTGTTCTGTATAAATACAAGAACCATCAAACGGCACTGAGGTCTCAATCTGCCTACTCCTCAGTGTCGAGTGACGACCGGTCTTATCCTCTGTGGCCGCTTTTACACTATCAGTATGCGCGGGAACGGTATGCGCTGACGTGGTCTGAGCTGACGTGGCCTGAGCGGTGTGGGTTGGGTGGGGGATCACTGAAGTAGCGGTCGCCATATTTCCGGTAGTCGTTTAGCGTCATCGCGCGTATTTAAGCTGTTGGGCCTTTTTTCAATTTCGATTGCTTCACGAATAATTCTCGATTTTAAGGAGCGGATGGGAGCGATGGTTTTTGCTTTTTCGAAATCTATTTTGTGGCTTGTCAGAATATGATGTTGGGCTAGTAGTATCGGAATGTTTGACTGATAGAGAATGTTCGTAAATACGATTATGGATTCGTAGGTTTGTTATCCTATGTATGAACGTGGGCAACTGGAACAAGGTATTTCGTAGACACCAAGGGGATTCCCCACACACATTGGGGATTTGATCTTTTACGGATCTGACGAGATTGGACAACTTGGAGTGAGTGGTGAAGATGGTTTTGATGTTTAGAGGGCTAAGAGATCTTGTCAGTGACACCTATAATAAAAGGTAGAAAGATTTTGGGTTGGTCTGGCGGCAAGGTTTCTTTTTTAGATGGAATGGAGTTTAGATGTTTTTGAATGATTCTATTGATTTGGGTTTTGTGGTAGCCGTTTTGTAAGAATGTTTGCCTTATTGAATTGATTTCGGATGACCCGTGATTGTTGTCGC
The DNA here is from genome assembly GCF_040954645.1 of Diabrotica undecimpunctata. NCBI lineage: Eukaryota > Metazoa > Arthropoda > Insecta > Coleoptera > Chrysomelidae > Diabrotica > Diabrotica undecimpunctata. Next base: position 93,218,509 of record NC_092804.1, read on the forward strand.
TAAGTCTTATAGAACGCGAAATAAGAGTGTTGATAACTGAATTGAGTTGCTTGGGGTGATGATGTGACTGGGCATTGAGATAACGGTTTGTATGAGTGGGTTTCCGGTACACGGAATAGAAAAAACTGGGAGGTGGGTTTTTCTGAATAAGAACATTAAGGAATGACAAAGACGCTTCAGACTCAACTTCCATCCTGAATTGAATGCTGGGATGTATTCCATTCAGGTGGGTGAGAAAGAGATCAAATGTGTCTTTTTACCATGGGGCCAATTGACAAAGGTGTCATCAACGTACCGCAACCAGCAGATGGGTTTAAGATTTGATGAGGACAGGGCTACTGTTTCGAAATGTTCCATGTAGATATCAGCTAGGGAGAGAGGGGGAATCCCATTGTGGCACCTTTTATTTGACGATAGAAATGATTTTGTAATGAAAAATATGTATTAGACATGCAGTGTTTTATAAGAGATAATGTGTCTTGGGAGATTTGATGTTTAGAGTCCAAGATGGAAATGGTTTCATGGATGGGAATGTTGTTGAATAAAGAAACAATGTCAAAACTAACTAGTATATCTGAGGGTGAAATAGAAATGTTTTTCAGAAGATCAATGAAATGAAAAGAGTTTTTGACAAAGGACGAGGCGTTGTCGGGTAATGGTTGTAAGGATAAAGCGAGATGTTTTGGCAATTTCTGAGTGGGGTAGTTGTATGCACTGACGATGGGTCTTAGGGCATCTTGAAAATGGCTCCAAAATGGTCGAGCATTAAATTCTCAACGCGGTTCTTCCCGAGAACTTAGTGACTTTCATTTATCTGACCGCGGAAATTAATCTGAGCATATATACATATATATATATATATATATATATATATATATATATATATATATATATACATATAAATATATATATATATATATATATATATATATATATATATATATATATATATATATATATATATATATATATATAACCTCAATTTAAGCGAGAGAAATAAAAATAAATTTATTCTAACTAGGAAGACCAATTTCGCATACTACAATTTGATACGCATCTTCGGGACTCCGGTAAGGTAAGTAAATGCTACAAATACAAAACTGACAGAATTAGGGTCCTGCCAGGCGAAAAATTATTATAAATTATGCCAATATTATGAGTATAGTTTTTAGGGGCATAAAATTAAAATGACATAAATGTTACTCACATACTGATACAAGGAATGTTATTATATTTCAGTGGAGACATACTCAAAGCTCCGTTATGGTTGACTGGTATTTGATAGTCATCGGCTTTACTGCACTTTGACAAATATAGGAGTTTCTTGAAGAGAAATGTTAGAGTAACAACCAGAAGAAGAAAAAGAAAAGTATACTATTGATGTAGTTGTTTGTCGAAAAATTTTCTTTAGTGATGTATTATTTAAAGTTATTTTTATTTAAAATGAAATAAAATTAAAAACCATAGCACCGTGCGTAGACGATAAGCAAAATTTAGCTTGCCCTCCTTGGTCACTCCTGGAGAGCCACAACCCGTTTTTTTTTTTTTCATTGACTGAGGAATCGTTTTTTAGTAGTGGAATCCTCATCCTAATAATAATATCAACAATTAAGTCATATTTACCTGTTCCAGAACAACTAGGATCTACTAAAATGTATTCAACGTCAGGAAAATCAGCTTTTGTACAATCCAGCACATCCTTATTAAAAGTTTTTATACAATTCGCTCCAGATGCAGACACAATATTATTGAGAACTTCAAAACGTCTTGGATTTCTTTCAGTAGCATACACAGTACCTTGATCATTTAGGACCGCAGCTAGGTGTGTAGTTTTCATACCAGGAGCGGCACACATATCTAAGACTGTGCTACCAGGAGGTGGATTCAAAATGTGAACAGGTAAACAGCTTGCCTAAAAAATATATTTAGTATCTCTTATGTTTTTGTATACATATAAAAAGAGGGACTTTTAGTTTTATGATTAGTCGGTATTTTAGAATGAAATAAAGCAATTGTAGCAATAAATAAAAATGTAATTTCGTTACAATTGATGTCAGTATGGGGTTTATCGTTTAAATAAATTTTAAAATAAAAATAAATTATAGTAAAAACTTTGTTTTTAACTGTACGCCCGTGAATGACTTACCATTTTTGCACTTTTTTATTGTATTTTTTTCATCTTTCAAGATAATTCTTATAGGGATTTATTTATTTATAAGATACGGTCTTATGGTCTTATTACGGCTTTAAGATTATACGACCTAAATGTATCTTGTACCGCACTGCTAATTGAGAATTATGTTTGTAATGCGATAAGAGGTCCGGATATACGAGACACCAGTGACTCATGCCGCACTGATAAAAATCCGACAGGAATCTGCATTTCTATAAAAAATATAGATTAATTTGTTGTGTGTCTTAATTAAGTTTAGGTCGAACAAGAGTTGCAGTAAAAGATTTTTCTAAATATAGAATGTAAACTATATTTCCAATGCTTTGTGAAAGAGAACCAGTTTATAATATTCCGGACGACGTAAAAACGCCTTATTTTAGAATATTGGTCAATGAATTGAAATCATTGTTCAAGAAACGAATTATTCATGTGCAGATGTTTTACTATAAAAACATGTAAAACCAAAATCTCGATTAAAAAAATTGCAACCAGTTACTCACGATGAAACTTAACCCCATTATTGATTTTACAAGTGATAAAATGGGTCGACAAAAGACCAGTTTTATTCCTTACAACATTTAAACATAATAGTTGTATCTTGGTTTAATCAAATGAAAAGAAAAATTATACACAAGTACTAAAACCACAAACTATTCTCGATTATACCTTGGTGAAAAAGAGTGTTGATTTTAGTGATCAAGTGGCTTCTTACCAAAGCCGAATACGCAAAATTCTGAAGTGGTACCGGAAGGTGGCAGTGGAATTAATATTTAATACCGCAGTAGTCAATGCTTAGTTGCTAAATAATAGAAAACGTAAAAAAAGCGACAACCTATCCTTGAGTTCAGACTGGAGTTCGCGAAGGCATTTGCAAATAAAGAAATGTTGTAACCCTCACGACCTTCTTCTTCTTCCTTTGCCCTATCCGTTTCGGACGTTGGCTATTAACAAGGCTATTTTGACTTTGTTTACGGCACCTCTGAACAGTTCGGTCGATGTTAGTCCGAACCATTGTCGCAGGTTATGCATCCATGAGTGTCGTCTTCTTCCCGGTCCCCTCCTACTGTCGATTCTTCCTTGGACTATTAACTGTAGCAGCCGTAACTTAGTATGCCTCATGACATGTCCGAAGTACTCAAGCTTCCGTTTCTTAACGGTGAAGATTATTTCTTTGCTTTTGCCTATTCTCTGCATTACTTCCACGTTAGTGATGTGGTCTGTCCAGGATATCCGAAGAATACGGCGATATATCCACAGCTCAAAGGATTCTAGTTTCTTCAGGGTGGCTTCCGTTGTGGTCCATGCCTCTGCTCCATAGAACAAGACCGGGAAGACATAACACTTGACCAGTCTTAATTTTAGTTCCATTGAGATTTTGCTTGTGAACCACTTTTTCATATTGTTGAACGCGTTTCGCGCTTTTTCAATTCCTGATCTTATTTCTGTTGACTGGTCCCATTTTGTGTTGACTGTGGTTCCAAGGTATGTGTATGTCTCCACTTGTTCTATTTTTCGGTTGTTTAATGTCAATTGCATCGGAGGTTGTTGTGTTCTGCTGATGAGCATGCATTTAGTTTTGGTTGTATTGAGTTCTAAACCATATTCTTGACTTGCTGTGTGTATGCTTTGCATGAGTCTTTGAAGCTCGTTGCAGTCATTTGCGATAATAACTGTGTCGTCAGCATATCTAATATTATTAATTACCTCTCCGTTTACTTTGATACCCTCTGAAACTTCTCCCAGTGCTTCTATGAAGATTTGTTCAGAGTATATATTGAACAGGAGCGGCGAAAGGACGCATCCCTGTCGTACACCCTTTTTAATATCTATCTTCCCACTGTGTAAGTTGCCCATCTTTATCTCAGCACTTTGGTTCCAATAGAGACTGGTTATTATGCGCAGATCCTTGCCATCAATATGCATCTTCCTGAGCATTTCCATGAGTTTATCATGTTTGACCTTGTCAAACGCCTTGGAGAAGTCGATGAAGCACAAGTGGACGTCCTTGTGCATGTCTCTGCATCTTTGAATTAAAACTTGCAGACTGAAGATCGCCTCTCTTGTGCCCAATGCGCTTCAGAATCCGAACTGTGACTCCGATATATTTGCTTCGCATTTGTTATATATTCTATTGTGTATGATTTTGGTGAAAACTTTGGTAATGTGATTTATCAAGCTTATTAAGCGGTGTTGATCACAGTGTTTTGCACTTGGTGTTTTAGGTATGGCTACAAAGGTCGATCGAAGCCATTCCTCCGGAATCTCCGATTTGTCGTAAAAGGTGTTAAGAAGGCCTGTCAGAAAATCGAGGAAGTGGTCATCCGTTTCGCATAGGAGTTTTATGATCTCGCTCTGTATGTTGTCGGGACCTGGTGTTTTGTCGTTTTTTAGCGATGAAATGGCTTTTTCCACTTCAGACCTTAGTATTTCGGGTCCAGGCATGTCGTCATCTTGGTCCACTGTCGCTCTGCATTTATCGTTAAAAAGTCGTTCTACGTAATCTTTCCATGTGTCAATGAGCTTCAAGTCGTCTGATATAAGGTTACCGTCTGCGTCTATTAGTGTCGGGTGGGGATTATTGGTTTTCTTTTTAGTTGTTAATTCTTTGATCTTTTTGTGCATGTTGTGGTAGTCATATCTTCTGTCGCACTCTTCGATTTTATCGCATTTCTCCTTCAGCCAGCGTTCCTTCGCTTCCTTTATTTTTGTTTTTATATTGTGACTTGTTTCTTGATACTTCACTTGATTTTTGCATTTGTGTTGTCTTCTTTCTTCCATCATATCAAGGATTTCATCCGTCATCCATTCTTTCTTCTTTACGCGCTCCTGTAACAGAAGTGTCTTGTTTGTCATTTCAACAGCTCTTTTTATTTCTTCCCATTTAGCAACTGCGTCTTGTGCGGGTTCACTCAAGTTTCCAATGTTTCTTCTTAAGGATTCCTGTACTTGTTGTTTAATGTTGGGATCACGACCAGTTACACCCAAAAATACTAAATCCAGCAAAGCGATGTAGATAATACAAAGAGAAGAAAGTGTACAAAATTTTAAGAAAAAGCATAAGTAGAAAGGCCGATAGAAAAGTTAAAACATACTCTGAAGAATGTGATGACAAAACTGCAATATGTCTAGTGTGCTTAATGAAGCCCATTAAAAAACAATTTTACTTATACAGGAACTATTATTGAGTAAAAACGTATTGTGCCTCAAGTGGCCTTATAGTATTGGAAGTCGTAAGTTGATAGTTTCTAGTAGAACGTTTTTATTGTTAATTACCTCCTTAAAAGTGAGTTATAGTATGTATAAAAAAATGGATGTAAATAATATGCCTTCGGCATCTAAAAAAAGCTATATGTGAACATAAATATAGATTGATCACTGCTGAATTACAAACATTGTTAGAAGCATCTGATAAGGACGATGTAGATTAAATGAATCGTGGAAGTGACTATATATATATACAAGGATTTCCACAGTTTTCACTGTATTCCTTCACTCAACCGTTTTCTCCAATTTTTCCTGTTTAGCCAGTCCCCTTCCTGTAGGTTTCTTCTACTCATTGCTTCGCCCACCTCATCTCTGAAAGATCTTCGGGGTCTGCCTCTCTTTCTTCTTCCTATCGGGCTCCACTCTGTTATTCTATTTATCCACCGATTTTGGTCTGCTCTTCTGACATGTCCGTACCATGTTAATCTCTTCTGTTCGATGTAGTCTATTATGTCGGAGTTCATTCCCATTCTCCTCTTAATCTCCATGTTATTTATTCTGTCTCTTCTTGTTACTCTGCAGCTTCTCCTTAGGAATTCCATCTCTGTTGCTCTTATTTTGTTTTTGGTTTTCTTATTTATTGTCCAATTTTCACACCCATAAGTGAGGATACTTCTTGTCATGGTATTATATATTTTTTTCTTTGTTTTCATGCTGATGTTCTTATCCCATAGTACCGGGTTCAATTTTCGTATGCAGTCTCTTGTTTGTCCTAGTCTATTTTTTATCTCTTCCTCCGTTGTTCCTTTGTTTGATATTATGAAACCTAAATACTTATACTTGTCTGTTCCTTTGATTTGTTTACCTTCGTCTATTTCCAGCTGTTTTATTTCTGTATTCTCCGTTGTTAGGTATTCAGTTTTCTTTAGGTTTATTTCCATCCCATTCTTTGTATATTCCTGCTCCAGTTTTCTCATCATAAAACTGAGGTCATCCTCGTCTTGTGCGATCACTATTTGGTCGTCGGCAAAACTTAGCGTATATAGATATTCGTTCCTTACTGGTATACCCATTCCTTCGCACTTTCTTTTCCATGGTTTCAGGGTTTTTTCCAGGAATATTTTAAACAGGGTGGGGGATGTGAAGCAACCCTGTAGTAGTCCCTTTGTCGTCTTAAATGGCCTGCATATTCTATTGCCCGTTTTGATAGCTACTTCGTTATTCTTGTAGAGTGCTTTTACCGCGTTTATTAATCTTCGTGGAACTTCGATGTCTTCCATTGCTTCCCATAGCTTGGTTCTAGGTATTGAGTCATATGCCTTCTTAAGATCAACAAAAGCCAGATGGACGGATCTATTTTTGGCCATTCTTTTTTCTATTAGTTGTTCGACCGTGTAAATGTGATCTAAGCATGCTTTCCCCGCTGTGAAACCTGCCTGGTCTTCTCCGATTTTATCTTGTATATATATTTCTAATTTTTCCTTTATGGTCTTTCCATACAGTCTGCCTATAGACGATATAATGCTGATTCTCCGATAGTTTTCGCAGTTTTTTCTATTTCCTTTCTTGTATATTGATGTCATATATGCTTGGGTCCATTCTGCCGGTAAGTCTTCTCCATTCAGTGCTCTCTCAAACATTTTATGTATCATACGGAATAACTTTTCCGATCCGTTTTTTATCAATTCATTTGGTATTCCGCCGGGACCTTCTGCTTTTTTGTTCTTTAAAGTTTTGATCGTTCTTTTTACCTCAGCTTGGCTTAATTCGATTTCGTCATGTGTGTAGATTTCTATTCCGTCTATTTCTGATTGTTTGAATTCGGGGCGGTCTTCGGTTAGCAATTTTTTATAGTATTCTTGCCATTCGTTTTCTTTGATTTGACCGATCTTGATTTTCTCTGTCTTATTTCTTTGGAGCGACTTTAAGATGCGCCATGACTCTGAATTTCTCGTTCCTCCTATGTGCTGTTCTATCTCTGTGCATGTTTTTTCCCATCTTTCATTTTTTTCATTTGCTACTTTTCTTTTCACTTCTTTATTTTTTTTTCTGTATAGTTCCAAGTCCTCATAGTTTTTTGTGTTCAGGTATTTTATATGAAGTTCTTTTTTCTCTTTTATGCATGTTAGTGTATCTTCGGTTAATTTCGTAGTTTGTTGGGTGTATTTTTGGTCCACTTCTCCAAGAGCTTCTAGGGCTGCTGTCTTCATGCAGGTTTTTATGTGTTCGTATGTTTGTTCTAATGATTCATACCGAAACTCTTCTAGCTTTTGGTCCAATCTTCGCTTATATAGGTCTTTTATTGAGTCTTCTTCTAATAAATTGATTTTGAATTTCTTTTCTTGTGTTGAGCACGTATTGACAGGTGTAGCCGGAGCCGTATCTTGGTCAGACTCTCCCTGGGTCGGTTTCTGTTGGGTCCATATGAAGGGGAATTCCATCCAAGCGATTACTAGTTTGTGATCTGTGCCGCATTCTGCGCCTCGCTTTACTCTTACGTCTTTTATTTTTATCGAGCTTTCGTGGTTTACTATAACATAATCAATAATAGACCTCAATTTTCTTGTTTCTTGTGTCCAAGTGTATTTGTGTATGTCTTTATGTTTGTAGAAGCCGTTTGTGATCTTTAAGTTGTTTATTTCGCATAGCTCAATCAATCTCTCCCCGTTATCGTTCATTATATCTTCTCCAAATCTACCAACTGTTCTGTCGTTTTCTTTTCTTCCTGTTCTTCCATTTAGGTCACCGGCGATAATTATTTCTTGGTTCTTCTTTCTCTTTTCGATTTCTTCTTGCAGTTGTTCTATGAATTGTTCTTTTTCTGCAATTGAGCTGTCTTCTGTTGGATCGTATACTGCTAGTAAGATAATTTGTCTTCCGTATACTTTTAAGTTAAGCTTGGCAATTCTTTCGTTTATTGGTTCCCAGTTTTCGATTGCGTGTTCCCATTTCTTTTTCGGTATAATTGCAATTCCTGCTTTTGCCCTTTCTTTCTTATCTATTCCGCTCCAACAGTGAATGACTTCTCCCATTTTTTCGGTACCGTTTCCTTTCTTTTTCGTCTCAGTCATTATCATTATATCTAGTTTCATTCTTTTGAATTCCGCTATTACCTCTTTGTCCTTTGTTCGCCATCCTTGTACGTTCCATGTGCCGAGTGCGAGTTTTCTCTGGCTTTTCTTTCTTTTTGTTGTTGTTGTTTGGTTGAGTTTTGAAGCTGGGCTTCTTTCACTTAAAGCAAAACTGCCCCCCCCCCCGTATCCGATGGGGCTCCCTCCTTCAGAGGTGTGGGTTACCACCCGGGGATTAATCTTTGTTTTTTTCATTTTGCCCTTTGTTTTTCAGCCCTTGAGGTTTTTTCTATGTGCCAGGTTGCTAACGCCTGACGCCAAAACCCCCTTTTGGAGGACCTAGTATTTAGCCGCCCACTCTGGGTCAGACGCTGTTCGTAGCCGTCCACTCTGGATCAGCCGCTACTATTGATTTTATACTCTGGAAGTGACTCTGACGAAATATTTGCACAAAGTCGTTCAGAAAAATCGAGGATTGTGTTTTGGAAAGAGACAACACAAACAGAATTAAAGACTTTTCTCGGGCTTATGTTCCATATGGGGACAATTAAGATGAACCGTCTGAATGACTACTGGAAAAGTATGGGTAACTTCTATAATAGTGTTGACTTGACTAGACAATTGCTCAGAGCCCATATTAAGAAATAACCGAATAGACAATCCTTATTTGTCAAAAAAACTAAAAAAACGTGAAGTGGTCAGTATTTACAGTCCTGAAGGAATATGTGTGACCAAGTGCAGAGATAAAAGAGACATTATACATGATATATTCAGAATTTGGTTATCAGTTGGTTAGAACTAGGTCAAGAAGAGGATTGGTATCTGAGAAAGCTAAGTTAATTGCTCAATATAATAAATATAAATGTGGTATAGACTTAAGTAAACAAATGCTGAGCTACTATTCATGCGAACATAAGAGTCTAAGGTGGTAAAAAAAGTTTAAAGTGCATATTTTTCAGCTCATCTTGCTGAATGCATATTTCCTATATAACAGTAAATATCAAAAGATGTCCCTGTGCGATTTTCAATTTTTCGCTATTGAGAGTCTTTAAGGACCAAATCTTAATGTAAAAAGTGTAAGTTTTTATTATTTATTTTATTTTTTTATACGAATTTTTAACTTTGGAAACAATATTACAAATTTTATAATTATAAATAAAAAATTATACGTTTAAATAGTTATTTATTATTTTAATAGAAAAATGTAATAAACTTTACCACAATTCTCTATAAAAAAGTACCTACTAAATTTAATATCCACCTAAACGAAAATATACCTATTCAGTTCAAGAATCCAGAAATTGCTGCTATACACGAAGCTGCAAAAAATCTTGAGAATTTCCAACACCCCCAAAAAGTTGCCTTCTTCATCGACTGCCAAGCCGCAATCCTCGCCCTGTCGACAAATCGATACACCGACTGTGCCAAAACAATATCTTGCCGCGTCCAACTATCGAACTTGATGGAAAAAGGGTGACTGATTACTGTACAATGGATCCCTAGTCATGTCGGTGTTGAAGGAAATGAAGCGGCGGATGAACTTGCAAAAGAAGGCACTACTCTTCCACAGCCCCCTAGCTTCCAATCGTACACATCAGCAAAGTCCACCATTAGAAGAGGAATCAAAGCGAAGATAAAAGAGCAGCAGATACAAGTCGGTGCTGGAAAATCTTGGGCCCACCTAATAGAGTCACCAATCCCTCGCAACTTGCCGAGACCCATTAGTGTAGCCGTGTTCAGAACAACTACGGGGCATGACTACCTGGCCTCCCATCTACATCGCATCGGCGTCCGCGAAAATGACAACTGTCCACTATGTGATCAGCCCCAGATGGATGCTGCTCACCTTCCAGAGTACCCAGCCCTGAAAACAGACCCATCCGAGGAGGATGAAGAACGCCTACGAGAAACGGCTCGTCTATACTGGTCAGCGCGCCACCAAATGGCTAACATGCCAAGGGTGGGCGTTGCCTAGTAAGTAAGTTCAAGAATCCAGCCAGCTAACCTGTCAGTGGAGTTTTATTTCGTTCTTTGAACTCAACCAAAACCGATTATATATATATATATATATATATATATATATATATATATATATATATATATATATATATATATATATATATATATATATATATATATATATATAGTAATGAGTGTCTTACCACCCGGCTGTTTAACGTAAGAGATAGAAAACACAGTTACCTTGTGAAATAAAAAGAGATGAAACTCGTAGAGGTGGGAAATAATCGGTAGAAACCTATAATTTACATTACATTACATTACCACTATCGATAGTCTCACACCTTTAGACGTTAGCTTCGAGCTGAATCACCTCGGTCATAATTATTATGTGTAACGTCGTATGTGTAACGTATTTCCATTTTTTAATTTCGCATAAAGTAAAAACTGATTGACCACAATAAAGCAAAAATGCGAATAAAATAGTTTAATTAATAGTAATTATTTAATCTAAAGTTTTAAATTATTAACCAAGAATAATTTCTACTATGATTTGAGGAGTTTCATACACTCTTGTCACGGAATAATCACAATCCTTCGTGGATTAGTGGTAAGAATTCGACTCTGCGACACAGACGTCGCAGACGATTCGAGTTTTTTTTTTTTTTAATAATTTGAAATTATGCAGAGATTGTTTTGCTTTGAATCACTAAACATTTATGTCAGTCGTTACTAGTATTAGAAGTGTTTAAAGTTAAACATAAATATCTTATTGAAAAAACAGTATCGTCGTACTTTCGAAAATAAATAAAAATTCTTCAAAATTAAAAGAACGTTTAAAGAATGTTTAAATAAGTAAAAATTCTACAAAAATAAAATAATAAACGTATTTACAATATGTTCAAATAAGCCTTCATTAGCAGCAGAACAATAAACCAAACTGTCACTAAAGAATTATAAAAGTCTGATGGATCAGAATTCAAGGCACGATGTTCTCATGCTGGCCCTCAGGGTTCGAATTCAACATGAAGGTTTTACTTTTTTAAAAATTAAAATTTGAAATTATACAGATATTATATCGTGTTGCTTTAAATCACTAAACATTTATTTCAGTCTTTATTATAAGTGTTTATAGTAAAACATGAAAATCTTATTGAAAAAACAATGTCGTACTTTCGAAAATAAAATAAAAATGTTTCAAACATAAAAGAACGTTCTAAATAAATGTACTTACAAAAAATGTTTAAATAGGTAGAAATTCTATAAAAATATTCTAAATAAACGTATTTTATTCTAATGAAATGTATTTACAAAAAATGTTCGAATAAGCCTCCATTAGCAGCAGAACAATAACCCAATCTATCATAAAAGTTTCGTCTAACATTAGTTAATGTTTCTGGACTAATACTTCTCATTGAATCAGAGATCTTTTCTCTTAATTCTTGGAGAGAATTAGGCCTATCGTCTTCAATTCCATATAGTTTGGACTTGATATATCAACACATAAAAAAATCACAAAGTGCAACATCAGGTGATCTTGCAGGCCAAAAAATATTCACTGACGATGTGAGAATTATGTGCAGGACAACCATCGTGTTGAAACCATATGGAATCGAAAGGTATTGGTAAATTACGAAGGGCTGAGACAATTTGATTTTGCAGAAGTTCCAAGTATTTCCGCCCAGTCAACATACCGTCTATAAAAATGGACCAATGACATGATTCCCTATTATGCCTCCCCAAACATTTACTCTTCGAGGACGCTGGGTACGAGCGACATAAATCTGACGAGGATTTCCTCGAGACCAATACCGAGCATTCATTGAATTGTGACGGCCATGCAATGAAAACGTACATTCATCGGTGAACAAAACGTTCTGTAAAAAATGTACATCTTAATGTGACATTTCCATTGCAGTTTGACAAAACTCTTAACGTCTATATTGATCCCCAAGGAATTGTTCGTTGGATTTATGAAGTTTATAGGGACGGTATCCATGTCTTTTCAAAATTTTACCTACTCTAAATCTTGAAATTCCATATTGTTCTCCGAGACGAGATGTTGATTGGGTACGATTTTGCTCAATACTTGCACAAATCAAAGTGTCCCTTAGTTCCAAATCTGGATTTACCTCCCTTCTTCTACGAACTCCTCTTGGAGCGAACACGGATCCATAAGTAAAAAAATTACGTATAATAGACTGAATTGTTGATCGTGCTGGAGCCGGCCTATTTGGAAACATATTTACAAATTGTTGTCTAATCATGTTGTCTGATAATCCATTCACATGCCAGACAACAATTTGCACTTTTTCCTCGACCGTTAAAACCATTTTCACGAATTGTTTTTTCTATAAAAAGTTTCTGTTTACCGTGCAAAAACACTTCTCGATATGTTATTATTTGATGGCTTGAAGGCTTGATGATTTGGTTAAAGCAGGCAGCTGTTCGCGCGCATCCATTCCAATGTTGTCAATTGTTTTGAAAATCATTACCTGTACAGAGGAATTGATATTAACACTTAGAATTTAGTGATGGATTTGACATTAAACAGTCTTCACCGGATTATTTTGCATTCACAACTGAAGACTGTCAAACTGAAATTGAATTATTTTGTATTTCTATTTTATAACATTGGAATAAGAATAAATTGTAAATAATGAGTTTTTCGAAAACTTGTTAAAAAAAATACCTAATATGTATCATATTTTCTAATATTTTTTGATTGAGTAAAACAAAAATTTTATCCTTGGTGTGAATTGAACCCCAATCTTCTTGTCAATAGTCCACGTCCCTAACTATTTCACAAATTCCACATACAAAAAATTTTCGGACGAAACATACCCACCTTTAGTTTAGTCAAATATTTCAGTTGAGTTATTTTTTTTAATAAATAAACTTAATCGCTAATAATTAATGTTTTTTACTATAATATATCTTAATGTATTCAATCATTTAACTTTAACTTAATCTGTCTTCTATCCTTTCCGCTATTTTGCTGGGTGGTAAGACACTCATCACTGTATATATATATATATATATATATATATATATATATATATATATATATATATATATATATATATATATATATATATTGTTGTGGTATTCAAAATTGAAGAGTAAAGATATTAAATGTACGATGAAATCAATATTTCAGAGATTATAGAAAGTAAAAATACTCCGAACTGCCTGTAATTAACCAAAGGTAATATTAGTCATATAAATAATCTTTTGTATAAATATAACTAGTGGTTAGTGCAGGTACAATGAATAGAAGTTAACGATGGTTTTTTTCCATAAGCCATAAAGTGTTCCGTAATCCGGGTGTGCGCCATGAACAGGACAATAAAAATAGTTAATAAGTAAATGGTTGTTCGGAATCTGTAAATACCCAGTAGAAATTAAGTGTCCTTGTAGAAATGATATGAATTAGGAAAGTTTGTAGGTATTTCTGATTTTATGTGGGGAGTGGTATGCAAATTTCTGATTGGCCGAGAATTTGGAAAGTGTTTGAGATGGGTGTGTATAATGGGAGGTTGGATGGATGGATAGATGAGATGAGAGAGTTAGTTAGTTCCAGTTTATTAAAGTGAATTGTTGGTTTTCGAGGTGGTCTCCAGGGGTAGTAAGTGATAAAGAATAAGTTGTGAGTTGGTGAAGTAAGTGTGTCCGACGGTAGCTGATCGGTACAAATTTGTAAGTAAACTTTTCCTACTTGTATTCTACGTATCGCTATTTATTTCGGAACGAGAGATTAAGTTTGGCAAGAGGAAAAGAGGCTGGCATCATTGGAAAGGTACGTGCATTCGAAGGAGAGCATTGAAGACACTAAATTGCAATATCTTGTTTAATATTGCCAATTACATAGGAGGCTGCTGAGAACTGATAGTTAATTTTGCATAGAACGAGGAATTGGACAACTCAAAGCAGAGGAAGCGTTTCAACGGGAGAAACATTCATAATATATTCAATTTGAGAATTTTGGGTCAAATAATATTATATCATATTAGTAACGTGTGAATAAGTTGTCGATAGTCGAAGGAGATCAAATTTGTTCTGAGAGGGGACACGGAGCTGTGGAGAGAATTGGATAATTCATACAAATTTTTCTTGGTACAATCGATATACCAAAATTGCATTAGGAAGGACACTGAATATTACTTGATTTGTTTATGTAGAATAATAAGCTGGATTTGTAAGTATCGACTTGTTTAAGTGTATTTCCGTTAAGTGTTATCTTCGTTTGTTTTCTATTTTTTCCACATACCATACATTCGTCTTCTCATTATTGATCCTCAAATTTCATTTAATTAGTGCAGTGTTCCATACTTGTAAATTTCGATTGAGTGCTTCTTCATTTACCCCAAATATCACTAGATCCTCTGCGTATGCACACTCTGAGATCCACACTGCCTCTAAATTTCTATGTCCGGCATATAATTTCAATGTTTCTGCTCTAGTTTCTTTAATTATGTCATCCAAGACAATGTTAAACAATATGGGGCCTAGGACTACTCCTTGACGTAGACCCTCATTTACTATGAACTCTTCGGATTCCATATTATCGGTTCTGATTCTGTTCCTTGTATGTCTATATATACTCATAATGGCTTGCCTGAGTTTTATTTTCACACCTTTCTTTTTTAAACATATGTCAATCACCTTCCTTGGAGTACTATCAAATGCCTTTTCTAAGTCTATAAAGGCTTGGTATAACTCAGTGCTTGAGTTCCGTTCGTTTTGTATTAGTTTCTTGATAGTAACAATGTGATCTTGGATACTTCTGCCTTTTCTAAATCTACTCTGTGATTGTCCCATTTTAGAATCACTTCTTGTAAAAGACGTTTTTCTCTCATATACTTTGGATGGGATGCTCAGTAGTGTTATTCCTCTGCAGTTACTACATTCGCGTCTGTCTCCCTTTTTGAAAATGGATAGAATAACTCCCACTTCCCAATCTTTTGGTATTTGGCTCCATGCCCTATTACGTACTTTTGTTAGCAGTTCAATACCCTTATCGCTTATGTTTTTAAGCATTTCTGCTGTGATTTTATCAAATCCAGCCGCCTTAAGCCTTTCTTAAGCTTTTGTATGATTTCTTTTGTTTCTGCTATAGTTATTTCATCTTGAATTTGGTCTTCTTGCTCTACCTCTTCTGGTTCTTCTGTGATAATGTCTACATCGTTTTGGATATTCAGTAGATCCTAGAAACAAACGAAAAAGAGGAAGGCCACAAATGAGACGGTCAGATGACTTGAAAAAACACGCAGACCCTAAGTGGGTACAAACTGCCTACAATAAGAGACATGGAAGGAGGAAGAGGAGGCCTATGTCCAAAATTTGACAGCAAGGGCTGTATAGATAGATAGAGATTAACTTAAAATTTTATGTTTTCAAATTTCACAAGACATTTAATGATCTTAATCTTAAGGCTTCTGAAAGCAAATCTCGATTTTACCCAAGCTACTCTTACTACAGAGCATTCTATTCTTCCTATTAACTACTATGTCACAAATAAAGTCCAATTCTATATAGTCCACCAAGAGCCCTAAACAATTACAAAAGTCAAATTGTCAGCAAAAGAAACATCAGGTAAAATCGTCATCCCAAGACAAGAAGTCGAAGGTGTTATCCTAAGAGAAACTCTCACCGTCGCATGTTATCAACTTGCCTGGATCGTGCTAGTCAATAACACCGATGAATATATCCAAGTAGCAATAACTGATCCCATCAAAAGTCAACCAATAAATATAAGAGATGTAGATCATTTCCTAAAAACCTATCATTTTAATACAGAAGAAGAATCTCACCTAAGATGACAGTGCTGGAAGTTTGCATCAGACCGAGTCAATCGCCCTGGTCATCCCCAATGTGGGTTATTCCAAAGAAACCAGATGCCCCAGGAAAAATTAAATGGCGAATAGTTGTCGACTACAGGAAGGTGAACGAGAAAACCATCGATGATCTGTATCCAATTCCAAATATAACAGACATTCTGGACAAACTAGGATAGTTTTCCAACACTTTTCCACCCTAGATGTAGCCAGCGGATTCCATCAAATTGAAATGGAGGAAGAAGATATCTAGAAGACTGCATTTAACGTTGAAAATGGCCAGTATGAATACCTGAGAATGCCAGCATGGCTGGAAAAGGCTATAGCTGATCTCAAACCGTGGGAGGAAGCATTACTGGCTGTTGTCAGTCAGGATAAGCTCCCAAAACTTACCAAAGCCTCTTTATGGATCCCGGAGGATGCTATTAGCACCTCTGATGGCCCAGAAAGAGTGCTGCGGAGGTTAGCGGCGCAAAATCCAGACATGGCAGTTGCGAGATGGTGCACCTTCCACCATGAGGTAAAAAAAGATCCTAAAGGACACGTGTTTGTCTTCGGAATCGGAGACGATGACATGGCTGTCCTTAGGAAAAGGGCAATGAGGCTGAGCTGCACGTTCACCTCATTGTATCTAAAAGCAAGCACAAACAAAGTGAAGGATACCTCCTCGGAACCAGGAACCTCAGACACGCGGCAACCGACGACGCGACGGTTGTGGAGACTGAGACATCCCTGGTCCCACAGCAGGGAGAAGATCATCAGATCATGGTCGACGAACTCTGCGGAGGAGGTTCCGAAACAACTGAGGCTGCCCCCTCCTCAACCGAGGAGGAAATGGACACCTAAAAAGAACCGAAACGATACCTAAGCGATGGGCAAGGACGTCGAAAAAAATAAGGTTACTATTATTCAATGCAACCTCCAACACAAAAAGGTGGCAACGGCGACACTATGTCGCCGCCTGGATGTAACGGAGGATGCAATAGCACTAATCCAAGAACCTTGGATAAATAAGACCAAAATAACTGGTCTTAGCAGCCTAAACGGTCAAATTTTCAGTTTACCAAGCAATCAACAACCGAGAACAGCATTATATGTTCCCAGAAAAATCAAAGCCTCCCCCATGGCGCAGTTTTGCACCTTAGATGTAAGTGCGGTTAAAGTGAAGTGCCCATGGGGAAAGGGCAAAAATAGAGAGTTGATACTAGCATCAGTCTACCTACCCTCAGATGCAGTCACCCTACCACCAACAAGGGAAATGGAAGATCTGGTAGACCATTGTCTCAGTCAGAAGGTAGAACTTATTATCGGCTGCGATTCGAACTCTCACCACTTAGGCTGGGGCAGCAGAGACAACAACGCTCGAGGTAAGTCTCTTTATGACTATATTACTATAAAAGATTTGTATATCTTAAATAAGGGCACCGAACCTACCTTTATTAATGTTCGTAGCCAAACAGTGATAGATATCACGCTGGCAACAGCTGAAATATCGAATAAAATTCAGAACTGGCAGGTATCGGAGGATATTTCTATGTCTGACTACCGCTGGCTAACCTGTAATATTAGTCTGGAAAAAAGCCTTATCAAATCGCGCGACCATAGGAGGACGGATGTAGAACTCTACAACCGACTTTAAGAAGATGCTCTGCGGAATGAAAAGGCTTCAACTCCAGGAACTAATACAGAATTGGAAAGGTATACGGTATCTATCCAAAACAAAATAAGTTATGCTTATAAAAAATCCTGTCCAATAAGAATAGTCCAGGAAAGTCGCAAAACCAACTCTTGGTGGTGCACTGAATTGGAACACCTTAGAAAGATAGCAAGAACAGCTTTTAATAGAGCGAAACGCACCAAACTCAAAGAGGATTGGGATTCTTATCAATCATATCTCCGAGAGTTTAAAAAAGTCTGCAGACAAAGACAAAGAGCTGCTTGGAAAACCTTCTGTGAGGAAATCGAAGATTTCCCGCAGGCTTCCAGGTTACAAAAAGCGCTCTCAAGGGACCCACATCGGCATACTAACGAAGGAAGATGGGAACAAAACTTCCAACATTCGCGAAAGTGCTAAGGTCCTGATGAAAACACACTTTCCCGGTTCTAGTGTCTCAACAGCACCAAACCGGATGGAAGAAGCAACCATACCCTCAATAAACGACTGGCATCTCGCCAGAACAAATTAATGAGGAAAAGGTAAAATGGGCCATATTGTGCTTCATCCCTTTCAAATCACCAGGGCCTGACGGCATATATTCAGCCCTACTACGGTGGGGACTGGATATCCGGCCTTCTGCCGCACCTCGTGTGGTAGAGAAACGGCCATGAACCCCCGTAAAATGAGAAACGATGAAGACGCAAGGCCCTCAGTTTCCGGCAGTCCCTTGAAACTAGGCTAAGAATATGGTTTATGGCAACATATAACACCAGAACATTGATGGAGGACAAAAAACTTGAGGAACTTGAAAACTAGCTGAAGCATATAAAATGGGATATACTTGGATTATCTGAAGTACGGCGAAAAGACGAAGAACAAATGATACTTTCGTCGGGAAATCTATTTCACTATAGAGGAGAATCTTCTAATGGTGGCGTCGGATTTATGATAAATAAAAAACACACGAAGAATATACTTACAATTAAAAGCATAAGTGATAGAGTTATTTATATTATCTACAAAATAAACGAAAAAATTCGATTAAAGATCATCTAGGTATACGCACCTACCAGTGACCACACATACGAAGAAGTTGAATGGTTCTACGATGACGTTAACACTGCGCTAGAAGAAGTAACCACCAACTATACCATACTGATGGGGGATCTAAACGCAAAAGTAGGCCACAAGCAGGATGATTCGGAGTTTGTACTTGGACCTGCAACACAGACTAGATATCTTCTGAAACTCAGACTATATATCATGAACACCCATTTTAAAAAAAGCCCCCAAAGAAAGTGGACTTGGCAATCACCAAATGGCTTGAACAAGAACGAAATTGACTTTATCTTTACTAACAAAAAAGACGCTGTTCAAGACGTAACTGTATTAAATCAATTTTCAACCAGAAGTGACCAAAGAATGGTTAGAGCGAAGGTAGTCTTAAACGTAAAGAAGAAACGAAGAAATATAGTAACAAGGATTAAAAATGTTACGTTCACTTCGATTACTAACACAAGGGCATACCAGGAGGAAATAGATAGAAACCTTCAGAATAACGTGCAAGATAAAACCGATATTGAACAACTTAACGAAAGGTTGGTGGATGCTCTCCAGAACAACACTTCTCTTCTGAGGAAGGCACAGAACAACTGTCAAGTTAAGCAAACAAGGAAACATGAAAAACTTACAGAAGGCACAAGGAACCTAATGCAAAAAAGAAGGGAAATGATAAGCACACAGTGAACATCGCAAAGCTGAGAAATTTAAATAAAACCATTTCAAAAGCTGTTAGGAAAGGCATAAGCCTTAAGGTTCTAAAACGAAAGTTGAAGACAGGAACCAGGAACATTTATAAGCTAAAAAATAGACAAGAACATGCTGTATATGAACAACAAGAAATTATGAAAATTATCGAAGAGTACTATAGAACATTATATCGTCGAGATGCTGACATTCCAGAGGTGGAAATCCCAGCCATACAAAATCAAGGATCAGAGGAACTTCCAGATATAACCGAAGAGGAAATCGAATCAGCATTGAAAGGTATGAAGAACAGCAAATCACCTGGAGAAGATGGTATTGTAAGTGAAATGCTTAAATTAGGAGGCGAATGCGTCATAAAAGCTTTAAAAACCCTTTATAATGCATGCCTCTTTGAAGAAGTTACACCAGAAAAATGGAATTGTGCCTTTATGATAATATTGAACAAAAAAGGAGATGTAACAGAAATTGGAAACTACACACTAATAAAACTAATAAAATCCTTAATAGAGAAAGTTACAGAATATAACAAGCCATTGATATTATTATTTAAACTGGGTGGGGCATGTTGCCAGATTAAAATATGGAAGGTGGACAAAGAAAATTCTGGATTGGAGACCTAGACACGATGCTTATTGTAATCGAGGACGTCATCCAACAAGATGGTCAGATGACATCAAGCGCATTCAGCACAAGTGGATTCAGGATGCTCAAGATATAATGCATTGGAATTATTTACGGGAGGCCTATGTCCGAGAAGTAATATCCTTTTTAACTTTTCTATATTATAATTTTCTTTTTTTTTCTTCAATACAACTTATTATTCCTAATATTTGACTTGAAACTGATAAAATGTCAATTGCAATGCTACGTAGGAAACGGTCAGCAATCAAAACAAAATTAACAAATTATTTAGATAAAATAAAAGTTTTGGACGAGCAGAATCTTCCAGTAGTGGAGATAGAAATACGTCTTTTTAAGATGAATAACTTACTAGAAATGTTTGAAAATATTGAAGATGAAATCGACTGTCTGGAAGACTCTGCGTCTGAAGATTATATTAGTTCAAGGGTAGAGTTTGAAAATAGTTTTTATTCTG
The DNA here is from genome assembly GCF_040954645.1 of Diabrotica undecimpunctata. Lineage (NCBI taxonomy): Eukaryota > Metazoa > Arthropoda > Insecta > Coleoptera > Chrysomelidae > Diabrotica > Diabrotica undecimpunctata. The sequence continues at coordinate 93,239,273 of NC_092804.1, forward strand.
CAGTAGCATTAGCAAAAGTACCAAAAAATCTGTTATTGATAAATCATCTGAAATGTCTAATAATTCAAGTCAAAATTGTTCAAATAATGGTAACCATATCAACATTAAATTACCTACAATAGAGTTGCTTAAATTCTCAGGTAACTTTGAAAACTGGCTAGATTTTCATGACTCGTTTGAGTCTCTAATTATTAATAATAGTAGTTTAAGTCAAATTCAAAAATTTTACTATTTAAAATCTGCCATTTCTGGCAATGCAGCAAAGGTTATTAGCTCGTTGCCACTTTCTTTTACAAATTTTAATCTTGCATGGCAGCTTATATGTGAAAGATATGCAAATCAAGATCTTTTAATCTACAGCCATGTAAAGGCAATATTCAACTTGCCAACAGTGAATAAAGAGAACTCATTTTATTTAAGAATATTGATAGATAATATCTCAAGCAATTTAAGTTTTTTAAAATTTCTTGGTGAGCCCACTGAATACTGGGGCACACGTTTAAACTATATAGTATGCAGTAAGTTGGATCCTATTTCTGAACGTGAGTGGGACTCAGTTAAGCCTCAACAGCATACATTTGATCAACTCTTAGAGTTTTTAAAGAAAAGAGCTGACATATTAGATAATAGAGCATTTAAACTCAATGAAAACGAGAAGTCACATAAAAAACCTAGAAAAATTATTAATAATAGAAGTGCAAAATCATTTGTTTCAACTGAATATGTATGTCAATTCTGTCAAAACTCACACAAAATTTCAAATTGTCCAGAGTTTCTTAATTTATCTGTAAAGCAAAGAACCGATGAGGCAAAAAGTCATAAATTATGTTTGAACTGTTTACATCTTTGGCATATAAATAAAAACTGTAAATACGGAAAATGTCAAAAATGTGGTATGAAGCATCATACACTATTTCATATTAGGTTTTCTGGTTCTTCACATGCTTCAAGGGTACCTTCAAATCCACGGGCAATGCCAGTTCTTCGAAAAACTAAATTTGGCTGGATCATTTCAGGTCCATTGCCAATTTTTCATACAAATAATATTAATTGTAATTTTTCTCAAAATGTGGAGTCACAGGAACATTCTCGATTTTGGGAAATAGAGGAGTGTTCTACTTCAAGGCCTATATTGTCAGAGGAAGAACAGCTGTGTGAACAGCACTTCATCTCAACATCCAAAAGAAATTCCAATGGCAGATTCATAGTTTATATTCCTCTTAAAGAATCTCCGAACAAATTAGGTGACTCCAGTCAATCTGCTTCTAAACGGTTTTATAGTATAGAAAGAAGGTTTTAGAACAAGTCCTCTCTTAAATCAGCTTATGCAAATTTCATTCAAGAATATCTACTATCAAAATATCCTTTAATTTTTTCTTCAATTATATCTTACTTTCTGCCACACCATGCAGTTCTAAAGGAATATAGTTTGACTACTAAGTGTCGTCTTTACGAGTCTTCCAATTCTTCTACTGGATTATCATTAAATTATCTTCAAATAGTTGGCCCTAATGTACAAAGCGACTTATTTTCAATACTTGTTTGCTTCAGGCAGCATTCATTTCTAGTTTCTGCGGACATAGTCAAAATGTACCGACAAGTTCTCATTGCTCCTGAACAGCGAAACCTCCAACAGATCTTATGGCGATTCGATCAATCAGAAGATTTATGTAAATATCAGCTAAATACAGTTACACAAGGTACTACAGCTGCTTCATTTCTTTCTACTAGATGTCTTCTGCAACTTTCAATAGAATCTGCCAGAATTTCCTGAAGCATCGAAGATAATATCTTCAGATTTCTATGTAGATGATCTTCTGAAGAATCAGACAGTATCTGATTCTTCTTCGTATCTCTCACGTTTATGCTCCGAAATTACTACCATTTTTGATCGTGGTTATTTTCCACTTCGTAAATGGGTTTCTAATAATCCTAATATCATCGATAGTATTAATTCTTCTTCTATCTCTTCTACTGATTCTTCTTCGCATTGGAGAGATAACCAAAACGTTAGGTATTCTATGGTGTTACGAGTCAGATACCCTTATGTATCATACAAATGAACCCACATCTAATTTGGTAACTAAACTTTCAATCCTTTCTTCAATTGCACAAATCTACGATCCTTTGGGTCTTCCTACACCTTGTGTAATAAAGGTAAAAATATTAATTAAAAAATTGTGCTTGGAGCAGAAATATTGTTGAATATTTAGTGACAATTTTATGACTTAATCAGGAGAAAACTGTAAATTTATTAAGATGAGATATTGACAAAAGTTAAATATTTCATTACTTACAATATACTTAGAATATACTAATACTCTTATAGTTGTAAGTAATGAAGTATTATTTATGAATACAGAAAAAGTTCTTTGTTTAAAATTTATTCTGTTAAAAATTAGTAGTGCCAAAGTGTGGATATAAGCTTGCAGACGAGAAGATTTATTATTCAAAATGGATTCACTTTATAATGATTCTAGGATTTGTGAACTGCATTTTGAAGATAATGTTATTGTAAAAGGAAATAAAAGAAAAACATTGGTGCATGACGCAGTACCTTCAATATTTCCATATAATACGACAAACACAATTGACCATGGTGAAGATATCGAAGAACCACCAAAAAAGATTATCGTTTTAGGTTTGTGTACATTTAAGTTAAAAAATCACATTTTTTAAGAGAATATTATTGTTTCTGGATCGACCCCACAATTAAAAGAAACAGACATATTAATTTCAAATGCTGAATGTCTACCTGCTGTTATTCAAGGTAGGTATATAATTTGACCTAATTGGAGTGGAAGTTAGATTGAGTTCAACTTAGTTACAAGAGGTTGTAATACCAGACAATAATTTATTGATTAATCTTGATAGTAAAAATCATTACAATATTTTACAATTACTTTTTGGTAATAACCTCCAGACTGTAATGGATTCAATAATACTTTCACTTTCATGTGAAGTTATACGTACTAGAAGCGATCGGCTAGTCTGACCAATGTAACAGGAATTGCATTCAGAATAGGGTATCTGATAGACAACATTAGTGTGCTCTAATGGGCTTAATGGAGTTTTAGACTTAAGAATAACTTTCCAACGGTTTTGGTAACTTTTTGAATAGTTTGTAACGTAATATTTTACCTACCACATAGGGTATTATTATAAGGGGTTGAAAATTGGGGACAGAAATTATTGGGGCAGAGATAGGGCAAGCAAAATAAACGAAACTGTGCGAAAGGCACTCAGAGCTTATTTGTGGAGCTGGGTCGTGGATAAGTTGAATGGCAAGGGGTCGGATTTGGGCAACTACAAAAAATGAAACAAATGGGTGCTTACATGAATCTCCTGGAACAAATGGACAGACAAAACAACAGGAAGGACCTCTAGCAATTTAAAATGGACGCCGCTTCGAGGTGCCAAATTATAACGATTACAACAACTAGTTGTAACTATTGAAATAATTATTAACAGTTACAAAAATACAGATGGCACAAAAAACCCTATATTATTAGTTACAGAGTTTTATACCAAAATAATAAAGAGAAAAAAAACTTACACATGTCCTATCTTTTTACAAAATCCGTTTCTACAAAACTTACAAATGTTACTGGGCTATAAACTGTGGCAAATAAAAAATTATTACAAGTAAAGAACTATCTTTTTAAATGATGAATTGGAAAAGATATCTGTTGATGATGGATATCGGGTAAGAGTTACTAATGAGAATGGATTTGAGTAAATCCAAAGATTCCCTCTTGTACTGCGTATGGGTCAACATGTCGTCACCTGAGAATTATGTTGAACCAAGTCTACTTTTTTGAAGATGTGAGTTTCCATCACAACACAGTTTAGGTATTAAAATGTACCACGTCCAGCTCTCAGATGTAACCAATGAAGTTCTTTCATTGACAATATCGAACAATTATATTAAACCAAGTCCCAAAGTGTACTACTTTTGAGAATTATTCTGTATCAAGTCCACAGCCAATGATAAAGAGCTATTTTAACACGTATCATAGGACATGGTACACAAAAATAATAATAATAATCGAATATTGCATTCCAGCATGATTCCAACGATAGTTATTTTAATCTACATTTTAAAGGTGTTTAAAGGTATTAAAAATTGTGAAAAACAGTTCTTAATATGAATCCATCACAGTTGATGTAAGTATAATGATTAAATAGTAGTTGTTAGTGTTTGTGGGGAATTAAACAAACAATCTTCATAATTTAAATGGTTGCAATAAACAATCAAAACAATTTAAAGGTACAGGTAAAACTAGGTAAAACTTACCGCTTGGTCTAATTACCATGGTTTGCAGAACTTTATGAAAACAACGAACAAAACAAATTCAATATGATGGTTCACTGTCGGGTTACGTCTTTCCCTCTTAACGACTTAAGCTCTTGTGTCTTTAGCGAGATGTATTCCCGAGCCTCAGCGTAACTTATAGGGACCGTAGGAATACAGGGAGGACAAATGTATTGATTAGTTCACACAACCATATTTGAATTTAAACATTCTCCCCCTTTAAAGGCCATACGGTCTTTAAAAACAAAAAGAATTCTAAATACTATCATTAGTTAAAGAAGAAACAATAATTAATACAAACAATTCCTATATAAATGTTAAAAAAAATTCAAAACTAAAACTAAAATAAAAAAATTAAAATTAAAATGGTGGTTTCGTCGCGGTCATATTGATAAAAGCCGAACAAAACAAAATTAGTAAAAAAAACGTTGACGATCTAATCTTCATCTATCGGCAAGGGACAGATTCCCACCAGAGGCCGTTTTAAGGTTTCGGTGATCGTACGCACGGTAGCCACTCGAGCTACACCGTCTTTACCCTCATGTAATTCAACAAGACGCGCGAGAGGCCACTTACACGGCGCCAAATTATCCTCCTTTAAAACAACTAAGGCACCGATTTTAGGTACAAAGGCAGAATCTAACCATTTGGACTTTTGTTGCAAGGTGTGCAGATATTCCGCAAAAATCTCTGTGGATGCGTTGTAACAACTGCCATCTGGACAAACGATTGAAGGATACCTCCGAAAAATCAGGCACAGGAGAGGTCAAGGGTACAAGAGTCAGGAAATGTCCTGGGGTCAAAGCATTGAGATCTTCAACATCATTCGTTAATGGGGTAAGAGGGCGTGAGTTTAAGACGGATTCAATAAAGTCAAAACGGTATAAAATTCTTCGTAGGTCGAAATTTGTGCCCCGATTATACGAGCAATATGTTCCTTTACAGAACGAATTCCGCGTTCATAAATACCGCCAAAATGTGGAGCAGCAGGAGGAGCAAATGAAAATTTAATATTTTCTTTATCGAGAGCGCTCTCCATGAAGCTACTAAGCTGTCAATAAGCACTATGAAAATTAGTACCATTATCACAAAATACTTGCGATACTCGACCTCTCCAAGCGATAAAACGTTGTAAAGCGGCCAAAAAGGCTTCCGCGGTCAAACCACTAGCTAATTCAAGATGTAAAGCCTTTGTAGCGCAACATACAAATAGACACAAATAGGCCTTTTGAGTTCTAACTCCCCTGTAACGAGACATGGTTATCGACAACGGTCCACCATAATCTAACCCACAAATCGAAAAAGGCTTAATGGCACCGAGATGAAATTTAGACAAATTACCCCTAGGGGGTTGTAAGTTTTTACGAGATTGTTTCCAACATCTAATACATTTGGACAATACCGAATTAAGGGCTTGTTTAGAAGACATTATCCAAAACCTTTGACTAACCAAAAACCGAGTACTCTTAAATCCAGCATGTAAATACTTCTCATGATAGTGACGAACTAGAAGAGTAGTAAGGCCTGTTTTTTTTTGGTAACAAAAATGGGTGTTTTGCTTCATACGATAACGAAAACTGAGATAGACGACCACCTACTCTTAAACACTGAGTACTATCATCTAAAAATACTCCCAACTTACGAAATGGTTTTGGAAAAGAGTTTGTTAATATTGTTCTGAAGCTATTTTCTTGTGGTATTTTAAAGTAATTACTATTTAAATGGGAATAAGCCACAATTAAAGGTTAAAGTACGTTTATTGACGTTTCAATTTCCACTTCGGAAATCGTTCTCAAAATACAAACATTAGCAAATTAAACAAATTTTGTTTTTTTGTTACTTAGTGAAAAATTCTTCTAATAATTTAATTTTATCTGACTCATCTATATTGACAATTCAGCTTTACTTATAAGTCGTCCCAGGAACGCAACTCAACAATATTGGCAATATTATTTTAAAGTCGTCTACTTTAAAATGTATAACATATGTCTGAGTTGTCAATATAGATGAGTCAGATAAAATTAAATTATTAGAAGAATTTTTCACGAAGTAATAAAAAAAACAAAATTTGTTTAATTTACTAATGTTTGTATTTTGAGAACGATTTCCGAAGTGGTAATTGAAACGTCAATAAACGTACTTTAACCTTTAATTGTGGCTTATTCCCATTTAAATAGAAAAGAGTTTGATTGAAAATGTTCTTCAAAATATTTTTCTTGTGTAAATCTGACAAGAATAATCAACGAGTCTTCTAATTATACGAAAGTCAAGGGTCCTGACCGTTTCGACCTTTTATAACGAGAGTTGTGCGCGAATCGCAACATAAAAGCCAAAATTCTTTGAATCGAGGTAAAAGACGATTTATTTTTCAGCAAACAAGACAAAAAATGTTCCTCACGAGTGGAAACAAATACTAAAGCTTTCTTTATCTCTTCCAAAGAGGATTTTTCCTGCAATGAGGGAGGAACCTTTGGAAAAATTAATTTTATTATTATTATTATTATTAATGTAATTAATAATATTATACAAAAACGAAGGACCTGTTAACCAGTCTAATTTTGATAGAAAAGCGGCCGGTAGCAGGCCTCGCGAAGGCGCATCGGCTGCATTATTTCGACATTCGATATAATGCCAAAAATAATTTTGACTATGGGACTGGATATACGACATGAGATTTGCGACAAAAGTTTTGAATCTCGAGGAGGAACTTTTAATCCAGTGCAATACGATTTGAGAATGTAACCAAGCATACACATTTTGAAATATTATATGCTTCCACGACTCTAACAAAAACGACATAAGTTTTACCAAATGAACAGCAGCTAACAATTCTAATCGAGGTATAGTAATCTGTTTTATAGGAGCTACTTTCGATTTGGCATACAGTAAATTAACTTGAACTAGGTAACGAGTATCAATACTACGAATATAAACGACACAAGCATATCCCTTTTCACTAGCATCGGCAAATCCATGAAGCTCTAAGATGGGACATGAGGAAATATTCAAAAAACGAGGAATTTTGAACTATGAAATAAGAGATAATTCGCTCTTATATTGTTACCATACACGAATTATTTCCGAAGGAGAGCGATCATCCCGTTTAAGACCGGTTGCCCAAAGTGTTGGATTAAATGTTTAATAAAAAAGGTAATAGGTGTTAAGTAACCACAAAGATCATAAATTTTGACCACATAACAAGGACAAAAACGATCTTTTGGTACAAGGGGCGTCTTGCAATTTGACTGAAAATTGAAAGACGTCGGACTGTGCAATCCACTTCAAACCAAGGATTTTTAATGAAGGACCATTTGCTTCTGGATCAAAATTAATGGAATGAGGATTAATATGGGATTCAGGAAATTGCGTTCAATTTGGGTTCATTAGAACACCATTTCCGTAACTCAAAGCCTCCTAACTTTAACAAAGCGACTAATTCGTCAACTAAAGTTTGTGCTTCTTCGAGAGTCGAAGCACCAAAAACAAAATCATCAATATTCGAAGCATGACGAATAAGCGGGACGGCTTTAGGAAAATAAGAGCCTTCGTCTAATGCTAATTGTTGGAGAGTTCTTAAAGCGAGATACGGCGAAGATACTATTCCAAAAGTAACGGTTAATAAACGATATTCCTGAATTTCCTCAAGGCTAGAAAATCTCCATAACACGCGTTGATAATCAGGACCCTTAAGCTAGCGGGGACACATGAGCGGAATCCAATTTAACCTACGTAATATTTTTTCACCCATTTTTCACTAATTTATTACCACCCTAATAATTTTTCATCACCAAACCAACCTTAAGGGGAGCGATTCTGCTGGCTTAAGATTCAAGCTAGCAGAATTTAAAAAAGAAACTTTTTGTTGATGGCATATTTTTCACCCATTTTTCACTAATTTATTACCACCCTAATAATCTTTCACCACCAAACCACCCTTAATGGGAGCGATTCTGCTGGCTTAAGGTTCAAGCTAGCAGAATAATAAAATAAAAAAACTTTTTGTTGATGGCATATTTTTTCACCAATTTTTCACTAATTTATTACCACCCTAATAATTTTTCACCATCAAACCCGCCTTAATGGGAGCGATTCTGCTGGCTTAAGGTTCAAGCTAGCAGAATTCAAAAAAAAAACTTTTTGTTGATGACATATTTTTTCACTCATTTTTCACTAATTTTTTACCACCCTAATAATTTTTCACCACCAAACCACCCTTAATGGGAGCGGTTCTTCTGGCTTACGGTTCATGATAGCAGAATTAAAAAAAACTTTTTGTTGATTTTTCACCCATTTTTCACTAATTTATTACCACCCTAATATTGTTTCACCATCAAACCACCCTTAAGGGGAGCCATTCTGCTGGCTTGCGGTTCAAGCTAGCAAAATTAAAAAAACATATTTATAATATACCACAGTGTTTTGCTAGGTTTTTACGAATTTATTACCAACCTAGTCATTTTTCACCCATTAAATACTCCTTGTGAAAAGTCAATAATTGTGTTAGATTAAAATTTAAGGAGAAATTTTTTTTTTCAAATTTACTGTCCACTACTTATAACTGAAATAAAAAAGTGTTTTGTTAAGTTTTTACTAAACTTTGACCATCCTTATAATTTTGCTCCCATAAACCTATTCGAAAACTTTCCTACTAGCTGAATATTTGAACCAGCAAAATTAGAAAAAAACGTATTTTTGAAATACCACAGTATTGTGCAAAGTTTTTACGAATTTATTACCACCCTAGTAATTTTTCACACCTAAACTAACCCTTGTGATGAGTCAATAATTCTGTTAGGTTAAAATTTAACGTGAAAAAAATCTTTTTTTACAATTTCACTATCCTCTACTTATAACTGACATAAAAAAGTATTTTTACCCTGATAAGTTTCCATCTCTAAACCAATCTTATTTGGAAACGTTCCTGCTAGCTTAATATTCGAGCCAGCGGAATTAAAAAAAATTATTTATGATATACCACAGTGTTTTGCTAAGTTTTTACGAATTTATTACCAACTTAGTAATTTTTTATACCTCGACTAAACCTTAGTGGAAGTCAATAGTTCTGATACGTTTAAATTAAAGGTGAAAAAGTTTTGTTTTATAATTTTACTAAATACTATTTATAAATAAAATAAGAAACTCTCTGGTTGGTTTTTACTAAATGGTAACCAACTTCACCAATTCCACCATCTACACATTTACGCTGGTTGAATGCAAAGCAAATCTTTTCGGGAATATGAGATACTACAGTATTATGCTAGATTTGTACTAATACATTACTATCCTAGTAATAATTACAATTTTTGACCCCCTAAGCCTCAGTTAATGGGAAACATTCAACAAGATACACATTGACGCTAGGTGAATAAAAAATCTTTTTGAAAACACAAGAGTGCTCTGCTAGAATTTTACTATATTTTTTACCAGCCTATTCATGTTTTTCTCAACTACCCTAATTGAAAAACATTTTCAAATGTTATTCTATACTAATATTTATTTTTTTAATGTTTAAATATTAAAAATATGAAAACACTTTATTTCAAAAACTATAAATTTTACCTGTTTTAAAAAATTGACTCTGATTCGAGTCGTATTACATGGCTAAGCGAAATCGAATCGTTAGTCCCTTTTATGAATATAAAATAACTGAAATCAAGTTGAGTTTTAGTAAATACAATGGAATTTTTATATTTCACAGAATAAATTACCAGGTAAGAAATATTCAAATTGAAATAATTTTATTACGTCTATTACATTATTTAACTAATTGTAAAGGAGGGTCGGGACCGTGCGCACCTATTGTTAAAAGATTAAAAGATTTGTATTAGGTACATGAAAAGTTGAAAAATAATTTAGGTATTTAATATTTTAATATTATTTAAATAAGAAGAGTATTAACGATTGGTCAAAACATAATTTTAAGATTAGGTGTATAACATAAAGAATTTATATTGGAAAACATTTTAAGATATAAATATTTTCAGTAGGTATATATTCAAATGAGACCGAAATTACCGGTTGGTCAGAACAGCTGATATAGATTATTTGCGTAGTAAAATAAATTTATATTAGCAGCATTTTAAAAATTTAAAGATATTTGTATTTTAATTCTTTGTTGATTTTTCATTCATTGTCAGTTGAATATAGGTAAAAATTAAAGATTATTACAAAAAAATATTAACCTATTTATTTTGTTTATGGAAATGTTTGAAAGAATCGCCCACGGAGAGATCTGGTTTCTCGGCACAATCCACCATTCATAAATTGGGTTTTTTCTTATTTTTAGGATAGGTCATACTCTGCATCTTTCCGTTTTTGTTTCGCGTTTGTCCGATTTATTAGCAATTATTTATAGGTAAATGTTCGCGTGCGATATTCCGTCTTTCTTTGCTTTTTTATAAATTAATGTACGAATTAATTCTAACCTTGATATCGTCTTTTATGTCTTTTGTTTAGTATATTGTTTGAAACTAAGTCTAACTTTCCACGGTACCATCGATTCATCTAGTGATAATTCTTGTACTGGATAATGCAGAGCAGTCATTTTATTATTAAAAAGTCTATAACTGTTTTTATTCTATAAAACCGATCTTCAGGAATAACATTAGGTCTCATTGGATTATGGATGAACTTTAAGCACCTTAAAATTATAAGAAAAAGATCTCTTCCGATGTTCTGCAAAAAAGATTTTAAGTTGAATAGTGGATCTGTTTTCCAATAACCCTCCAATCTTGAAATCCGTATGTGTCAGTGTGGAAGATAATTCCCATAAATACTAGAAATTCAAATAAGGAAAGTAGTTTACATCTTTAAATGCTAGAATTTACACAAACACCAACTTCACCAACTTTTTTATATGCTAAACATTGCAATATTGCTGTTTTGTACATTGCCTATTTTTTAACAAAATTTTATCTTCAGTGAAATTTGTAGTAATTTTAGTAAGTAATTAATAAGTAATAGGTAACTAGTAATTTTTAATTAAATATACCAATTATTACAACAGAAGTGTTTTTCACACACACACACTGGCACACACACCGTGTAAATGTATTGAAGTATTTTTGAAAAAACAAATTTATTTAATTTTTGTTAAACGGGTAGTAAGGGGTGAAAAATTACTAAAGTTGTAATAAATTCGTAAAAACCTAGCAGAACACTGTGGTATATCATAAATATTGTTTTTTATTCTGCTAACTTGAACCGTAAGCCAGCAAAACTGCTCCCCTTAAGGGTGGTTTGATGGTGAAAAAATATTGGGGTGGTAATAAATTAGTGAAAAAATATGCCATCAACAAAAAGTTTTTTTTTGAATTCTGCTAGCTTGAACCTTAAGCCAGCAGAATCGTTCCCTTTTAATGTGGTTTGGTAGTGAAAAATTTTTAGGGTGGTAATAAATTAGTGAAAAATGGGTGAAAAAATATGCCATCAACAAAAAGTTGTTTTTTTGAATTCTGCTAGCTTAAACCTTAAGCCAGCAGAATCGCTCCCCTTAAGGTAGGTTTGGTGGTGAAAAATTATTAGGGTGGTAATAAATTAGTGAAAAATGGGTGAAAAAATATTACGTAGGTTAAATTGGATTCCGCTCATATGTCCCCGCTAGCTTAAGGGTCCTTTGATAATCCGTGTGTTCAGGAGCGACTAAAATATTACGATATATCTGACGAATGTCCGCACACAGCGCAAAACGATTAAGTCTAAAATTCAACGAAAGCGAGACTATGTTCTGTTGCAGCTTAGGACCGACCAGTAAATAGTCATTCAAAGATTTGCCACGACTGGGACTTTTCTGAGACCCATTATACACAACTCAAATTTTATTTGAAACACTATCTGGTTTCACAACGCAATGATGTGGAATATAATACTTTCCCCTTTTCTTTTCGGCATTAGGGACTAACTGCATATGACCTAAATCAAGATACTCCTGCATATGAAAAGAATATTCTTTTTTCAAACTTGGTTGACGAGATAAGCGCCGTTCTAATGATAGCAGTCTATTTAAAGCAATATCATTGCTATCTTGAGTAGATGTATAGCGTTCCTTCTGGAGCAGAAGTGACGTCACACGTCGATCGTCAAGCGTACGTATCCTCATGTATCAAAGCTACGCCCCCCTCGTGACGTAGGAACGTGCCTCGTGTCTCGAGGCCACGCCCCTCGACCAATGGTGGAGTAGGAACGTGCTTCGTGTCCCTAGACCACGCCCCTCGGCCAATGGTGGCATAGGAACGTCCCCCCATGTCTTGCTAGCCAATGGTGGACGTCCTCGTGACGTCGGAACGTGTCGTCGACCAATGGCAGCATAGCAGCGTCAGTGGTGGGAATAGCAACACCACCAGCGACCAATGACCGCTTAGAATTTGAACAAACATCATAGAAATGGCGGTATAAACTTCATTCGTTTTACATATTCCCATCCGTCAACAAACGCACGTGAAAGCCAAACAGGGTCGTACTGAGGTATATTATATGATTTTTTAAAATATTTACTTTTGAAACTATTAGTGTAAGAATTTCTTGAAATTTATTCACTGTGAACAAGATTTAATGTTCCATTGAAGGAAAATGTGCTAAAATAAAATATTCATTAGCTGAAAACAGCCTGGCAAGTTTGGATCTGTAAAATGAGAATCCGTCTGGCTTAAGGCAATAAATTATATTTAATAGCCTCTTGACGAATGAGAGGGCAAATAACAACACGTGCTCATGTTTACAGATGGGAATTTGCTAAATGAATATACTTTAGCGAAAAAGGACCAATGGTGACATAGTAACGCCCTCCTTGTGACGTTAGAACGTTTTCTTCGACCAATGATGCCACAGAAACGTGTCCTCGACCAGTGGTGGACATCCTCGTGACGTTGGAGGCCAATGGTGACATAGGAACGTGCCTCGTGTCTCTAGGCCACGCCCCTCGGCCAATGATGGCATAGGAACGTCCCCCCATGTCTTGCTGAGCAATAGTGGACGTCTTCGTGACGTAGGAACGTGTCGTCGACCAATGGCAGCATAGCAGCGTCAGTGGTGGGAATAGCAACACCCCCAGCGACCAATGACAGCTTAGAATTTGAATAAACATCATAGAAATGGCGGTATAGCGATGAGGGACCAACGGTGACATAGTAACGCCCTCCTCGTGACGTTAGAACGTTTTCCTCGACCAATGGTGGACATCCTAGTGACGTTGGATGCCAATGGTGTGCATCAACGTCCAATGAAAAAGACGTGCATCGACTAATGGTGGAGTCGTACCACAATATTAACGAAAAGACACCCCCATTCCCCCAATATTAACGAAAAGACACCCAAACGCCCCCCCATTCCCCCCAATAATAACGAAGCTACGTCTCAACGTACACCAATGAGAACGATGTAATAAAAAAGACACCCAAACGCCCCCCCCCCATTCCCCCAATAATAACGAAGCTACACGTCAACGTAACCAATAAGAACGATGTTCAATCGCTGGTCGGTGACTGCGTTCTATGAATTGACAAAGAGAAGAAGATGAATGACAGACAAAGAGAGCAATTTTTCCTCGTATTTTTTTTAATTAAAACCTACGACGATTAGCGTAAAACTTCTAAATTTTTTCAATTTATATTTTACGAGTTACCTCGTATATATTTTATCGATTGCCATAATAACAAAAATTCGTTTATTTTTCAATTTATACTGTACATGATCAGTTGAAATCTTTATAAAATAGATCTTGCTACTGAGAATAATGACATCATCGGATACGCCGGCTATTAAAAATTTCTCACGCGATCACGATATAGCCGGAAGCACGTGCACATTCCAATTCTATTTAATGTGAGATAAAATATATTCGCATGGACGCAGAAAACATGTGCACATTCCTTTCTATTTTATAATTAAGTCCGGCATGTGATGCTAAATGAATAGTCTTACGAAATATTGCGCAACATAGTTTTAGCGTGAGAGAGGCAGTTAGATAAATAGCAGATGCTCTACATATCATCAGTTCAATTCTGATCATCCTTCAGACAAGTTGTGTTTTGTGCAGCGTCACCAATTATACAAAGTACCATTAGGAGAAGTTCTGTGTTTGTGAAGTGCCGGCAATTATACAAAAGTAAGTTTTATAATACTTAACCTTTTTTATATCATTTAGAATTCATCATTATCTTTACTAATTTCCAATTCTTAATAATTTTTCTGATTTAAACATTTTATTGAAAGTACTTGGTTATAATCTCTGTTCTAAAAAATGTTTGTAAATAGTGCGGTATTTGTAATTTTTTGTTTCTATGAAAGTTTTGCAAAATAGTATGGCTAGTTAAAAATATTTCATTGTTAAATTAAAAAAATATACATATTATACTAGATAGAATTTTTGTAAAATAATATTGCTAGTCAAAGATATTTCATTGTTACATTAAGAAAATACATATTGTTGCAGATGGACCTAAAAAAGATTAATGCATCCTCTCTGCTTACAGAGAAGAAAATCAAGACAATTAGAAAGCTGAACAGCCTGCCCGTAGGAGTACCCCAGAAGATAATTGCGGCAAGAGAAGTCAATACGAAATTTGGGGAATCCATCCTTCTTGAATTAGAGAAGGAGGTGACGTTCTTGCCGCAAAGGGTGGTTGAATTCTACAGGCCGCATTTGGAACATTTCAGCGAGGGAAAATACAGCTTGGTGTTCCGAGGAAACGTTGCCACTGGTGAGTTTTTCATTTATTGATTTATTGCTTTTTATTTAATCATGAGTAACATTGGTGATCTTAGTAGTGACATTGTACAACATTTAATTAAAGCGCGTGATGTTTTGTTTTGAAATTATACACCGTGAGAAGCGAATATTTGGTTAAAGCACATTAAAAGGCATTTGGCTTTGTTTACTAAAGCGATTCGGTGTGGGGACTTGGAATTAGCTAAATTACGACAACTACAGACAAACGCGGGGCATTTAAAGACAATTAAATCGGAAATTCAAAATTTCGGCCTTCGCGTGTTTGGTGGAATTACTAAACATCGTCGGGTTAAATGGGAAGATGTAAATTCCGCATTCAAGAGTAGAATCAGAACAGGAATAATTATTAATCTAGGACACAAAGATTTAATGCAATTTTTCGGGGATTGTTTTAAGTTATTTAGAATTCGAATTAAAAACATTTTAAAAAAATTAAATATGATAAAATGTAATATGACATTATGTGGAGAATTTATTAGAAAATCAAATCAAGGTGATATTAACCAATTTAAATATTTTAATACCAAGAATGAAGCCATAGACGCAGGAACAGACTTGGTTTTATGGTTTCACACAAACATAGTCGATAAATTAATGTCTAAGCTATCGGAATTTGAAGAAACGGGATTAGGGTGGGCTTTGAAAAAAATAGTTTCTTTAGAAGTCAATATAAATAAATATGAAGTGGGAAATGGAGCTTCGTCGTTCATTAGACTACCAGAACCAATCCAAAAGAAGCATGCATGTATTAATATCAAAAGCCATGATGAAGCATGCTTTTTTTGGAGCATAGTTTCAGCGATTTATCCAGCTGAATGCAGTTCAGATCGTACATCTTCATATCCACATTATGCGACTGTCTTAAATATCGATGGGCTAGAGACACCTATGACTATAAAGGGTATTTCAAAATTTGAAAAGTTAAATAACATTTTTGTAAACGTTTACGGGTTAGAAATGAATGTTGCTAAAGAGAGAACATTTTACGTAACAACACCGGTAAGGCTATGCAAAACCAAATTAACTAAACATGTAAATTTATTGATTGTGCAGGATAAATATTTTCCAAAATTGAATGACTACGAAGCACCTATAACTCACGATGAATCTGTAGAAATTAAGTATCATTATTGCATGATTAAAGATATGTCTCACTTATGTCCAGGCAGTTAAGTAAGAACCGTAATGAAAATTTTTTATGTGATAGGTATTTGCATTATTTTAGTAGTTTTGACAGATTAAATGATCATGCAAAATACTGTGAGAAAATTAATGAATGTAAAGTTTCTTTTCCATCATATCAGAATGTTGAATTTAAAAATCATATTTATAAACAAACAACTCCTTTTGTAGTCTATGCCGATTTTGAGTCAATGTTGCACAAAGTTAAAAACAGCTCATTAAAATGCAAAACAATTAAGTATCAGCAGCATAAAGCCTTTAGTGCAGGTTATTACGTAAAATGCTCTTACGATGAATCTCTGTCGTTTTACCGAAGTTAAATTCCCATATGCCAAGAAAAGGCATATTCCCATACGAATATATTGATTCTTTCAATAAATTGAATGAAACTCAACTACCATCAATTGATAAGTTTTACAGCTGATTATCGGGTGAACACATCTCCAAAAATATGTATCATCATGCTCAGAATGTTTGGCAGTCATTCGGTATTAAAAATATTTTGGAATATAGTATGTTATACATGAAAACTGATATTATGTTACGGACTTGCATTTTTGAAAATTTTCGACAAAATTGTCGAAGTACATACGGTCTTGATCCTGCATGGTACTATACCATGCCTGGATTTTCTTGGAATGCAATACTTAAATATACTAGATGTAAACTTGAAATACTGAATGATATCGATAAAATCATGTTTATTGAGAAAGCTATCCGAGGTGGTATAAGTCAAGTAAGTAATCGGTATTCTGAGGCAAATAACAAATACATGCATAATTATGATCCATCAAAGCCTAGTAAATATTTGCTATATTTAGATGTCAACAATTTGTATGGTTGGGCAAAGTCTCAATTCTTACCATATGGGGGTTTCGAGTGGGTCGATGCCAATATTGATGTATTGTCTATTCCTGATGATGGAGATACAGGATACATACTACAAGTGGATTTGGAATACCCAGAACACTTGCATGACTTACATCGAGATTTACCGTTTTGTTGCGAACATCGTGTGCCACCAAGAAGTAAGCTTCCAAAACTTATGACCACCTTGAACTATAAAAAAGGGTACACTTTGCACTATCGCAATCTAAAACAAGCTCTGAATGCAGGACTCAAACTAACAAAAATCCATAAAGAGTTGAAATTCAAACAGAGCGCTTGGCTTAAGCCATATATCGATCTTAATACAAAATTGCGAACTGCAGCAACTACAGCATTTGAAAAAGACTTGTACAAGTGAGCCAACAACGCCATATTTGGTAAAACGATGGAAAACATTAGGAAACATCGCATTGTAAAACTTGTATCAAAATGGGATGGAAGATATGGAGCGAAAAATTTGATTGCTAGTCCACGATTTCATAAAAGAACCGTATTTAATGAAAATTTAATGGCGATCGAACTTAACAAAACAGCTCATTTTCAACAAACCATTGTACATCGGCATGTCAATTTTAGATATATCCAAAGTGTGTATGTACGATTTTCATTACTTTATGCTGCCATATATGGGAGTTGAAAATTGTAAGCTAATGTATGGGGACACTGACAGTTTTATCTATGAATTAAAATGTGATGACGTTTACAGAGATGTTATTAAAGCAAATTTATCTAAATTCGATACATCAGACTATTCTGAGAATAATATTTATGGAATCCCTCAAGTCAACAAAAAAGTTCTCGGAATGATGAAAGATAAGGCAAACGGTCGCATTATGACTCATTTTGTCGGACTTAGATCTAAAATGTATTCGTTTAAGATTAGTACGACGGATGAGGATCGAGATGTATTGTGGGATAAATACAAGAATAATATGGATGATGCAAATATTGAAAGACTTGCAAATAATTTAGGCGTCACAAAAAAATCTAAGGGTGTAAAATATTCAACGGTAAAAAATGACATTACTTTCGATGATTATGTTAAGTGTTTAAACGAATTTACAACTAAAAGTGTTTCCCAATCAACGTTTCGTTCCTACGCCCATGATCTTTTTACAATAACACAAGAAAAAATTGCATTAAGTCCGTATGACGATAAACGTTACTTGCAACAAAATTCTCATGACACTTTACCTTGGGGTCATTATGAAACCACAATGATTGAGTAAAAACAAAAATTAATAAATGAAAACAACCAATTTTTTTTTATAGCTTTATCAATCTCCACAGAAAAATGGACCGGCTATTTTTAAATGAATATGTAGATCGATAATTGTAATTTTGATAAAAATCAATTTGTAATCTTAAGTAGAAAATAAAAACTTTAAGAAATTTACATTGTTTTCCTGTAATTTTAAGTCTCAGCTTATCTTTTACAGCGTTGTGAGACATTCAACGTGAAAATAAAAAAGACATGTTTGCATAAATAGCATTTATTTTGATTATTACATAAAATCATTTACAACTTTAATTTTATAATAATATAAATATTCTCTTAAAGCATGACTTAACAAAGTGTCTGTGGAAATTTCGCAAAACGCAGTTAAAGCTTCAAGTGGTCCATATAAACTGCTTCTGCTGCAAAAGTTTGATTTTATCAAATCGATAACATTTCTATAATAAGCATGAAAATTTAAATTATCCAATACACGATGACACACCAGACTGCTGTTTACTTCTAGGATTTGGTTGACATCACTTTCATCTAGATAGTATTCCAGACCATGCTTTTCAATAACAAGGAACTTGGTTGAATCATACACTATTTGTTTAATTTTACAATAGTCTCCACACTGAAACTCGATAGGATTGTAATCATCTTGAGAGGTGCTGTTAAAGAAATCGCTAATCTTCTGCTTAAAAACTCCGATTATATCATCCCACTCGAACGTGCTTAAACTAATTCTTGCATTCTTGTTGTGCTGACATAAAATAATGGCTAGTGAGAAATGACGAGCTGGAGAAAGGCCAACTTTGATTATACAGTTGTCAAGCGGAAAGGATGCTTCTAGTAAATAATATGGTTCATTGTTGGCTGCTTCTTCGAATCCCGCCAAAACTCTATCTAATTCAGCATCATAATCGATATCATCTAATGATGAATCAGCAGCTACCACCATATCGTCTGATGAACTATAACCACTATCTTGGGAACTCATATTGATGAACTGGCAGGAACAACTGGGGGTGAGCTTGCAGCATTTATGAAATTTATACTTTTTGTCACCCCCCACTCATTTAGTGTATATCTACGCGGTGTATGTAAAAGTAGATCCTAAATGATATCTTTAACGTTAATCCAACTATTATGGCTACTATCGAATCCCAACCATTGAACATACTGTAACAGTCGTTACTTTTATTACAATTTATATTAAAATAATAAACAATTTATATTAAAATAATTTCAGAGATGTAGTATGGGTTGCCTAACTTTAAGTGTTCATTTGCCCATTAAGTGTATATTTTTAATAATTTAAGTTGTCACTCTGATCTAATTTGGTACCATTGCGAACCAAAGAGATGACAGGAGATTAGGGGAAGTGGAAATTGGCTCTTCTTGGTTAATTAACTGTGAATTAAAATTCACTTTTGATCGAGAGTTTGAAGTGGTACAAAGGTGGTAGTTAGCGAAAGAAAATCCAATTAATGCATAGAATTTCCTTCACTTCAAGAAGTTAAATATTCTAAGTATAACCATAACAATTTAATTGACGGTGTTTTCGGAAACTCGGGAGGTTGAAGTGAGATTTCTAGCACGGAATTAAGTAGCTATCTGGTAAATAATAATTTTTTATATTATAAAAACTAACTTTTTGTTCTCACATCCCACATCCTTAAGGTATTCAGAATGACCTTGGGTCACGAATTCAAGTATAGTATGGCCGCTTACAATCATTCCGGCATGAATCTGATTAAAATTCTGAATTTTCCGTAAATCTCTAACATCTATTACAATTTCCACAGATATTTTAATGAACATTAGAGTATTTTATCCATATCCTATTATTCAGATTTATTATTTCATATTTTAATATAGTATTTTGTTCAAGGCCATTATATTTTTACTCTATGTGAAGCAAGGTCACGCTACATCCGATTGGATGGGTTTTTTTTATCTACTATAATTATCTTTTTGCTCCGGTTTCTTATGCTGAAAGAAACTTTCCTCACTTCTTCTTTGATTTCTTTTTATCAATGTTGAGATTAGAAGTAACGGGGAATTGTTTTCAGCCACCTACCATGGAATTATAAATTTCCCTCAGAACATCCGAGGGAGAGTACCACTTCAACTCTATTAGAATCAGGGTCATTGGGACAAGCCAGGGAGTATTGTCTACTCCACCCTCATTTTTTCTCCAGCCTGCACCTAGAGGTAGGGCAGGACCGTAATTATCGGAACTGAGCCAATTAGCACCAGCTCCGTGCTAATTTCGGACCTCAAGGAGGACTTCGCTGGGACACCGAAGCCATTCGGGAGTATCCTTCCAGACAACTGTTTCACCTAGGAGGACAGTTGGTTTTTACTTCAGAACTATATATATATCTTGTTTCACCAGTTATAGGTTTTTTTTATAACACACACACATATATATATATATATATATATATATATATATATATATATATATATATATAAATTAATATAACTCCCCTTGGTGTAAGGTATCGGTAAGTTTGATCTCAAATTCTACCCAGAGATTATCTTCCATTGTTTTTTTTGTATTAACCATTTATTTCATTATTAACTTTAATTATTTCATTATGTGTTTACTTAACTAATTTTTTTATATTTCATCTTGCGTTATTAACTCTGGCTATTATCCCTTCAGGATAATAGACCGTTTCAATTGTTTAACTTGGCTTGTTCCCATTTATGTATTATTTTGTTTAGAGTTGTTTAACAATATTGTTGGTCATATTGTAGGTTAGTATGATATATTTACTTGGCTATACGTTCTTCCAACGTTAGCATTATTTTGTTTAAGGTTGTTTTTTAACCTAGATGTAGGTTGTACACTATATATCAGAGTTATTCTGTCTAGTTTTCAACTTTTTATTATAGTTGTTTTCAACCTTTTTTTTTAAATATTATATTGTGAAATTTTCATATACTTTTTGGTAACTTAGAGATTGTCAAAATCTAAGAAGTTATATTTAATAAACTTGAATTTGTTTTGCATATAATTTTTTATTAATATTTCCTTACCTTTTTACATTTACAGCATTTTTGTTTATTAAATCAACTTTAATTAATATTAGCAGTATACGATACCTGGAAGAGTGACCGTTACTCTTTTTAGAGTAGTATCCCTCTTCTGGCGCCCTCAATTTGTTTTCTTTGTTAATTTTCATTATATCTATTCATTTTTCTTATCTTCTTTTCTATCCATCATACATATTTTCCTGATTTACTGTCTTTAAAAGGCATGCAAATTGGCCGTATCCATCCTTGAGTTTCTAGTGGTCATTCTCTTGCCTACATTGCTAGCCTAGCCACATTCCGTTCAATATTTTTTTTTTCATACTTCTTTACTTAATTGTTATCTATTTTATCCCATATATATAGACCACTCTTCTTATACCTCTCTCCTCCTACACACCCCAGTATTTTGCTACATCGGCGTCCCAACGCGGTGCCTTTTCCAAGTTTTGGTTTTAAGACAGTAGCTTTTAGCTGATTTCTTTTTTTTTTCTTACTTGAGTTTTTGTATTTTTGCTTTTTCTTTTTTTTACTCATATTATTGCTGGTTTATTCTATCTTTAAATTTTTTATTAATACTAAACAGGTATATTTATACTGCTGTATTGATTTCTTAGTTTTATTTATTAGATTTATTAGTTATTAATATTTTGAGACCTCAGTGATAGGTTATAGTAGTACAACTTACATTCTAGGTTGAATTTTGTATTTTTATTGAGAACTTAACTACTTACTTACCTACACATACTTATATCGTATATTATATAAACTTTTATGCCTACAGCCAACAGTATTATACTTATAGGTACTATTAATTGTTGCATATATATTAATATTTGGTTTAGAATAGTTATAATTTACATATAACTAGAAATTATTTTGAGTATTTTAGTAAGATAACTAAGATATTTATTTGATTATATATATATATATATATATATATATATATATATATATATATATATATATATATATATATATATATTATTTTTGCTGGCTATTTTGATCTTGGTGGTGTGTTGCTAATAATTTGTCCACATTTTTTTTACAACTTAGGTATAATTAATAATTAGTATTTCATATTTTTGATCTTGGTATCACTTTGTCCATATTTTTCCTCTCATCATGTGTGCTTTTAAAGTTGAGCATCTTTTGGTAAACGAATTGGATTACGAATTGAATGTTAGGGGTATAACGCCTGCAGAGTCGGCAAAGGTTGAAGACAAACGCAAGCTTTTGCGTGGAGATTTAAAGCAGAAACAGGACATAGGAGTTTTACTCAGATTTCTGCTACACACATCCCTTTCGATGACCAACAGAAAGGAATATCCGAAACTTTAGATGATTTGTCGACGAGAATCGGAGATTTCAGGGGAACTGTACAAGATAACTTGTATGCGCGACTAACTTCTCGTTTAGCTCACATTTCTGGCCGCGTACATTTGTTACATTGCACTACTGAAGAGCAGGAATCTTTTAGAAAGACTGTTTCTCTGAGAATACTTACATTGGAGGGTGAACTTGATTCTAGAGTTAATTACATTGTTACATCTACTCCTCATGCTCCAGTCAATGTAGTTCCTAGCTTCGCATACTCCAAACCTGTGCAAGTACACAAATGGGGTGTTTCATTTTCTGGCGAAAAACAGCACACTGATGTGATGTCATTTATAGAAAGGGTTGAATGTCTTCGTGTTTCTAGAGGTGTCTCTGAAGAGGATTTGTTTGCTGCTTCTGCTGAACTGTTCACCGGTACAGCTTTTACATGGTTCATGAATAATAGGGGTAGTTTTTCTTGTTGGTATGATCTGGTACACAAGTTGAAGTCAGATTTTCTTCCTTACTCATTCCAGGATGATCTATTGGACCAAATCAAAAACCATAAGCAGAAACCTGGAGAATCTGTCACCATGTTCATTAACACTATTTTGGGCATGTGTAGCCGTTTGGAGACTTCTTTATCAGATTCTGCTAAGATAAAAATTATTCTTAAATGTCTGTTACCTTTTTATCATCAACAGCTAGCTCTTATGGACATCCAAACTATTGATGACCTTACTGTAAAGTGTAAACGTTTAGAGGAAACGTTATCCTGGTCCTCTCAGTCTTCATCCACATCTCGTCCTTCTTCTAAATTTTCTTCTCAGCCAAACTCCTTTAGTCATCGTTCTTGGCAAAATAAGGGCCCTGAACGTAATGTGTCAGTTGTAAGTTCTATCGTCTGCTGGAATTGTCGTCAGTCTGGTCATTCGTTTGTTGAATGTTCGATCCCTCGCACTCGTATTTTCTGCCATGTTTGTGGTAGGGAAAACACTCTAAAGAGAAATTGTTTTAAGTGTTCGGGAAACGAATTGTCGGAGGTCCGTCCCCTGAGCGTTTCTCCGTCCACCATACAATCAGGGAATCAAACCCAAACTTCAAACGAGACCACTGGTCCAAGCACATCCAGCAACCCAAACCCATCTCCGAGTCGGAAAGGGAAAAGGGTAACTTTCAAAAAAGCAAAGCACACCACAGGACAAAATCAGTCCCGAAATTAACTACTAATCATGAAACGTTGAATCCGCCTGTTTTAAGTGATCACAGATGGTCAAATACCAATTCTTCTTTACCCAGTAGCGTTAAACACAATTCTAATGATTACAGTAGTGAAATAGTTCCATTATCAGTATCAACTTCTAGGTTTGTTGATGATGATGATATGTCTATGGTTGTACCATATAATATTTATAACCAATCAAATACTTTAGATTTAGATTTAAATTCTTTACTAGTTAGGAAGGTTAATGATAATAGACCTTATTTACCCATTAAGATTTTAGGACAAGCATGCTTAGCGTTGTTAGATAGTGGCTCTAATATTTCATTGATAGGTGCACATTCGTTACATCTTTTGAAAAATGCAACTTCTTCCATTATGCCCATTTCATCTTTGCAGGTATCTACTGCAGATGGTACAGTTCAGTCTATTACAGGCAAACTTCAAACTGAAATCACTGTTGCAAATATATGTAGAGAAATCACATTTTATGTTATTCCTTCTGTACAGAATTCTATAATTTTAGGCATGGACTTTTTCAATGCTTTCAATAGCACGTTAAGTTGTTCCGATTTTTCGTTTTCAATTTCTGAATTTAATTTAGCTACTCTGAGTGCTATTCATGATTTTTCTAGTCTATCTAGTTCTGAACAAAGGCAATTAGAGAACATGATCTCTAAATTTACTACTCTTTCTTCCAAAGACAAACTAGGTCGCACGTCTTTAATATCTCACACTATTGAGGTGGGAAATCCCACTCCTTTTAGACTTTATCAGTATCCCATACCTCAAGCATGGCAGGCTGATTTAGAAACAGAAGTCGATTCGATGCTCTCGTTAAACATCATAGAACCTTCTACCTCGTCTTACTGTAGCCCTCTATGGTTAACGAAAAAGAAGGATGGATCCTTTAGGATCTGCTTTGATGGTCGGAAATTGAACAGTATTACCACTAACCGGGATGCTTATCCTATCCCCAGAATAGATGTGATTTTGAGCAAACTTCAGAATGCCAAATACATCTCTTCTATTGATTTGTCTAAGGCCTTCTTACAGATCCCATTGAGTGAAGAGAGCAAGAAGTATACTGCTTTTGCCGTCAGTGGCAAAGGACTATTTCAATTTGTCACTATGCCTTTTGGTCTTGTTTCTGCTCCCCAGACAATGTGTCGTCTGATGGATTTAGTTATTGGTCCTCAGTTAGAGCCCTATGTTTTCTATTATCTGGATGATATTTTAGTTGTTACTCCTGATTTTTCCCTTCATATGGAAATTTTAGATAAGTTGTTTTTACGCCTTAAGGAAGCTAATCTAACGATTAATTTAGATAAGTGTCAGTTTTGCCGTCCTAGTCTTAAGTTTTTGGGTTATGTTGTTGATAATCAGGGTCTAAGGACTGATCCTGATAAAATTGTTGCCATTAAGAATTTTCCTATACCTAAGACCACAACCCAAGTCCGTAGGATATTGGGAATGTGTGGTTATTATCGTCGGTTTGTACCATCTTACTCTACCTTGTTGTCACCTCTTACTGATCTTCTAAAGAACAGGAAAAAGGGACAAACTATTACTTGGACTCCTGAGGCAGATGAAGCTTTTAGGCGCGTTAAAGATGCTTTAACGAGCGTTCCAGTCATGATGTCACCTAATTTTAATGAGCATTTTTATTTAATGACTGATTGCTCTAATACTGCTTCTGGTGGCGTGTTATTTCAGTTGAAAGATGGTTCTGAACACCCCATCGCTTATACGAGCAAGAAGTTGAATAAGGCACAGAAGAACTATTCCACTACGGAGAAAGAACTCTTAGCTATTATTCATGGGTTAGAAGCATTTCGTTATTATTTGGAAGGTCGTAATTTCACTATCATTACAGACCACAGTTCTTTAGTATGGCTTCATAGCATGAAAAACCCTTCACAGAGACTTTCCCGATGGATCTGTAAACTGGCTGCCTATTCCTATAAGATTATCCATAGAAAGGCAAACGGGGTAGTAGTTGCAGATGCTCTTTCCCGTGTCCATGACATTAACGTCTTAGATCTGTCCTCTTTAACTCCTGACGCGTGGTATCAGAATATGATTGATAGGGTTACTCAAGACCCACAAAAGTATCCTGATTTTAAGGTAGAGAACAATGTGCTGTACAAACACATTTTAGGTCCGGTAAAGACATTATCTAATATGTCCGACTGGAAAATAGTCATACCTACGCCAAATCGGGAAAACATTTTGCATATGTTTCACGATGAGGTTACTGCTGGTCATTTTGGCTTTTATAAAACGTATCACCGTATTGCAGAGTTATATTATTGGCCCGGCTTGCGCAAATCTGTAAAAAAGCATATTGCTAAGTGCATGGTTTGTGCTACTTGTAAACCAAGTAATTTACCACAAGCTGGACTCATGGGTTCCTTCAGGAACATTGATTTTCCTTGGCAAATGATCTCGTTAGATCTCATTGGACCATATCCTCGTAGCTACAAAGGAAATACCTATTGTTTAGTAGTTGTGGATTATTTCACTAAATTCCCTTTAGTTTTTCCTCTTCGTCAGGCCACAACTCCAGCAATCGTGAAATATTTGGAGGAACAAGTCTTTTTGTTGTTTGGTGTTCCCCAAATTGTTTCCTGTGACAATGGTCCACAGTTCGTGTCTAAGGCTTTTAAAGACCTTCTAACCAAATACAAGGTTCAGAAGATCTTTTATAATGCTGCGTACCATCCGCAAGCAAACCATACTGAGAGAGTGAATCGAAGTATTGTCACAGCCTTGAGATCATACACTTTCCCAGATCACAGAGCTTGGGATCAATATATTCACTCCATAGCTCAAGCCATAAGGACTTCTGTCCATGAAGTGACACAGTGCTCCCCATCATACTTGAATTTTGGCAGAAACATTGCTTTATCTGGTGACTATTTTGGGTTAATTTCTGAAAATTCCGCAAATCTCCCTCAAATATCCGAGAGACTTCATCGTCTAGATGACCTTCAGACTCTACCTCCAATTTTTGCTGATATCAGGAAGAAGTTAAAAACTTCTTACCTCCGGAACAAAAGTCAATACAATTTGAGGAAGAGAGATTTGCGATTCTTTGTTGGCGATAGAGTTTTAAAGAGAAACTTTGTAAAATCAAGTAAAGGTGATGCTATTTCAACAAAATTTTGCCAGAAATACATTCCGTGTACGGTTGTAAGGGTAATATCTCCTTTGGTATATGAATTAAGGGACAATTCGTCCAACAAACGAATTGGTCAATTTCATGTAAAGGATTTACTGCCTGATAACACCATCGACGAGGTTAGTTCTTCATCCTCAGAAGAAGACTAACTTAACACTTTCGTTTAAGCTAATCTCTTTCTCTGTTTGTCTTTAGCTTATTTTAATTATATTTTGCATTTTAGTCTAAGATTTTCTTAATCACCAGATAACGTAGGTACACCGCTATTTTTTGTATCTTTTGGCATTGGTTAATGACTTCTATAACTTATTAGATAATTAGTATGTATGACTTATCCATTTTTTTTTTGTATTATAAATGATGCACTTTATAATGAATTAATATTCTTAAGTACTAATCTTCCCAGGAGAATTACTCCTTTTAACCTCATATGATACGAGGGTTGTTTAGTATATATTTACATATTTAGATTTATACTTATAGTTAATCCTATTACTGATAAGGAACTATGGAACTATGTTGTTACACTACTGGATCATATATTGTGTGTTATATTTTTGATATTTGATTCCTTAGTATTTGTTGTGATATATTTGTTCAATATTTGCCAATTTGGAAAGATGTTGTGATTTTTTTTTATCTTTGGTCTGCTTTACTCTCACTTGTCACGAAAATCTTAAATACTCTACAATAATTTATGTCCTGATTCCATATACAGGATGGTTCTGGAATTAGTTTGGAATTTTGAAGTAGGTAAGGACGACCGGTGTCCTTCTTATTTCTTCTTATTTATTCTTCTGATTTTTCTGTCAATTAATCTGTCAATACTCAGCTTTAGTGAATACGTGGGTTCGAGATTGTTGCTCAGCAACTGATCACTGCTGCTCAATTAGGTTCGTACTATATGTGTTTATTGCAGAGTAGGCAGATGTTTATGCCTCATAATATTTCTGGTCAGGAAATGCTCGCGACATGTCCTAACCATTCTTGTGTGATTGTCCAAATATTCCAGTTACCTTTTCACAACTTGATAGGGAAGTTTAATTAGTTCATATTAGTTATCTTACTTCAGGTTATGTTTTTTTTCTTTAACTATCCCTACACATGTCAAGTTAGTCATTTTCATTATTTAAGAGTTTAGACAAATGAGTTGTCCTCTTAGTGTAATCCCACTTCTTTCCTTAGGCATAAATTGCTGTTTAGATTTAGGACTATTCCCAGATAATTCCATGCTGCGAGAACTTGTTATAAATCTACAGTTTTGTTCAAAATTGGTTGCTTGTTCTCGACATATTTTTTTTTCTTTCGTTAGTAATGGTATTATAGGAAAAGTCCACCACTTATATTTTCTTAGGATTTCTATTGGGATTTTATCGGTGTCTGGTTATTCTCATACATCTGTTGTAGCCACATGCTATAGTTAGCGAATACCAGCACACTCAAAATTTATTTAGCCTCTGAATTCCTTTAGTCCATTTTAGATTTTAGACTTTAGGTATTTATCTTTATCTTTGGTTTAGTTCAGTTACATATTACATTACTTAGTCTGAATAAGTGTGACAATGCTGCTTCACACTTTAGGAAATTTTGCTTTATTGTAATTACTTAGTTGGTATTGGCTCATATTACCGGATGAGGGTAAGAGCTAATTTAGTTATTAGCATTAGTGAGAATTGGTCCTTTCCTGATCGTTCTTCTTTGGATATGCTCTATTTATAAATCTGGTGTCCATCGATAGTCCGATTTTGGATTCAGTGTCTGATTCCTCACTTATTTGGTTTATTTGGTTATGTAGGTTCGTATCACCATATGTGGGTGTACGTAGACCTCATTTAGTTTTGAGATTTAGTATTGGTGTGAATGGGTCCATAAATCTTCCTGGTCGTTCTTCTTTGGATATGCTTTTATTAATCTGGTGTCCATTGATAGTCTGACTTTGGATTAAGCGTCCTATTTCACATTTATTTTGGTCATTACGTCTTTGATATACTTTGGTATGTTTACGATTTAGATTATTATTTGTGTTATTTGGTTTGGTGAGAATTGCTCCATAAATCTTCCTGATTGTTCTTCTCTGGATATATTACTATGAATCTGGTGTCCATTGTTATTTCAATTTTGGAGAAGTGTTCAGTTCTTAACCTATTTAGTTTATGATTTCTTTGATCTTAGTTTAGTATATCTCCGGGTGAGATATTGGTTGAATTGGCTCATACATTTGCCTGGTTGTTCGTCCTTGGATATACTTAGTCTTATAGATCTGATGTCCATGGATAGTTCAATTTTGGATTTAGTGCCCAATTCGACATTTATTTGTCAGCAAGAATTTAGTTGGTATATTTAGTTAATATTTGGCTTTTAAGCATATTGTCGATTGAGATTTTGATTCGACTTTGAGTCATCTGAGTTTGTGGTGTCTGGCGCCATGACCATTCTTTTTTTTCCGTGATCTTTAGTTCGTGGTTATTTTTTTTGTGTAAACTTACGGATCAACGTGGAATGTTAGGCCAGTACACTTAGTTATTAATACTTTTAATTTTAGGAACAAAAAAAAATTTTGATTAAAATTTTTTTTTCCCGACTAGTAGGGGAATGTAAGAGTCGTTACTTTTATTACAATTTATATTAAAATAATAAACAATTTATATTAAAATAATTTCAGAGATGTAGTATGGGTTGCCTAACTTTAAGTGTTCATTTGCCCATTAAGTGTGTATTTTTAATAATTTAAGTTGTCACTCTGATCTAATTTGGTACCATTGCGAACCAAAGAGATGACAGGAGATTAGGGGAAGTGGAAATTGGCTCTTCTTGGTTAATTAACTGTGAATTAAAATTCACTTTTGATCGAGAGTTTGAAGTGGTACAAAGGTGGTAGTTAGCGAAAGAAAATCCAATTAATGCATAGAATTTCCTTCACTTCAAGAAGTTAAATATTCTAAATATAACCATAACAATTTAATTGACGGTGTTTTCGGAAACTCGGGAGGTTGAAGTGAGATTTCTAGCACGGAATTAAGTAGCTATCTGGTAAATAATAATTTTTTATATTATAAAAACTAACTTTTTGTTCTCACATCCCACATCCTTAAGGTATTCAGAATGACCTTGGGTCACGAATTCAAGTATAGTATGGCCGCTTACAATCATTCCGGCATGAATCTGATTAAAATTCTGAATTTTCCGTAAATCTCTAACATCTATTACAATTTCCACAGATATTTTAATGAACATTAGAGTATTTTATCCATATCCTATTATTCAGATTTATTATTTCATATTTTAATATAGTATTTTGTTCAAGGCCATTATATTTTTACTCTATGTGAAGCAAGGTCACGCTACATCCGATTGGATGGGTTTTTTTTATCTACTATAATTATCTTTTTGCTCCGGTTTCTTATGCTGAAAGAAACTTTCCTCACTTCTTCTTTGATTTCTTTTTATCAATGTTGAGATTAGAAGTAACGGGGAATTGTTTTCAGCCACCTACCATGGAATTATAAATTTCCCTCAGAACATCCGAGGGAGAGTACCACTTCAACTCTATTAGAATCAGGGTCATTGGGACAAGCCAGGGAGTATTGTCTACTCCACCCTCATTTTTTCTCCAGCCTGCACCTAGAGGTAGGGCAGGACCGTAATTATCGGAACTGAGCCAATTAGCACCAGCTCCGTGCTAATTTCGGACCTCAAGGAGGACTTCGCTGGGACACCGAAGCCATTCGGGAGTATCCTTCCAGACAACTGTTTCACCTAGGAGGACAGTTGGTTTTTACTTCAGAACTATATATATATATCTTGTTTCACCAGTTATAGGTTTTTTTTATAACATATATATATATATATATATATATATATATATATATATATATATATATATATTAATTAATATAACTCCCCTTGGTGTAAGGTATCGGTAAGTTTGAGCTCAAATTCTACCCAGAGATTATCTTCCATTGTTTTTTTTGTATTAACCATTTATTTCATTATTAACTTTATTTCATTATGTGTTTACTTAACTAATTTTTTTATATTTCATCTTGCGTTATTAACTCTGGCTATTATCCCTTCAGGATAATAGACCGTTTCAATTGTTTAACTTGGCTTGTTCCCATTTATGTATTATTTTGTTTATATTTG
This sequence comes from Diabrotica undecimpunctata, assembly GCF_040954645.1. Lineage (NCBI taxonomy): Eukaryota > Metazoa > Arthropoda > Insecta > Coleoptera > Chrysomelidae > Diabrotica > Diabrotica undecimpunctata. The sequence continues at coordinate 93,270,514 of NC_092804.1, forward strand.
AATTTAGAGTTGTTTAACAATATTGTTGGTCATATTGTAGGTTAGTATGATATATTTACTTGGCTATACGTTCTTCCAACGTTAGCATTATTTTGTTTAAGGTTGTTTTTTAACCTAGATGTAGGTTGTACACTCTATATCAGAGTTATTCTGTCTAGTTTTCAACTTTTTATTATAGTTGTTTTCAACCTTTTTTTTTAAATATTATATTGTGAAATTTTCATATACTTTTTGGTAACTTAGAGATTGTCAAAATCTAAGAAGTTATATTTAATAAACTTGAATTTGTTTTGCATATAATTTTTTATTAATATTTCCTTACCTTTTTACATTTACAGCATTTTTGTTTATTAAATCAACTTTAATTAATATTAGCAGTATACGATACCTGGAAGAGTGACCGTTACTCTTTTTAGAGTAGTATCCCTCTTCTGGCGCCCTCAATTTGTTTTCTTTGTTAATTTTCATTATATCTATTCATTTTTCTTATCTTCTTTTCTATCCATCATACATATTTTCCTGATTTACTGTCTTTAAAAGGCATGCAAATTGGCCGTATCCATCCTTGAGTTTCTAGTGGTCATTCTCTTGCCTACATTGCTGGCCTAGCCACATTCCGTTCAATATTTTTTTTTCATACTTCTTTACTTAATTGTTATCTATTTTATCCCATATATATATATATATATATATATATATATATATATATATATATATATATATATATATATATAGACCACTCTTCTTATACCTCTCTCCTCCTACACACCCCAGTATTTTGCTACAATACATCTTATTTCCACGTCTGCGCAGTACTTTCTCTACTAAATATATGTCTTTATTTTTTGTTTTCTGTAATTCTTCTTCGTAGAATGCTCCTTTGATAGGCGCTCCAGTCATATCTTCAATCAAGTATGTTGTGGGATTCGTTATTTTAATTTCAGTAATTTTAAACAGTTCTGTTGTCCAATTCGGTTTATATCCTTTATCGAAAATGTGTTTATTTTTACTAATGTGAACCACATCACCAACTTTCAATTTTCTTGGGCCAGCAATTTTCAAGTGAGTATAATATTTTCGTAAAATTTCCTTTTCGTTAGATTTTTTAACGTCAATAGGTCTAAGTCGAATTTTGCTGTGTTTCGTGTTATTGTACTCTTTTGTAATTTGAGGCAAGATATCAATCCATTTGTAAGTTCCATTAAGACTGAAATACTTGTAAAGTTTTTCCTTCAATGTTCGAATAACTCGTTCACATATGGCTGCTTTTTTAACACTAAAGGTATTATAGTGATTAATACTATGCTTTTTCATGAGATTTTGAAACTTGGAATTGAAAAATTCTGTGCCTTGGTCTGTTTGTAAATTTTTCGGACATCGTCGAGTATGAGCGAGAATATCCGAAAATGTTCAAGTAATTTCCTCACCTGTTTTCGTCTTTAATGGTCGAGTCCACACAAACTTTAAAAAACAATCAATTACAACAAGAATGAGCTTGTAAGATTTATTTTGACTGGCATAAAGTCTCATCTCAGCAAGGTCCATTTGCCACAAATCATCTAATCCTTTAATGATTGTTCGTCGACGAGGATAATTTTTTCGTGCAGGCTTGTGCAGCTCGTTAACTAGTTGTATCTTCTCCTCGGTAAATGCCATGTCTAGCTTCCAACGATTCGATTCTTTGAACTAACGCTAATTCGTTGTTCCGTTAGCATTATAATGTAAGAGGTAATCTTCCATTACATTAAGACGCTCATCTAAATCATGTGAATTAAGATCCGCTGTTTTATTCTTTTTTTCTATTTCCAACGTTTTCATCATAATTTGTGCATTTTGGTTGGCAGCATCTGTAATATTCTTCGTCATTTCTTGTTTAAATATATCAAGATCATTTTTAAATTCATGCATTTGTTTTGATAAATCAAATATTTTCGAAGCAGTCATTTTATTCTCATCAGACAACTCGTTAACTTTTTTACTTAAATTATCTTCTATTTTACTGATGGAGTTTGAGATTTTTTGTTCGAGTTGAGTATCTTTTTGAATTCTATTTTTTTGTATCAAATTAATCTCTTTTCTTAGAAAAGTTTTCGCACGAACAATGCTGTCATCTACATATTTCTTATTGGAAAGATGAATACCTGCTACAGGAGGATCTCGTTTAATGTCTTTATGTACTTCATGTATCTGGGTTTATAAATCCAAAATGGATTGCTTTAAGCCTTCACGTAGCTTTTTAACAACTTGTTCATTAGAACGGTAATGATGACGACCAAACTTGTCAACACTCATGTTGGAAATGATGTTCCAATAATCCAAACATTAATATATAATATCTGCTTCACGTAATTCGTTGATAATGGCAACAATTTCGTTATTGTGCGATGTGTTTCCTGCTTCTTGGGAAGCAATCAGCAATTTGAGTCTGTCGCATAGTTCGTTTGGATCATCCCAATATACATATTCAAGGGATTATCATTGTAGATCAAATGAGAATCATCGACGAGTCCTGACCCTTTGTAGCTAGATGGTGAAGATAACGATGTTCGAGGCGACGTTGATGATGATGAACGAGTCGCTTTTGCTAAACGAACAAGACCTTCGAAAGGTTCTCTCTTTAATGCAGTAGATCGAGTTTTCGGTGGCGATTTCTTTGTTGTTTCATCCGTAGGTTTAAATAGCGGTTTGATAATATGATGATATTTTTTCCCAGTTGCACCTTTAAGACGACCTTTGGAATCCAGATGAACTTCTGTACTATTTAATAAACTTGTATAGTGCTTTAAATCTGTATCATTATAATCTTCAGGGTTATCAGAGAAAATTAGTTGGTATAGACCTGGCGTTCCCGGCACCCATTCTCCTTCCCCACTACCATCACTGATGACTTGTATACTACCTTCGTTTTTGTTAAAGTTTATTCGTCGTTTACCCAACATCCAGCCAATTTCATCATTGTAAATAGGTCCGTAGTTTTTATCAATTTTATTATCTTTCATCCAAAATTCTTTTATATACTTATGGCTCATTGGAGGATATTGCTCGATATATTCATCAATAGCCTCTTTCGAAACATTATTAGGATCAAACATTTCATGTTCGTTAACTTGATCGATTGATACTGCATCGGAAAATACATCGTCATCGCCGGCTTCTTTTTTATCTCTTCCTCCGTTTTCACCTCTTCTTTTTTAACGTGTCTAAGCTTGTTATTAATAGCATGATGCAACGTTTTTGACGATTGTGCAATATCTTTTAGAGGTTTAGCTATGGGCTTAAAGAGTTTATTTAGCGACTTATCTTGTTCTGTTTTACCTAACTTTAATGCCAAATACTTTTTGCGAATGACACGAGCTAGTTCGGCAACTTTACGCTTGTGCGCAGCTACCTCTTTGTCTGACATATTGTCATACAATGCGTGTTTTTCGATCATACCTACAGTTTTATAAACTTGTCGAAACCTTTACGATATCGTCCGTTAGAAATATCGAAATCCTTAACAATGACGAACGTACCGTATTTGTCCTTCCAACATTCGGAACAAAATTGTTTAAATTGCTCAAATGTCATATCAGGTGATACGTGGTCATCAAAGACGTGTTTCAAATTGAGCTCATCTTGCTTAAACAATACAATAAGATTCGCATTATCACGTAAAAGTTGTTTGCCTGCTCGACTGTATGATTGACATAGGTATGCACAATCAATGTCTTTATGTCTACCCATACAGTAATATTCACGTATTGTTTGTTGTGGATCCGTTGATACGTCATCAAATATGAATACTGAGTTTGGTTTAGCTTTACTTGGGCTTATAACATCACCATTATCTTTAAATGGAAAATAACCTACTTTCACAGACTCCAACACTTCCTTCAAAAATTGATACTTGGGTTGAAACAACGACTTTGAATAAACGTAAACATTTTTGAATTTAGCGCCATTCAGATCAAAAAGTAATGCCAACATAACATTAGTTTTTCCACATCCGCTTGGACCACATATGATAGCACGAAATGAATGTGGTAGCAATGCACCATGTTTGCTGGTTCTTGTCACGTTGTCGACAAAATCCAAGTTTTCCACTGCTAGTGTCTTGTCTTGTTGAATGACCTTCATCTTGTGATTGAGATGTATTTTGTACACATGGTTATATAAAGACATTTTGCAAAAAGCGATTCATTTCAATGTTGGTCGTTCAAGGTGAAGGAGTGTTGAATTCTCTGATCAATAGTCTACCGTTTGAATTGCATGCTCCTGGTTACCAATATCTAGGACCTGGAACTAAATTACAGAAACGCCTAGCTCGTGGAGATCCGGGGATAAATCCGTTAGATCGAGCTGCGAGAGATCACGATATCGCATATTCCCAAAGTAATTCATTGAAAGATCGACATAAAGCAGATTGGGTGTTGGAAAATAAAGCGTGGGAACGAGTTAAAGCAAAAGACGCATCTTTGGGTGAAAAAACCGCTGCCTGGTTAACTACTACAGCAATGAAAGCTAAACGAAAACTGGGTGTGGGTATGAAACGTGGTAAAGGTGTTGGTTCATTTAAGCGACATGTGTTACAACCAATTATTAAAACGATGAAGCGTTCTCCTCCGGCACCAAATCTACGTAAATCAGCCTTAGTTGCACTTGCAGCAGCTAGAAAAGCCGTTAAGAGAGTAGGTGGGAAGAAAAATGTACGTGTTCCAAGAATTATTCCATTTGAACCAAAATCTGGTGGCATGGAGAAGCCTCGCTGGGGGCGCAAGCGCGATAGCGAAAACTGTTATCGATTCAAAGAATGCTCAAAAGAAACTAGAAGAAGATAAACGTCACAAAAATGCAATGGAACATCTAGGCAAAGGATTATACCTGCGAAAAAACGCTAAAGGTGGCTTTGGATTATATTTAAAAAAGGCAAAAAACTTCCGCTGAAGCTACCTAATAGACCTTTAACCAATGTGGATTTAAATAGATTTGTTAAACTACTTAAAATATCAAATTTCCGCGGCGTGTTCATGCGAGATAATTTACCACGTAGCCCTCGTAAACATGAATGTGCTATTATTAATCTCGACATTTCCACAAACCCAGGTACACATTGGGTAGCTTACAGAAAGATAAACAACGATATAGAGTACTTTGATTCATATGCTTGCTTGAAGCCACCGCGAGAACTAGTATCCTACTTGAACGGTGGAAGAATTTTCTACAATAACGATCAATATCGTTATAACCAAATAAACTGTGGACATCTTTGTTTAAAGTTTCTTTATAATGGAACCATCTAATGATATATTGAGAAGTGCCATTTGCATTTTTATGGAAAATATAACGAGCGTTGTTTGGTATGAACTATCTCAAGATATTCGTCGCGCACTAGAAGATTATTTACCCTACAAGAAAGACTATGATAAACATGAATGGAGTGATGTTTGCGGCATGTATATGGAAAGTAAATGTGTATTTTGTAAAGTGTCATATTATGAGAAAAATATGTAACAGTATAAGAAAAATAAAGGAATTTTTAACATATTTTGCTATTTAATTTCATACACCTATTCAAATGTATCAGTCATGTCTCGATTGTTGATCTTGACAAGTACTCAAACGAGTTTTCGTTTACTCCTCAAGTACCTCTTGTGCTTGATCCGTTTCGACAATATTATGTAGCAGTGTTGGGATTTCATACATTTAATTCAATTCCAAACATCGATGGTGAAAAGTTTTATTTCTATGAGCAAAATGATCGTACAAAGTTGCGCCATATCGAAATTCCATCAGGATGTTATGAAATTACAGATATAGAAGCGTACATTCGAAATGAATTAATACGTAAATACAACTCGGTTCGGGAATTTACTTTAAGACCGAACAACAATACGCTTAAATGTGAAATTTTCTGTCAGGATCACACCATTATTTTCGATAAAGACGATAGTCTTGGAAAATTATTGAGCTTCTCGTCAAATAGAGTGTTGGAACCAGGAAAAATGCATTCTTCAGATCAACCTGTAAACATTATAAAAGTATCGAGTCTACTGTTTGAATGCAACATTACCGAAGGAGCCTTCTACGAGGATAGACCTGCGCACACCATTCTACATTTTCCGATAAGTGTTGATCCAGGTTTTTCTATTGACGAACGTCCTCATAATCCTATATACATACCAGTAAGCAACAGCATACGTGAAATTACCAAAATTACCGTTAGTGTAGTTGATCAAGAATTAAGACCCGTCAACTTTAGAGGAGAGAAAAGTACACTTCATTTGGATTTTAAGGAAACGATATAGATGGGTTTAATTATAAAACAAAGCTCTACACATCAATATCCATTAGTCTCACGCAAATCTTACAAGCGACGTGACGTGTCTGCTGTCAATAAAGCCTTTCTTGTTTCCATTGGATTACAGCTAAAAGATGTCAAAACGTCAATACATTCGACGACAGATTCAGGAACCTCAACCACCTATTTTAGATCTTTACCAGAAACCTCAGTTCGACGATACTATTAGAAAAGAAGAATTTCGTACATATACACCTTACATCAAGTCATTTAATAATAGCGACGTTGTCGAGTTTATCATAAATCAATCAGATGCATTTTTTGCCATACACGAAACACTTTTGGAAATTAAAGGAAGTATAAAGAAAGTGGGTAATGGAACTGTTTCTCTTGCACCAAATGCTGGAGCCTTCTTGTTTGATACATGTACATACATCCAAAGTTCACACGACATGGAAATAGTTCGAGATCCTGGTGTAGTTAGTACTATTCGCAGTTTGTTGTGTTACACTCCTGAAGATTCCAAGTTTCTCAGTACTGCAGGATGGAACTATCCCAATAATCCACATTTATCGGGAGACAGCTTTAGTTTACTGATTCCGATAAAACATATTTTCAACATTTTCAACGATTACAATAAATTAACCTATGGTCGTCAAGTGTTTCGATTTGTTCGAGCACGTAATGATAGAGACTGTATTTTAGTGGAAGAACCTAATGCCACAACAACAACAGTGTCTTTAACTGTTACCAGCATGGAACTGAAGGTCAAACATGCCTTTCCGAATGATGATGTGAAAATTGACCTAATGACTCCGATTAAAAATAATACGCCGATAACTATACCTTTCCGTAAATGGGAACTTAATGAACTACCTTCACTTACGGCTGGATCCCAACGTGAGATATAGAGTGTAAAGCTTTACTTTCGACTGCTCCAAACAAGATGATACGTCATTTAGATCGGGAACCGTTGATATTAAGTTGGAAATCGAAGCAGATGAAGGTTTTCCTGCAGGCACTCGAGCGTACTGTTTAATTGTTCACGACAGTCTACTCAAATACTTTCCTCTAACTGAAGTTATCAAAAATATCATTTAAATTGACTTATTCAATCATACCCAATTCAGTATACTATCAGCCATTATGAAGATCGCATTAGTTGACATTCAAGGATTCACCGTAGATGGGTGGTTTGTTCCCAAAGAACTCAGCATTGAAATTGGCTTTAAACATTGTCATTATATATTTAAACCTCCACAACCGTTTGCTACATTAAGTAATCAAGATAAGAAGACTGCTGTGTACTTGGAGAAAAACGTGCATGGTCTTCGGTATTCTAATGGGGATGTTAAATATTCAAAAATAAATAAAATACTGGAATCTAAGTTGTTGTATGCAGCTGACTACATCTACGTTCGCGGAGAACAACAAGCAGAATTTTTAAGACACAAATGTTATATGCTTGACGTCTTTCCCATAATTATTGATGTTTGCAAGTTTGATGATTCTCCATACTCCACTGGAGGCTTTGCTCCACATGAATACCCCTGCCACGCTACTGGACTATTTTCCTGCTCCTCGATAAATGTGGATCACCTCCGCCAATGGTTGTGTAACAAAATATTACCTATATAAATTGGATTTTTTTAAATAAAAGATTAAAAGTTTTATTTTAGTTTTATTTTAACAGTTTTACATATTTATTTTAATGCAAGATGATTCGCATTTACGATTTAGAAGAAATTTTTTAATGATATTAATCGCTATAAAGGCATTTATTACGAATATAATACTTAAGAGTATAATACGAGAGTATAAGTTGGTTGTGATAAAGTATGTCTTCGAGGCGCTGGATGAGGTTGGATGCAAGAACCTTGATGCCTTTGTTTTCTGGCTCTCTTGGAGTTTCGAAAATATCTGACTACCTTCCATGTAACGACAATCAACATAACAATGAATAAAGTGACTAGTCCCGTGGTTAAATGAGGAATCCACTGATGGTTAGCAATGGTTTTCCACGTGTGTTCGGATATATGTTGGTCAAACTGCTCTGCCTCAAGTACAATATTTGGCAACTCATCTCCCCGAATATCTATATTATGTTTGGGAATGTTGTTCTGCCTTATGATTGGCCTCCGCATAAGCTCTTCAATGGGACTGACGGGAGTCTTTAAATAGCTTCTAATTGCTGTTTCCAATCCGTTACTGGATGTGAGTAACGTTATGTTTCGAGTCTGAGCACCGCATTTTTGGGACAGTTTTATAAAACTCGTTTGATCGATTATATGTTCAGATCGAGAACCATCGCACATTATAGCTAAATTTATAGCGTATGGTGGAATGACTAACCACAGGTTCGGTGTACTCATTTTCAACCAACTGGCTTCCTTTATCGTGTATTCTATTATATTGCAAGTGGTATTGGTAGTTCTATCATATAATTCATTAAGATACAGTTTGGTTGAGTATCCATATTATTGATTCTCATTGGTGAACATGCCAACTCTCCTTTGTTTAATTCTATACACCTTCTTTTATCTTCATATGTCACTTCAAAAGAATGTAAGTTATTGTAATCTACTGCAAGTAGATTCCTTGGGACCAACAACGAGCGCACAACACCACCTCTCACCGACAACAGAAGAGCTGTGACTCTCAGTAGGTTGTATCTAGTGTTGTCAATTATTAGGAAATAGCCAATAATGACGATGTCTCCTTCTTCACTTTGTATCTATTATTGGCTGCCTTCTTATATCTACTCCTTGTGGAAGGAACCTTGTAGCATTCGAAATGATTGACTCTATTTATCCAGGTTTTATAATATCTATGAAGTGTCCATGATTGTAATGAAGGTTTAATATTTTTTCGTATGTTTTCGAATATTCTTTTGCATATTCCATTGCACGGTTATAAGTCGTTTCCACTTTAAGTCGTATGTACTCTTTCTCTAATGTGTCAGCTCTATATGAGACATCACTTAGCCCCTTAGACATTTCCTTAGTTCCGTTTATCAGTGCTTCTCGGAACCTATTTAGATGTCCGTTTATTCTTTCTTCTGTAGAGTTAATCGAGGCTATTGTTTGTAACATCAGCTTCGTCTGATGTTTTGAATTTTTTATTAGATCCTTCTGATTTTCGTCCAAGGAATCTATGTCCCTGTATACTTCATCATTTACCCCAAATACTGATGTGAGGACTGTTCCTAGAAGACCCCTCTTCGGCCTTCTTTTGACTTCCAGATCTAAAGCTCGACTTATCATTTTTGCTCGTTCTTGTTCCTCTTTTAGCTGACTCGATAGTGAATCACAATTTATTATATTGCTTGTCTTACACATATCTTCCAGCGTTTTTACCATTGAATCTATCGTTTGTTCACCATCTAAATTTTTTTTCTTTTCTAGATAAGTTTTTATTCTAAATATCCCTCGATCTATGTATACATCGCTTAGATGCTCTGAATATAATCCGGGGGATGGGGTATAAATTTTGTACAAAACTGCATTTGATGGCTTCAAAAATACTAAAAATAGGATGCAAAACATAAATTTTCTCCACATACTACGTGCTCTATTTGTCTTTCGTGATGTTGGCTCTCGTACTATTGGTATTAACTTGTGTATAGGACGAGTAGTTACTTTTCCGTTCGCTTTTTGAACTGTTGCGATTCTTGTTAAACCTTCAGCTCCGGGATGTGTTTCGATTATCTTCGCTAGTGGCCATTTCCCCGGCGAGGTGTCCGGGTTTCTTTAGCGTTTTTATCTCTTCTGCATAATATAATTCTTGAGTATTCTTTATTACTCTTTGCAAGGTATTTTCTAATTCGTGAGGGGTAAGTTGTTCATGTTCTACCTCTCTTTTTTTGCATTTGTCTGCAAATCTAATGCATTGAGATAGTACTCGTTGCATTCTATTTAAATTTGAGAATCTTTCGCAGATGTCACTAATCTTGACGGTTGTGTTAGCTCTTATTTCTATTCTCTTTTTCTCTTCGTCGGTATCCAATCTCTCTGGCAGTGAAAACCTAATATTTGTTTGATTTAGCCAGATTGGCCCATTCCACCATAGGTCCATCCTCACTAAGTCCTTTGCTTTTATCCCTCTAGATAAATAGTCTGCTGGGTTTTCTTTTGTACCTACTTTAAACCAGCGATCAGGTTGTATGGTGCTTGTTATTTCCTTTACTCTGTTCGCTACAAAAGTTTTCCATCTATTTGGTTGTCCTTGTATCCACGCCAGAGTAATTGTGGAATCAGACCATGCATATATTTCCACATCACTGCGATTTAGCGCTTGAATTGTTCTTTTCATGAGTCTGCTAAGCAGAAATGCTGCACACAATTCTAACCTCGGCAGTGTTGTTAAACCTTTAACTGGTGCAACTTTTGTTTTGGCTACTATAAGGCTTGTTTTTACCTCAGGACATAATGTTCTAGTATACATTATTGCTCCGTATCCTTTTGTAGACGCATCAGCAAATCCGTGCAATTCTATTTTCCCTGAATTGGTAAGATTATTCCACCTAGGTATTACTATCTCTTCGAGGTGTTTTAGCTGTGAGTAATATTCAATCCATTGTTTTTGATAAGAATTATCCAATTATTTGTCCCAACTTATCCTTTTTGTCCACAAATCTTGTATGAATATTTTTGATTGCATTATCACTGGCGCAATCCATCCTAATGGATCATATATTTTTGCTATTTCCGATAACATCAGCCTCTTTGTTATTTTGTTATGTTCGGTTATAGTTACTTTAAATGTAATTACATCTTCAACCGGTAACCAGTGGATCCCTAGCGTTTTATGTATCTCTTCTGTGTCTAACGTTTTGAGATCGACACTTTTTAGATCCTCCGGTATGATTTCCATTAAATCTTGACTATTACTAAGCCATTTTCTTAATACAAAACCTCCTTTTTTAAACATTTCTGTTAACTCTGTTTGAGCTTGTTGAGCTTCAGCCAACGTTTCTGATCCAGCTAGTACGTCGTCTACGTACATGTTGTGTTTATCAATTTCCGCAGCTAGTGAATATTTTAATTTTTCGTCATTACATAATTCCTGTATCGTTCTTAATGCAAGGTATGGCGCTGCCTTCGTACCGTATGTTACTGCTGACAACTGATACTCCTTTATTGGTTCTTTTACAGACTGTCTCCATAATATCTTCTGGTAAACTTGATCTTCTTCAGCTATCTTTATTTGCCTAAACATTTTCTCTAGATCTGCCGTGTGTGCTATTTTGTACGACCTCCAATTTATTAATATATTTGTAAGATCTTGTTGCAACCGAGGTCCAGAGTGCATTACATCATTGAGGCTGATTCCTGTTGAACTTTTACTGGAAGCGTCAAACACGGCCCTGCATTTTGTTGTGATACTATCCTCTTTTATTACTGCATGATGAGGAAGGTAATATTTTTGCTTATTTATAGTTTCGGTTTTATTCAATTTCATGTGACCTAAGTCTTCATATTCCTTCATAAATTTCCTGTACTCTTTTTCTAGATTTCTGTCTCTTTGAAATTTTTTCTCTAATTGCAGCAGTCTCGCATATGCTTGCTGTTTTGAGTCCCCTAATAGGCTTGTATTAGAATTAAAGGGTATTTTAACTTCAAATCTTCCTTCGTTGTCCCTTTTTACTGTTCTTTTATAATATTCTTCACACTCTTTTTCTTCTACTGAAAGAGCATTGCTTTGATCTACTTCTTCTAACTCCCAGTATTTTTTTATTTGTTCATCCATTTCTCGTCTAGATATCATGCTGACTACTTGTATATTAGGGATATTCTCTTGCTGTGCTATCCCTGACATTATCCAACCCAATTTTGTATTTTGGGTGAGCAAACCATCTTTTGTTCGATCTACTCCGTCCAGTAATATCAAACTATATTCTTTGGCTCCTAATAGAATATCTATTGAACCTGTTTTATTAAAATTTGGATCCGCCAGGACTAAGTTCCTATGGTTCCTTTCTATCTCTTTCTCCGGTAGATTTTTTGTTATTTTTCGCAGTACAAGTGCTTCGATCTTCATTTGAAATTTATTTTCGAAATGTGCCTGTAAGTTTAATGTTACGCTCCATTTCGACGTTCTTTGGTCTTCATTGCCAATTCCAGATATCTGAGCGTGGACAGCCTTTCTTTTTATTCCGAGACTTGTAGCGGCCTGCTCCGTAATGAATGATGACTGCGAGCCTTGGTCAATCAATGCTCTCATCAATTGTGATCTTCCTTTTGAGTCTCTTACTCGTACTAATGCCGTTGCAAGTAGCACTTCTTCATTCTGATGACTTAAACAGCTCACGGTATTCTCTTGTCTCCTTAACGATCCGTCGTAATTGTTGTCACCTCTGGTCCCACTAGAATTGGGTCTATTTTGTGGCCTTCTGTTTTCAGAAGTTCTTCTGTTGTCATACTGACCTGACCCACTAGAATTTGATCTATTTTGTGGCCTTCTGTTTTCATACTGACCTGACCCACTAGAATTTGGTCTATTTTGTGGCCTTCTGTTTTCAGAATTCCTTCTGTTATCATACTGACCTTCTGACATGTGTAGTAATGAATGGTGCTGTCCACCACATTCTGCACATCTATGATAGGAATAACATGGTACTTCCCTTTTGTGTAGTAGGCATCTACCGCACCATTGCTTTTCCTTTACGATTTTGTTTCTTTCACGTACTTGTTGACGTAGAAACGTTGTACATTTCAACAGTTTATGTTCTTCATGACACACCACACAGGTTATCTTCTTCTTTACCTGTTGTCTATGATCTGTTCCTTTCCTTTCTGTTTCCAACATCTCCAATGTCTGGAATCTTCTTTGTAGAAATTCCTGTGTTGACTTATATGTCGGAATGTCCCTACTGTCTTGAATTGACGTTTCATATAATCTCCTGGTTTCTGTGTCCCACTTTAACATACTTATCCTTGCTATAAGAGGGCTCCAGGACTCTGTCATTATACCTAGTCCACTAATAGCTTCTAAGCATTCGTGGAGAGTATCATGTAATGTTTTCAGCGCTTTTGCTGACGTTTCTTTTATCTCCGCAGCCTGAAGTATCTTGTCTATTAATATAAATAGATTCATCCTTGGATTATCGTACCGATCTTGCAACATTTTCCAGGCAGCACTGTAGTTTGCTTCTGTTGTATTTAAATGTTGTATTATTCTACTTGCTTCTCCTCGGAGGCTTGTCTTCAGATACTGCATTTTTTCCACATTTGATAGTTGGTTATTCTCATGTATCAAACGTTTAAAAATATCATAGAATGTTACCCAGGATTCATACCTTCCCTCAAAACAGACTTTTGTTTTTCTTGCATCCTTCCGCCTCTAATCTCTTATTTTCTTTTATGATCGACCGCACCCTTCTTCTCATTGCATAAAATCTTTCTATTTCACTTTCTTCTAGTGTATCCTGTTCATTGTCCACAGTTATTTCCATTATTAAAGCATCTATTTTTTGTACCTCTTCTTTTAAATCTTCTTGTATATCTTCATCGGTTTCGTCGTCTTCCAATAAATGATGAAGTTTTCCCATCCTAATTTCTACTTCTCTAATTTTTGTCGAAGACGTACGAATTTTTAATAAAATCCTCTAAAGTATTTTTCGTTTCTTCATATCTTTTTTGTACTTGTTCGTAAAAGTTAGATGTAAAATATTTATCAACTCTCGAACCCTTCTCTTCAATTTCTGTGTTTTGATCTTCAAAGTCGTTCCACAATTCATCAAATGTCTGTCTTTTGATGTTTAAGTATTCTCTCGTTCGTTTTTCTTTCCGAAGTTTTCGAAAATTATTTAAAAGCTTTGTAATTTCTTGACCTAGCTTTTCTTGATCTAAATAATCGCTCCATTTCAAACGTATATAAGTTTGACCTAAATTCAACTTTTAAAGTCTCAGCAAGATTACCTTAGACAATAACGAATGAACTTGTCTAACCTCGCTGACACGGCTTATTGTACAAATTAAAGAATGTAATATTATCACTTGTAACCAGAGAGAAAAAATTCTTTATATAAAAAATGCAAATACTACAAAATACTATATATTTGGAATGAATGAACTCTGAATGTGTATAAAAATAACGATTTGTTACGATATTTCCCTATATTAGGAAAATCAAAATTATCGAGTATAATTAAAATTAAAATAATTAAGCTATTAGATTTGAATTAGCTGTAGAAAAACTATTACTTTTTTAAGTAAAAACGTATGCAGAATAAAAAAATTTCAATTAAGTATTATTAAATTTGAATCTTAAGTTTCTTTAATAATCTTTTTAATTTATAAAAAAAATGCACTGCTCTAAATGATAATATTCAAAAACTTACAGTTTTATCCCGACGTTCACTTGTATGTTCCTGCTACCTTCTTAGAACTGCTACTGGAACTGGTGAGCTGGATCTCTGGATGCTACTAGATTTTTCTGCTGGAAACTGGATCTCCAAACTGGTGGAACAGTAGACTTAAGGACTGCTATTCAGGTTCTCTTGTGATCAAAGGCTCTCGTAAGGCTCCTACCCCTAATTTTGGTGCTTTCTGATCTTTTTAATTTCTTTTTTCTTTTCTCCACACTTCGAATTCGATCGTCGATCTTGTACGGAACTGGGAAACAGCTATTTAGGTCGCTAAGGGTCGTCTCCATCGAAGCTCCAAACCAATTAACGCCCTTTTGATGATGTTTTGTCGAAGGACCAATGGAAAATTTCGAACGTAGTTTTGAGGTTCGAATCGGTTTGTAAATGCCTATTTGTCCGCTTCTTGTCGATCGACGATGATAGGTATAAAAAAGGTTGAAGTTGTGGAGTAAAAGTGTTGATTTATTGACAGCTACTGGTAATTACACAATATGATGTTCGTTAGGTAACTACTTATGATTGACTGTACTCAAATGAACTCAAATCCCCAATTTATAATCTCACAAATATTTCATACCTAAGCATAGAGGTTAATGCTTCCTATCATACCATACTAACAAACTTTGCTTACACTACAATTTAATCTACGCCTTAATTGCGACAATTAGGAAATTCAATTAGAAAATATATTATTCGGCAATTTATTTAGTTGTAGGTAAATGAACTAATTATTAAAATATTATACGATATGGTTTTACAATGTCACTTATACACGGTGAAACTATAATAGATTAAGAAGTTAAGAATAATGTGAGATTACAAATTAAGGGGTTAATTTGTGATTGACCAACCATGCTCGATTCAGTTTTGGGTCTGGCCATTCGAAAAGACATAATTAAAAACTAACTCAGTTAAATTTTCAAGTCCCTAGGTGCCTCTGGGGGTTCGCTGTGGAAAAAAACGTATTTAAAAAAAAATTTTTTTGGGCGCTGTATTGCTGCAAAAAATCTGAAAAATTCATGAAATCGTATTTTAATAATACAAAACTGCTTGATTTTTTTCAGATTTTCAGCTTGAAAATTGAGCCCAATAAAAATATTTGAAATTTTCAGTGATATTTTAGGTTATGTCGGAAATTTTTGGTCAACTTTAAAACAATGTTTTTTTATGGGTTTTTTCCCCTTATTTCGAAAGGCATAGGTATTATTATCATTTTCATCAACAAAATACACATATATTAATGATAATTCATATTGTTTTATGTATTCCTATCTTTACAATCGAAATAAGCTATTAAAACTATTCTTTTTTCCTACAGCATACTCCAAAAACCGATAAACCCTGTTTTCTTCATGTTTTTACTACATAACCTTAAAAGATTCCAAAAAATGAATCGTGAATTAGAACGCACTTGTACACTCAAAATTTGTGGAATTTTAAGCTAGCAAATATATCTATATACGTGATATTATATCACAATGTACATACATTTATACACAGACGCATATCTATATAGTTCCATGACTTTTGAGATCCTTGTTATATACATTCATAAGCTCGTACCACGCTCGTTCATGCCTTACTCTTCCGCTTAGATACAAGAGCGTTATACCCATGCTTATATCATTATTCTTTTATTTTATATTTACTTAACTGTTTTGAAGTTCATGTCTTAGCCCTACATCCCGCATATCCAGACAGCCTGATTGTAACAGAAAACATGGCGTTGATAGTTGCGCCGCACGGTAGTTGACATTACGCGGCGCAACTACCAACGCCATGTATATCTGTTATAATAGGGCTCTCATTATATATCGCTCTTAGTGCGTTTGCGTGTGTAGGGCCATATCCTCTGTATCGCTCTTAGTCAGTTTGCGTGTTACGGCCTTTATATTTTCGGCGGGGCTTTTCCTCAAATGTTCAATGGCTCTCTGTTTTTGTGTTTATTTTGAATTGATTTTGAATTTGACGGCAGAATTGTGTCGTGTCTAAAATAACAGGCAACAATAACCAGTATTATTGTTAAATTAAGAACTGGATCATCAAATAATTTTATTTCATCAGTTTTCGGGATAGATAATGAGATCAAAATATCTGATTTTTGCGAGTCTGTAATCAATTCATTCGAGAGAGATGTATTGCCACAATATTTAGGAGTAAAAAGTCTCGTGAGAGAAGACTTAATCCGTAACCATACTTCTGTTTATGCCATAAAGTTATTTAATTTGACGGATGATCAGCTCACATTAATTTTCGATGGAGCTTATTTAGCTCACCAAAAAAGCAGAAATAATTGGTATCAAAGAAAACCATATTCGGGACAGAAGAAAAACCGTTGTGCAAGCCGTTTACCATCTACACAACAGACGGGTTTGTTGTAAATCTACCCGGTCCATTCTTAGCTACAGAAAATGATGGAAGCATCATGAAGAAGGTTATGGAAGATCCAAATGGAATAAGGTCACTTATGAAAAAAGGTGATGTTTGTATTGTAGATAGGGGCTTTAGAGATGTCGTATCCTATTTAGAAGATCTTGGCTTCAAGGTTCTGATGCCTGCATTAAAAGGAAAAAGACCAAGTTTATCCACAGCTGAAGCTAATGAATCTCGTTACGTTACGAAACTAAGATGGGTAGTAGAAGCTGTCCACGGCATTCTTGGAAAAAAATATAAGCTCCTCCATCAACAATTGGATACTAAATTGTCTCCAAAAGCTGGAGCATATTGCAGAATTGCATGTTTCCTTAATAACCGTTATGGAAAAAGATTATATAGCAATCAAGAAGGAGACCTTACGAAAGTAAACGACCAAGAGGAAGACCACAGATGAAATGGGTTGACAACATTAAAAGAATAGCCGGAACAAATTTGAAATATGTTGCTCAGGATAGAGACCGATGGAAGGAGTTGGGAGAGGCCTATGTCCAAACATGGACGACAGAAGGCGAAGAAGAAGAAGAAGAGCGATAAAGAAGAAGATGAAGAATTAATAAAACAGAGAATGAAAGAAAAGAGAAAGGCGCCAAACAAAGAAAATGGAATACATATATGTTTAAAAATCCTAAAAAGAAGAAAGAGTACCAGCAGAAAATAAAAGTAATATTAAATGAAAGAGGAGAACAAAACAACATTGAAGAAGAATGGAATATCATCAAAACAACAATTACAAATATGGCAAAGGAAACATTAGGTGAAACCTCAAGCCAAAGAAACGAGGAATGGTTTGACCAAGATTGCCAACAAGTAATAAATAGCAAAAATATAGCTAGACAGAAATGTCTACAAAGGGATTCCCGATCGAATAGAAAGGCATATGAAGAACTCAGAAAAGATGCAAAGAAAATATGCAGAAGGAAAAAGAGAGAAATGTTAAATAGAAAAATACAACAAATTACAGATTATAATAACAGAAGAGAGGCTAGAAAATTTTACAAGGAAATCAAGCAATGCACCCAAGGATACATAACAAGATCAACAGTTTGCAAGGACAAAAATGGGGCAATTATCAGCGAGAAAGAGGAAATAATGAAAAGGTGGAAGGAGCATTTTCAAGAGCTGTTAAATCCAGAAAAAGAACAAAACGAAGATGAAGAGATAATTCACCACACAGCAGAACAACTAGTTGAGCAACCAACATTGGAAGAAACGGTAAACGTCATAAAACATCTAAAAAATAACAAAGCACCTGGCACAGATGGAATAACTGCAGAACTGATAAAGAATGGTGGACATGCGCTATGGAGGCGTATCCATAAACTAATCGACCGCATATGGACACTAGAAGTCATCCCAGAAGATTGGAAAGTGGGAATCATACTTCCTATGTACAAAGGGGGAGACAAACGACTCTGCAAAAATTATAGGGGCATAACAGTTTTAAATGTCATCTACAAGATATTATCAGGAATTATATGTAGCCGCCTGGAATCGTTTTCGGAGGAGATTATTGGTGAATACCAATGTGGCTTCAGACCAAAGAGGTCAACTATTGACCAAATACATATGTTAAGAGGTATACATGAAAAATGTGTTGAATATAACATACCTATTTACAACTTGTATATCGATTTCAAACAGGCGTTTGATGGAGTAGATCGACAAAAGATGTTAAAGCAACTATCTATGTTAGGGATACCCAATAAGTTGGTTAAACTTATACGAATGACTCTGGAGGGTTCCAAAGCTATGGTGAGAATAGATGGAGATATGACGCAGGCCTTTGATATTGAAAATGGAGTTAGACAAGGGGATGCCTTATCAACAACACTTTTTAATCTAACTTTCGAAGCTGTTGTTAGAAAACTGGATATAAACGGCTGTATTAATACAAGATCTATGCAAATATGCGCATATGCGGATGATGTTGCCATAATAAGCCGCAACAAAAGTGTATTAAGCGAAAAAGTTATAGAACTGAAACGAGAAGCTGCTACGTTTGGTCTATATATAAATGAAAGCAAAACAAAATATATGGAGTGCACAAAATCGAATAAACATGAGAATCTGAAGGTAGACAACCATACCTACAAATATGCCTCCACTTTTCCCTACCTAGGCTCAATAATAAATGACAACAACAACATCAGTCAAGAAATACAAGCACGGATTCTTAGCGGTAATAAGTGCTTTTATGCATACAAAGACTTAATGAAAAGTAAGTTACTGAATCGTGAGTCTAAGCTGAGAATCTACAAAACAGTAATTAGACCAGTGGTCACATATGGATGTGAAACGTGGACCCTCTCAACCACTGATGAAAATCAACTGAGAATATTTGAGCGCAAAATACTAAGGAAGATATTTGGACCAACCCAATGCAGCGATGGTTCGTGGAGAATTAAAATGAATCACGAGCTGGATGAACTAATGCAGAGCGCAGATATTGTCAGATTTGTAAAGTCACAAAGACTAAACTGGCTTGGTCACCTAGAAAGAATGCCAGATAATCGAGCTGTAAAAGTAGTCCAGAGATGGAAGCCCCAAGGAAACAGAACAAGAGGAAGGCCCCGTAAAAGATGGATAGACGACGTAGAGAGGGATCTTAAAACCATGAACATCAGGCAGTGGCGAAGGAAAGTATCCGACAGGGCAGAATGGAAGAACATTGTTAAGCAGGCCAAGACTCACAAAGGGTTGTAGCGCCATTAGAAGAAGAAGAAGAATAAAACAGAGAATGTTGAATTAGAGTAAAGTGGATAACACATTGGCTAAAGAAGCTGAAACAGCAAGGTGGTCTAGACGAAGTACGACGACAACCAAGATAACATCGCGAGAAATTCTTGATTTTCCAGAGATGACAGAGAGAGATCTCAAAATATTCTTTTCGGGTACGTACCAGTTAGGTCAAGCTGTATGTTACCTAGCTACGTTATTGTTATTGTTGAGTTATTAAACGATAGAAACGAAATTAATTTATAATACATCCGAACGAAACCGAATATTATCAAGGTTTTGATAGAATCCAGACATATAAAAAAAAATTTATAAATGTTACATTGAGTATAAGCCAGAATCTATTGGCTACCATGTAATTTTACGCCACTCGTGCGATTGTGCTAATGGATTGAGAACTGTTGGATCCTGCTCACATGTTGCTGCTATTATATATATTATTTAAGCAATGCTAGGTACAAATCGGACATTATTAGACCAGCTAAATTTCTTTCAGAAATATTTGGTGAAATGGAGATTGATCCGGTAATCGACGAGGATAGTGAAAAATATTAATAAAATGTAATTATTCTGTCATTCAATGTATCTAGATTAAATAGAATATTGTAAATATTGATTGTTAATTAGTAAATATATGAATTTTCTTTACATCTAAAAAAATATTTTGTTTTCCTGCGTACGATCAGCTGTAATAATTAATTAAAAGATATCAAAAATATGGTTGTAATATGTGTTATATAAATGCCATATGTAAAGGTGGCTGAAGTCCTAAAAGGTAATGTAATGACAGTTACCTGTTAGGACAGTTGTCATCTAGGCGCCTGTCAGTAGCAGCACCGATACTACACTATAAACGGCCACCTTCGTTTGCTGTGATTGGTCACAGCATAAGGGGTGTCTATGCTGTGGATTGGTCGGCATTTTCATCTGATTTTGAATTTTTCAGGTTATGTATCTCTCTGTTTGGCGCTTAAACATCTATGATTAGGCGGTTTTATACCAATTTGCCAATAAGCAAGCACACATAAAATTTTAATTTAAATTTTTGTCATTTATTTTTAAAAATCTGTTCGTTAGAACACCATATTTAATTACCTAAGACTTTGTTTTAGCAAGCAATTATGGATTCTGTCTATACATCTACTTCAAGAAGCCCTATTCCATCTACTTCAACAAGCTGTGAAATTAACTCAGGAGCCTGCCATCTTTGCAGCAAAATATTTAAAAATATGGAATTACGAAATCGTCATATCAAAAGAATACATAAAATAGATGTGTCGATTAAGAAAATTAATCACATTATTTGTCCCTTATGTGAACAAGAAACTAATTTAAAAAGCCATGAGAACTTACGAAAACATTTAAAGGAGAACCACCAGGTGAGTATTGAATTAATAACTTTTGAATTTTCTAGTTTACAAGAATATGAGACATGGAAAGACATGCAGAAATTGGAGACAAATTATGCTAAACAGAGAGCAGTTCTTTAAAAGGAGTATAAGATAGTATATTATCATTGTAACAGAAGTAACTTGAATGGTAGGTCCAGAACTTTGTTACTTCAAATAATTGAAACTTATACTAATCTATATTTAGGATATAAGCCCAACTATAAAATTAGGACGGAGAAATCTGGTGGATCAAATAAAATTAAAGGAGTGTGTCCCTCCAGGCTGACTTGCAAACTGAGAGATCAAGGACAAGTTTCAGTCAGTTATTGGAAAACACATGTTGGACATAAAGAGGAATTAAGAACCATGCATCTGTCAAAAGCAGAAGAAAAAATGATTGTAGAGAAGTTAACATCTGGGGTGCCATTTAGCAGAATTTTAGAAGATTCAAGAAAATTGGAAACACCAAAACTAGAAAGACTTGCCCTATTAACAAGTAAAGATCTCTCAAATTTGTCCAGGAAGTATAATACATATAAGAAACGAGATCAAAATGATATGGTAGCAACGGCTTTAAAGGTTCAGGAATGGAATGATAACAACAAGAATTACGCCTTCTTATTCAAGAAGGAAGGTAAAGACCAATCATTTTTTTTATGTCTACTACAATTATAATTAATCCTATTCCAATTTGGTAATTTTGTAATGAAGGTGCTGATTTATGGGGCAAACTTACTAGTTTTTTATTTTACTAGACAACCCTTTTTTGGGTCTTAGTCTGTTTAAGAATATCTGTCCATTCTGATCTATCTCACACTTTGCTCTTCCAGTTTTTGATTTTTAAAATTTTCATGTCTTGCTTTATTTGTTCCTTATATCTAATCTTCCTTTAGTTTTATTTCCAACCGGAATTATTTGTTTATTTTGGAAGGGATTACATCTTCTTTTATTTGTGCTACACTTTCTTTATACTGAAATTGTCCTATTTGTATGAATGTTATGATATCCAGATCCTGGTATTCCCTTTATAGTTAAACTGTATATCTTCTTATCCACATACAATTTTCTGTTACTGGTTTATATATGTGGCTCAAGATTTATCTTTCAGAATTAACCTATTGGCTTTCTTCACTTTTAGTAAGTGTGCATGTTTCAGATACATATGTGAATAACTTATTAAGGTTTTATATAATTGGCACTTAGTTTTTTCTTGTATTATTACCTGACTGTTGTTGTTTAATTAAGCCATGGCAACCCTTATTGGCTATGGATATTCTTCTACATAATTATTTGTTAACACTAGTATTACATATAACTAGTTATCTTATATAAGTTTGTTACACTTCAGTGCTATACTCTTATATAGTTAGGTGTTATCACTGAGTACCTGCTGTTTTGCTGCTACATGTATTTTATTTTAGCTTGATTGGTTTTCAGTTTACTTGTCCATGCAGTTTGTTCTATCTGATTAAGTTCCTCTATAATATTTTATATTGTTATTACTATTATGTTAACATCATTTTTGCAAAAGCTAGTTGTCTGCATACTTATTGATTATCATTTCTCATGAATTTACTCTTTCTATCTTCTTAAGTATCTTTTGCTTCTACTTATCTCTTCCCACATTGTTGCTGCTTCCCTTGACATGCTGCTTTTTCTTTCAGTTATTAATTTATATTCTTAGTCAAACCATTAACTTCTTTGTTTTTTATGCATGCCTATTACTTCTTTGGATGCATACCTTATGGCATTTTACAGGTTCCCCATTCCTCATTTATGTTTTCATGCCTTACTTTATTGTATAGTCTGTTGTTGAAGGTTCTTTTGTATTCTTTATTTTTGTTTTCATTTTAGAGCCCTTCTATATGCTACCTTTTCCACAAATCACATGTTTTAACACATCATGGGCTCAGTACTATACTAGGAGACTCAAATTGTTGGGGTTTTAAGTTATCTTTTTTAAATAAGAACTCAACTCAACTCATCAACTCAAAAAATAGGACGAATGATTACCTATTAAAATATACAATAAAATTTCAGTCTCTTACCATTAATTTATCTTTAATTATCTCTAAACTATAAATTTTCGGTAAACTATAATTTTGGGGTTTTATATTTATTAGGAGAACAACATGATGTACTTAAAAAAGAAGATTTTGCCTTAGGATTTATGAATTCTGTAATGGAAGATAAATTATTAAGAGAATTCCCTAGCATAATTTGTATGGATGGTACACAAGGCACAAACAAGAGGGGAATGGATTTAACAGTGGTGCTTATTAAAGATGACAGGAATACAGGATTTATAGTTGCGTTCTTACTGTCAAACAGATTGGACCAACTAGTTCAAGAGGTTTTTTTAGGTATGTATTATATGAGTAGTGGCAATTTATGATTAGTAAGTAAAAATAATTTTCAAAAACTTTTAGGTGCCCTCAAAAACAGAATGCAGACCGGAATTCATGCTGAACATTTTATGAGTGACGATGATGGAAAATATTATAATGCATGGGTGAATATTATGGGCAACCAACCAAAAAGGCTTTTATGTACCTGGCACGTCGTGGGAAATTGGAATATTCAAGGGAAGAAGAAAATAATGGATCCAATTTTGAAGAAACAGATGAAAACTGAGATGAAAAGAATTATTAATGAAACAGATGAAGATCGATTTATGGAGTTGTGTAATAAATATATAATCAAATTGCAAGAGGCAAATGAGATAGATTTTTTTAATTATCTGGCACGGTAAATAAATATATGAAATCATACATTTTAAGTCATCCTTAAGTATATTTTTTTTGTAGGTATTACTTTCAGAATGAAAAGAGAATCAAAATATGGGCCCATTGTTACAGAAGAAATTCAGGAATAAATACAAACATGGCGATAGAATCTTTCAACAACCTACTGAAGACAAGCCACCTTAGGAGAAATGCTGGAGTATCAATCGAGAAGTTGTTGGACACAATCGACGATCTAGTGGACATCAAAATGTGGAAGAGGATTATAGACATTGAAAGACCAAATGCGAACAATTATCAAGACAGGGTTATATCAAAAGCACACAAATTGGCAGAAACGATGAAAAACAAAGTGGAGGTTAAGAGAAATGTGAAGGTATATGGTCAATTTCAGGTAAAGTCATTTAGAGATCCTAATAAATTATATAATGTAAATATAAGGCAAGTATGTGAAAATGAATGTAAGACATTGTATTGTAGAGTATGTAAAATTTGTATTCATCGCTACCAGTGTGAGTGTGCTGAATATGTGGTGAGGAATACCTTGTGTAAGCATGTGAACTTGGTGAGAATGCATGAGGAGCGTGAGGGAACTAACTCTGTTTTAGATGATGCTGCAAGGTGTTTGGCAGAAACTTCAATTATCAAATCAAAGCATCAGGAGGAAATTAATGAGTTTGTCAAAGGGAAGGTAGAACAGACAAATGTGATCCAGGAAAACACCAAGCAATGTCTTCAAAAAGAAAACGTCAAAAATGTCATAGACAGCTTAGATGACTTAGATGATGAAATTTATACAGAAGCACATGACGATATTATGAGAATTGCTCAAAAAGCAAAGCGTAAGATGAAGGAAAAATATCAGGAAACCACTAAGGATATTACAAAGAAGCGAAAAATGGAAAAGCAGGAATATTTTCCTTCCAATAAAAAAAGAAACTGATTAAAAATTAAATTTGAACCATTCTTGTAGCTCACATGTATTTTGTGTTTTTGTATCTGTATTGAACTTTTATCATAGTTTTATAGGCTTATTTACAAGAGAGTTAGTTAATTTAACATTATTATATGTTTACTTGATAAGTAATATATGTAGTAAAATTTCATAAAAATATATGTATAAATGCTTAGTTTAGGCCTGAATTTTAAAGTAGTGTTAAGCAATGTTTTTGTAGACTTTTATATTAGAATGTTATTTTTAAATCGGGATGTACTGGGCCCTAGGCGAGGTTTAGAGGGGTTTTCCTTCGCCATTACACCAATAACGGCCCCCCCTCCTTTGATTTCCCAGATTTTTAATAAACAATAAAGACATTTTAAACATAGCTATTTAGTGTTTTATTTGGTTTGCAATAGTTATTTCCAGTAAACATCTGCTTCATTTTGTTGACAATGATAATTTTTCATAGCACTCAATTCACAAGATATCTTTTTATTATCCTACATTTGTGGTGAAATCTAACAGAATTTAGTGTAAGGTTATAAAAAATGAAAATGGATAAACGTCAATTTGGATTTATGCAAGGCAAGTCTACAACAGCAATTTTTGTTATAAGACAGCTAAGAGATAGACTTGCATAGTATTATTAATCTTGAGAAAGCACATGACGAAGATATCAGAAACCTACTGTGGTAGAGATTAAGTAGGAAAGGAGTGCCGGCTGAATATGTGAGTGATGTATGAGCAAGTAACAACTATAATAGTGTTAAAACAACTATTATAGTGTTAGAACGATTGCAGGTGAAACTGCCAAATTTTGTGTGAAAATAGGGCTTCATCGGGGTTTCGTGTTAAGCCGATATTTATTCTCATGTGTGCTGGATTAGATAACTGAACCTCCTTGGTATTACTAGAAAAGACTAGAGTAGTGGAGACAGGTCCTTGAAGAAAAAGGATTAAAATTAGGTAAACAAAATATTTAGAATATTCTTTTAAAGATGGTATTCCAAGTCCAGATAGAGTCATTAGCTTGGATAGACAAGAACTCCCAAAAGATGATAATTTTAGGATCGGTATTACCGTTTTATCTATAATATTTCAATTAAAGATAAACGAAAGAGGCAAATTGGGTGATGTGTGATAAAAAAGGTACCTACCAAGAAAACTAAAAGGTAAGTTGTATAGGACTGCCTTAAGACCGGCTATGATGTATGGTACTGAATGTAGGACAGGAAAAAAAGGGATGAAGAGGAATTGCATTTTTCTGAAAAACCATAATCTCATACAAAAAGCGGAGAGATACTTAGTAACTGGAAGGGAACAGAAAAGTTTAGAGGAAAATAATTAGAGAAGCCGATCCCACATAGAGAAAGCTAAAGAGAATAATAATGTTAATGAATGTTCTAGAAATAAAAATGATAAGAGGAACATCTAAAACTTAATAAAAAAATTACCTAATCAAAAAAATTAAAACAATATCTAATATAAAAAGAATCACTAGCATATCAAAATAAAATACACACAATTCAGAATTTAATTTTACCTACATAAGACCAAAAGAAAAAAAATTACATTTCTAATAAAACTATATAGCCAGCTTAATCCTAAAATGTGAATATCATCCACTTTGTACCAATACCACAGTATACGTCAATTGTCTTTTTAATAAACATGAAACCCGCCAATTTTTAAATTGGGACCCACCCACCAACCAATCACAGTAAACGTAGGTGGCCGTTTATAGTGTAGTCTGAAGCACCGTAGCAGCCGCAACACTTAGGTTAAAAGTTATTGATAGACATAGACATGTGTTATGTATTCTTGAATAAACAGCTATACTAAAGATATCTAATGTTTATTTTAAGTCATATCTTACATGGTGTCAGGTCGGGCCGGGGTTTAATCGAGTAGTGAGTTGTGTCTAGAAGAAAAATGGAAAATCAATTTAAACCCCCAGAACCCCTTGTATTAGATGATGGCAATTTGGCGGCAAACTGGAGGAGGTTCTCTCAAAAATTTAACCTCTACATGGACGCCACCGATTTAGAAGATAAGCCTGAGAAAAAGAGACTGGCCACATTCTTAAGTTTACTGGGAGATGATGGATTAGAATTGTTCAACACTTTCACATTTAATGTAGAAGGAGACGATAAAAAGTTGCAACCTGTCTTGGATAAATTTGAAGAGTATTGCTCCCATAAGTCTAACGTAATTTATGAGCGGTTTAAGTTCAACAGCATTGTCCAAAAAGAGGGACAACATTTTGATAGTTTCGTGACTGAGTTAAAGAGAGCAGTGAAAAAGACTGAGTATAAAGATCAGGACGACATGGTTAGAGATAGAATTGTTATTGGAATAAAAGACAAACAAACACAAGAAAGTCTCCTAAGAGAATCCAAGCTGACATTACAAAAGGCTATTACAACATGTGGACTAAGTGAAAGCAGTAAAATCCAAGCAAAAGCGTTTACAGCTGAATCAACAGTGGATGCAGTGAGTTCAAATAGAGGTACATCACAAAAAGTCTGGAGTTATTGTGGGTTCAAACATCGAGGAAGAAAGTGTCCAGCATATGGCAAAACTTGTGCCCGTTGCCAGGGTAGAAACCATTTTGCTGGAGTGTGTAGTAAGAGCACCAACGGTCTGGAGAAAAGAAAGTCGGTGAGCAGGAAGGGAGTACATGAAGTAAAAAACCAACATAGTGGTAGTGAAAGTGATGATAGTGAGTTGTTTATCAATTGTGTTAAAACTGTAGGTTTATTGAAATATGGAAGTTCTCAGAATGTCTGGAAGCAGAAAGTTCAGGTAAAAAATTGCATAGTAGAATTTAAGTTAGATACTGGTGTAGAAGTAAATGTTCTGCCTCTTGAGTATATTCAAAATCTTGGTATAAAAAAAATAAATAAAAGTAATGTTACAATAGTTTCTTATGGTAATGATGATTTTAAAATAAAACCTGTAGGAGAAATTATAATTAATTGCAAGGTAGAGACTGCATCTTCAGATATTAAATTTATTGTTGTTGATGTTCAGAACCAAGTACCTTTGTTGGGGTTAGATGCTTGTATTAGTCTCAATCTCATTAAGCGAGTAGGAAGTTTAGATGTAGACTTCAAAACTATGGCTAAAGTTGTAGAGGCATATCCCACAGTTTTTCAGGGGCTTGGACAATTCCCTAATGATTATCACATTTCATTGACAGAAGGTGCAGTTCCTCATGTTCAACCAGTTCGTAGGGTTCCTCATGCATTACATAAGAAATTAAAAGATAAATTAAAACAACTAGAAAATGAGTGTATTATCAGAAAGGTAGAGAAACCCACAGAGTGGTTAAACCCACTTGTAATTGTGGAAAAGAAAAACAAGGATTTAAGGTTATGCTTAGACCCTAAGTACCTGAACAAAGCTATTAAAAGAGAATACTTTTTGATACCCACAGCAGATGAAATTGCTGCAAAATTGTGTAACAAAGAGTATTTTTCAGTTCTGGATATGAAAGATGGGTACTTTCAAATTAAACTTGATCAGAGTGCAGATTATTGTACTTTTGGCACTCCCTTCGGTAGGTATCAATTTTGTCGTTTACCTTTTGGAATATGCTGAGCCCTAGAAGTCTTTCAAAGAAAAAACTATGAAATATTTGGTGACATTGAAGGTGTTGGTTTATATTTTGATGATTTGATTATTACAGGTGCTAATGAAGCAGAGCATGACCAAAACCTTCGCCTTGTACTAGAACGGGCCCTAAAGCAAAACCTTAGATTCAATAAGGAAAAAATTCAATTCAAGTTAAGTAGTGTTAAATTTTTAGGTCAGATTTATTCCAAACAAGGTGTTGAATTAAATCAAGTAAATGTAAAACCTATTCTAGAAATGCCAACACCCGATAATAAATCTGATCTGATGAGACTATTGGGGATGGCAAAGTTTTTGGGCAAATTTGTACCTAACATGTCAAAAGTCACAGCCCCATTAAGAGAACTAACAAAATTAGATGTCCCTTGGCACTGGACTGGTATTCATGATAAATCTTTGTTTCAATTAAAACATTTGCTAACAGCATCACCAGTGCTAACATTTTTTGACCCATCTAAAGAAATAGAAATTGAAACTGATGCCAGTAAAGATGGGTTAGGCGCTTGTTTGCTGCAAGGTGGCCATCCAGTGGCCTTTGCATCTAGGAGCTTAAGCACAACTGAGCAAAAATATGCTCAGATTGAGAAAGAAATGTTAGGAATAGTTTTTGCTTTTCAAAAATTTCATTATTTTGTGCATGGTCACAATGTGCTTGTTAGTTGTGATCACAAACCTCTAGAATCAATAGTTCGTAAAGATATATGTGCATTATCTCCACGTTTGCAAAGAATGCGTTTACGGCTATTGCATTATGACTTAAATGTAGCATATAAACCTGGAAAGTATCCGTATATTGCAGATACATTATCTCGGGTATTTTTACAAGAAGGCGGTCTGAAGTCAGATGCTGAATTTCAGTTTGCAGTTCATGCTGTAGTAAATAATGTTGCTATGTCTGATACTATAGATAAAGTCACGTTGAGATGGCAGTGTACGGATATAGGATAACAGCGTTGCCAATTCTACTGCCATTGTAAGTTTTGCTACTTTTGTAAAATAAGCAGGGCCAAACTCACGGTAAACTAAGATATGTTTAGGTAAGCTAAAGTTGTTAATAGAAAATTCGTGAATGAAATAAATGGTAATAATTCCTAAAATGCTTTTATACATAATACCGCAGTTAATAGGGAAAAAAATATGAAAAATATTCTACAGGTTTTTTAATGTTCTAAACGGTAGATAAGGGATAACTGATGATAATTCCTTGAAGAATTACAGCCAATTTTGCTTTGTTTATTTTTTAAAGAAAGATGAAGTTTGGAAAAAATCATTTTTTTGCCTATTTTGTTCCTCGTGCATTTTAGGGAAAAATGTTTCAAATAAAGGTTGCAGATCTTAAACAGTTTTTTAATTTTTTAGTTTGTAAATTAAAATACATAAACAAATGACTGAGATAATTGCAAAAAACCCCTAATTGAGGCCCCTAGAACACAAGGGTGTAAGTGCAGTTGCTTATCACTTAGCAACTGATATCTAACAACAGGCACGTACTTTTGGCTTCAAACTTTCTACATTAACAACAATAACACCATCAAAAATTACATGTCATTGAAAACATGCTGAAAACTGAAAAAGTGCTACCTAGGTTTTTAAATTTATATCGAACTTTGAACAAAGATTTTTCAAAACTTTGTTTTTGGCACTTACACCCCTTGTGTTCTAGGGACCTCAATTGTGCACTAATTTATTAAATGTTCATAACTTTATTTTTTGCATAATGACGTCTAATATAACTACTTGAAATTATGTCGATTAATGAGTTATTTAAGTGTGCTACATTTCAACCAGATCAACTAAATATTTTATTACCTTTACTGATAAAAGAATACCCCCGAAAAACAATTTTCAATCATCTTCATTTTCATAATCTAGTTCATCTTCAGAGTCATCGTTTAATGAAATTCTAATAGGTTCAATGTCATCTTGAATGTTGTCTACTGTCCAAAAATATTCTCCAATTTTATAACATGGTTGACGTAATTTTTCCAATGTCCATTGTTCTGTACTTTATCATAACCTTCATAAATCAATGTTTTAACGTCGTTTTGTTTGAAACTTGAATTCTTAGAGGACACGTACCGTTTCACTTCACTCCACACCATTTCTATTGGGTTCAGTTCACAGTGATAAGGCGGAAGTCTTAAGATATGTACATCTACGCGGCATTGTTCGTCACTGTGATTCCTGTATTTTTCACCAATACAATCAATTTTGTATTTGTCATAAATATTTTTAAATACATTAGCAGTTTCCAGAAGTTCATTTTTTAAGTAATCTTCTTCAAAATAAATGTCCTTTTCATAGAGCCACTCCTTAATTTGACGTTTCACCCAATATTGTTTGGGAAAATTTAATTTCCTAGAGTGATAAGATGCATTGTCCAAGATAATGACATTCTTTTTATTTTTTGGGAGATTCGGTATTAACATCTCTTCAAACCATTTTTCAAATAGATCTTCGTCCATCTCTTCATGGTAATCTTCAGCACCTTTTTTGGCAAGAAAAGTGATATCAGCACCTTCAACAAATCCGTCTTTGTTTCCTGCATGGACTAAAACAAATCTTGGTCCTTTTCCGGTCGGAGTTTTTAAACCTGTGGTAAGTCCATTTACGAAAGCCTGTCGGCTATTTTTTATTGTTGTATCTTGCCATACTTGCCCATTGGTTATTCCAGTATTAACCCATGATTCGTCCATATAAATGATATTGGCTCCTTCGTTCCTCAGTTTCTTTATTTCCCGGAGATAGTGACGCCTCCAAGCGACTATTTCTTGTTTTTCTATTAATATTGAATTTCTACCTTGTTTGCCATATATAAAACCCATGTCGTGCAATAGTCTTCTCAACGTACTCTTGGAAAAATTCGGAAGATGCTCCATTTGCTTAATTTTTTCTAGTACTACGTCAAGGGTTGGAGGAATATTGTCCATAAAAAACCGTGCACTACTTGTCTTATTCTAGACCGAGTTGCTTCATCATATCTATTCTCACGACTATTCAAATAACCGGTTCTTTTTTTTCTTATAGGAGTTACGAGTGAAACATTTTTACTTTCACTTCTATATCGGAATATCGTTCGCTCAGAGACTCCAGTCATAGCAGAAACTTCCCGCACTATTGTTGATACACTTTTATCATTATTACTGTTTGATAAATAGTTAAAAACATTTAACACTATTTTTTTGCATTCACTATTTAACAAATTACCGTTTTTGAATTTTATTACACTCGCGGCCATTTTGACACTGACACGACACAAACGTCTGATATCAACTGAAAATTCTTTTAATGACTCTCAAGTATTTACCTGAATTTATAATTGCTGGCATTAGACAATAATTTTGAATTTATAAATAGGTATATTTTTTTTAATTCTAAATTATTTTTTAATGTCTGTAACTGTAAATGCAGGTGGAGAAAGTGTGTCATTAAAAGGACATTAAGATCAAAAACTGATTATACAAATAATTATTTCATTTCCACGAATTGTAAACAATTTTGAACAGAAGATATAATTCCGAAAAGACCAGATTTCCGAAATATAACTTTCTATTTTTAAAATACCAACAGAAAAATTATATAATTAAAAAAATGTAGTATTTTTCCGTTTCACATTCATAAATATTTCCGAAATTATAATTCTTTTATAGGAGCCGGCCCATAACGTACGATTGTAGGTACGATTAAAAACTGACAACAATGTAGTTATTTCTGGCATATAGAAAGTACAGGCCTATCTCTGGAACGCTGCCATCTGAATGTGAATTATAGTATAGAAAATCAGAGTTTAGAATAAAAACCCAAAAAGATGAGCAATTGCAAACTGTTATAAACCTGTGCATACAGGGATGGCCAGAACACAAGCGTGATGTTCCACAGATAGTTAATAATTTTTTTAAGCTCAGAGACAACTTATGTGTATGTGATAACTTGTTATTTTATGGGAATAAAACTGTTGCTCCTAAAAGCTTAAGATCTGAAATATTAAGGCTGGTACATGAGGGTCATATTGGCATTGAGAAATCAAAAGCTAGAGCCAGGAAAATTTTTTACTGGCCAGGAATGAGCTCTGATATAGAAATGTATATAAAAAGATGTAAATCTTGTGAAAAGTTTAGATCGAAGCAACAAAGGGAAACATTATGTCCATACCCTTTACCAGAATATCCATGGGGAAGAATTGGCATTGACATTTTCACATGTTATGGTACAAGTTATCTAGTAGCTTATGATTCTTTTTCAAACTGGATAGAGCTTCACTCTATAAAAGACAAATCTGTTTTTTCTGTCATTAAAGTTATAAAGTCAATGCTTGCTATACATGATTTACCAGCTTATATATATATATATATATATATATATATATATATATATATATATATATATATATATATATATATATATATATATATATATATATATATATATATGACGCAAGGAAAATCGGCGCGGCAAATTGGCAACGGTTGGCGATGAACAGAAACGACTGGCGAAATAGACTGGGGAAGGTCAAGGCTCAACTAGAGCTGTAGCACCACTGATGATGATGATGATGATGATGATATATATATATATATATATATATATATATATATATATATATATATATATATATATATATATATATATATATATATATATATGCTGTGATAATGTTCCTTTCAATAGCTATCATTTTAAAAACTTTGCTACAGAATGGAATTTTCAAATTAAGTTTAGAAGTCCCAATTATCCGCGGTCAAATGGGCTTGCTGAGAAAGGTGTAGCAATTGCTAAGAGTATTGTTAAAAAGTCTATTGATGATAGGTCTGATGTTGAATCAGCATTATTACAATATAGGAATTCATCCCTTAAACACATTGGTTATACTCCTTTACAGCTCTTAATGAGTAGACACTGTAGAACCAAATTACCTATTGATCAAGATATGTTAAAACCAGCTTTATGCATAAATGTGAAAGGAAAATTAAGTAAAAGGAGAAATGTGTATGTCAGACACTATAACCAAGGTGTTAAGGATTTAGAGTCGTTAGAATCTGAGACAGATGTTGTTATGTACAATCAATGTCAAAAGAGGTGGGAACCAGCCCAAATAGTATCGCAGCATGAGGCCCCAAGGTCTTATATCTTGAGAGATGAGCATAATAATATTGTCCGTCGCAATAGAGTAGATATTAGAGAATCCCTAAATAGATTTAAGTCACAACCAACTATAATACTTACGAATACAAGTGATGTAGATTTAGCTCAAGAGGCAGTAGGCAGAGTTGCCTACCTCTACTGACATAAAAAATAATGTAACTGAACAAGCAGATAATTATAGAACTAAATCAGGTAGAGTTGTTAAACCACCTTTAAAACTGAATTTGTAAAAAGGGGGAGATGAAATATGTGTTATATAAATGCCATATGTAAAGGTGGCTGAAGTCCTAAAAGGTAATGGTAATGACAGTTACCTGTTAGGACAGTTGTCATCTAGGCGCCTGTCAGTAGCAGCCGCAACACTTAGGTTAAAAGTTATTGATAGACATAGACATGTGTTATGTATTCTTGAATAAACAGCTATACTAAAGATATCTAATGTTTATTTTAAGTCATATCTTACAATGTTTCATTTTTCAGAGTCTTTTGAGGTTATGTAGTAAAAACATGGAGAAAACGGGGTTTTTCGGGTTTTGAGAATGTTGTGAGATAAAACTAATGCTTTGAATAGCTGATTTTGATTGTAGAGGGAAAGATACATGTGAACATGTAAATTATCATTCATTTAGACACTGAATTTAGAGGTAAGAATATGGCGAAAGCTTAAAAACAACGCCGAAAAAACGGGGTTTTTCGGTTTTTGGAGCATGCTGTAGGAAAAAAATAATAGTTTTAATAGCTTATTTCGATTGTAGAGATAAGAATACATATAAAAATATGAATTATTATTAATTTATGTGTATGTTGTTGAGGTTATGAGTCAAAAACTTCAGAAAAATGCCAAAAAAGCAGTTTTTTCGATTTTTAGGCATTTTCCACGTTGGAAATGATAATAATACCTATGCCATTCGAAATAACGGGAAAAAACCCATAAAAAACATTGTTTTAAAGTTGGCAAAAAATTTCCGACATAACCTAAAATATCACTGAAAATTTCAAATATTTTTCCTGGTCTCAATTTTCAAGCTAAAAATCTGAAAAAATCAGGCAGTTTTGTATTATTAAAATAAGCTGTCAAGAATTTTTTCAGATTTTTTGCAGCAATAGAGCGTCTAAAAATTTTTTTTTTTAAATACGTTTTTTTCCATAGCGAACCTCCAGGCACCTAGGGACTTGAAAATTTAACTGAGTTTTTAATTATGTCCTTTCGAATGGCCAGACCCAAAACTCAATCGAGCATGGTGCAATTTTTTGACCATCTTATCCCGCTATAGCCTTTATAAAAAAAACTGGAAATTATCTTAACCCTTTAAGCGGCACTGGTAGGATATCATACCACCGTCTAATAAGGTCTATATCTCATAAGTAAAGCATTAAATTACGTCCGTATTGCTTCTGGGTGCAAAAGAACATTTCCCGAAACAGCAATGGGTATTACACACCGAACGTTTCCGAAGTTATTTGCACCGAATGGCTTCTGTTGTATACGCCGGTATAGCAGTGTTACCAGTGCCTGTTTACGGTATCGACGATAAGCAGTTTTTGTGCATACCTTGAAAATTAACGGGTTTTGTGTGAATATGTAATCCTCAATTAGATTTATAAAAGGTAATTATAGAATTAGAGACAGTTTCGCCATGTTAATCGCCAACGTCAAGGGGAATTGATAGGGCACGTTAAGAAGAAGAATTATAATTCAATATTATTACCGCGATATCCTATTGAAGTAAACTGATTTTCGTTTATCGTTTCCTAACAATTATTTATTTTTTCAGTGGCGGCAGATGCTTGAATAATTTATGCAAAATTTTAATGGATAAATTATAACAGCTTTTTGCTACATTACGTGCCAATATTACATAAAATGATTGTTCAAACATATTTCTTTTTAAAAAATATATTTTTAAACCTATCTAATTTTGCGCCAAGGAAATATTTGTCATTTTACTTATTTTCTTAATGGCGGCACATGCTTGAATAATTCATGCAAAATTTTGATGGATAAATTATAACAAGTTTTTTGCTAAATTACATGTGAATATATGCCAGAAAAAAGCCTCTCTCTGAAGAAGAACTACTACTAAAGTTATTGTAGGTAACAGAAGAGCAGGCGGAAAATTCCATGTTGGTAGAGATTCTGATGCAGATGATTTTGATCGAGTTGACTCTTCGTCAACAGGAACCCCGCAAACGCGCTCTTCTATTTCGTCATCAGTCATCAGCTTTAAGTGTCCATTCTTCTTTCCATATGCCAAAACGTATACGAATAGTATCACCGATCAACCAACCTCAGCTATCGACATCGCAGGAATCTGCCGGGCAGTCAGCTTCAGAAGAGGAATTGGCGGACAATCCTTATGACTCCGATGACTGATGTTACCTATCAGTCAGAAATACCTAGACCACTACAACGCTCTCTTCTGGAATCGGACAGTGATAGGAGCGCTGACCAGCCACACAAAGATCAAGAAGACTTTGTAAATTGGTCAAAAGTACCTTCGTTGCCCCAAGCGTATACAGACTTCCAGTATGTAGATGATATGGGTCCAACCGTGCAGGTAAAAACTTATTTTACTCGATTTATTTTCAAATAATTGTTGTATTATTACAGGTTCGTTCGGAAAGACCGATAGACTTCTTGAATTTGCTGTTGCCTATTGAAACTCTGCGGTTGATTGTAGATCAAACTAATTTGTATGCCAGTCAGAGAGGAGTACTTCTGAAAATTACAGTGGCGGAACTAAGGGCTTTTCTGGGGGTGTTGATAATTATGGGTTTTAACTCTTTGCCGGCTATCCCTAAATATTGGTCAAGAGACCCAAATTACAACAACTCCCGTATTTAGACATTAGACATTCCAAACCCTCTTGTGCCCTTGCACCACACGCCATTATAACTATCAGAAACGCGCCTTCGTGGAAATGTTTGAGATCCTCAAGAACCCATCTGCAATAAACAAAAGAACCGACATCGATAATTTGAGCCAGGTTTCCCACTCTCTTATCTTACGTAATAAATAATACCAATTTTTTCTTTAGTTAAAATGTGGCTTATTTTTCATTTAAAATAATAACACAATCGCTCCATATTTCCTTAAAAAGCATCAAAAAAATATCAAATATTTCTGCCATACAAATCCACTCGTCAAACTAATTATTCAACGACCCCCGTAGAAGTTCAAAATATGTGTCTCAAATCTTCGTAGGGATTGGAATTCGGTTGATATACGGCCCTTTAAATTTTCGGTATCGCGTCGTTTGCATAGTTTGCAATAAATCAGTGCTTTGTTTATCTTCATTGGAGAAACATCTCTAAATGAAGCCAAATGTCCGATTTAAATATCGAATATGAACATTAATAAGTGTACAGTTTGTGTGTGTGTGTGTGTTTTTTTTTGTTAAGTTAGTTCCAAATGTTGAATAAAGTTTACTGTACATACAACATCGATACTAAACTACATATTGAGTTGTAAGTTATGGACTATAAACATCTGTATAAGAATTTTGAATAAAATCCTTTATAAAAAGGTATATAAAAAACCCAGTTGGGCTATGTTGCATTGACAAAACGTTTTCGGAATAAATATTCCATCATCAGTGTCAAGTTAATACATGGATGTAGCCACTAAATATGTGGGTAAAAACCCTTTAAAAATTATTAAATAAGATTTGATCTACATTATGTCTAATTTACATTTAAGATGTTAAAGTTACCGTTGGATAGGTAACAGGGCGACATATGACTCTACATTAGTTGCGAGTCCTGAGACGGTATGTCTACGAGGACTTTGTCAAAGCAACATTGACGTTGCTTCGTTGCTTTGACAAAGTCCTCGTAGACATACCGTCTCAGGACTCGCAACTAATGTAGAGTCATATGTCGCCCTGTTACCTATCCAACGGTAACTTTAACATCTTAAATGTAAATTAGACATAATGTAGATCAAATCTTATTTAATAATTTTTAAAGGGTTTTTACCCACATATTTAGTGGCTACATCCATGTATTAACTTGACACTGATGATGGAATATTTATTCCGAAAACGTTTTGTCAATGCAACATAGCCCAACTGGGTTTTTTATATACCTTTTTATAAAGGATTTTATTCAAAATTTTTAATATATGGTATACAGCCAAATACAGGAACTTTGTTTCCTTGTGGATCTGTATAAGACTTTATAATAAACTCTTTATCATCTTTTGTATTTTAGAGAACTGATGAAGCTTTAGAAATATAAAGCGTAACGTCTTCTATCAAACCAATGGAGTAGCCGACTTATTTTTTTTTATTGACCAACGTAAATGACCGATTAAACCTCTGCATTCACTAGTTGAATACTTGTGAAACATAAATTGACGGTCGCACTCTAATATTGGATATATATATATATATATATATATATATATATATATATATATATATATATATATATATATATATATATATATATTTCTTTTCTTTTCTATATATATATATATATATATATATATATATCCAAATTCATTCAAATGAACAAAACATCCAAAATAAAATTAATATCTACCTGTACCTACATAAATTACACTTATATGCATAACATTAAAACAAGTTTAAAAATTAAAATCACCTAAGATGGGCCTCTAGTATTTCTTAAAAAGAAATATAATATTAAGTACACCTAATTACTTTTTAATCATAGGGTTTTTTCTTTTTGTTCTCTATGTGTCAGAGTTAAAACACACCAGTAAAAGATGACAAACTAAGTTTTACTATCTGTACCTAAATTTAAAAAAAAATAGAATGTATTTTATGTGTGTTATTAATGTTGAGTGTCAATGCTTTTACAAAAAATCTCAACGACTAGTAAGTTGCACTGAAGAATTGTGATATTTTATAAATATTTACATATTTTTCTTATTACAGTGTCTTGAAAAAGGAATAAAACCATTCCGAAAGCTAGACAAAAAGTCAAAAGAGTGTTCATTAACATCCCGGCCAATTTTCAGACTGCAACCCTAATAAACTGTGTTTTTTGTATATATATATATATATATATATATATATATATATATATATATATATATATATATAAAGTAGTTAGGTATTATTGACTGACACGTTATGTAAAATAAAGTTTTATTTTGAGGTTGCAGTGATTAATAGGGCAGGAAAGTAAAACTCTTTGTTCTTATTCAAGCTTTCGCAAAATTTATTTGCTTCTTCAGGATATGCTAAAATATGGTATCAGTAAATACAACGAAATTATATTATATATATATATATATATATATATATATATATATATATATATATATATATATATATATATACTCCGCGTTGAATAATTTTGGTTTTGATAAAAACCATTATTTTGACGTTTCGGCAAGGTCGTCACACTTACCATTGTCAAGTCAGATAGTAGTCAAGCATCAGCGAGAAGCGCTACTATCTGACTTGACAATGGCAAGTAGTTAACTTTAAGCATCAGCGACAAGCGCTACTACCTGACTTGACAATGGCAAGTGCGACCTTGTCGAAACTTCGTCAAAATAATGGTTTTCATCAAAACCATAATTATTCAACGCGGATTCAAACCCGGAAAACTACAGAAAGCACATATAACTCCCGCGGAAATTTCAAGTCTAATATATATATATATATATATATATATATATATATATATATATGTATATGTATATATATATATATATATATATATATATATATATATATATATATCCTCTAAAATAACAGCTGAACTGGTAAATGAAAAAGGGGGGTTGAGGTTAATTGGGTATACAGCTGATTGAAAGCCAAGTGTACTCTGTTCAAAAATTCATTATATTTCGCCAATTTTCATTGGCATCATCAGATGAGAGCTACAATTATTTAAAACATGGTAAAATACAATTTAATAATAGTTTGTTGTTTATATACTTACTTAATTGAGGTTAATGGCATTGCGATTTATTTTAATAACATCAAGTAAATTTTTTTTTTGTTGGAATAATGTTGATTGTAGCTATCTTCGAAATATAACATATAGTTGTATAATTTACGTGAAAATTGGCGAAATATAATGAATTGTTGAACAGAGTACACTTGGCTTTCAATCAGCTGTATACCCAATTAACCTCAACCCCCCTTTTATATATATATATATATATATATATATATATATATATATATATATATATATATATATATATATATATATATATATATATATATATATATATATATATATATATATATATGGCAGACTAATTAGCTCGTTATAAGCCGATCTCGTTATATCAAACAACAATAATACTGTGCATACATATGAATAAGTAGTTTTCTAAAATATTAACTTCCTATAGTGAAGCCATTGAGAGCAATATAAGATGCTAAATATTGTTTGAATGGCGTTTTTGAAAAAAAGTTGTTTTACTTTTATTGTCAATGATATACGTTAAAACAAAAAATCTGTATTGTGTACACACTTGAAATTTCCGCAGGAGTTTATATATATATATATATATATATATATATATATATATATATATATATATATATATATATATATATATATATATGACATATATATGTATATATATATATATATATATATATGACATATATATGTATATATATATATATATATATATATATATATATATATATATACATATATATGTCATCAATGTTTGTTTTGAAAGAAAAAAAAAACGGTTTTTTTATTGTTTTTATTGAAAAAGCAGAAAACAAACCAAATTGTTGAAACAGACATACGAAAGAAAAAATGAAAAATACAGAACGTGGTAAAACATCAGTGGAATTTTAATGACTTATATCGTGTATTGCCTCCCCTTGCTCTAATAACCTCTTGCAGACGACGGGGCATATTCTCAATTTTTCTCTGGATTACATGTTGAGGTATGTTATTCCACTCTCTCACTAACAGATCCTTAAGCTCCTGTGCGTTGTTAGGAGGAGGTGTATGGGTTTGAATACGTTTTTTCAAATCGTCCCAGAGATGTTTGATCGGATTCAGGTCCGGAGACCTAGCTGGCCAGGGTAACCTCGTCCAGGTATTGCATACTGATCCTGGCAACGTGCGGTCGCGCATTGTCCTGCATAAAAACGGCGTCTTCTCCAAGCCCTGCCATGGTGGGCATAACATGTTCTTCCAGAATCTACGTAATGTTTCTTCGGGCAGTTAAGGATTCATTTTCGATTAAGGGTAATTCTGTGCGGAAGTCGGAAGATACACCTCCCCAAGCCATGAACGGTCCTTCACCAAATGGCATTCTTGGAGCACTGCAAGCTTGTGAAAATCGTTCACCGGTTCTCCTCCAAACCCTTACACGTCCATTGGATCCAGTTAGACAGAAACGGAATTCATCTGAGAATAACACTTTGTTCTAATCATTAATTCCCCAATGCGCGTATTGTCGAGCAAAAGATAGTACAGAAGAACGAAATCTTCTCCTGACTGTTGCAACGCTAACATTGCAATTTCGTACTTCCTGTAGCCAATTTCGATGCATAACCGCAGTTGAGGTCCGGTTTCGTAAAGCCTGAAAGACAAGAAAACGGTCATCTCGTGCCGTGGTCGTTCTTCTTCGTCCAGAGCCAGATCGTCTGGTTAGCAAATTCGTCTTCTGAAAGCGTTGAAGCACTCGTTGAACCGTAGAAAGGCTTACGCCAACAGTTCTTGCGACTTGTCGTTGAGTGTGACCGTCTTCCATAAGCGCAACAATGCGTGCCGTTTCAACAACAGCCAAGGCATTTTTGGCAAAAAATAAACAATAATAAACACTAATAATGGCACTAATAAACACTAATGGCGGCAATAATAAACGTTTGTTTGTTGCGTTTGAACAGAAAGTTAAAACACAAATGAGACATTTAAAACATGCGGCAGTTACAGGTACCGTTCATTTTGAGAAGTGTGCACTTTTTCGCGGCAGTTACAGGTACCGTTCATTTTGAGAAGTGTGCACTTTTCCGCGAAATCGGCACTATTTGTGTTCTTTGTTACAAAGGAAACCGCTAAGCTGACAACAATTCTCAGAAACATGCATTAGTTTGTATTTGTGTTATTATTATTTACGATAAAGCTCCTTAAAAATGAAATAACGGCGATTTTGAAGGTGACCCGGATTTTATGATCGCGAGTATATATATATATATATATATATATATATATATATATATATATATATATATATATATATATATAATCATGATCTTTATATATTGGAGATGATTCACATAAAAAGATCCAAATTCCATCAATAATAAGACTGATATCAAAGATCTTTCCAATATGTATCATAATTTAATAAATTGAGTTGTTTTTTAAATGCACTATAGCCAGATACCAATTTTTAATCCATATTTAACTTTTGTAATCATGCAATCATGAAATTTAAATGTAAAATGTAATGTTTAAAGTTTAATAAAGTGCTTATTGAAAATGGCAAATTTGCCGAAACGTTTAAACAAAATTTAAATAGTTTTATTTACATCAGACCGACAAACCCAGGAAATAAAAAAGTTTCCATTAAAATATTCACGGCCACGAAATAACAAACTATATATATATATATATATATATATATATATATATATATATATATATATATATATATATATGATAAACAATACACCAAAAACACATACTTTATCTTGTAAAATAATTGATCCATTCTTATAAGCTGGGTGTTGATAAAATTCGGTTTTAGGAGGAAAAACTAGCAGATTGGGAACATGAATATCTATCATAAATTCTCTTCCCTTTAAAGATGAAACTGTTTCTAAAAATCCTTTGTAATCATTTTTATTTAAGAATCTATTCAGCACCCATCCTTCTTCACGAAATGATTGTACTGCTTCTTTTAAATTGGAAAATAGAGTATTTATCCGAACATACCGTGGTTTATTGCCATTTTCTACAAAATAAGATAATTTAAAATATACAAATTAAAAAAAAAAGTGCATAAAATTTTGATAATATAATGTATGAAAGTTAATAATATTCTGAAGAACTGACGGATTTTCTTGTTTGGAGTTGTGACAGTTATTCTATCGGGCTCATTCCTATGTGAATAGGGGATTTGCAGAGGGTCCCTTCTGTATATTCGTAGCACCAATACCCAGAGTGTTACAAGCACACCTGCCACGAAAGAAAAACTTACACCTGTAGGTGAAAATTGTGAATAATAATGTTCAAGTAGGAATACTGCCTGAGGATCGCCAAAGCTTGTCTAGAGCAGACGCTGGACATGACAGCATGCAGTAGGTCGGCGGCAGGGTACTAAGGGGACGAGCCCTGTCATAAAAACAGCTAAAGCACAACAGTAACAACAGCAAGGGAGTTAGACAACGCT
Organism: Diabrotica undecimpunctata; assembly: GCF_040954645.1. Taxonomy (NCBI): domain Eukaryota; kingdom Metazoa; phylum Arthropoda; class Insecta; order Coleoptera; family Chrysomelidae; genus Diabrotica; species Diabrotica undecimpunctata. The sequence continues at coordinate 93,313,545 of NC_092804.1, forward strand.
AAGAGGACCACTCTCCCAAGGTACTGCATGGGAACATCAGTCGGCGCTCACTCAAGCGGGACGACCGAGGCAGCGCATGAAATGGACTGTGTCTATTAATGAAAACATTTTGCGTTTCTATTACAAGGTGACGGACCTCGATCGAGAAACGATCGGCTATCGACAACAATTGTATGCCGAATTTTGCAGGGAGTACCCACAGATTCAAGTATCTGAACAGCGAATAGCAGATCAATACCGGGTAATTATAAGAAATAATCTTATCCCAGAGGCAAGACGCGATACCATCAGAAGCGAAGTCGAACAGGCGATTCATAACCAAGAGCTAGTTGTGGATCAAGTCCATAATCAAATCCCTAATGAGCAGATTTCTGAGCTCACCATACAAGAAACTCAACCTATAAATACGCAGCAGGACAACAACGAGTTGCACGATAGCCTGGTAAGAGAAATGGTACGTGCCGTACAAGAATTTAATAGTACAAGCACACTTAGCAGACCACCGCTACCAAAAATAAACTCTTGTAAGAAACTAGGTGCTGTTACAAATTATGAACACTGAAGTCCTACCCAATTATATCGTGGAAGCCCATACATTAGAATATTTGCATATGCTGATTTATTGTGCAGCAACAGCAATTGCTAATGTTATGGGCATTAAGATCAGAACACGACGGGGAATTAATATCGGAAGGACTGAAAACAGAATTGCACCCTGGGAAAAAAGACTGCTGAGTAAAATTGAATTATTGCGCACGGATATTGGACAAATTACAGAATACATCCGAGGAGTAAGAAGTCGAAAAGTAATTAAAAGAACTGAAGAAATAATTCTGAACACTCCAAGACACTCACAACATGATCCAGAAAACAATACAGCTCAACACTGCCTAGACACATTAAAACAAAAACTCTCCGTTTATTCAGGTCGCCTAAGGAGATACAAAGTTAGTAACAACCGTAAATGCGACAATATACTTTTTGAGAATACAGAAAAGGCTTTCTATAGAAAACTGAATTCCACCGTAGAAAATGTAAATAAATCCTACCCAAGCCAAGAAGAAATTCATGAGTTTTGGGGAAACCAACTTTTGACGCCAGCTACTCATAACAAAAATGCTGGATGAATTGAAGACACGACGAACAACTGTCAACACTACAGGAATATTCCTTATGAGCCTTTCACCACTGAAGAAGTTTTGAACATTATCAAAGAGCTTCATAACTGGAAATCTCCTGGACCAGAAAGAGTTCAAAACTTCTGGCTAAAGAAGTTTTGGAGTGTTCATAACCTTTTAACATATCATAGAGCCTCAACAGAAAGGATGCGCTAAGGGCTCCATGGGCTGCAAAGAACAACTTATCATCGACTCACGAGTCATTTCTAACCAGGCATACACCAAAAAAAGAAACCTTTTTACTGCCTTCATTGACTACAAGAAGGCTTTTGATTCAGTACCGCATGAATGACTTATAGATATATTAAAAATATATAAAGTCGATGATAATCTCGTGACTTTTTGAAGCATATAATGGCAGAGTGGAAGACTAAAATTCAGGTGAAACCTGGTTTCACCAGGTATTTGAATACTGAAAGATCGAAACTGAAGATATCTCTTAACCGGGGTCTTTTCCAGGGAGACTCGTTAAGTCTACCTTGGTTCTGCCTAGCGATGAACCCACTATCTCAGCTGCTGAACTCCACTGACTCAGGATTTAGCATAAAAAATAACAACACTGTTGTGGCGAAGCTTAATCATCTGTTGTATATGAATGATTTAAAATTAATGGCTTCCACTCGCTTATATCAGATGCTAAAAACTGTAGAAACTTTCTCAAACTATATTAGTATGCATTTTGGACTAGACAAGTGCCGTATACTAAATATAGTCAGAGGAAAGGTTCAGCCCGGAGGTTTCGATATGCAAGATGGCCAAAACATCAAGGCAATGGGTGAAAATGATATGTACAAATATCTCGGAGTACAGCAAGCGCGAAAAATTGACCATAAACTAATGAAAACCGAACTAACTTCCGAGTTCGTACGAAGAGTAAGACAACTAAATCGGTCATATCTTAATAGTAAAAATTTGTTTAAGGCATTAAATACATACGCCTGTTCCGCGCTGAGCTACTCATTTGGTATTATAAAGTGGTCAAAAACGGATATAGAGAGTCTTCAGCGGAAAGTAAGAACACTTCTCACAAAGGCGCAAAAACACCATGCAGTGCAGTAGAGAGAACAACATTACCGCGATATCAAGGGGGAAGAGGACTTATGGACATAGGTGAGCAATTGGATAAACAGGTTGCTAATTTAAGAACTTATTTTCAGGTGCAGGCTGAGACATCTACCTTACATCGAGCAATTTGCGCAGTAGATGACACAACGCCGCTAAAACTAGGGAAACAACAAATGCGCATAAACCACCTGACCCAGCAAGAAAAAATACGCACCTGAATGAGTAAACCTCCGCATGGGCGAAATCTCAATGAGATCAGCCAAGAATATGTCGACAATACAGCGTCGAACTATTGGTTGACATCAGGAAAGATATTTCCCGAGACTGAGGGCTTTCTACTGGCCATTCAGGATCAGGTTATTCCAACTAAAAATTACCTGAAATATATTGTTAAAGATCCTCAAGTCCAAAATGACAAATGCCGATATGGATGCCAAGCCCAAGAAACCATCCAACATCTTACCGGGGGCTGCCAGGCGTTTGTCGGAACTGATTATAAAGAACGCCATGACTCAGTAGGAAAGATTATCCACCAAGAACTAGCTGACAAACTGGGACTTCTCCAAACCGACCATCTTCCTTAGTAACAATATGTCTCAATATTAATTACCATTTAAATGGGAATAAGCCACAATTAAAGGTTAAAATACGTTTATTGAGGTTTCAATTTCCACTTCGGAAATAGTTCTAAAAATACGATTGATTTTTAGTATTTTGAGAACGATTTCCGAAGTGGAAATTGAAACGTCAATAAACGTATTTTAACCTTTAATTGTGGCTTATTCCCATTTAAATAGTAATTAATTTAAAATACCACAAGAAAATAGCTTCAGACCAATGTCTCAATATATCAACACAGAATGCTTGAAAATGACAACTACAAGCTATACTGGGACCGTACTGTGCTCACAGACCAACCAGTGGCACCGGATTCATACTAGTTATTAAACTTACCAGGCAAATAACACTTATTGATGTGGCGATACCTAACACCAATAATGTGCGTGTTAAATACAACGAAAAGGTCGCCAAGTATAGAAATCTAGAAATACAAATCAGGAGACAATGGAGAATGGAAAGTACCCAGACAGTACCAATTATTCTATCTACTACTGGTGTTATTCCCAAAAATCTCCTAGCCAACATCAAACAGCTGGGTCTAAATGAACATCTTTATAAGGCCATGCAGAAAGCTGTACTCCTCGCGACGTCCAGATGTGTACGAAAATTTTTGAGAGATACTTCAGCAAACCAAGTCACCTAGGGCTCGATAACACGGAGAGTCCCACCAGAGCTCAATCCTTTTGATACCGTAGGTATCTGGGATGAGTGAATTTTCCCCTTAGAGGGAGTGTGAGCGGTATGGCTAAATCTGCGTTTATTGTCCAAAAGAATCCATTTATAGGACAAAATACAATACTAAAGTTGATGGATATGTGTCGTATTATGTACCGTCACATCGTGAGCTAGTTGCTCGACAGTGATTTTATTTTTGAACCCTTTGCTTGCCCTCTAATAGGATGGCAAGGACGAACATAACGTACTATCATTAGAAAACTGTAAAGCGGAGATTTAATATTTTTGTAAGTTTCAACCAAATATAAACTACCAGTATAAGTTTCCAACCTAATCCACTCTACTGACAGTTTCGTTTTTCTATAAGTTTTCTGACTACCACACCTATCTTTAGTATTCTCAAACTTATCCTAAGAAATTAATTTGAATTTCAAATTTTTGCTAACTTTATGGAGCATCTTTAACGTGAATTCTTCTTAAGCGTTTAAGGTATTTTACTATTTTTTTTTGATCAAATGAAAGGCAGATATCGAGCACAGTTTATTAATTAAATCTTGCCCAAGTACTTTCGCTTCCTAGAGCATCTTCAGGGGCATTTCGTCAAATTTTGCCTATCCAACAATCTGTTGAGAATGTCATAAACATAGAATTGTACATTACACTATACGACACAAGGACAAACTGTTTAAATATTTTTAAAAAACGGCGAAGCTACATATTGGTTGGCATCAGGAGAGAATGATGTTGTTTTTTAACATAGAGTGCCTTCCCTGCTTAAGTTATAAGTTAAGTATTATATGAACAGTACATTACAAAATTTATTCTATTCACATTCCATCTCAATAGCACTCTCAAATACATCAATTAACATTTCACTATGCAATAATAAAAAGAACTCAACTTCCAACACATATTTGTTTTCCATATTCCAGATATCAAATGTTGAAAAAACATAAAGGACCTTTTATAAAAATCTTTAGTTCACCACCACTGAATTCTGATATCTGTATAAATGGTTGCCTAGCAGTAAACTTCAGTTCACCTACATTATCAAGAATTTTTTCAAATTTCCCAACTTAATTTTAACTTAACATATTCATTTTTAAATATTGCTGGCTACTGTCATGTTCAGACAAATACCTCAAGTTACATTGACTCCTTTGTTCCGACTCCCCAGTTACTATCCACAAGTCCTCGTAGACACTTTGTCTTTGGACTAGCAACCTCCAGTGGAGTCTTACGTTGGCATGTTATCTATTCCTATTGTAACTTAAACATCCTAGTATATAAAATAACCACTTTAATTAAAGCAAACATGAAATTTAAAATTTTTACCAAGGTTAATACAAAAATGTGGTTAAATAGTATTTAATAGTTCAATTACAATTAATTAGTATTCCAGTACGGTTTTTCAAGAGATACAGTTGAATTCGAACAAGCTTAATTAAGGTATTTAGAAGAAACTTTTGGTGATCGGTGTTTTGTAAGAAAATTTTATAAAAGTAATAAAAATGATCCACCAGATAGAGGAAAAAATAACATAGATCACAACAGTAATGGTTGCAGACGATGAAAGTATTAACAAAAGACCACGTTTAATTAATCAGGTGGACACAGATAATTTATAAATCTGACACCAGCTTGTTTGCCTTTTGTTGGCAGAAGAAATTTACATTGTTAGGAGTGACAAGGGAAATGTAACAGTGGCAATGTATAAGAATGATTACATTGAAAAAAGTAATAGTTTATTAAATGACACAAAAAGTTACATCAAACTTAAGAACAGTCCGGTGTGCACCCTCCAACAAAAGGCAAACAAGCTGGTGTCAGATTTAGCTTCTTCCATAACAACAGAAGTTGCAAAATCCTTGAAAATTTACAATGCATTTGCACCCAGGTTTTATACACTGCCTAAAGTTCACAAACCCACTATTTCAATGAGACCTATTGTCTCTTCCATTGATGCTCCTAACAGTAAACTTGCTAAACACCTCACGGATATCCTCACAATTGCCTATAACGAATCCAATGAATTCTATATTAGAGATTCTTTCACTTTTAGTAATTTCATTAACAATGTTAAAGTTCCGAATAATTATATACTGATTAGTCTAGATGTTGTGTCACTGTTTACAAACTTACCACTACATGCTATTCTTAACAGTATCAAAAATAATTGGAACAGCATCCCTCCGCATACCAAGATCAGCTTAGATGATTTCATAATTGGCAATCATTTGGCACTCCAATGGGCAGCAAAATATCCCCCATACTATGTAACTTTGTTTTGGATGAACTTATAACAACGTGTAAAGAAAAGATACCTTTTCACATATCTTTTATTAAACGATATGTTGATGATTTCATTTTATCGGTCCCTGAAAACAAAGTAACTGATGTGTTAAACACCTTTAACGCCCAATGTGAACACCTAAAGTTTACGGTTGAGAGAGAGGCTGATAATATGATTCCTTTTTTAGACATGCTAATCCATCGTGGCAATGATGGCATGCTAAGGACGGAGTGGTATCGTAAACCTTGTTTTAGTAACCGTTTTATAAACTTTCATTCTCAACATCCATCCAAGATGAAAACAAATTTGGTTTTGGCCCTGAAAACTAGGGTTATCAACTTGTCACACATCGAGTTCAGAGACAAGGGACTAAAAAAGCTGAGATCTATATTACAAGAGAACTCCTATCCTATAGGGCTGTTAAATAAACTCATTTTCGGTTCTCCTTTTCCTTCGAATTTTTCTGACAACCAAAATTTTCATAACAATGAGGTCCGACAATTGACATTGACACAGAACACATCAGTGATACCATCTAAAATAACTTATGGTTGCCTACCCTACATTCCAGTTTTGACACCGAAGCTAATGAACATCTTCAAAAATGTTAGTGATTTAAAAATTACAACCAAAAATGTGAAAACGGTATCGAAGTTATACACAAAAACAAAAGATCCTTTCACAATACAGGAGTCATCGAATGTTGTTTATTCTATACCGTGTAATAATTGTAACAAAATATATATAGGAGAATCATCTCGTAATTTTCACAGTAGGGTGATCTCACATCGTAGCGATATAAAAACCAAAAAAAAAATAAATGTATGTGCATTGACAGAACATGCATTAACGTTGAAACATGAATTTAATTTCGAGGATTCCTGTATTTTGGCAAAGGAAAAGAACCATTCAAAACGTGTTTTCTTGGAAATGTGTTCCATAAAATCGAGTACATCTTGCATCAATAAAAAGTCAGACATAGATAAACTGAGCAACATTTATTGTTACTTACTGGAAAAACCTCCAAAATAAAATTAATATCTACCTGTACCCGTACCCACACAAATTACAGTTATATGCATAACATGTTGCATACCATTAAGACAGGTTTAAAAATTAAAATCACCTAAGATGGGCCTCTAGTATTTCTTAAAAAGAAATATGATATTAAGTACACCTAATTACTTTTTAATCATAGGATTTTTTCTTTTTGTTCTCTATGTGCCAGAGTTAAAACACACCAGTAAAAGATGACAACAAAATTTTTACTATTTTTACCTAAATTTTAAAGAATTTTAAAATGTATTTTGTCCACTATTTTATATTTTATGTGTGTGTTATTAATGTTGAGTGTCTATGCTTTTATAAATAATCTCAACGACTAGTAAGTTGCACTGAAGATTTGTGATATTTTATAAATATTTACACTTTTTCTTATTACAGTGTCTTGAAAAAGGAATAAAACCATTCCGAAAGCTAGACAAAAAGTCATAAGAGTGTTTCATTAATATCCCGGCCAATTTTCTGACTGCAACCCTAATAAACTGTGTTGTTAGTTTATATTGACAATCACGAATATCCAGTAATTCTTATATATATATATATATATATATATATATATATATATATATATATATATATATATATATATATATATATATATATAAGAAAAAAGAAGTACTTGTGACTCGTTTGGAACAAATATATAACTGTTTTGGATGGGTTGGAGTCAATAAAAGGGCTATTGGTTAACTATTTTTTTATTCTCGAGCTTTCAATTGTGTTTACAATTATTATCAAGAGCTAAAAAAGACAAAATACTTACAAGGTTGAACTAAAAAGAAAAAACAATTTTTGTTAACTTACCAAATAAAAATTAGTTTAGTAAAAATTACTGCTAATACATTTTCAAAATATTTAATACAAAAATGTTTCAATCCAATAAATGTTTCTCCGAAAATTTTTATAATTTTGAAAACATTTTTTTAATAGAAAAATAATTGAATTTATAAATAAGTTCAAATAGCAACCAATTACAAATAGCCTCAATGTCATAAATGCCAACATAAAATTTTTATTTTTGACAATTATATTGCCAAAAGTAAAATTTCGTTTAAACATTCTTTTTTGTTTAGTAACAAAAAGAAGAAGATTTATTCACCGTTGACAGATGTCTGAAAGAATGTGACAGATATATGGAGAATTAAATATGACATTTTACAAGTTTTATATATAAATCATAAAGAAAGAATATAATTATAAATTTTGCTTAAATTTTGAATTTCTGATCTTTTGTTTAAACTATTATCACTTTTGCTAATACAAACCATTTCCAAAAAAGTCCTTTTAAATTTATTACTTTCATTACATAAAATTTTAATGTTATCAAAATCCATAATATGGTCTTTATCGATTACATGCTCTGCCAAAGCACAAGATGGTTTTTTAATTCTGCAATCACTTTTGTGAGAAATAATGCGATTTGAAAGATTTCTTCCGGTCTCACCAACATATTCAGCCTCACACTGAGTACAACTAATGCTGTATACTAAATTCGTTTTTTCAAATTTGTCTATAGGATATTTAGTTTTAGAATATAAAGATGAAATAGTTTTGATGTTCTTTGTTGCGATTTTTATATTGTCAATAACTTTTAGTGTTTGTATTAATTTAGGTGTTAATGATGGTATAAAAGGTAGTGAATGATAATATATGTTCTAATTGTTAGATACAATGTTTTGAGATTGAGCAAAAAATGGTGTTAAATTATTTATATTACCAATATTAGAAAAAAGCATCCTATGTAGCATATCTGGAGGATAAGAGTTTTCAATTAGAATATTTTTTAATAATTGAACATCTTCTTGTAGATAATCTGGATGAGAAAGTTTTAAAACACGTTCTTTTAATCCTGTTATAAGGTTCATTTTCATTTTATTTGGATGGTGAGAGTAATAGCTTATAAATCTGTTACTACATATGGGTTTTCTGAACCATCTGGTTTTCAACATATTGTCTGTATTTCTTACAATTCTCATGTCAAGGAATGGTAGAGAATTATCTACCTCTTCCTCAACTGTAAATTGTATATGTTGATTATGACTGTTGAAAATGTTGACTGTTTCATGAATTTTGTGTTTAGGAAGTGCCAAAACTAAATCATCTACATATCTCTTAATAAAAGGAATGAAAAAAGTGCAATTACTGATACAATCACTGATAACATCATCCATGACATAGCTACTTAGAATGGGTGAAAGACTAGATCCCATAGGACTACCAAAAATTTGTGTATAAAATACACCATTAAATATAAAAATATTAGAATCAAAAACAAAGTTGATAAGTGTTTTGAAATGTAATAAGTCAATATTAGTGTGTTGTGAAATCTCATTCCAATGTTTTTCAACACTACTTATGATTAAATCTAAAGGCAAATTAGTAATTTCCAATTACCACAAAATTATGATTATGATTAAATCTAAAGGTAAATTAGTAAAAAGAGATGTTACATCAAAACTAACTAAAACATAATTTTGTGGTAATTGGAAATTATTAATGAAATAACTAAAATCAAATGAATCTTTAATGTAAAAATTGTTGTTTAAATTATACGCATTAGTTAAGATGTCAGTGAGGAGTTGTGCTATTGGTCCATTAGGAGGGCATAAAGATGAAACAATTGGTCTCATAGATAAAGTTGGTTTATGTATTTTTGGCAGAGCATAAAATCGTGGAGCAATAGAATTATAAATTTTGAGCTCTTTTGCTTTTTTATTATCAATAAATTTCTTTATGTTTAATTTAGATACTAGACAATTTGCTTTTTATTTTTGATAATTTATTGATAATAAAAAAGCAAAAGAGCTCAAAATTTATAATTCTATTGCTCCACGGTTTTATGCTCTGATAAAAATACATAAACCAACTTTATCTATGAGACCAATTGTTTCATCTTTGTGCCCTCCTAATGGACCAATAGCATAACTCCTCACTGACATCTTAACTAATGCTTATAATTTAAACAACAATTTTTACATTAAATATTCATTTGATTTTAGTTCTTTCATTAATAATTTCCAATTACCACAAAATTATGTTTTAGTTAGTTTTGATGTAACATCTCTTTTTACTAATTTACCTTTAGATTTAATCATAAGTAGTGTTGAAAAACATTGGAATGAGATTTCACAACACACTAATATTGACTTATTACATTTCAAAACACTTATCAACTTTGTTTTTGATTCTAATATTTTTATATTTAATGGTGTATTTTATAAATATGTTGAAAACCAGATGGTTCAGAAAACCCATATGTAGTAACAGATTTATAAGCTATTACTCTCACCATCCAAATAAAATGAAAATGAACCTTATAACAGGATTAAAAGAACGTGTTTTAAAACTTTCTCATCCAGCTTATCTACAAGAAGATCTTCAATTATTAAAAAATATTCTAATTGAAAACTCTTATCCTCCAGATATGCTACATAGGATGCTTTTTTCTAATATTGGTAATATAAATAATTTAACACCATTTTTTGCTCAATCTCAAAACATTGTATCTAACAATCAGAACATATATTATCATTCACTACCTTTTATACCATCATTAACACCTAAATTAATACAAACACTAAAAGTTATTGACAATATAAAAATAGCAACAAAGAACATCAAAACTATTTCATCTTTATATTCTAAAACTAAATATCCTATAGACAAATTTGAAAAAACGAATTTAGTATACAGCATTAGTTGTACTCAGTGTGAGGCTGAATATGTTGGTGAGACCGGAAGAAATCTTTCAAATCGCATTATTTCTCACAAAAGTGATTGCAGAATTAAAAAACCATCTTGTGCTTTGGCAGAGCATGTAATCGATAAAGACCATATTATGGATTTTGATATTAAAATTTTATGTAATGAAAGTAATAAATTTAAAAGGACTTTTTTGGAAATGGTTTGTATTAGCAAAAGTGATAATAGTTTAAACAAAAGATCAGAAATTCAAAATTTAAGCAAAATTTATAATTATATTCTTTCTTTATGATTTATATATAAAACTTGTAAAATGTCATATTTAATTCTCCATATATCTGTCACATTCTTTCAGACATCTGTCAACGGTGAATAAATCTTCTTCTTTTTGTTACTAAACAAAAAAGAATGTTTAAACGAAATTTTACTTTTGGCAATATAATTGTCAAAAATAAAAATTTTATGTTGGCATTTATGACATTGAGGCTATTTGTAATTGGTTGCTATTTGAACTTATTTATAAATTCAATTATTTTTCTATTAAAAAAATGTTTTCAAAATTATAAAAATTTTCGGAGAAACATTTATTGGATTGAAACATTTAAACATGTATTAAATATTTTGAAAATGTATTAGCAGTAATTTTTACTAAACTAATTTTTATTTGGTAAGTTAACAAAAATTGTTTTTTCTTTTTAGTTCAACCTTGTAAGTATTTTGTCTTTTTTAGCTCTTGATAATAATTGTAAACACAATTGAAAGCTCGAGAATAAAAAAATAGTTAACCAATAGCCCTTTTATTGACTCCAACCCATCCAAAACAGTTATATATTTGTTCCAAACGGGTCACAAGTACTTCTTTTTTCTTATATATATATATATATATATATATATATATATATATATATATATATATATATAAGAATTACTGGATATTCGTGATTGTCAATATAAACTAACAACACAGTTTATTAGGGTTGCAGTCAGAAAATTGGCCGGGATATTAATGAAACACTCTTATGACTTTTTGTCTAGCTTTCGGAATGGTTTTATTCCTTTTTCAAGACACTGTAATAAGAAAAAGTGTAAATATTTATAAAATATCACAAATCTTCAGTGCAACTTACTAGTCGTTGAGATTATTTATAAAAGCATAGATACTCAACATTAATAACACACACATAAAATATAAAATAGTGGACAAAATACATTTTAAAATTCTTTAAAATTTAGGTAAAAATAGTAAAAATTTTGTTGTCATCTTTTACTGGTGTGTTTTAACTATGGCACATAGAGAACAAAAAGAAAAAATCCTATGATTAAAAAGTAATTAGGTGTACTTAATATCATATTTCTTTTTAAGAAATACTAGAGGCCCATCTTAGGTGATTTTAATTTTTAAACCTGTCTTAATGGTATGCAACATGTTATGCATATAACTGTAATTTGTGTGGGTACGGGTACAGGTAGATATTAATTTTATTTTGGATGTTTTTCCAGTAAGTAACAATAAATGTTGCTCAGTTTATCTATGTCTGACTTTTTATTGATGCAAGATGTACTCGATTTTATGGAACACATTTCCAAGAAAACACGTTTTGAATGGTTCTTTTCCTTTGCCAAAATACAGGAATCCTCGAAATTAAATTCATGTTTCAACGTTAATGCATGTTCTGTCAATGCACATACATTTATTTTTTTTTGGTTTTTATATCGCTACGATGTGAGATCACCCTACTGTGAAAATTACGAGATTCTCCTATATATATTTTGTTACAATTATTACACGGTATAGAATAAACAACATTCGATGACTCCTGTATTGTGAAAGGATCTTTTGTTTTTGTGTATAACTTCGATACCGTTTTCACATTTTTGGTTGTAATTTTTAAATCACTAACATTTTTGAAGATGTTCATTAGCTTCGGTGTCAAAACTGGAATGTAGGGTAGGCAACCATAAGTTATTTTAGATGGTATCACTGATGTGTTCTGTGTCAATGTCAATTGTCGGACCTCATTGTTATGAAAATTTTGGTTGTCAGAAAAATTCGAAGGAAAAGGAGAACCGAAAATGAGTTTATTTAACAGCCCTATAGGATAGGAGTTCTCTTGTAATATAGATCTCAGCTTTTTTAGTCCCTTGTCTCTGAACTCGATGTGTGACAAGTTGATAACCCTAGTTTTCAGGGCCAAAACCAAATTTGTTTTCATCTTGGATGGATGTTGAGAATGAAAGTTTATAAAACGGTTACTAAAACAAGGTTTACGATACCACTCCGTCCTTAGCATGCCATCGTTGCCACGATGGATTAGCATGCCTAAAAAAGGAATCATATTATCAGCCTCTCTCTCAACCGTAAACTTTAGGTGTTCACATTGGGCGTTAAAGGTGTTTAACACATCAGTTACTTTGTTTTCAGGGACCGATAAAATCAAATCATCAACATATCGTTTAATAAAAGGTATGTGAAAAGGTATCTTTTCTTTGGATTGGAGTTTCTTTTGGATTTCCATTGGAGTGCCAAAGATTTGTTTAAAGAAATTGTCATTGAATAAAAATATGTTAAAGTCAAATATAAATGTTAAAACTCTTATGAAATCATCTAAGCTGATCTTGGTATGCGGAGAGATGCTGTTTCAGTTATTTTTGGCACCAATTTGTAACGTTCCAACGAACATTCATTGGGTGAGAATTTGTAATCCTTCGAGGCTCAATTTGTAACATCCCAACGTTGAGCTGCTGTTGTCAACTTGTAACCGCAAACCTTAGTTTGCTGCTACAATCCGACTAACATCACTAACAACGTTGGAGTGACAAATCGTTTCCCGTTGAGACCAATTTTTAACGTCATAACCCCTAATGTATCAATTGCAAAATTGCTACATTAGACGTTATACGAAACACTCCCTGGCTAGCTCACTCAGGACGTGAATATGGCCTACTCTGGAGCAACACACGCAAACAAGTAAAAAGAAGAAACAATACACAGTTAAATTAACACATGTTTATTAAAATATTAAACAAAAAGGGCAGAAAAATACATGTTTAAATATTATATTGAATTTAAATAAAAATTATTTGACTTCTTGCTACAGTGTTACATTATAGTAAGGAAAAATGCTTGTCACCAAATCCTAGGTTTTATCCTGGTCTTTTCTGCTATGGTTGTTAGCAAGCCATGTTGTGAGTTGTGGATTTTCTTGCCCTGGAGTCAACTCTCCTATTGGAATGATAGCGCCATTCTCAGGCCGGTTGGTCTTCTGGATGTTAATATAAATTGACCCGCACCTGAGAAATGTATCCCGGAGGTTGACTCCTAATTCAGGAGACGACACAACAATTGGTTATTATACTTTTACAAAAGTCATGAAGAAAATCGACATTTTTAGAAATAAAAGCCATTATATCGACTTTTGTATCGAACGGGAAGGGGGAAATGTCAACAAAAAGGAGTCTTTGTCACTAGCATTAAACTAAACAGAGAATAAAGATGGCACCTCTCGTTCCAAAGTAACAGAAATAGAGATGAAAATAAAATTCATTCTTTAAAAACTTGAGTAAAAGATAAAAATGATGATTATTAAGAAAATAGGAAAGGTAGATACTGAAATATATATATGTGTAAAGAAGATAGATTTGGACGCCAACTGGTTTTTATACCAAATACCAGTAAAAATGAAAAGAGAATAATGAATCAATTAAGTAACGACATAATTCTGATACAATCTATATCTGAGAAAATATATAGAAAAATAAGAGATACAATGGAGGATATAGAAGAATATGAATTATGACAGAAGATATGGAAATTGGAGAATAGAATTAACGAAATATATTAACATAAGAAAGAAAGCAGGCAATGTAGCAGTTATAACGCTACAATACTGTTAAGAATAGCATCTAGTGGTAAGTTTGTAAACAGTGATACAACATCTAGACTAATCAGTATATAATTATTCGGAACTTTAACATTGTTAATGAAATTACTAAAAGTGAAAGAATCTCTAATATAGAATTCATTGGATTCGTTATAGGCAATTGTGAGGATATCCGTGAGGTGTTTAGCAAGTTTACTATTAGGAGCATCAATGGAAGAGACAATAGGTCTCATTGAAATAGTGGGTTTGTGAACTTTAGGCAGTGTCTAAAACCTGGGTGCAACTGCATTGTAAATTTTCAAGGATTTTGCAACTTCTGTTGTTATAGTATATATATATATATATATATATATATATATATATATATATATATATATATATATATATATATATATATATATATATATATATATATATATCGAGAAAAGGAGTACGACCGTTAATCCAATATAAATTAAGGATCACTCGAAGAGTGGTGGGATTTTCAGTCAAAAAGTTGAGAAAAAAGACAAAGAAGTTGGCTACTTCATCTATTTATTTGAAGACGTACCACTCTCTAATCAGAAAGCATCATCAGTTCATCTAAAAAGAACAATATGAAAAACCAACATCCATAGAAAAGTTGATATAAAAGTGTTACCTTAAAAAGACATGTAGCAGTCAATGTTATAATATGTAAAGAAGTTAAAGATAATGGACATTAAATGGTTAAGTTGTATAAACAATTAATTGAAACTAAATATAGTTTACAATTTAATACAAACATAGAACAGCAAAAGACCATGTGGTTATTGTACATGTAATTTAAAAAAGTTTGTACAAAACTTATGTAAAAAATAAGTATTTGCCGAGAACTAACAAGATCATAAGATCATACTTCCTACTGTATGATATTAATTTATTTTAATTTTTACTTTAGGTAATATTATTGAAATAAAGTAATATTATAAAAGATGTAATAAAGTTACCACTGAAAAGACAGTGTCCTTGATGTCAAAACATGACACACAACAAGGCGAGTTACCAACCGCTAATGCAGTAAAGCGGTAAGTTTAAAAATATGCAAAAGTAGGCAAAACCCTTGTCTGTAAGAACCATTTAACGAAAGAAAAAGATGCTTAAGAACATAAGTAACGACATAATTCTGATACAATCTATATCTGAGAAAATATATAGAAAAATAAGAGATACAATGGAGGATATAGAAGAATATGAATTATGACAGAAGATATGGAAATTGGAGAATAGAATTAACGAAATATATTAACATAAGAAAGAAAGCAGGCAATGTAGCAGTTATAACGCTACACACTTCCACCACCCAGTAGAAAAATTTCTAAAGTACCTTGAGAAATTTTTCTCATCACTAAACTCATTATATGTTATATAAACAATATATAAACAATATATAAACAATGATCTAACGACAGAGGAATTACAAATACAGAAGGAAATACGAAGAATAGCAAAAGATGAAATAAAGAAAGGTAAACGTGTCCAAATTAAAGCCAACAAACTTATAATAGATGGTCTAGAAAGGAGATGGAATAGAAACACCAACCAGCTGGAGGACCATCATGGAGGTGGTTCAAAAAACTAGCAAGGGATGAGACGATGCATTATTCGTTGACGGACGAGGCAAAGAAACAGGAAATGACTGCAGATAAACCCGGGTACAACAAAAGTGCAATAAAGAAAGATAGACAAGAAAACAAAAATAAAAAACGAAGACAACAGAACAAAAAAAAAAAGTTGAAAATAAGCACATGGAACATAAGAACCATGCTAACTCCAGGAAAAATGCTAGAAATAGAAAAAGAACTCAAAAAGTATAAAATAGATATTGCAGCACTGCAAGAATTACGCTGGGAGGGACAGGGACAGATTGACAAACAAGACTTTACAATGTTATATTCAGGAGGAAAGAAACAAGGGCAAAAAGGCGTGGGATTCATGATACTAAGGCACCTAAGAGAGAAAATTATAAATTTCAAGCCAATATGCGAAAGGATGGCCTATGTTAGAGTCAACAGCAAACCATTTAATATATCAGTCTTGAATTTATACGCCCCCACAGAAACAAGCAATGCAGACGAAAAAGAAATCTTTTATGATAGGGTCGAAGAGGAGATAGAAAAAATACCCAAAGAAGATGTCATATTTGTACTAGGAGACCTCAACGCCCAGATTGGAAAAGAGGACTTTTTACAACAAATTGCAGGAAAGCATACAATACACGAAAACACGAATGACAATGGGCAAAGACTATGTAACCTAGCAACAAGAACAAATTTGTTAATAAGCTCAACAAAATTTGAACACCCTAAAATACATAAGGTAACATGGAGGTCACCAGATCAGAAAACATATAGTCAAATTGATCACATAATGATTAATAAACGAAAGCAATCGTCAATAAAAGATGTAAGAACGTTCAGAGGTGCGTGTGCAGATCCAGACCACTACATGGTCACAGCCACTATAAGACAAAAAGTTAAAATTGAAACAAAACAAAAAAACCAACATAAAAAGTGGAATGTCAATAAAATGAGTAATGAAGAAGTAACAAAAAATATGAAGAGGCAGTAACAGTTCAAATAAAAGAGAAATATAAAGCAGAAGATATAAACACAGAATGGGAGACGATCAAAAAATCAATAGAAGAAGGTGCAAATATGCAGATAGGTAAAAGTCAGGCTAACACAAAAAACGAATGGTATAACCAAGAATGTAGAGAAATAACAGGAAAAAAAGTGCAAGCCAGAAATAAATGGCTAAGAACAGATAAAGAGGAAGACAGAGAAGAATATGAAAAATTAAGAAGGAATGCTAAGAAAGTAATAAGGCAAAATAAAAGAAGATGGGTAGACAAAAAAATGCAGGAAATAGAGCAGGAAAGAACAAACAGAAATACGAAAAGTTTTTACAAAAAAATTAAAGAACAAAACAAAAAATACAAGGGCAAAACAAACGGAATAAAAAATAGAGAGGGAATAGTGATAATAGAGGACCAAGAATACAAACAAGTATGGAGAGATTACTACAGAGAGCTCTTGACGGAGGAAACAACAGAAGAAAAAATGCATAATGAGGAGGAAACGGTGCACGAAGAAGAAGCAGATGAAGTAGATATCGAAATTTCAAAAGAACCAACATTAGAGGAATTGGATGAAGTAATACAGAGAAGCAAAAATGGAAAAGCCCCTGGTAAAGATGGCATTAATATGGAACTAATAAAATACGGGGGAAGGGAACTAAGAGGAAAAATACTGGCACTATTAAAAAATATATGGAAAGAAGAGAAAATGCCAGCGGACTGGGAGGTAGGGCAGATCATAACAGTACATAAAAAGGGAGACCAACAAATCTGTGAAAATTATAGAGGAATAACGTTACTAAATACAACATATAAAATATTGACATCAATAATAAAAAAGAGGTTATCAAAGATCACAAAGAAGACAGTAGGACAGTACCAATGTGGATTCATACAAGGAAGATCTACAATAGATGCAATACACACAATAAAACAAATAATGGAAAAAGCAAACGAGTATAAATTAGAATTGGAAATGTTATTCATAGACTTCAAACAGGCATTTGATTCAATTAAAAGGAACAGATTAATGGTAGCACTTAAAAAATTAAAAATTCCACATAAACTCAGAAAATTAATAGAAATGACAGTGAGAACTACAAAAATAAGGGATTGATTATAAATAAAGGGATGAAACAAGGAGATGCCTTATCAACAACGCTATTTAATCTAGCATTAGAATATGTACTACAAAATATAAATAAAGGAAATCTCAGAACAAGAGGTGGTCAAATAATTGCATATGCAGACGATATTGCTATTATTGCAAAGAACAGAAAAATAATGAAAGAAATGCTAGAAGAAATAAGAGAGAAAGGGGAGGTAATGGGGCTAAGATTAAATCAAGAAAAGACAAAAATATTAAGATTAGGGAAAAAACCAATGAAAGAAAAAATCAAAATGGGAAGTTCTGAGTTTGAAGAAGTAGAATACTTCAAATACCTAGGAGTTACAATAAGTAAATCCGGAGAAAGGAAATCCGAAATAAAAGAAAAAATATTAGCAGCGAATAAAGCTTATTTTGCAAACAAAACATTACTTAAAAGCAAAACACTGACTAAAAAAAGTAAGATGAGCATTTATAACACCATAATAAGGCCAATATTATTATATGCAGGAGAAACAATGACGATGGTTAAAAAAGATGAAGAAGACTTAAGAATAGCAGAGAGAAAGATTATGAGAACCATACTAGGACCAATCAGAACAGAGCAAAATGAATATAGAAGCAGAACAAATGCAGAAATTAAGGAAGAACTTAAGGAAGACATCGTAACTAAAATAAAGCAATGCAAAGTTAGATGGTTAGGTCATATTTGGCGAGCAGGCGACGAGGCAGTGACATACGCAATGATGGAATGGAATCCAGGAGGAAAAAAGAGAAGGGGAAGACCGAGATCAAAGTGGCTGCAAGAAGTTGAAGAAGACCTCCAAAGGGCAGGAGTCAGAGAATGGAGAGGAAGAACTAGAGACAGGAAAAAATGGAGAGATATTGTCAAGAAGATAAGATAAACAAAAAAGACTGATCCACTTAAGAAATAGGATCTAGAAAGCATTTGCGGTTTAACCCCACACTGGGGTGTATAGCCATTATATATATATATATATATATATATATATATATATATATATACACATATGTCCAAAAGTTTGGAATATTTCATCTTTTTATTGATTTTTATATATAAAATCATCTGAATAGTTAAACATAATTTTGTTTCAATTATCAACAATACTGAATAAATCTCAAAACCAGATAAACGATATGCAAAAAAAAATATTTATTTTCTTGGAGTGAAAAACTTACAATGTACAACTTACATTTAAAAATAAATTAGTATAGAAAAAAATAATTTTTAATAAAACTAATAAGTATTTCCTCCATTGGCCTGTATGCAAGCCTGTAGGCGATTTGGCATGCTGCCGATTAACTGGTTGAGCTGGGCTTGCGGAATTCTCTTCCATTCTTCACGAGCAGCATCTTTAAGTTCTCAAAGTGTAATAGGGGGATTGTTTCGCTTCTTGATGCGTGTTTTGAGAATGTCCCAAGCATGTTCAGTAATGTTCATGTCGGGGGAATTCGAGGGCCACTGTAATGTAGATATTCCTTCTTCTTGAAGAAAATTTTGTACTGCTGATGTTCGATGAGGAGGTGCGTTGTCATGCATAAACACAAATTCATCACCTACTGCCCCTCGGAATAGACGTACGACAGTATTTAAAACTTCCTTGATGTATACAGCACCAGTGACTCTTCTCTCCAGAACCAGCAGTGACGTCCGTGTACCACTCATAATACCACCCCAAACCATTATACTGCCACCTTCAAATGGGACACGCAGTTTAGCTGTTTCTAGTGGGGGTTGTCATCCTGGGGCCCTCCAAACCAGTGTTCTTCGTGAATCAGATACCAAGTCAATATTTGACTCATCAGAGAACATCACGTTATTCCAGTTAGGATCATGATGCGCCATTTCTCTAGCCCATTGCAACCTTCCTATTTTGTGTTGGTAGGTTAGTTTAGGAACACATAGCGGTCTTCTACGATACAAATTTACCGCATTTAGTCTGCATGTTATTGTTTGCCGTGAAATATTCAGTCCTTGAAGCCTAGAAATTTCTCTGGATATACCACTTGTAGATTGCAGACGATTTCTATGAGCTATAAATGTTATTTACCGGTCTTGTGCTGCTGTTGTACATCGATTTCTACCACTTCTGAGACGATCCTTGACTTCATTTTTATCTTGGAATTTTTTTTTATTTTCGATACAGCACTCTGAGTAGCATCAGCAATATTCACGATATGACTTTGCCTAAAGTCCTGTTGTAACAAAGCAATTACTCTGGATCTGTCAAAATGAGATATCACGTTTCTAGACATTTTTAAACGGCTCAATTAAAATTTAAACAAAGACGGAAATAATGTGTAAATACGCTAATCAGTTGAATGTGACCAAAATCATACAAAAACGATTCAAATTTTTTATCATTTGCATTTAAAAACCCTCTAGAATGAATATCAACAACAGTTTTAAAACCACCATAGGCGTAGATATATTATTTGTACATATTCCAAACTTTTGGACATGTGTGTATATATATATATTAACCTAAGTCAAAAAAAATAAATGACTATCACCCAACGAATTATAGTATCCGTTAAACTAAAATTTTAACTACATAATTATAAACTATGTATTACAGTATTGCAATACTATATACACTAAATGACTTTAGAGTGAGCACTCTGGGTATTATTTCATCCCCAACGAATTATAGTATTCGTCACACTAAAATTGTAAGGTAAATAATCCTATGCTATACCTTATAGCAATTCCTTACAAGGCTTTAGAGTTAATACTCAGGATAATATTTTATCCCAACGAATTATAGTATTCGTCACACTAAAATTGGTCGTAGACCAAGAGGGAGAAAAGCTACGTTAAGGGTTTTCCACAATCTTTGGTACTGTACATCGATTATACACTGGGCCGATTGCAATCATGTTGGTATGAACGCAGTAGCTCATAATCCATGGTTAAACCTCGAAAGCGCTCCTCAGAGACGACAGTCCTGTGTACTATGAACCCCCCGACGCCATACCCTAAAGACAACCTTACCATTAAAGGAAGATCGAGTGGTATAAATGTACATCTCCACCACAGTTCGGTCCCATATATATGTAATTACATAAATATCATACAAAAACAACTAATATGGGGACGATGTATCTATCACTCATGGAGATAAACATCGTTAGAAAGACATTCTTTCAAGAATGTTAGTTCTTAAGGGAAGTTGATTTTAAACCAAGGTAATTATGATATTAGCAATATCACTAGATATGCATATAATCATTAAGTTATAAAAGATAAGATATCATAATCATCAGTAATGCAGTAGGTATATAAATCCAAATATTAGTTATCATAATACTAATCTAGATTTTAGTTGCATATATTGCATAAGATAGTATGAGTAGAACATTATAAGCAGTTAAGAAAGATAAGGTAAACATCAAAATATAAAAGAAATAAGTAAAAATTTAGTAAGACCAATCTAGACATCTATTAAGTATAAAATTTACACAAGATGAAAAGAAAACTGCACAAAATTATACTCAGTTGAACTGAAGAAGAAAAATTAGTCATAAATATACTTTGATTTAAATCCAAACGTTATGCACCTGTTAGAATAATAAAGTAATCTATACAGAAAAATTGTACAGAGCAAAGTTATACAAGAGGGTATAAAAAACAAAACCTTTCCATTGTCATTTCAAAGAGACACAACCCTACACCAGATTTCTAAATAGTCTAAATGCATAAGGTTAAATCTACCTTGTAAATGCAATAAAAAAATTTCATTAAAATATAACACTCAAGAAAAAGAAAATTCATTGTAGTTATGCATTGTTGAGGGCAATCATTGTGAACTAAATCAGAGAAACTTATTATGACTAAACTTCAATAGACAGTATGGTCTGGAAACAATTACATTGTTTATTAAAGATAAGAAGATAATGAGAATGAATTCTCGGCATATTGCATATGCATATTTATGGACTAAGGCAAGTCAATAAAACAGCAAATTGACATTAAGCTAGTATAAGATAAAGTAATTTTTGTACCAAATAGTATCAAAAATTAAAGGTAGGTAAATATCAAGATAATTAAGTAACACAAGTAATTTTGATTGTCAGATAAAGATAAGTATATTCTTCACAATACCTAGTAAGTCAAAGTTCTACACAAAAGACATTAAAGATACTGCATAAAATTTGGCTTACTTATGATAAAGGAAAATACAAAGCAAAGATAAGATAAGTTGTGGTAATATCATATAAAATTGCTATAACACTAAACACTATCCAGGGATCTACACAAAAGAAATAGAACTAGAACTGCAGAAATATAGACGTATGTATTTAAAATGTTAAAGACAATTCAAATGCAATCAAAAACTTCAAAGCTTCATAATCTTACACCAGAGGTTTCTATAAAAGAAGATATATGCATAAGATTACTTTCACTACAAAAGATAAAGAATTATGCCTAACGCAACACCCCTAATGGGTAAATGGAAAATATTAACGCCCTTGTTAATAGTTTTCCTGCAGTGACCTCAAGTCCCGCGAAGATAAATCATCCTAGGCAATTTTTATGTGCTTGTCCGAACAAATCTCATATTTGAACCCACTCAACGGAAAAACAAGACACTTGCACTAGGTATGAAAATTAGACATAAGTTATTACCGCAATAGTTTTAATGACACCATAAAGGTAATACAAGTAGCTAACTTGTAAAGGTAAGAGATAATGTGTTATTAAACGAAGATAAAGATAAGTAAATAACAATCAAACTTGTGAAAGGTAGTAGATAAATTTTCTAGCAAAGGTTCTCATAACTAAATATTTTATTGAAAAGTCCATAAATAATGAAGATATTTGTTAACGCAGGTAATAAAAATATGTATAAGCTTAACAAAAGAGATAAGAAGATAATTTAAAATATATGCAATACAAGATATATGTAAGTTTAAATTACACTTAAAGGTAAGATATAATAGTATAACTGCAAGTTTTACTCAAAAGATATATTTTTAATATGCATTACTGATTTTCATCGTCACTAGAATCAGTGACATCTAATTTGATATCCCTGACATGAAAATTTCCAAGATCATTTCCATCTAGATCCTTTAAATTGTAGACTAATTTAGACAAAACTTTATTGACAATACAGGGGACAAATTTTGGCGCTAGTTTTGCAGAGAAATCATCGACAGCTTTTGATAGGACAAAATTTTTCTTCCAGACTTTATCACCAACGTGATATTTGACATCACGTCTACGAAGGTTATACCTGCTAGAATTCGTCGCATAAGAGTGACGTATTCTCTTTTGCACTTCTTTGAAAATAGAAGACATATTTTCTAGTGGTCTTGGGTCGAATAGCTTGTTATTAATATTAATGACATTGCTTGCTTTGTCTTCTATTGCACCAAAAAAGGAACCGTCCAAAGGGATATTTCTGGCAAAAGTTAGAAACGAAGGACTAAATTGTGTAACTTCGTGTTTGGCTAGGCGAATAGCCTGGGCAATCTTAAAGATTTCTGTGTCCCAATCTTTATGATTATCATGTATAAAAGAACGAATAGCTGTTACGATAGTTTTGTTAACTCTCTCAGTAGGATTTATTTGAGGAAAATATCTCGCATTATACCCACGTTGGGCGCCAATTTGTAACGTTAGGCACCAATTTGTAACGTTCCAACGAACATTCATTGGGTGAGAATTTGTAATCCTTCGAGGCTCAATTTGTAACATCCCAACGTTGAGCTGCTGTTGTCAACTTGTAACCGCAAACCTTAGTTTGCTGCTACAATCCGACTAACATCACTAACAACGTTGGAGTGACAAATCGTTTCCCGTTGAGACCAATTTTTAACGTCATAACCCCTAATGTATCAATTGCAAAATTGCTACATTAGACGTTATACGAAACACTCCCTGGCTAGCTCACTCAGGACGTGAATATGGCCTACTCTGGAGCAACACACGCAAACAAGTAAAAAGAAGAAACAATACACAGTTAAATTAACACATGTTTATTAAAATATTAAACAAAAAGGGCAGAAAAATACATGTTTAAATATTATATTGAATTTAAATAGAAATTATTTGACTTCTTGCTACAGTGTTACATTATAGTAAGGAAAAATGCTTGTCACCAAATCCTAGGTTTTATCCTGGTCTTTTCTGCTATGGTTGTTAGCAAGCCATGTTGTGAGTTGTGGATTTTCTTGCCCTGGAGTCAACTCTCCTATTGGAATGATAGCGCCATTCTCAGGCCGGTTGGTCTTCTGGATGTTAATATAAATTGACCCGCACCTGAGAAATGTATCCCGGAGGTTGACTCCTAATTCAGGAGACGACACAACAATTGGTTATTATACTTTTACAAAAGTCATGAAGAAAATCGACATTTTTAGAAATAAAAGCCATTATATCGACTTTTGTATCGAACGGGAAGGGGGAAATGTCAACAAAAAGGAGTCTTTGTCACTAGCATTAAACTAAACAGAGAATAAAGATGGCACCTCTCGTTCCAAAGTAACAGAAATAGAGATGAAAATAAAATTCATTCTTTAGAAACTTGAGTAAAAGATAAAAATGATGATTATTAAGAAAATAGGAAAGGTAGATACTGAAATATATATATATGTGTAAAGAAGATAGATTTGGACGCCAACTGGTTTTTATACCAAATACCAGTAAAAATGAAAAGAGAATAATGAATCAATTAAGTAACGACATAATTCTGATACAATCTATATCTGAGAAAATATATAGAAAAATAAGAGATACAATGGAGGATATAGAAGAATATGAATTATGACAGAAGATATGGAAATTTGAGAATAGAATTAACGAAATATATTAACATAAGAAAGAAAGCAGGCAATGTAGCAGTTATAACGCTACAATACTGTTAAGAATAGCATCTAGTGGTAAGTTTGTAAACAGTGATACAACATCTAGACTAATCAGTATATAATTATTCGGAACTTTAACATTGTTAATGAAATTACTAAAAGTGAAAGAATCTCTAATATAGAATTCATTGGATTCGTTATAGGCAATTGTGAGGATATCCGTGAGGTGTTTAGCAAGTTTACTATTAGGAGCATCAATGGAAGAGACAATAGGTCTCATTGAAATAGTGGGTTTGTGAACTTTAGGCAGTGTCTAAAACCTGGGTGCAACTGCATTGTAAATTTTCAAGGATTTTGCAACTTCTGTTGTTATAGTATATATATATATATATATATATATATATATATATATATATATATATATATATATATATATATATATATATATATATATATATATATATATATATATATATATATATCGAGAAAAGGAGTACGACCGTTAATCCAATATAAATTAAGGATCACTCGAAGAGTGGTGGGATTTTCAGTCAAAAAGTTGAGAAAAAAGACAAAGAAGTTGGCTACTTCATCTATTTATTTGAAGACGTACCACTCTCTAATCAGAAAGCATCATCAGTTCATCTAAAAAGAACAATATGAAAAACCAACATCCATAGAAAAGTTGATATAAAAGTGTTACCTTAAAAAGACATGTAGCAGTCAATGTTATAATATGTAAAGAAGTTAAAGATAATGGACATTAAATGGTTAAGTTGTATAAACAATTAATTGAAACTAAATATAGTTTACAATTTAATACAAACATAGAACAGCAAAAGACCATGTGGTTATTGTACATGTAATTTAAAAAAGTTTGTACAAAACTTATGTAAAAAATAAGTATTTGCCGAGAACTAACAAGATCATAAGATCATACTTCCTACTGTATGATATTAATTTATTTTAATTTTTACTTTAGGTAATATTATTGAAATAAAGTAATATTATAAAAGATGTAATAAAGTTACCACTGAAAAGACAGTGTCCTTGATGTCAAAACATGACACACAACAAGGCGAGTTACCAACCGCTAATGCAGTAAAGCGGTAAGTTTAAAAATATGCAAAAGTAGGCAAAACCCTTGTCTGTAAGAACCATTTAACGAAAGAAAAAGATGCTTAAGAACACCCTCGTCCCTTCAGGGAATGGCTCGGGAGAAAAAAAAAAGAACAAGTGAGGTCGATCTCTACATATCATATATAGATGTCTAAGTTGTAGCTGGTTGGCCAGCCACATGGTGCAGATTTAATTCGACTTCCAACAGTCCAAGGTTTGTAAAAATTTGGAACTGAGAAATTAATAAGAATTCTATGAATCAAATTAATTTAACAGTTTTATTAAACTATTTAATCAAAAATTATTTTATATATGTATAACATTGATAAATGAATCAATAAAATATTAGTTGAATATTAATCTTTATTAAGTGAAGTAAGTAAGAAAATTATATTTTATTTGAATTTATTTAATAGTGAAAATATATATATAAATACACACCGTAGGTGACAATTTAAAGCAAAAAACCCATTAAGCCTAATTCTGCAATATTAATGCATGATAGATTTGGCTCAAGTTACTAATGTCCGTTCTCTTATTCAGAGCGTTAGGGTGTTTAGGTATCGAACATATTTCCAAAAACTGCCTTTTTACGAGATTGCGTTCATTGCCAAGAATTTTAACTTCATTAAAGTCAACTTTGTGATTAGTGTTAATACACACTGCGGTGTTAAGGCGAGAATAGAACGAGCTAGAGCAGCATTTAGCAATATGAAAAAGCTCCTTATAAGCAGGGATTTGTCTCTTCCCCTAAAACTACGTCTAGTTAAATGCTACATTTTTCCGATCTTACTGTATGGTGTGGAGGCCTGGACGCTGACGGAGACGCTCACGAGAAAACTAGAAGCATTCGAAATGTGGGTGTACCGACGCATTCTTCGTATATCCTGGACCGAACATGTCACCAACATAGAGGTAATCCAAAGAATCGGAAAGGAGAAAGAAATCGTGAATACAATTAAACAAAGAAAGCTTGAATATCTAGGCCACATATTGAGACACGATAAGTACCGTCTACTGTGTCTACTACTAGTACGGTCGAACTATTCAGAAGCGCCGCAAACAAGATCAGAATTGCCATGTTAATAGCCAACGTTCGCAACGGACAGGGCACTTGAAGAAGAAGACACACTGCGGTGTATCGTAAGACGCCCTCTCAGTGATCTCCCTGTCTGACCGATGTAGCACGAGTTACACTCAGCACAAGGAATGTGATAGATGACATTGACTTGTTACAAGAGGGACAAGGGTGTTTTAGTTTTAGAAAACAAATTTCTGACAGTCTTGCCATTCTTAACTTCGATTTTAACAGGTACATTATTATGTTTGTACAGTTTAATAAGTTTTTCAGTAACTTAAAGAAAATAAGGTAAAGAGGAGTAATGGGTAGTTGGAGTCCCAAGTACAGTAGTAGGCAGAACAGTGTTATTAATAGTATTATTTGATATTATTCTAAGTTGGTCACCATTGGGTATGCCATTATATATAATATAACAAGCGAGTCTTCTACAGCTGGCGCCGCTTCTCGCATCCTAATTTCCAGCGTTTTCTGTCGAAGCAATCTTCAGTTCTTAAATCTCTGGCGGTGATTGCATCGTCGACATCGTCTCTCCAGGATATACCTCGTTTTCTTCTAGTTGGCGGAGTCCATTCTTCTATTTTTTTTGGCCATCTATTTTCAGGCATTCTCTGAAGGTGTCCATACCAGTTAAGTCTTTTGGCTTCGATTGTATCTATTATGTCTAGATCGATTTCCATTTCTCTCCGAATATCTTCGTTTCTCACCCTATCAAGTCTAGTGAGCTGGCAACATCGTCCCCAGTAGTTCATTTCCATGGCCTTAATTTTTGATTTGTATCTTTGGTTTATTTCCCAGAGTTCGGCGCCGTACAGCCCAATACTTTCTATTATTGTTTTATAGATTCTTCTTTTATTTTCTTTTGTTATTTTTTTATTCCATAATAGTCCGTGTAGCTGTCTGGTGGCTGATCTTGCTTGGCCAATCCTGGAGTGTATTTCTTCGCTACTTCCTGCTTTTGATGTTATTTGGATTCCCAAGTATTTGAAATTGTCTGTTGGTTTTATAGTTCCCATTTCGATTTGTAGGCTTTCTGGTTTTTCTCCTACAACTAAGTACTCAGTTTTTTGTATATTAATTGTGAGGCCCCATTTGGTATACTCATCTTCCAGTTTTCTAAGCATGTAGCCTACATCACTCTCGTCTTCAGCTAGAATGGCTTGGTCGTCAGCGAAGTGTATCGTGTACAATCTATCATCTCCGATTGGGATGCCCATATTGCAGCACTTTCTTCTCCACACTGAGAGTGCCTCATTTAGATATATTTTGAAGAGTGCAGGTGCTATGCAGCAGCCTTGCTTTAGGCCCTTACTAATAGGAATTTCTCTAGTTAATCTATTTCCAGTTTTAATGTTTGCCGTCATATTTTTGTAGAGCTGTTGTACTGCTTGTATATTTTTTTTGCTTATTCCTTGTTTTTCCATTGCTACCCAAAGCATTGAAAGTGGCACACTATCGTATGCCTTTGTCAGATCTATAAAGACTATATGAGTTGAAAGGTTGTGGGCTAATCTTTTCTCAATAACTTGCTTTAGAGAGAATATACTGTCCATACAGGATCTGCCTGCACGAAAGCCATTCTGTTCTTCAACACCTGTCATCTCTTTTTCAATTTTGTTTTTTATTATTTTTCCATACAGTCTTGAGAGTGAATTTATGACACTTAGCCCCCTGTAGTTTGAACAATTCTTTCTATCTCCTTTTTTGTAGATGTTGTTAATATGTGCTTTTGTCCACTCCGGTGGTAAGTCGTGTCCATTATAGAATAAGGTGAAGATATACGCCAGTAATTCCCGTAATACGTGTGGGCTATGTTTTAATAATTCATTTGGTATACCTTGTGGTCCGCATGACTTCCGATTTTTTAGAGTTTTTATTGCATTCTCGACTTCCTGTACTGTTATTTCATCGTCTTCACTGAATTCCAGTTCATATGTTGTTGAACTGATGTTCGTGAATTGAGGTCTTGTTTCAGTCAAAAGTTGTGAGTAGTGTTCGATCCAAGATCAAGGGGTATGTCATTTAATGAGGAACCATAGATTTGTAAATAAAGGTATTTATTAATGAGGGAAGAAGGGTAGGAATTCTCAATCAATATGTTTCTGAGTAGTTGAAGTGATTTCCTTCGATTAACCGGGTGTGTTAGCTTATTCAGCCTGCAGCTTAAAGCTTTAATAAGGTTTAATTTATATTTAACGGGATGACAAGAATGGTAGTTGAGAAACCTATTTGAGGACATTGGTTTCCTATACCAACTTGTGGTTAAGGTGTTGTCTCTGACACGCATGTCTAAGAAGGGAATACTATTGGTGATGGGGTCCTCAAGTTCAACAGTAAACTGTAAATGAGGATCAAACTCATTGAAAAAAGACAAGGTGGCCTGTATCTGTCTGGAGGTAAGGCTAGTAATAGGTCATCAACATACCGCTTAATAAAAGGGATTTGAACATCTAAAAGACCCAAACGGTCAGATACTAAATGATCCAGTATAAAATTAACTAGGATGGAAGAGATTGAGGAACCCATAGGTGTCCCAAATATTTGTAGATAATATTTATCATCAAAAACCAAAAAATTGGTGTCAAATACTAATTGCAACAGTTCTGCAAATACATTCCAGGATACAGGAGAGTTGGGTTGGATTTCTTAGGGAGGTAATGACACTAGATAAAGGTAAATTAGTAAAAAGAGATAACACATCAAAACTCACTAAAATGTAACCTTGTGGAAGTTCAAAGTTATTTATAAATTCACTAAAGTGAAAAGAATCAATAATATTAAAGTTATTGTTATAATTATATGATTTAGACAAGATGTCAGTTAAAAATTTATAAATATTTATATTTGGTGAATTGATTGAGGAAACAATAGGCCTCATGCTCAATGTAGGCTTATGTATTTTCGGTAGACAATCAAATCTGGGAGCATACCTGTCTTTGCTTGATATGCACTTCGCTTGTGCCGCTGGTGAATAATCAAACTCCGTGCGAAAACTAAACTGACTTTATTTTGAATTACACACTACATATAATATGAATGCTAATAAGTATTATGTCCGCTCGCGCTGAATGCTGTATCACCGATCTCGTCTCGTATTTGAGTGCTGTCGTCTTTGGGGTGCCTTTAGGGACTCGCCTTATCTTCACATATGGCATAATATATCTTCCTACGCTACTATGTTGCCGGATTGTAAAAATGCATAAAATAAACTTGAATTAGATAGAGGCGTGAACATGGCCCCCGCCATGTTCACACACTGCCAACAAAATCGTCTGCTAATGCTAAATGTTCAAATGTTTAAACTACACTTAGCTCGAAACGGGTAGCGGACACACCTTGGAAAAAGAACGAGTTATGATACCATTGTCTGTCTTTATCCTAAAAACTCTGGCTACACCATCACTGCCGCGTAAAAGTTCGATCACGCGACCTAACTTCCACCTTAATGGAGGTAAATTGTCCTCTTTTATGAGCACTAACGTATTTTCCGCAACTTCACCGTTAGTAGTAGTCCATTTCGTGCGTTTTTGTAGTTCGGATATGTATTCTTTGTTCCATCGTTCCCATATATGCTGAGAAAGCTGCTGAATATGCTGGAATTTTGAGAGCCGATTAACTGGAACATGACGCAAATCTGGATCTGGATTGGTAATAAGTGGTCTTTCGATGAGAAAATGTGCAGGAGTTAATGGGGAGAGATCATTTGGATCACAGGATAAAGGATGAATCGGTCGGGAATTTATTATAGCTTCAATCTGCACAAGCAACGAATAAAATTCCTCGAACGTTAAGTGCGCGTTTCATAAAACCCTATGCAAATGATGCTTAACTGTTCTTACTCCGCTTTCCCACAGTCCGCCAAAATGTGGAGAATAGGGAGGTATGAAGGACCACAAAATATTATTCTTTAGCAAGGATTCTCTTATCGCGGGAGTGTGCTGCTCTAAAAATTTTCTTAACGATTTTAACTCCGAAATAGCTGCTATAAAATTGGTTCCATTGTCGGAAACCATCTTTTGAGGCTTGCCTCTTCGCGCAATAAATCTTTGAAAGACCAACAGAAATGATTCCTTAGACAGTTCTGTAACTAATTCTAAATGTATGGCCTTCGTACAAAAACAAATAAAAAGACACATGTAACTCTTTATTAGTTTACAACCTCGACCCTTTCTATCGCGAATTAAGAAAGGGCCCGCATAATCTACACATGTTATAATAAACGGTGGGCCACCTGCGAGACGCTGGGCAGGTAGGTCACCCATTATTGGCTGAATGGATTTAGATTTTAATCTAAAACATTTTACACATTTGTGTACGGTACGTCGCGCTAAATTTCTTCCTGATAACGGCCAGAAAGTTTCTCTTATAGTTGCCAGTAAAAGCTGAGGACCAGCATGCATAAGATCCTTGTGAAAATGATTAAATATTAACGATGTAACTATATGATATGCCGCTAAAATGATGGGATGTTTTTTGTCATACGTAAACTCGGAATGCTTTAAACCCCCGCCTACTCTCATGATGCCCTGATCATCAAGAAATGGAGATAAATTTATGAGTTTGCTGTTTTTATCTAAAGATCCCTTTTGGTTCAAATGCTTTATTTCATTAGAAAATGACTGTGATTGACACAGTTTTAGAATACGATTAAATGCAGAATGTATTTCATCCAAAGAAAGGGGTTCAGAAGTTCTTTCCTTATTTTTACACATGCGGATTAATCTGAACACATATGCAGCGGTTCTTTTTAAACGTAAAATATTAGAGAAGCGCTCAAATGAAAATACTTCCGTATTCTGTGTTTCATCAAGTTTATTCGTAAAAACCTTTATGTTTTTCCTCGTTTCGCTTGTTTCAGTAGGGACAACTTGTAAATTTGGCAAACGAAGTGGTTTCCTGGATCTCTGCTACGCGGTTACTAACAAACGTCTTCAATGCATTGGCTGCTGTTTTCAACCAACTAAGTACTATCGATGAATTTGTCCAGAGGTAACACGTATCAAATTGCACATTTAATGAATTTTTGACCTTATTGGTCAAACGCGATAAAATTACTGCTCCACAGAGCTCTAAACGCGGCAAGGTAACTGGCTTTAAGGGCGCAACCTTGCTTTTTGCACATAATAAGAATGAATACGACCTACCTAACGAACCGGTAGATTTAATGAATATGCAAGCACCGTACGCCTTTTCTGAGGAGTCGCAAAATACATGAAGTTCTAGTTTGACCTTACTAAAACATATAACATGCCGAGGTATTTTTAAATTGTTTAAGCTTCCTAATTTATTCCTAAACTGTAAATAATTATTTGCTAAATGCTCCGGTATGGGATCATCCCATGAAAGACGCTCGAGCCATAGTTGTTGTAACATAATTTTCGCTATGATGGTACACGCACTTAATAGACCCAAGGGATCAAAAATTTGAGCTATGTCCGATAATAAAGTTCGCTTTGTGATTATATGGCCTAGAGATAAACTTGTGCTATAAAACACAGTATCTGATTGCGGTGAGTACAATAATCCCAAAGTTTTCGCCTTCTCGTTTTCACCGAATTGAATAACGGAACCCGTAGTTGAATTATCCGGTATATCTCTTAATATTTCAGGATCATTTGAATAGAATTTACGCAATGTAAATCCTCCGCCTTTGAGGACCTCAAAAAGTTGTTTACATGCTTCGCGCGCTTTCTATTTTGAATCAAAACCTGTCAAAAGGTCGTCCACATAAAAATCGGATTTAATAATGCTAGCAATGTTAGGATTTTTAGCTTATTGCTCCTCTGCCAATGTCATTAGACATTTAATCGCTAAGTAAGAAGAGCATTTCATACCGTATGTAACTGTTTGTAACTGAAATATTTCAATCGGTTCTTCCGGATTATTTCGCCATAAGATACATTGTAAGGATTTTTGATCATCTGCAACCAATACCTGACGGTACATTTTTTCTATATCCGCACTAACTACATATAAGTGTGTTCTAAAACGCAATAAAATGGAGAGTAAATCATTTTGTAAGGTTGGTCCGGCCATTTGAATACTATTTAATGAAATGCTGTTTGTAGTTGGCGCACTACAATCGAACACAACGCGCAAACGTGTCGTCAAAGAATTTTCTTTTAATAATGGATGATGTGGCATAAAATAAAATGTAGTATTTACCCTAAAGTCTGTTGCCGCTTCCGTAATTTTGCATAAACCTTTCATATGTCCTAACTCTTTATATTCCTGGATGAATTCGCTATAAAGAGTTTTAAGATTGGCATCTTTATTCAACTTACGCTCTAGATTTAAAAATCTATTTTTTGCTTGACGAAATGAATCACCGAGTGAACTTATCGGTTCTTTGAATGGCAATGATACTATGAATTTGCCTGTCGCGTCGCGTATCACCGTATCTTCGAAATGTTTTTCGCATGCAATTTCTTCGCCCGAGAGTGCAGGTTTTCCATTGAAAACCTCTTCAAGTTCCCAGAACTTACTTAGCTGTTCTGTAACTTCGATTGTGTTTGTGAAATTACACTTAGTTATTCGCTTTTCTGATGCTTTGTTTTGGTTGATATACGGCTCTGCTATGATCCAGCCAAACATTGTTTCTTGCATGAATGGTTTATTTTTACCTAAACTAATTCCGTTTGCGCCCAGTATTTGCCAAAATAGATCGACCGAACAATTCGACCTTTTGTGGTTTATGACAATGATTATCCGCTAATTTTAAATGTTTAGGTATCTGCAAATCGCTAATGTTTATTTCAGATGCCGGCACGCACCCCGTAATTTCTGGTATTACGAAACAATTTAAAGTTGTATGAAAAGTTATATCGCTACGCGACTGTATATTTATTTCGCATTTGAATCGAACGGAAGAAGCAATATTATTTATGCCCATGACTGATATGTTCGCGCTTGTCGTTTTTAATCTAAGTTTATCGCATAAATTTTCGGTTATGAATGAGCTTTGTGAACCTCAATCTAACAAAGCTCGCACTATGTATGCCTTACCTTGGCAGTCAAAAATATTAACTAATACTGTGGACTGTATAGTTTGATCTGCAGCGCTAACTGCCGAAACTGACAAATTGGTAGTGTTTAAACTACCTTGTATATTATCTGCAGATCGTATATCGCTCGCGTTTTCTACCGGTTGATGAACTAAAGCTGCGTTCTGTTCGCTTGATCTATCTGGATGCAATAACGTATGGTGTTTTGACGCGCATTTCTTGCATGTTGATTGTCTGCACCGCTTATAGAAATGTCCAGGTTTAAGACAATTCGTGCAAAGATTGACCTGTCTTGCTTTATCAAACCTGTCCCTAGATGAAAGTTTTGAAAATTCGCCGCATTGATAAATGGTGTGTTCCCTTTTGCAAATAGGGCAACACTGTGTATTATCCGATTTATTTAAAGTTCCCTGTGATTAATATAGACCGCGAATGTTATGTGAATATTTCGTATTCCGTGAATATGCGCCCGCCTGAGAAATATTCCGTGTATTTTGTTTTTCAGCTTGATTTACCTCAAGGGATTCTAAGAGGTCCGCCCTTGATTTTAAAAACGTTTTAAAATCATCAAAACTAGGAATTTCATTATGTGTTTTGCTATTCTCCCATGCACGTAAAGTCGATGTATCGAACTTACAAGAGATAATATGAATAAGGAGTATGTCCCACGAATCAGTAGGTAGCCCTAGCTGCTTTAACGCGTATAAATGCTTCGAAAAAATGTCAACTAATTGCCGCAATCTATTAGATGACTCTTTATGTATTGGCTCTTCTATATTAAATAAGGCATTAACATGATTGGAAATTAATAATCTCTTATTATCGTACATTTCCCTAATTAATTTCCACGCAACTGCATAGTTTTCGGCGGTAAACTCTAATGTTCGTATGACCTGCGCCGCACCGCCCTGTAATGAACTTCGTAAATAATGAAAACGCTTTATATTGTCTAAGTACTCATTTCTGTTAACTAAAGATTCAAAAAGATCTGCAAAATCTAACCAATTATTATAATTACCATCAAATTTTGGTAACTCGGTAGGTTTAAGCTCAATACAATGCCCTGTATATGAATTCTTAGAGCGCTCACTTGCTTTATCGCTTTCTATACAAGCTACTTGTTGATTATCGCGAATGATTTTTCGCGCTACCGCTAATTGTGAATAATATTTGTTATAGAATTCTTCGCGCTCCGTATATTCATCCTCTAATAATTCAAATTGAACCGTATTTTCTATTTGCCCCTGAACCTCATCGAATTCGCCCTGTAAATGTTCTATATTATTTACCATTTCAATAGCCTGTAATACTTCTAAATCTGAAATCGTTTCACCCTTAGTTATTTTATCATTTAACGCTAATATAAATTTCGAAAATATTGTGAGTTTGCATTTAAAACCGCCCCTTTTTCGCTTTAAATTCTCCATAATTTTATAATGAATTATACAGTAAACAGAAACAGATTATAAATCGCTTGATATTCGACCCTAACGTTCTCAGAATTATCACATGTGCAGAATAAAGGTACAAAGACTGATAAATAAAAGGGAATGTGAAATGGATATGCTCACTAAAATATTTGTATGTTTATTCTAACAGCTAGCCTCCTGGCGCCAAGGATCTTCGCCTCAATTCGTATAATAGGTCTTCACAGATTTTAAACCCACAGTTGTCCAATTATGTAACTGTCTTAAGAATAACGTTCGACAGTCTATAACGCGCTCGGGCCACTATGAATGCACTATCTCTCCCGCTAATTTGATGACACAAATATGAGTTCGGAATTCGGTGAATTTACACTGTTTCAACAAAAGAATTTGATGATTCGACTCGAATGGACCATGTCTTTGCTTGATATGTACTTCGATTGTGCCGCTGGTGAATAATCAAACTCCGTGCGAAAACAAAACTGACCTTATTTTGAATTACACAATACATATAATATGAATGCTAATAAGTATTATGTCCGCTCGCGCTGAATGCTGTATCACCGATCTCGTCTCGTATTTGAGTGCTGTCGTCTTTGGGGTGCCTTTAGGGACTCGCCTTATCTTCACATATGGCATAATATATCTTCCTACGCTACTATGTTGCCGGATTGTAAAAATGCATAAAATAAACTTGAATTAGATAGAGGCGTGAACAATACCCATCATAATTATGTAAAAATTTAGCAAGAGGTTGATCTATGATCTTTTAGTTTTTTAAATGAGTGATGGATTTATTTATTTTATTAGTGAATTTAGAAAAGGGTTGGTAGAGAGAGGTTGATAGTACCTATCATCATCTAACAACGATTGACTAAGACTGAGGTATTGATCTCTATGAGTATATGAGGGGTTTTGTGCCACCACCAGGCGTATCCATGGAGAACCAGCAATGAAGAAGCTAAACAGATGGACCAACCTGACAGAAAAACTAGCAACAGCAGAAGCAAGAAGAACTTTTATTCTAGAGTGCAGGAGAACTAAAAAGATCCCAAGATTTATAATAGACACCACTTAGAAGCCAGGCCTTAAACAGACAGGTGAGGGCACCATTATTTAATTTCCATATATCTAAGGTTCACACTGATATTAAGTTCATTATTTCTCAAATCAATAATGTCAATGCTTTCCTTGATAATCACCTTCCTGACAATTTGTTGGATACCTTTGAGTCATCTTTACATAAAAAATTCAATTTTGTGTGTCAAAAATCCATGGCACATCTTCGTAAGAAGCTTGATAATTTGGACACCCCTCATTTTAAGAAAATTCCATTCAATCCTAAGTGGATTAAAAATGTATCCAATACTGAGGTTCCTCAGGACATTCTCAAGTTGTTATTCTTGGGTCCTCAATTTGGCTTACAGCCAACCCTCAAAGATTATTCTATTAGGAGAATCTTAGCAGATGTTGAGAATGTTTTGTCGCATGCGGACAATTCTGACCTTTTATCTCTGAGGTCTGAGGATTTACAGGGAGACGGTATCGTTTTTAAAAACCCACCCTAATCTTCTCGATCTTACCAGTGACAAAGGGAATGCCATTGTACTCATGGATAGAGATCAATACCTCAGTCTTAGTCAATCGTTGTTAGATGATATTCTTTTCACTTTAGTGAATTTATAAATAACTTTGAACTTCCACAAGGTTACATTTTAGTGAGTTTTGATGTGGAATCTCTTTTCACTAATTTACCTTTATCTAGTGTCATTACCTCCCTAAGAAATCACTGGAACTCCATCCAACCCAACTGTCCTGTATCCTGGGATGTATTTGCAAAACTGTTGCAATTAGTATTTGGCACCAATTTTTTGGTTTTTGATGATAAATATTATACACAAATATTTGGGACACCTATGGGTTCCTCAATCTCTCCCATCCTAGTTACTTTTGTAATGGATGATTTAGTATCTGACCGTTTGGGTCTTTTAGATTTTCAAATCCCTTTTATTAAGCGGTATGTTGATGACCTATTACTCGCCTTACCTCCAGACAAGATACAGGCCACCTTGTCTTTTTCAATGAGTTTGATCCTCATTTACAGTTCACTGTTGAGCTTGAGGACCCCATCACCAATAGTATTCCCTTCTTAGACCTGCGTGTCATTAATTAAGTGATTTTGCCATTCACCGTTAGATCGAGACAACTCACACCCGGTTAATCGAAGGGAATCACTTCAACTACTCAGAAACATATTGATTGAGAATTCCTACCCTTCTTCCCTCATTAATAAATACTTTTATTTACAAAGCTATGGTTTCTCATTAAATGACATACCCAATGGTGACCAACTTAGAATAATATCAAATAATACCATTAATAACACTGTTCTGCCTACTACTGTACTTGGGACTCCAACTACCCATTGCTCCTCTTTACCTTATTTCCCTCAAGTTACTGAAAAACTTAAACTGTACAAACATAATAATGTACCTGTTAAAATCGCAGTTAATATACTCAATATGGGAAACTCAAAATTACCCAAGCAGTTGGAAGAGGTATGCAATTATTCCAATCCAGAAACCAAATAAAGAACCTCATTTACCAAATTCATATAGAGGAATCTCTCTAGCGTCGTGCGTTTTAAAAACTTATGATAACGTATGATGGGAACATATGATAAAAAGATTAGAATCCTGGCTAGAAATTAATAAGAAGCACCTGCAGTGCATATTTGGCTTTAAAAGGAAACACTCCACAATGGAAAATTTTGGGCATTCAATAACAGATGTCAACACTTCCCTTTCAAGTTCGAAATCAGTAGTTGTTCTCTTTGTAGATATAGAAAGTGCTTACGACAATGTCAACCTCAAAATTTTATATAATCAGATGAAAAATATTGGTCTAAGTTATGATTTTGCTAAACGAATTATAAAATTGTATAACAACAGAACAATCTCATTAAGAATAAAATAGGCGAAAGAAATGTTAATATCGGTATTCGACAAGGCAGTATTCTAAGTTCCATTCTATATCTGATAGACACAGCCGAAATAGAAAATAGAGTTCAAAATTCTGTCAAAATATTAGAATATGCCGACGATTCCGTGACTAGCAATTCCCAGCTCGTTAATCATCATCCTTTTCGTTGCCTATCCTTCATCTCGTTTTCTTACCGATCCTCAGGAGAGAACCTGACGCAAAACAAAAAACCGATTGAGTAAACCAGCGAGAAAAAATCCGGTAAGGTGTAAGAACTCGTACTGAAGACTGAATGACCACACGACACGTGGTCTCGAACGGTTCCCTTGGGGTACCGGGCGACACCTCATTTAAGTAGCCTTACTTCCGCAAGCGGTAATATGCGATAGCGGACCGAATATTTCCCTAGACCGAAGGAAAGTAAATTTCCTTCCTGAGTCATCGACCAGATTGTTGGAGAAAAAACGAAAAAAAACTTATTCGAATCGGATACAGCAACTTATAAAGGGAAATAATGCTGTTAGTACTTTTCAATTATAGAGGGCATCACAGCATATGAAAGACCGCCTTAAGACCTTACTTAATTTCAAAAAAGACCTAGTGGCCAACTGGCTCAATAAACGCAAATATGAGCCAGAAGAAAATTTGATGATTGACACCCAAACTGACCCTCGACATGGCGACTCGCAGAAAAGAATCAGTAAATTGTATAATATTGACAGCTATGAAACCTGGGAAGAAACTACTAACCTGATATGGGATGATAAGGTGTACCAGAGGACCAATGTAGTTATCGGAAATCCTATTATCACCGGAAACGACATCATTAAGGCTGTCATGGTAGAACCAAACCCCTCAAATGAGCACTAGTATTCAGAGCCTATATAGGGATAGATACCCAGATTTGGTAGAACTTGAGGAGGAATATATACGAAGGGCTCGAGTAAAGCACTAAAATTAAATCAAACGGTGCAAAGGAGAAAGGAGACCAAAAATACGAAGAATTTAACAAAATGGAAACAGAAAACAAATCTGGGATAAAATTAACATGGTTAAGGAAGAAGTAGGTTAACAGGGAAAGGTCGTTCTCCACCCATTAATGCTATATAAGTAGATAATCTTCCAAAAAACCGAGATGACTGTATACATCCATACTACAAACGAAAGAAGACGGCCACATACAAAAAATAAAAACTGCCCTTGGAACACCAGAGAATTGGCTCAAGAGTATTCCAAACAGGAGAAGAGAATAGAATTGAAATCAGACATATAAGAGGCATGGCAGAATGTGATGTTGGGTTATCTCCACTTCAACCAACTGATTTTCCATGTTAACTTTCACAAAAACTATAGATGGATACTTTTGTATTTTATTTAAATAAACTTAACAATTACAGGTTTACCCAAATTGGGTTAAAACAATCTCGCGTTACTAAATGTCAGCAATCAAGGGCGGCCCGCCTGGGGCTGCCCCGACGGACCGCCCTTCGGTGGACAACTGTTCAAATGTACAATAATAAATACTTTATTAATATAAATTACTTAATTCAAAATTATGATTTATTAATTTTGACTTAATACCTATTTAAAATAAATTTTTTATATTCTCTTCGAAGTTAATTATTTTACGCTCCTCTTAGTAGTAAAAGGCATATCAAATGCTCACCTGAAAATGGAATAAGACTTATATATGTATCTCTGTCTTAGGCTTCGGCACGACCAACCGATCTACAAGCTTTGACTTGTGAATTATTTTCTTTTGGAAGACGATTGATCAAATAGCCTTCGTAGAGTTTCGGAAAGTTTCGTTGTAATCATAACTATTAACACGAATCCGAAAGAACATAATGTAAACTATTGACAGTGCTTTAGCTGGATATATTAGTTTATCCATATATAAGTTATATAGGTAATGAAGAAGTTGAAAAAATAGAATTTTATTATCATTGGTGTTACGATTATTTTAGCAAAACAAGAACTTGCATTACGCATCAAATATGGGTAATTTTAAAGAAATTTTTAATTTAACAGTTAAACGCGATCAGGAAATCCAGAGTGATATTAAAAAAATAGAAGGGGTTTTGCTCACGGGTTTGTCAAAAATAATTCAAAACGATTTAATAGATTGTCTTGCTGGTTATATTAAAAATGAGATGTCAAGAGAAATTAATGAATCTCAATTTTTTTTCTATATTTATATCGATATCAATATTACCATATGATTATATTTATATCAATATTACGATTATTTTAGCAAAACAAGAACTTGCATTACGCATCAAATATGGGTAATTTTAAAGAAATTTTTAATTTAACAATTAAACGCGATCAGGAAATCCAGAGTGATATTAAAAAAATAGAAGGGGTGTTCACGGGTTTGTCAAAAACAATTCAAAACAATTTAATAGATTGTCTTGCTGATTATATTAAAAATAAGATGTCAAGAGAAATTAATGAATCTCAATTTTTTTCTATATTAGCAGACGATACTACTGATATTATCGAAAAATCACAGTGTACTTTAACAATGCGGTTTGTTAACAAAATTGGTCAGTGTCCAATATCAAATCTTCAGAATTCATATCCGAAATTGGACAGTATAATTTTATCACCCAGTAGACCGAATGAATTTATTTGTTATTAAATACACAAACGTAGTTAATTAGGTTACATACACATTTGGTCAATTATCAATAATATAATTTGGACATCAGTCAAAAGTGCTGACAAAGTTAAACAATTTACATAAATTAGATACACATATCACGCGAGGTCCGCGAAAATATTGACCCAATTAAAACTTATATAAAACTAAGATCTCTTGCCTAGAGAAGCATTCAATTAATATTCACTCAACAAACTTGATAGTCTTCAACGATCAACTTCATCAGTCTCTACTCAAAGTAATCCCGGGTCAACACCCATAGTGTACGTCTCATCAATAAACTCTGCTACTATTATTTGGTGTTTCCATTACAACTGAACGAACATCTTCACTGAGCCAACGAAGGCGGATTTGTTCATGGTCCTATCGAGAAACAGAATACCTTAAGGAAGTTTGAGAGAGCCTATACAGTCCACGCCAGCAACACCCTCAGTAGCAGAGAGAGACCACTAGACCCGGGAGAACGAGAGCAGTACCAAAGCCGAGAGCCATACTAGAGCCGAGAGCAGTACCAAAGCCGAGAGCCATACTAGAGCCGAGAGCAGTACCAAAGCCGAGAGCCATACTAGAGCCGCAGAGCAGCCAAAGGACAGGACCGATTGCAGAACCCACCAGAAGCGAGGGATCCTCAACGTCTAAGAACACAAAAAACCGTAAGTTTTTGAATAATTACAAAATCTTCCAACTTTTACAATCTTACAATTTAACAAGTTTTTTTTTTATTACAATTTAACAATTTAGAACAACAAGCTCCACTCTATCAATCGTATAATAATGTACTTTAGAATGTATTTAAATAATTTACCATTTAAATAATACAGAGAATTGATAAAACAAAAATAAACGTCATTCACAGCTAAAATTTACTAAACAGTAATTTTGTATGACAATTTGAAAAAAGAAACGTTCATACATATAGCTTGCTTTTAATTTCAATTAAATACTTTATTTCGAAAAATTAAAATAATTACGTAGCAAATAATTTCATTTATTTTGATAACAATATATATATATATATATATATATATATATATATATATATATATATATATATATATATATATATATATATATATATATATATATATATATATCATTATAAGAGTGCGTTGATTACATCTCGACCTACCTCAGTACAAAGAATAGCACAGCAGGCAAGGTCAAACTCAAATTTCGCTAAATTGCACATTCCGATAGAAAAGAAAGTGTAATAGTACAGGTATATTTAATAAATAACGTACATTTCGTATTGTCTAATATATTTACCGCTGAATGTAAAAATTTATAAAAATAATCATGGAAAGTGTATACGTTAAGCAAGCGGAAATAGGAGCAGAAATAGCGAAACTCGTTTCAAATACAAAAAAGGATTCCCAATCACGGAGAAATCAACAATACATCCGGGATAGACAGGAAAAATTAGAAGAATATTGGGCAAAATTTTTGAATAACCACGAAAAGCTGCTAGAAGGGTGTATAACGAAAGAAAAATATTTTGAAACAAAATACTATGATCAGGTATTTAAGACATACATTGAGGGGAAAACCCTGTTGGAAGAATATGGAAGGATGCTGAAAAGAGGAAAAGCACCGAAAGTGAAGGAGATACAGATAAGAAAACAAAGAATCGAGGAATTATTACGGCCAGAAAATGAACAAGACTTGCAGGAGGATGAAGAATTGCAGTCAGAGTTAAGAGAATACATGGAAAAGGTGAATACACTAATGATTGAAGCAGCAGTAAATGAGGAACTAGACGCTACAGATAATGGAGAAGTAGAGAGAATAAATCATCTAAAGAGGAAAGTCAGGGAAGTTTTAAAGAAAATAAGGCCAGGAATGCAACGGCCAGAAAGCACACAGAGGAGGGACGGTGTGACATTACCGCAGGTAAAAATCCCTGTGTATGAAGGCAGATATGAAACGTGGAGAACTTTCCACGATCTGTTTACTAAAGTAATACATGAAAACGACCAGTTATCAAACGCAGAAAAAATGCAGTACCTAAAAACTCAAGTAAGAGGGGAAGCCAACAGAATGATACAACACTTCAACATATCCGAGGCCAACTACGAAGTGGTCTGGAACATGCTAAAAGATAGGTATGAGAACCCAAG
The DNA here is from genome assembly GCF_040954645.1 of Diabrotica undecimpunctata. Lineage (NCBI taxonomy): Eukaryota > Metazoa > Arthropoda > Insecta > Coleoptera > Chrysomelidae > Diabrotica > Diabrotica undecimpunctata. The sequence goes on from NC_092804.1 coordinate 93,356,952, forward strand.
GATGATATTGTTTAAATTAATAGACAGGATGCTACTAGCGCAGGAAGTAAAGGAATCTTCTGCTAGAGCATTGAAATCACTACATGACACCTTCCACGAAAGTCTGGAAGCCATAGGAGGGTTAGGAACAGACACGGAAGCGTGGAGCCCATTGATAGCCCGAATTATCATAACGAAATGGGACAATGAAACTAGGAGGCTGTACGAAAACCTCATTGGAGACAGTAGAGAGATACCGACGTACAAATCGACACAAACATTCTTACAGCGAAGATTTCAGACACTGGAACTGCTGGAGTCATAAAAAAGACCAGAGAAGCAAGGAGGATCTCTTAGGAAACCAAGAACACGTTGCGTGATATGCAACGAAGATCACGGAGTACCGAACTGCAGAGAATTTCAGGAACTCAATGTAAGAGACCGGAACAGGATAATAAAAGAAAAAGGATTGTGTACAAACTGCCTAGCACATAAAAAAGAAAAACAATGTTATTCACAATATAGGTGCAGACACTGTGGCGGAGACCACCACCATATGTTGCATTATGAAAAAGAAAACACAAGCAACAAAAGAAACTGCAATGAAACGAAAGGAGAACAAACACAAGAAAGAAATAGAAGAGATTCGAACAATAGAAGAAACGGGTACCAAGCTGATAGGTACAGAGGAGGAAATAATAATCCATACAACGCCAGAGAACAAAATAACGGAAGGCGAGAAAATACACAAGATACCAATGGGCATAGGAATAGCAACGACCAACAAAGAGGGCAGAATTCAGTAAACTGTGCAAGCCATAAGGAAGGTGAAGCATTACTAGCGACAGCTGTGGTACGCATAAGAGATGCGAAAGGAGATTCACACATAATGAGAGCACTAATCGACCAAGGGTCACAATGCGCATTTATAACGGAATAAGCTGTGACGACGCTAGGAACAACAAGGAAGCCCATACAGGCGACCATATCCGGGATAGGCTCGTCAGGAGAAAAAACAGCCAACTGGAGTATGAAACTTTTAATCGAAACTCATTACGAAAGTGACTTCGAGATGGAAATAGAAGCACTAGTACTACCGAAGATAACAAGGAATTTACCGGAACAGGATATAATTCTACGGGACTATAACGAGAAAAATGCAATACTGGCAGATCCAAGATATTACAAGGTAGGGAAGATAGACTTACTACTAGGAGTAAAAGAATACAGTTACATATTGACAGAAGGGATGCACAGAATAAGTAATGGACTCCTGAGTCAAAACACCAAACTAGGATGGATAGTTTCGGGAATAGCACGAGAAAGGGAGAATATAAAAGCAGAAGTATGCTGTATGATATCAAGACAAGAAATGGACGTACAAATAAAGAACTTCTGGGAATTAGAAGAAGTAAATCAGGACACAAGTTTCTCAGTGGAAGAACAAGAATGTGAAGAACTGTATCGACAGACTGTAAAAAGGAATGAAGAAGGGAGATACGAAGTAAAAATTCCGTTTAGGGAAGACGTCGCAAAGTTAGGAGAATCTAAACAGCAAGCATTCGCCAGATTGATGCAACTAGAAAGGAAGTTTGCAAAAGACAAACAGTTAGAAGCGAATTACAGACAATTCATGGAAGATTATGAAAACCAAGGTCATATGGTAATAGCAGAAAACCAGGGAGATGGGTACTACTTACCTCATCATCCAGTGAGAAAAGAGGACAGTACTACAACGAAAATAAGAGCCGTGTTTGATGCATCAAGCAAAAGCTCATCGGCAGTAAGCCTGAATGATATTATGCACACACGGCCGAAATTACAACAAGATTTGACAAATATACTATTACGATGGAGATCCAATAAGATAGCATACTCAGCGGATCTGGAAAAAATGTTTAGACAAATCAGAATGGCAGAAGAAGACCAAAAATATCAAAAAATTTTGTGGAGAAAGGACACAAAGGACCACATACAAGAGTATAACTTAACGACGGTGACATACGGCACGGCCGCAGCACCCTTTTTATCGTTAAGAACAATACAACAATGACAAGAAGACGAAGGAGCGAGGTTCCCGTTGGCATCGAAAATTGTAAAAGAAAACATGTATGTAGACTATATACTAGGAGGAGCTGAGACAGTGCAGGAAGCAGAAACAGCCCAAAAGGAATTAATACAACTGTTCAGAAAAGGAGGTTTCATTCTTAGAAAATGGTTGAGCAACGAAGAAAAAATAATGGAGAACGTACCGGAGGATATGAGGAACGTAGACTCCAAGGCATTCAAACAAGAAGAAGTACGGAAAACGTTAGGAATACACTGGTCACCTAAAGAGGATATAATCACAATCAAAATAGGGATAACGACGGCAAAGAAAATAACGAAAAGACACGTACTGTCAGAAGTAGCAAAACTATACGACCCACTGGGATGGATAGCACCTGTAGTAATTCAGGCGAAAATGTTCATACAGGAATTAAGGGAGCAAAAGACCAGTTGGGATAAAGAATTAACTAGCAACCAACAAAGCAGGTGGAATACATACCAGGCGCAATTAGTAAATCTGGAGAAAATAACATTGCCCAGGTGGAACAACTTAAGCAAGATAAACAGAGTAGAACTACATGGATTTGCAGATGCGTCTATGAAAGGATATGGAGCGGTAATCTACTCAAGGGTATTAGGCCCAGAAATCAAAACGAATCTAATGATAGCAAAATCGAAAGTCGCACCATAGAAAGGGAAAACGACGGTACCGAGGCTCGAGCTGTGTGCCGCGGTACTACTAGCAAATTTAATGAAGAAAACCCTACAAGCATTGAACAGGGAAAACATTGAGGTATATGCATGGTCGGACTCAACGATAACCCTGGCTTGGATAAGGGGATCATCAAAAAGGTGGAAAATGTTCGTCGCCAACAGAGTAGAGGAAATAAGAGGCGTTATAGGACCGAAAAATTGACATAAGGTAGATACAAAGGAAAATCCAGCGGACATCCTCTCACGTGGAAGTACCGCATCAGAATTATTAGAAGCAGAGCTATGGTGGAAGGGACCAACTTGGCTGACTAGTAACAAAACTTTAACGCAGGAATCAGAAGAAATACCAGAGACAAATGAGGAGGAAGTCAAAACGAAAATAACGGTGCACACGACAACGATAAAGGAGGACATATGCGAGAGATTCTCAAATTTAGAAAGAATGAGAAGAGTACTTTCATACTGTAGGAGATTTGCAGACAAATGCAGAAAAAAGAAGGACAATGGACAAAGTCAGCTTACAGTCCAAGAATTAGAGGAAACGCTATTAAAGGTGATAAAGCACACACAGCACGCCTACTTCAAACAAGAAATAAATAAGCTGGAGAAGAAACAGCAATTAGACAAGAAAAATAAATTAGCGTCATTGGTACCATTCCTGGATAGACAAGGAATTCTAAGAGTCACCGGAAGACTGAGACACACGAATTTGAAGTACGGAGAAAAACATCCGATAATTTTGTCAAAGGATAGTGCATTAACAAAGTTACTTATAGCAGATAGTCACGCAAGAAATCTACATAGCGGATTACAACAAACACTACAGTACATAAAAAGGAAATACTGGATAATCAACGGCAGAAGAACCGTGAAAGATCATCTAGCAAAATGTTTAAGGTGCAGGAGATATAAAAGCCAAGCAGCACAACAATTAATGGGAGATCTACCGAAAGACAGAGTGAACCCGAGTCATCCCTTTACTAACACAGGGATAGATTATGCCGGGCCAATAAAAATAAGTACCACGAGAGGCAGAGGACAGAGGAGCTATAAGGGCTACATCTCAGTATTTGTGTGTCTGTCAACGAAGGCAGTACACCTTGAGGTAGTAAGCGATATGTCTACGGATGCATTCATCGCAGCGTTCAAGAGATTTACGGCACGCAGAGGACAGTGCAACAACGTATACAGCGATAACGGAACCACATTCGTAGGAACAGCAAATTTGTTGAAAAAAGAAAATCAAAAAATAGATGACGAGATAAAACAAGGATTACTGGCACTAGGTACCCAGTGGCATGTCATACCTGCATATGCACCACATTTCGGAGGATTATGGGAGAGCGCAGTGCGAATAATGAAATATCACTTGAAAAGAATCATCGGAGAAACAGTTCCAACATATGAAGAATTGAGTACGGTGCTGACACAAATAGAAGCATGTATGAACTCGATACCATTATGTGGGTCATCAGAAGACGCTGAAGGGAAAATAGCCCTGACACCAGCTCACTTCCTTATAGGGAGAGAAATTATATCACCATATCGGGAAGAAGAGCTTACGACTTATTTGAAGATGCCGACGAGGTGGAGATTATTGGAGAAAATAAAAAGAGACTTCTGGAAAATTTGGAAACAGGAATACCTGCACCAATTACAACAGAGAAATAGATGGCATAAGGCGCACCCTAACATAAAAGAAGAAGAAATAGTTATAATTAAAGAAGAGGATACACCTCCAGGCAGATGGCCATTAGCGAGGGTAACAGAAACACACCCTGGAGCGGAGGGATTAACCAGAGTAGTAACAGTGAGAAAGGCAAACGGGAAACTGACTAAAAGACCCATACATAAGCTAATACGACTGGAAGAAGAGAAACAGGAAAAGCCGAAGAAGGCAGCAGCACTAAGATGGAAGAAAATACTAGTAGCTATAATGTTTTTAACGATGTTAAAACCCATAAAGGCAGAACCGTATAATATATAATCCGGTACCAGGATTTTTCACAGAAGACCTTGGAGAGGTCGTCATAGACCGGGGAACATTTGGAATAAAGGTGTTACTCGAAAAAGCAAGAATTCGAACAGAGCACCAACTAATAGGAAATATGATACAAGGCGTACGAGAACTGTGTCATGAGATAAAAATCGTGAATTGTAAGGATATAATAGGGAAGTTAGAGGAAGGACAAAGAAAGGCGGAGTCAGTAAGCGAGGGGTTGACAGTAGAAATAAAAGGAAGGGAAAGAAGAGGAATATTAGGAACAATATTAACCTCAGTATTTGGAGTCAATGACGAAGCCTACAGTAACATTGAAGCATTAGATAATAACCAAAAGGAGCTAATAAAGGGATCACAGCACCAGGCGAAGATAATGTTAGAAACAATAACATCAATCAATCACACAGAGAACAGGGTAAACGAGCAAATGAACAAGTTTAACAAAGCACTAATCACAGGTCTACAAGAAATATCTAAAGGACTTAACGAAGTAGAAGACAAAGCACAAAGACTAGAAACTGAATATAGCACGTTACGAATACAAACGATAGCATTACAAGTTATGGACTTCATAAACGAATATACTCAATTTTACGAGGGAATATTAAACCTTCACTATAACCACGGACACTTCATTGATATAGTGAAACCGGGTGAAATAACCAAATTAATAGGGAAAGCAGGGCAGATACTGCCTCAAGGGGTCGAAATACGACGACAACCCATTATAGAAACAGAAGTCAGTCATGACGACAGATATATAACAGTCATCGGCTACTTCATAGTGACAGGGAAAAATAAGTACAGCATGCTCAAAGTCACGGCCATACCACTTAACGTTGAGGGGTCGGTGTTGCGCACATTTGTCGCCCCAAGGAATCTACTGGTCGTAGATTATAACACACTGCACTACTTCGAATTGACCGCGGAAGATAGAGAAAGGTGCTTACTGTTGACAAAGGCGCAGATAGCGTGCTCACCAACAGCTATAAGAAACATGGATACCCAACCAAACTGCATACTTGAAGCAATTTATGAGCGATCTAAGAATAGCACATGTCCACTGGTAGCCAGGACAATACAGACAGCTCAATGGAGTAAGATGGGTACTCCCAACCTCTGGCTAGTTATCACGCCAGTCACGATACACATATCCATTATTTGCGATGGAAATAGGAGCGAAAGAGTACTGGAACGAGTCACATTCCTGAAGCTTTCACCCAAATGTATCGCCCAAACGAAAAATATTACATTACTCCCCACTAGCAGTGGGGTGGACAGAGCAGTGACGAGTTACCTGAAGTCGCCAATCACTCCCGTGGACCAACTGGTGGCGAGGACACCCCGCAGGTTTAACACGCCTCTAAACACCTACCTTGACATACCAGGAGGAGAGCTACGTCATGTGTTACTTGAGGAGGAGAGTCTGGAACAAGAAATGACGCATACGCAGTGGTGATCGATTCACGAATCTAATTGGCATTATTTTGTGGCCACCGGGACCATTACTATAATGGTAATAATTGGGATACTCACGATATGGAAGTACCGTCCTGTTGCACGACTATGTCGTTCAGGGAATCCACAAACTCAGACTAACGAACAGGAAGTACCTGTATTAGTTAGCAATCGGCACAACAATGTACCGTCGACTTCCCAAGCTGACATCCCACTCTCCACATTTTCATCCAATTGCCCTAATTTTACTCTAGAGATAGAGTCGGACATTGATAGCTAGGGTACGGTTGGAAGATTATTGATTATTCTTAAACTATTTATAATTTATCATGTTTGAATTTTACTATGTTATGTAATACTTATATGTAAACTTTGAGTATTGACACTTGGACCAGATTGCCCGATTCCGCAGTATGTCCAATATCAAATCTTCAGAATTCATATCCGAAATTGGACAGTATAATTTTATCACCCAGTAGACCGAATGAATTTATTTGTTATTAAATACACACACGTAGTTAATTAGGTTACATACACATTTGGTCAATTATCAATAATATAATTTGGACATCAGTCAAAAGTGCTGACAAAGTTAAACAATTTACATAAATTAGATACACATATCACGCGAGGTCCGCGAAAATATTGACCCAATTAAAACTTATATAAAACTAAGATCTCTTGCCTAGAGAAGCATTCAATCAATATTCACTCAACAAACTTGATAGTCTTCAACGATCAACTTCATCAGTCTCTACTCAAAGTAATCCCGGGTCAACACCAATAGTGTACGTCTCATCAATAAACTCTGCTACTATTATTTGGTGTTTCCATTACAACTGAACGAACATCTTCACTGAGCCAACGAAGGGGGATTTGTTCAGTCAGGTAACAGAAATATTTTTGGGGCTTTTTGATATTAGCGAGAATAGATCTGCATACGCTCTATATAGTTTAATTACAAACGTTCTTGAGCCATATGATTACAAAAATAAATTGATTGTTACGATGGTGCAAGTGTAATGGCCGGCTCTTTAAACGGATTGCAATCAAAAATTAAAGTAGATGCTCCATATTGTTGTGCCCATAGATTAAATTTAGTTTTGCAAGACGGCTCAAAATGTATTAGAAATTGTAGGATATTTTTTGCAACAGTTACATAAATTCCTGGTTTTTTTAATCATTCGACGAAAAGAACATTTATGTTTTCAATTCTAAATAGAAGTATTCCAACAAATTGTGAAACTAAATGCACTTCAAAGTCGAAAATTGTAAGCGTTGTTACTTCAAAATGGAATGAGTTAATTTCAGTTTTCAATCAAATTAACGAAGACGAAAATTCGGGAGCTGAATCTATAAATGGTGATTACTATTTAAATGGGAATAAGCCACAACTAAAACATTAGTTTGTATGAAGTGGAAATTGAAACGTCAATAAACGTACTTTAACCTTTAATTGTGGCTTATTCCCATTTAAATAGTAATTACTTTAACATGCCATAAGAAAATAGCCTCAGAACAATACTATAAATGGTGCTCTAGGATATTTACAAAATTTTAAAATTTTAAAAATTTTTGAGTTAGCTTTTCTTCTTTGTCTTTATAACTTCTTCTTCTTTCAGTGCCTATTCGTTCCGAATATTGGCAATCATTCTGGCTATAATTATTTTATTGACTGATGCTTTAAATAGATTCGTTGTTGTTGTGGAGAACCATTTCCTCAGGTTCTTCAACCATGATATTCTCCTTCTCCCAATTCCTCGCTTTCCGAATACTTTACCCTGTAGGATTACCTTCAGTAATCTGTATTTAGTGCTGTTTCTCATTATATGTCCGAGATATTCCAACTTTCTCCTTTTAATGGTATACATCACCTCTCTTTCTTTGCCCACTCTTCGTAATACGGTCTCGTTGGTTATCTTGTCTGTTCATGATATCCTTAGAATTCGCCTGTATAGCCACATCTCGAAGGCTTCAAGTTTTTTCTCCATTGCTTCAGTTAGTGTCCAGGATTCAACTCCGTAATACAATATTGAAAAGATATAACATCGTAGGAGCCTTACTTTTATCTCCAGATTAAGACTGTGGCTTTTAAAGAGTTTGGCCATGTTATTGAATGCACTCCTAGCCTTCTCTATTCTACATTTTATTTCCTGTGAGTGATCCCATTGTTCATTTACTGTTGTTCCAAGATAGTTATACTGTTTTACTCGGTCCACTGGTGTATTATTGATAAGTAGTTGAGCGTCTCTAACTTTATTTTTGCTGATGATCATAAATTTAGTTTTTGTTATATTTACTTGAAGTCCAAATCTTTCACTTACTTCATTTACTTTGTTTATCAGTTGCTGTAAACTGTTCAAACTGTCTGCAAAAATAACGGTGTCGTCTGCATAACGGATGTTGTTTAGGCGTTCTCCATTTAGAAGTATTCCATGTTCGCATTTTTCCAAGGCTTCACTAAATATTTCCTCTGAATATAGATTAAATAATATAGGTGAAAGTATACAACCTTGTCTAACGCCTCGCAGAATCTGGATCATTTCCGTTGGTTCACCTCCAAAATTCGTTCTTATTGTGGCTGATTGGTTCCAGTATAAATTTTGTATTATACGCCGATCTTTATCATCCATTTGGGCTTTTGTTAGAATATCCATCATTTTTTGGTGTTGAACTGTATCAAATGCTTTTTGGTAGTCCACAAAGCAGGTGTAAATATCGCAAGTCATATCTCTGCATCTTTGAAATAATACTTGTAGACTAAACAGTGCATCTCTTGTACCTACGCCCTTCATGAATCCAAACTGTGTGTCTTGTATTCTCTCTTCGCATAGCTTGTATATTCTACGATGTATAATTTTAAGAAAAAGTTTTAATGTATGGCTCATTAGACTTATTAGCCTATATTCTCCGCACTTTTTTGCTCCCTGTTTCTTTGGTAAGGTAATAAATTCTGAAAGTAGCCAATCTTTTGGGATATTGCCTGTGTCATAGATATTATTGAAGATTTTACATAGTACTCTTAAAGATTCATCATCAAGAAGTTTAAGAAATTCAGATTGTACTCCGTCTGGTCCTGGAGCTCTACCTTCTTTTAGTGATATTATGGCTGCTCTTATTTCTGCCACTAGTATAGGTGGTCCTGTTTCCGTAGGTATTGGGGGCTGGTTCTCTCTCTCATCAAAAAATAAATTTATGTAATTTTACCAGGTTTGATACTCTCTTTGTCCACGATTATCTCTCCATTGTCATTAACAAGTTTACTTATTCTTCTGTTTTTACATTTACCTGTAATTTCTCTTACCTTCTTATGCACGTTGAAGTCGTCGTATTTACTTTGGAGAATTTCGATTTCTTGGCATTTTTTCTCCAGTTCTTTCTGTTTGGCTTCTCTGATCTTTCTCTGTATCTCTCGCTGTAATGTTTTATACATGGAGTTATCGTTCTTGTTTTTCCTTCTTTCTTCCATTAGTTGCAGAATCTCTGTCGTCATCCATGTCTTATTCTTACCTTCTTCGTTCTTCATAAAATTGTCTTTAATGTCGTCTATTGTTTTCTTAAGGGATTCTATCTTATCTTCTGTGCTTTCCGTTGTATTATCGATTTCTTTAAATTTTCTATTTAATGTTTTGCTGACTATTTCTTTTACTTCGCTACATTTCAGTTTTCTCATGTCATGTTTTTTTACAGTTTTTCCGCGTATTTTCTTTAACTTAGTTCTATACACGCCCACTAAAGGATTGTGGTCAGATTGAATATCAGCGCCTGGGTAGGTTTTAATACTGTTGAAACTATTTCGATATCTTTTGTTAACAAGCATATAGTCTATTTGATTTCTAATAATAACGTCTTTATAACGAAATATTTAATATAACTGACATCTGTACAAAATTTTACAACTAAAATGTTTAGATATAAATTTGACTCAAAAAGAAATAGATATAACTTTGGGAAGAATAAGACAACTTCGTAACGATCAGGCTTTTATTTATAATAAATAATTTTCTGTGGCTGAAACAAGGTATCAGAATTTTACTCAAACCCACCTAAAAGAATGAAAGAGTCGTCCGATGTAGACCGGACTACAAAATATAAAGCTTTATATTTTGAAATTATAAATAATATTATGCAACTAGAAGTTCGTTTTAAAGATTTAAAAGATTTACATTTTTTTAGCCTTGCAAATTCTTCACAATTTTAAAATTTTTTAAAAAGTTTTCCATATAATTTGATAAATAGCTTAATAACACAATATTCTGAATTATTTGATAAACAAAAATTAATTAATGAACTAAGTGTCATTTACGAAGATGAACAATTTTATACTTTAAATGTTATAAAATTTTGCAATACTTTAACGAGAATGAATTAATCGAAATATTTTATGAAGCAAATTATTTGTTTTAATTGCTACTATACCGGTAACTTCAATTTCCGTTGAACGTAATTTTTCTTGTTTAAAAAGAATTAAAAACTATTTAAGAAATGCTATGTCGCAAAATCGACTGACAGCTTTGTCTTTACTTTCAACTGAGGATTTTCTTTCCAGTTTGTCTAACAAGGGACAATTTTACGACACAATTATAAATAAGCTTGCTTCTGCCAAAGACAGGTGCATTATTTTAATTTATCGGAAATAAAATCCGTTTAACGCATTTTGGTTTGCAAAAAAAAAAAAAAAAAAAAAAAAAAAAAAAAAAAAAAAAAAAAAAAAAAAAAAAAAAAAAAAAAAAAAAAAAATTTATATATTTAATTTTTTACGTCATACCTACGTTTTAACATCGAGCGGTAAAATCACTGTATTTGGCATCATTTTAGAGCCAATAGATGTTGCCGGTATTAATCCTTAAAATAATATTTTAGATACCTAAATATCGATCGCTTTGGGTTCAAGTTCAAAGAACGACATTGAAACTACCTGCTCACAAGTTGCAGTCTCAACGGGTTTTTTCTTCGTTTAGATGTTATATTTATTCAACCTAGATATTTTTGCCCAGAGAATCGTGTAGGGGAATATTTTACATAAATTTCAATTTACAACCTGTTTAGTCGAAGCTATCGATGAATAGTTTGAGATAAATATTATGGTTTTATGGTATTGAGGCGTTAATTATTGGTTGTGATCCTGTTAATGTTTGAAATTTTGATTTCCATTCCGGAAATCGTTCTCAAAAAACGTTTTTTTGTACAAAATGTGTATACACATGTTTACATAATTTGTACAATAAACAAAGATATTGTAAAATAATAGTGGAAATCAAAACGTTAAATATTAGTTAATTAAAAATGTAATTTTCATCTCAATAACGACCAATAATTGTGGCTAAATCACATAAAAAAATAATATTTGAGTTTGACCATGCCATAAGAAAGTAGTTCACGGAACCTCGCTAAATAGTTTAAAAAAATCTTATACAGAAATTTAAATTCTAAATAGTATGAGGGGTAGCTGACGAAAAATTCGTAAAGACGTACACTTGATTTTGCTTTGTTTTTTTAAACAATCTTAAAAGGCAAAAAAAATTTTTTTGCTTATAAAACGTTTTGTATACATTCTAAAGAAAAATAATTCAAATAAAAGTTGTAGACCATAAAAAGTTTTTTATGTAGAGAAATACCAAATTTAAATACATAAATAATTGATATAATTTCAAAAAACCGTAAACTTTAAGATACTATGTTTGTAGTAATTTATAAATGTTAATAACTTTGTTTTTTGCCTAACGACAGGTAATATAGCTACTTGAAATTATGGCAATTGATCAGTTATTAAAGTGTGCTAAATATCAAGCAGATCAAAAAATATTTTACAATTTATTCAATTTGTTTATGACAGAAACCGATTATTTAAACAACCGTACTTGTCCAAACAGTATGACTCTAAAAGTATTTTGTAACTTGCAATCGATTCTTTGCGCTTTCAGTTTTAGGGTATATTAAAAAAACTTAAACATATTATTAAATTTTTTATTAAAAACAGTTTGAATAGGGGACTTTTTAGTTTTTAGACCACTTCACGTTTTTTCAGTTTCTTTGACAAGTGAGGATTGTCATGAGCAATTATCTAGTCAAGTCAACACTATTATAGAAGTTACCCATACTTTTCCAGTACTCATTCAGACGGTTCATCTTAATTGTCCCCATATGGAACATAAGTCCGAGAAAAGTCTTAAATTCTGTTTGTGTTGTCTCTTTCCAAAACGCAATCCTCGATTTTTCTGAACGACTTTGTGCAAATATTTCGTCAGAGTCAATCAGAGTCACTTCCATCATTCATTTAATCTACATCGTCCTCGACAGATGCTTCTAACAATGATTGTAATTCAGCAGTGGTCAATCTACGTTTATGTTCACATCTAGCTTTTTTAGATGTCGAAGGCATATTATTTACATCCATCTTTTTATAAATACTATAACTCACTTTTACGGAGGTAATTAACAATAAAAACGTTCTACTAGAAACTATCAACTTACGACTTCCAATACTATAGGCCACTTGAGGCACAATACGTTTTTACTCAATAATAGTTCCTGTATAAGAAAAATTATTTTTTAATGTGCTTCAATGAAGCACACTAGACATATTGCAGTATTGCCATCACATTCTTCACAGTATGTTTAAACTTTCTACTAGTCATGCTTCTTCTTAAAAGTTTGTAACATCTTGTACACTTTCTTCTTTTTGTATTATCTACATCGCTTTGCCTGAGATGGTATTTTTGGGTGTAACTGGTCGTGAGGGTTACAACATTTCTTTAATTGCAAATGCTTTCGCGAACTCCAGTCTGAACATAAGGATAGGTTGTCGCTTTTTTTACGTTTTCTATTATTTAGCAACTTAGCATTGACTACTACGGTATTAAATGCGGCATTAAATATTAATTCCACTGCCACTTTCCGGTACCACTTCAGAATTTTGCGTATTGGGCTTTGGTAAGAAGCCACTTGATCACTAAAATCAACACTCTTTTTCACCAAGTTATAATCGAGAATAGTTTGTGGTTTTAGTACTTGTGTATAATTTTTCTTTTCATTTGATTAAACCAAGATACAACTATTATGTTTAAATGTTGTAAGGATTAAAGCTGGTCTTTTGTCGACCCATTTTATCACTTGTAAAATCAATTATGGGGTTAAGTTTCATCGTGAGTAGCAGGTTGCAACTTTTTTAATCGAGATTTTGGTTTTACATGTTTTTCTAGTAAAACATCTGCACATGAATAATTCGTTTCTTGAACAATGATTTCAATTCAACGACCAATATTCTAAAATAAGGTGTTATTACGTCGTCCGGAATATTATAAACTGGTTCTCTTTCACAAAGCATTGGAAATATGGTTTTCATTCTATATTTAGAAAAATCTGTTACTGCAACTCTTGTTCGACTAAACTAAACTAAATTAATACACAAAACAAATTAATCTATTTTTTTTATAGAAATGCAGATTCCTGTTGGATTTTTATCAGTGCGGCATGAGTCACTGGTGTCTCGTATATCCGGACCTCTTATCGCATTACAAACATAATTCTCAATTATCAGTGCGGTACAAGATACATTTAGGTCGTATAATCTTAAAGCCGTAATAAGACCATAAGACCGTATGTTATAAATAAATATATTCCTATAAGAATTATCTTGAAAGATGAAAAAATACAATAAAAAAGTGCAATATTAAGTGTTATTTAAAAAATAATAAGTCATTCACGGGCGTACAGTTAAAAACAAAAGTTTTCAGTGTTCTATTGCTTGATTATTATTATCTGGTATTCTGAAAATGTTGACATTTTTTCCTGGTCTGATCTTCCTCAACTAACGTCATCTTTCTTATTTGGTGGGTTGTATTGTTCAGGTCTCTTTAAGTGTTTTTGTTGCTATCCATAGTGAATGATTTTCTTTAGACAATGTACTAATGTAGTGTTCAAATGTGGAATTGCGTGCATCATGTAGCGCTGATCTTAATTGTCTGATTATCTATCTCTTGCTCTTCATTTTTCGACTATTAGTTGTATAATATAATTCTTAGTGTTATTTGTGTTTTCTTGATTTGGAATTGTTAATCGTGTAGCTCCATATGAAATAGTAGAAGATGAAAACGACAGCATATTCATCGATAAAAAAAGGAAACGCGATAAAGATATCTGAAACAACTGTTTTATGTTTTACCAAAACAGATGAACAGAGCACTATAAAGAGGAAGTAGAATTAGCTATGAAACAGCTTGAATGGGGAAAAAAAGTAAGCTTAGACCAAATACCAGCAGGAATTATTCAACTGAGGAAAAAAGTTAAATGGATATTTTACGCTAATATTTCACGTTCTGCGACGCATTCCACGTTTGACACACTGTCTTGTTTAGTTTTCTGTCATTCTATTTGTTAAATCCTATCTCATTCTCATCACAGCGTCAAGGAGCAGTAAATGTGTGCACTGAACGGGAGGCATATGTCTAACAGTGAACGTTGGAGATTTTTCGAGTTTATCATATCTTCTTCTTTAAGTGCCTCTCCTATCGGAGATTGGATATCATTAGGGCGATTCTAATTTTATTTACTGCTGTTTTGAATAATTCGTTAGTGGTACAGCCAAACCACTCTCTTAAATTTCTCATCCAGGACATTCTTATACGGCCTGGATTTCTCCGTCCTTGGATTTTTCCTTGCATTATATTTTGTAGAAATGTGTACTTTTGTCCTCTCATCAGGTGGCCAAACTATTCAAGTTTTCTCTTTTTTATATTCAGTATAACTTTTGGATCGTTATTTATTCTGCGTATTACCTCTTCATTTGTAATTTTATCCACCCAACTTATTTTTAGTATACGGCGGTAGCACCACATCTCAAAGCTTTCAAGATTTTTAACATTCTTCTGTTTAAGAGCCCATGCCTCAACAACCGTAAAGCAAAGTACTGAATACATACTAAGTAGTTAACTAAAAGTGGACGTATACAAAGATATGCATGACGTAATCGTATGGTATTCGCTAATAATCCTGTCACGTAATATGTCACACACTTCTGTGCGTTAATTCGTTTTATTGCTGCCAGTTTAAGGTGTTATTACATGCCGCCATGTTTAATTTTTCTCCACCATCGTATTATCTCCGTTAAATCCTATCATTTTAGGCTCCATATGTCATGATTAGACCTATAGGACCGGAGATACGCAACTAAGGCTCTTTTGACATAACATATATAGGAGCAAAGATATATACCTAAGGTCCTTTTGATGTTAATGTATTTGATTTCTACGTCGTAGTATTCTATTGGTTAAATTGTACCATTTGAGGTACTGTACGTCACGATTGGACTAATAGGATCAAAGATACATAACTAAGGCCCTTTTGCCAGGCTACTCTATTTAATTTTTATATCTCATTGTATTCTATTAGTTAAATTCTATCATTTGAGGTACGAAACGTCACGATTGGACTAATAGGACCGCAGATACATAACTAAGGCCCTTTTGACAAGCTGATGTATTTTATTTTTCTATGTTATTGTAATCGATTGGTTAAATCCTATCATTTGAGGTACTGTACGTCACGATTGGGCCACTAAAAACGAAGATACGTAACTAAGGCCCTTTTGACGTGATGCTGTATTTGATTTCTATGTCATTGTATTCTATTGGTTAAGTGCTATCATTTGAGGTATCGTACGTCACGATTGGACTAATAGGACCGAAGATACATAACTAAGGCCATTTTGACATGCTACTCCATTTAATTTTTATACCTCATTGTATTTTATTTGTCAAATCCTTTCATTTGAGGTACTGCACATCATGATTGGACTAATAGAACTAAAGATACACAACTAAGGCCCTTTTGACATTGTTCTGCATTTGATTTTTCTATCTTATTGTATTATTTATGTTAAATCCTATCATTAGAGGTACTATACGTCACGATTGGACTAATAGAACCGAAGATACGTGACTACGGCCCTTTGGACATGTTGCTGTATTTCATTTTTTTATTTCATTGTTTTCAGTTGGTTAAATCCTGTCATTTGAGATACTGTACGTCACGATTGGACTTATAGAAACGAAGATATATAATTAAGGCCTTTTTGACATGCTGCTATATTTGATTTTTCTGTCTTATTGTATTTTATTGGTTAAATCCTATCATTTGAGGGGCTGTACGTCGCGACTGGACGAATTGGAGTGAAGATACAATAGGTAGTTGCAATATATCATAACCCGTTCCTTTTAACCAAACATGATTCCAAAATGATTTGTGGATGAAAAAAATATATATATATTCTTAAATTTACTATTTCGTTGTGGGCAATATTATATTCAACAGCGATGCCAAATTTCTGATGCTAAAATGATTGATAATGAAAGTGGGATATACATTTTCATGTATATAATGGCAGCGAGTAAACGGTAAAACCCTGAACTAAATATATATAATATTTTCACTGTACCATCATTTTAGACTCAAACATTTTCTGGAATAAACTTATATAACTCAGTAAGGGATAAAAAGAGAAAGCGGATATTTTAAAATACCAACACGGTATCAAAACTCTAATCAATGAGATGGTTAAAATTCTTGTAACAAGTACAGGAAAACAGTTATTGAGGTCTTGTAAAGTAGCGTCGATATACAGATGCTACTTTGCAAGACGATGCTAAATTGATGGAAAAAGCATAATGTATCGATGCGAAAATGATAGTAGGATGTATATATATATATATATATATATATATATATATATATATATATATATATATATATATATATATATATATATATATATATATATATATATATATATATATATATATATATATATATATATATATATATATATATATATATATATATATATATATATACATATATATATCTGTTCGGATAAATTTCCGCGGTCAGATGAATTAAAATTAATTAGTTCTCGGGAAGAACCGCGTTGAGAATTTATTACTCGACGTTTCGGCACCCATTTTGGAACCAGTATCAAGAGTGATACGGTTCGGTTCGAGTTCGGGGTCTCAATCTGCCTACTCCCCTCACTCGAGACGTACCAG
Source organism: Diabrotica undecimpunctata (assembly GCF_040954645.1). Classification (NCBI taxonomy): domain Eukaryota; kingdom Metazoa; phylum Arthropoda; class Insecta; order Coleoptera; family Chrysomelidae; genus Diabrotica; species Diabrotica undecimpunctata. The sequence goes on from NC_092804.1 coordinate 93,374,196, forward strand.
TATCGTGTTCTGTATTGCAAGAACTGTCTCTCGGCACTGAGGTCTCAATCTGCCTACTCCTCAGTGTCGAGTGACAACCGGTCTTACCCTGTGTGGCTGCTTTTATACTCGCGGTATGCGCGGGAACGGTATGCGCTGACGTGGTCTGAACGGTGTGGGCGGGAGGTCGCTGAAGCAGGGGTCGCCATGTTGCCGGCAATCGTTTCGCGTCATCGCGCGTGTTCAAGCTGTTAGGCCGTTTTTCGATTTCGATAGCTTCACGAATGATTCTCGATTATAAGGAGCGGATGGGGGCGATGGTTTTTGCTTTTTCGAAATCTATTTTGTGGCCTGTTTGAATATGATGTTGGGCTAGGGCTGAAGTAGTATCGGAATGTTTGACAGATATAGAATGTTCGTAAATACGGTTATGCATTCGTCGGTTTGTCTGCCCGATGTATGTACGTGGGCAACTGGAACAGGGTATCTCGTAGACACCATGGTCTTCATTAGGGATTTGGTCTTTTACGGATCTGACGAGATTGGACAACTTGGAGTGAGTAGTGAAGATGGTTTTGATATTTAGAGGAAGAAGAGTTTTACTGATCTTGTCAGTGACACCTTTAATAAAAGGTAGAAAGATTTTGGGTTGATCCGGCGGCAAGGTTTCTTTTTTGGATGGAATGGGGTTTAGATGTTTTTGAATGCTCTTATTGATTTGGGTTTTGTGGTAGCCGTTTTGTAAGAGTGTTTGCCTTATTGAATTAATTTCGGATGACCTATTATTGTTGTCGCTAAGTCTTATGGAACGAGAAATGAGAGTGTTGACAACTGAATTGAGTTGGGCGGGGTGATGATGTGACTGGGCATTAAGATATCGGTTTGTATGAGTGGGTTTCCGGTACACGGAATAGGAAAAACTGTGAGGTAAGTTTTTCTGAATAAGAACATCAAGGAATGGCAAAGACGCCTCAGACTCAACTTCCATTCAAAAACATCTAAACCCCATTCCATCCAAAAAAGAAACCTTGCCGCCGGATCAACCCAAAATCTTTCTACCTTTTATTAAAGGTGTCACTGACAATATCAGTATAACTCTTCTTCCTCTAAATATCAAAACCATCTTCACTACTCACTCCAAGTTGTCCAATCTCGTCAGATCCGCAAAAGACCAAATCCCTAATGAAGACCATGGTGTCTACGAGATACCCTGTTCCAGTTGCCCACGTACATACATCGGACAGACAAACCGACGAATCCATAACCGTATTTACGAACATTCTATATCTGTCAAACATTCCGATACTACTTCAGCCCTAGCCCAACATCATATTCAAACAGGCCACAAAATAGATTTCGAAAAAGCAAAAACCATCGCCCCCATCCGCTCCTTAAAATCGAGAATCATTCGTGAAGCTATCGAAATCGAAAAACGGCCTAACAGCTTGAACACGCGCGATGACGCGAAACGATTGCCGGCAACATGGTTCAGCGACCTCCCGCCCACACCGCTCAGACCACGTCAGCGCATACCGTTCCCGCGCATACAGCAAGTATAAAAGCAGCCACACAGGGTAAGACCGGTTGTCACTCGACACTGAGGAGTAGGCAGATTGAGACCTCAGTGCCGAGAGACAGTTCTAGCAATACAGAACACGATACTGGTACGTCTCGAGTGAGCGAAGTAGGCAGATTGAGACCCCCCAAACTCGAACCGAACCGTATCATTCTTGATAATGGCTCCAAAATGGGTGAAGAAACGTCGAGTAATAAATTCCCAACGCGGTTCTTCCCGAGAACTAAGTAATTTTCATATATATATATATATATATATATATATATATATATATATATATATATATATATATATATGGGTGAAGAAACGTCGAGTAATAAATTCCCAACGCGGTTCTTCCCGAGAACTAAGTAATTTTCATATATATATATATATATATATATATATATATATATATATATATATATATATATTGTTGTGGTATTCACAATTGAAGAGTAAAAATGTACGATGCAATCAATATTTCAGAGATTATAGAAAGTAAAAATACTACGAACTGCCTGGAATTAACCAAAGGTAATCTTAGTCATAAATAATCTTTTGTATAAATATAACAAGTGGATAGTGCGGGTACAATGAATAGAAGTTAACGATGGTTTTTTCCCATAAGCTATAAAGTGTTTCGTAATCCGGGTTTGCGCCATGAACAGGACAAAAAAAATAATTAATAAGTAAATGGTTTTTCGAAATCTATAAATACCCAGTAGAAATTAAGTGTCCTTGTAGAAATAATATGAATTAGGAAAGTTTGTAGGTATTTCTGATTTTATGTGGGGAGTGGTATGCAAATTTCTGATTGGCCGAGAATTTGGAAAGTGGTGAGATGGGTGTGTATAATGAGAGGTTAGATGGATGGATAGATGAGATGAGAGGTAGTTAGTTCCAGTTTCTTAAAGTGAATGGTTGGTTTTCGAGGTGGTCTTCAGGGGTAGTAAGTGATAAAGAATAAGTTGTGAGTTGGTGAAGTAAGTGTGTCCGACGATAGTTGATCTGGTACAAATTTGTAAGTAAACTTTTCCTACTTGTATTCTACGTATCGCTGTTTATTTCAGAACGAGAGATTAAGTTTGGCGAGAGGAAAGGTACGTGTATTCGAAGGAGAGCATTGAAGACACTAAATTGCAATATCTTGTTTAATGTTGCAAATTACATAGGAGGCTGTTGAGAACTGATAGTTAATTTTGCATAGAACGAGGAATTGGACAACTCAAGACAGAGGAAGCGTTTCAACGAGAGAAACATTCATAATATATTCAATTTGAGAATTTTGGGTCAAATAATATTATATCATATTAGTAACGTGTGAATAAGTATAGTCGAAGGAGATCAAATTTGTTCTGAAAGGGGACACAGAGCTGTGGAGAGAATTGGATAATTCATACAAATTTTTCTTGGTACAATCGATATATCAAAATTGCATTAGGAAGGACACTGAATATTACTTGATTTGTTTATGTAGAATAATAAGCCGGATTTTAGATTGTAATTGTATTATATTATTCATGCATTATTGAAGGTTCACGTACGTAGAACGAATTTTGTTTGATAAACATTGTATGCTAATAATTTTTGGAGGTATTTTAATCAGTTTATTTTATTACATTATTTTCATATCATATTATGTTGTTTTATTCCGTTATTCTTTGGACCTAACCCATCAGCTGTAAAGTATAGATATTGAAGCACGAGTAAATCCTGTGATAACAAAATTGAAAGGTGTGATATAAATCATAAATCAAAAATTTAAATAATGTTTTATATATATTTTTTGTAAAGTTTTAAAATTAAAATTCTTGATATCACATTAATATATTGTTATGATATGTAAAATTGAAAATAATATTGGCTTGCTCTTAATATATTTCAAAGTATAAAATATAATAATTCAAAATATTTCAACTGATAAACTATGAAAGATATTTCGAAGAAATGAAAGTCCATTATCTTTGGTTTACCTGTAGTAAACAAAATTTAAAGATATGCATAAATTATTTTCTTTGTAAAATATATTTGAGTGAAAGTAGAGAAATATTGGAACAATGAAAGTGGCTTTTCCAAATAGACTTGTACGCCGATACCGATTAGCATGTTAATAGTTTTTAGAAAATTTATAATTGTAGGTAAAATTGTTTGTTTGTTATCTAAATGGTAGATGGGGATACGTATGACGAGCTTTGATTGGAGGAGATAAAAAAAGGTGGGATAGCTATGTAGGAATGAGAGTTTAGCTATATTTTTGAGGAGGAAAAGATAATCAGTTGTTTTCCAAGGGTGCAAGGCGAAAAGTCGTTGTTCTTTGGCGGTTCCCAAGTTAAGCATTAGAAGTGAATGTTTGTGAGTTTTCGTGGACTAAGTGTATCCTGACGGAAGCTGATTCAGTAAAATATTGTAAGTAATACTTTTCTACTTATATATTCCAAGAGTCACTGTTCAGGCCGGAACGAGTGATTCATTTTATCGAGAGGAGAAGAGGCTAGCGTCTTTTGAACGATACGTGCATCTGAAGGAGATCATTGAAGACGAGAGGCTCGCAATAATTTGTTGTAAGATTGCTGATTACCTAGGGAACTGCGAAGAATAGATAGTGTAGGCTACAAGGAACAAGGATTTGGACAACTCATCTTCAGAGAGATGTTTTTTTTTACCATTCGTCAGTTTTTCTTTATCAACAAAGTTTTTTCTTTTAATTGCTTCAGAAAAGATAGAAATATTTATCAGGAGATATAGAACAACAATTTTGATTTGAAATTTTAATTTATATAGTATATAACATTAATTTTTGAAGGCTCACGTACGTAGAACAAAATTTTGATAATCATTGTATGAGATATTTTTGTTTAAGATATTTGAGTGTGAATTTTATTTCAATATATAATTTTGTATCATATATGTTTATTATTCCGGTATTCCTTAGACCTTACCTATCATATGTAAAGCATATATATTGAACCACGAATATAACCCTGAGATAAGAGAATTAAATAGTGTGATAAAATCATAATTGCATCATTTAAATAAGTTTAATTAATTAATTAATTAGCTAATTAATTGCTTGGCGCACCTCTGACTTTTAATATCACATTAACTGGCTTCCAAACCGTGGGGCTTGAAAATATCGCAGCTTTACAGATGATGGTAGGGAAAGAGATCCGGAATAAGTACAGGTGATCCAGAGACAAAAAAATAACATCGAGGGAATTTGAATTTGAAAGTATTTTGACAATTTTTCCAGTGGATAAAAATTTGATTTATTGATTGATCGTAGTTAGTTGATATTTACTGCCAGTGAATTATTTGATTTTTATTTTCTTTACCAATCGTACATTTGATATTTATTTTAAATTATTTGAATTTTACTGATTGCGTATTTGATATTTGTCGAGAAAATTGATTAAATTTGGGGAGAAATATTTGTCGTGTTCTGCAACATATAGAGTGTTGTAAAATTTCACTTTTGGCGGGGACAAAAACAGTAACGAAAAGTAACAATATGTCGACCACAAGGAGTCAAAGCAAAATGCAAGAAAGGAAGGAGGATAACAGAGAAGAGGAAACAATTGTTGAAGAAGGATTGGATAATGAAGGAAATGCTACAATAATGGAGGAAAGAAAAGAAACAGGGATGTTAGAAAAATTATTAGCAATGATGCAAATACAGACAGAAACAATAGAGAAAAACCAAAAAGAAACAGCACTAAAAATGGATGAAACAAAACAATCAATAGAACTAAACAACAGGAATATAGAGCAGCGTCTGGAAAACTATGAACAGGAAATTAAAGGATGTGTTGAGGGGATAAAGAAAGAACTGATACAACAGATAGAAGAAATATCCCTAAAGAATACAAAACAAGAGACAGAGATAAAAGATATCCAAAATACAATGAAGGAGAAATTGCCAGAAAAAGGAACTAGAGATGCAGAGAGAAGAAATAGAAACTAAAATGAAGGATATTAAGACTGTGCAAAAGATGGAATTAGAACAGTTAAAAGAAAACTTTGAAAGTGCGCTACAAGAAGACAGGAAAGAAGTAGAATGGAGATTAAAGCAAAATGAAAAACATATTGCAGAAATAAAACAACAAACAGGAGGAGAGAGAAAAGAAATTATCGTCCATAGCACAAGCGAGGCGAAAGTACAATTTGGCGGGGACATTAGAACGACACACCCAGTACCATTTGTTAAAAATTTAAAAATTAAATTGCAACATGTTAGATATTTTGACGATTGCAAAGGAACAATTAGAAACCATCTGAAAGAAGAAGCAGCGTTATGGTATGAAAGCAAAGAAGATGAGTTTGAAAATTGGACAGATTTCGAAAATAAATTTCTCAATTATTTCTGGGGGAAAAATAAACAGAGGGAAATCAACCAAGAGCTACAGAATGGAAAATATCACGAGAAAATGGGAATATCTGAAGAAAGATATGCTTTGCAGATATATAACAATTCAAAATATTTGGATTACAAATACTCTACCGAACAACTGGTGGAAATGATAAGCAGACATTTCGAAGAAACGTTGGAGGATCACCTGATTTTGAGAAACTATCAAGATATTGATAGTTTGTGCCAATTCTTTCAATTAAAAGAAGCGAAAAGAAGAGAAATGAGAAACAGAAGACAACATGACCAATACAATGGACCGGAAAGAAGGTACCAAGCAAATTATGACCAGAGAAAACGACATCCCCGATCAACAAATGAATATAGGCCAAGAGAATACCACAATTACACTAGACAACAAAATTATGATAACCGGAATGACACACAAAATAAAACATATGAAAATCACAACAGGAACAGAGCTGCACAAAATCCTCCGAATAGGAATACGAACGAACAAAGGGACGGTCGAAATAATCAGAGCTTCCAACGACAAAATAGAAGGGAGATGAATCATGTAGCAATAGAAAACGAGGAAGAAGATGTATGCAATGAATCCAGACAGGATTTTCAATAAAGCATCCACTAAACAAAAGTAAAAAACTCTCCGGTATATTTTGTCACCCGAGAGAGTTTATACAGTTGGCGGGAAACGAACGACAAAATTCTAATTCCAATCTAATATTTTTAGATGCTTTTATAAAACATAAAGCGATTAAAATTTTGATTGATTCTGGATCGGAGATATCGTTAATCAATAAAAAACTAGTAAAAGAATTAAATTTGGACAGATTTGTGTATAAGATCCCTAGGGTTGCTTTAGTGGGTGCAAACAATAAAAAATTGACGACAGTAAACGAAGGTTTGGGAGTACGGATCAGAGTGGGAGACCAATTCTATATTATGCAATGTGTGGTGATCGAAGATTTAAATCATGATATGATAGCGGGAATTGATAATTTAGTGAAAAACATATCACCATTAATTTTTCGGAAAATAAACTGGAAATCAGAGCAGAACCAAACAACACAGAGGAATAAACACATACTAGTTATGGTGGATCTTTTCTCAAAATATGTTAAATTGTACGCATGTCGAACCACGAAAGGAATTGAAATACTTCGGAAGATAGACGATTTTATAGAAACAGTGGGAAGACCAGACAACATTTTATTGGACAATGCGACATACTTTAGGAACGAACGCTTTAAAGGGGAGTTAAGAGAGGGAGGCATCAATACAAAATTTATAAGCAGCCGCCATCCACAGAGCAACCCTTCGGAGCGTTTTATACAAGAAGTCACAAAATTTCTACGAATTGCTGCTGAAGAACATCATCGACATTGGGACAGAAAAGTGTTTGAGATCGAGACGTATTTGAACTGTGCACCAAATACGGTTACCAAAGAGACGCCTTTATATATAATGAAAGGAACAATGCCTACAAGACCGTGGGAAGACACTGCCCCCAGACAATACGAAGAAGTGATAGAGATGGTTCAAAGAAGATTGAGACGAAGTGGAGAGAAATATCTCCAAAGGCAAGAGAGGACCCGAAGAAGAAGGCCGATCACATTCCAGAAAGGAGATAAAGTTTTAGTGAGGGCACTGAGGGTGTCGAATTTACAAAATGGTATTTGTGCTAAATTGCCGGTATTTGAAGGTCCATATAGGGTCAATACGGAAAATGGGGTAAATACAGTTCATCCGTTTTCAACATGAGTTGTGGGTACACGCGGACGGTGGGTGTGGCGGTGTCGTCACAGCAATCCCGAGTTTTATCATTGGTTACAAATTAAATGCTCACGTTTGTCAATTTTAACAGTGACGAACCGACTTACTGTGTTTCTTAGTTACGTTTCGTATTTTCGTATATTAATAGCGTTATACTTCGTATATTGAAACTGTGTGGATAAATATTGTTTATAGTGTTGTTAATTTAAACTGTGTGGATAAATTTGTTTATAGTGTTAATTTAGACTTAAAAACTGTGCTATTGTACCTGTGTGTTCATTCTATTTTCGGCTTAATTCTGCAAGTAAGTATGCTTTTGTTCATTTATTTTTATAACTATAAGTTTACTATTTTATTTGGGAATAAAGCCATAATTTAAGTTGAAAATTAAATTTATTTGACGTGTCCATTTCCACTTCGGAAATCATTATTATTATTCAAATTAGATATTGTTCAAAACACATTCTTTAGATTATTTCTATAGAATAGTATATTGAGGATTTCAAAACTGTAAATTTGTTTATAATTTAGGATTATAATGGTCAGTTGGATAAAGGTATTTTTTTATCTTATCATTAATCTTGAATAGTCGATAAGTATAAGTATGAGTAATTATTTATTGTAATTACGTGAGGATGTTAAACCTATTTAAGTGGTGTAAGTCATGTTGTGTGATTTATGAAAAATAGAAGGTTTTGTTAGAATCTTTATAATAAATTACACAACAGATTATTAGCAATTTTTTTGTTGTACATTGTAGGAAGATATCTTTGTCTAAATGGGATAATCATTGAAAATCATGTATGTAGTTCTTTTGTTGTATTTTATAAGGTTAAAGTAAATTGAAATTTAAAAAATTGAAAAAAATTAGGCACAAATTTCATGTTTTACTCAAATAACTACACTAATACAACCATAAAGTAATTTCTTTGCAGTAAAACATTTCAGTCATGTTCAATATCAACTAAATCTTGTGTTTCTGTTGTTTCAACAAGTTCCTGAAAGTAAACATGGTTGATAGGTGGAATGTTTGAAAGCAAATCTAACATGTCTCTCTTCTTTTCCTTAGCCACAAGTCTTGGCACAGGGTATAAATTTTTCAGATCAATTTGTCTGAATGAAAGTGGCCTTCCTAGTTTTGCTGACTTTAGACATAGAGCAGAAAATGTCTGTTATTAAAAACAGCTCTTCATTCATTAGTTTAATTGTTATTGCCATCTATGAAAGTATAAATAAAGTTAGAAGGTATACCACTTTTCCTTTTAAGAAATCTGTATCTCAAGATTATAAAGCAAGACTTACACCAAAATATCAAAAATATGACTTACACCACTTTGGCTTTTGGCGAGAACACCCTAACGTATCAGTGGAAAAACTAAATCCCTAATAACCTTTCCTGTTATTTACAGTTTCATAATGTCTGATACGGATTCTGCAAATGATCTTGCTATTCCTTTGAGTCCTTCCAGAAAAAGAACAAAGAAAAATCATTTAAGTTTGGAAATGAAAGAAGTAATTTTAAATGTCTATAAGAACGAAGTAATAGAACATCCAACAACACCATTAAGAGACATACAAAAAATAGTAGGAAATAAGGTTGGTGTGTGTGGTACCAGCGTCTTTAATGTAATTAAGGAGTATAAAACTACTAACAAACTAACTGCGCAAAAAAAAAATAAAAACCGCAAGAGCAAACTGGACAATGTTGACGAATTTACCAGGAATGCTATAAGGAGGATTGTCCATCAGTTCTTTTTTAAAAATGAAATTCCCACAGTGGATAAAATTTTAAACCAAATCAATAGTGATCCAGATCTGCCAAATTTCAAACGTACATCGTTTCACCTACTATTAAAAAAATTAAAATTTCAATTTCAAAGGCGTGGCAGAAACAGCATGCTAACAGAGAGAGACGACATTAGGATATGGAGGAGGGAATTTTTGAAAAAAATTAGGCAGTTGAGGAACGAAAAGAGGAAAATATATTATTTGGACGAGACTTGGGTTAATGCAGGTCATACTCGTTCAAAAGTATGGTGTGACACTTCAGTGGTTTCATCAAGACAAGCGTTTTTTGGAAGGACTGTCTGTGGGTGTCAAAAATCCTTCAGGTATTGATATGTTAAGTACTTCAATACAGTTATAATAAGTTATTTTTTTCAGGAAAAGGTAAACGTCTTATTGTGTGTGGCATTGGAAGTGAAGACGGATTTGTGCCTGAAACGTTGTGGACGTTTGAATCAAAAAAAAAAGTGGGGACTATCACGAGGAAATGGACGGACGGTCATTTGAAGAATGGTTTCAAAAAACGTTACTGACTTTGGAGGATAAAGCCGTTATTGTTCTAGATAATGCCCCCTATCATTCAAGGAAAGTCGAACGAGTTCCCACGACAGCTTCAAAAAAGGCTGAAATTATAGACTGGCTGCGTTCTAAAAATATTTCCTTCGAAGATTCGCTTCTTAAAGTACAATTACTAGCAATTGTCAAGGAACATAAGAAACGTTATGACCAGTATATAGTTGACAAAATGGCTAAACGCCAAAATAAAATTGTTTTGCGACTGCCTCCATATCATTGCGAGTTAAATCCCATAGAACTCGTATAGGCGGATATAAAAAATTTCGTTGCAGCCAAAAACACTACTTACAAGTTTCCAGATTTAAAAAATTTATTTAACGAGGCTGTAGCGAACATAACTCCACAAAAATGGCAAAAATGCGTTCAACATGTTGTATTAAAGGTAGAACCAAAAATGTGGGAATTAGATAATATAATAGAAGTCCAACAGGAATCTATTATAATAAACCTTGATGATGATAGTAGTACTGATAGTCTTTCAGAATAGAATTTATGTACAAGTAAACGTGCATTCGCATTTTTATTTTCTTCTTTTATAACATGTTAAATACATTTCAATAGTTTACAACAAATTTATTATGCTATTTTTAATTTTAACTATATTTTCGTTGAAACGTTTTAAGACCGTTTTTGGTTCATAACGAATGTATTAGGTTATTTTCAACCGTAATTCTTAGCTAGTAGATGTTACTTGATTCTATTATATTTGCAATATTTCCTTTTTATTTAATTTTCGCTACTGTCAGGTAGTAGATCTTTCTTGTCTTACAATTGCAGTGTTTACAGTATTACACGCCAGTGCAAAACATATATTTATTTTATATACTTATATAAAGTATTAACATTTTATAAAAAGTAGTTTACGATTAACTATCAACTGTTTACATTAGAAAATTGTTTACTGTAAATTACTATTAATTATTAAAACAACATTTATTATCATAACTACAAAAAAGGTTCACGTACGTAGAACAAAATTTTGATAATCATTGTATGAGATATTTTTGTTTAAGATATTTGAGTGTGAATTTTATTTCAATTCAATTTTGTATCATATATGTTTATTATTCCGGTATTCCAATAGACCTTACCTATCATATGTAAAGCATAGATATTGAAGCACGAATATAACCCTGAGATAAGAGAATTAAATAGTGTGATAAAATCATAATTGCATAATTTAAATAAGTTTAATTAATTAATTAATTAGCTAATTAATTGCTTGGCGCACCTCTGACTTTTAATATCACATTAACTGGGAATATTCACTCCGTGCGTAACCATGGTAGGGGTACTTTGAAACGATGCCAGCGTGCGTAGCGGCGAAATATGACAAAATTGGACCTACCTATTTACGCATAAATTTTATCAAAAATGTGTGCAAATACATATTGTGTATTTAATTGTGCTAATAATAGCAAAAATAGTAAGTGTAGTTTTTATAGGTTCCCAAAGATTACATATAAATTAGAGAAAAGAAAAAGATGGATCCGTGCTATTAATATGAAAAAGTAAATATCACATAACTTCATTTTTATGCAATTGAAATGGAAAAAATTTAAACAATTTACCTTAAATGATATTTTATAAGGCTTCAAGCTAACTGCAGAGTGCCTGATGACTTTAGCT